>NC_034186.2:59297440-60037440 GCF_002021735.2 Oncorhynchus kisutch
GCTTGGGCGGGTCGCTGTGGAGGGTGTCAGGCGTTTGACTGGGGTAGGGGTAGCCAGGTGGAAAGCATGGCCAGCCGTAGAGAAATGCTTATTGAAATTCTCAATTATAGTGGAGTTGTCGGTTGTAACAATGTTTCCTAGCCTCAGAGCAGTGGGTAGCTGGGATGAGGTGCTCTTATTCTCTATGGACTTTACAGTGTCCCAGAACTTTTTTGAGTTTGTACTGCAGGATGCAAATTTCTGTTTAAAAAAGCTAGCCTTAGCTTTCCTAACTGCCTGTGTTTTTTGGTTCCGAACTTCCCTGAAAAGTTGCATATCACGGGGGCTATTCGATGCTAATGCAGAACGCCACAGGATGTTTTTGTGCTGGTCAAGGGCAGACAGGTCTGGAGTGAACCAAGGGCTATACTATATTCTATACTATATTCATTCATTTATTTAGCCCAAAAATGTATGTATATATTGCCCCTTTAATCAACAACGTCCTGGTTCCTAGTTAGTACCTCCTCTCTAATTTAAATCTTAAAGCTCTCCTTGGATTAAATTAGTCATTGAGTGACAGCCTAACATAATCCCGTCCATTTTGATCATATTTTGTGTCAACAGAGGTTAATCCTATATCAAATCTTAAGAAGTTAAGTTGTTTGTGAGGGCAACATTATGCAAGCTCTTATCCTCAATGCATTGGTCCACCATACCCTGCTATGACATAGAAACTTTACAACATCAACAATGTATTACTGTAAGTAACTGATATTATAACTATTCTACTGTAGTCCCATCATGGTTTGGAGGCAGTGTCACTATATGCTGTACTTGACCAATACAATATTCCCACTGGGGACACACTGGTTGAATCAATGTTGTTTCCACGTCATTTCAAGGAAATTACGCATAATCACTGTGGAATAGACGCTTTAGTTGGCGTCTGTGCCCAGTGGGTATTTACTGGTATTGCTGCATTTGTGGCTAGTTTGGCTGAATGGACCCACCCATTTCATCACCTGCTTCTCTTGAAATCATACAATAAACGTTAACTTGGGATCAAATCAAATCAAAGTTTATTGGTCGCATACACAGTTTAGCAGATGTTATAGTGGGTGCAGTAAATACTTAGGTTAGTGGCTCCTAACAACGCAGTAAAATTTGACAAAATAATGTTTTTATACTTTACAGCACTCAACAATGTTATTTTAATAAATCATTTGCTGAAGACCTATAGATACAGCGGTGACAGTCTGTGTGCAGTAAAAGTATGGCTCAGTTAACTTGGATGTTGATGAGTAAAACGCACTCAGCACTGAGACAAGACATGGCAACATAAGTGTAAATATTAATTTCACTGTATTTTTCGTGTAATAAATGAATTGATGCATGCTCTGGGGTCCTGGAGTCAGTAGTGGATAAATGGGTTGATTTGTTACGTGCCTCAACAAATGATAATTCCCTTCTCATTGGGAGCTTTGAGCACTTTTCTACTATTTTTAGGCCCCCTGGTGTGAGCTTTCTTCTGTCTACTCACTCTGTTATTAAGTCTCAGATCATTTTCAATTCATTGTTGAAGACTAAAGTCTTTGGGTGATACTGTGTGGGAAAATGGGAAACAGTTTATTATAGTAAGCTGTTGTATGTTAATTAAGATTGCGTGTGAATTTCCCAAATTTACTAATGATTAGACATGACCTGTGTGTGTATTACCTCTGCGTCTTACACACACACACACACACACACACACACACACACACACACACACACACACACACACACACACACACACACACACACACACACACACACACACACTCACAGACATAACAATTAAATTGTTTGGCGCATATATGGAGTGTGTGACTACTCGTTAGTCAGCACCTCTACAAAAAAATGTGGGTCGTGCTCATACTTTTTAATAAACATGAGAAGTCTGACAAGAATGACAAGCAACTCCATACAGTATCAGTATAATTCAATTCAAATCAAATCAAATGTTATTAGTCACTTGCTCTGAATACCTTACAGTGAAATGCTTACTTATGAGCTATGCAAATTGTCTGGGTAGCCATTTGATTAGATGTTCAGGATGTTCATGTTCTGTTTAGAAGCCTCTTGGACCTAGACTTGGCGCTCCGGTATCGATTGCCGTGCGGTAGCAGAGAGAACAGTCTATGACTAGAGTGTCTGTAGTCTTTGACAATTTCTAGGGCCTTCCTCTGACACTGCCTGGTATAGAGGTCCTGGATGGCAGGAAGCTTGGCCCCAGTGATGTACTGGGCCGTTCGCACGACCCGCTGTAGTGCCTTGCGGTCGGAGGCTGAGCAGTTGCCATACCAGGCAGTGATGCAACCAGTGATGCTCTCGATGGTGCAGCTGTAGAACCTTTTGAGGATCCGAGGACCCATGCCAAATCTTTTCAGTCTCCTGAGGGAGAATACCTTTTGTCGTGCCCTCTTCACGACTGTCTTGGTGTGCTTGGACCATGTTAGTTTGTTGGTGATGTGGACACCAAGGAACTTGAAGCTTTTGGCGGTTATGATATCGTTAAGGACCTTGAGCGTGGCTGAGTATGACCAGCTTGGAAACCAGATTGCATAGCGGAATGGGGGCGTGCTCGGTCCTCTTTTTCCTGTAGTCCACAATCATCTCCTTGTCATGTGGCAGTCAGGTAAAGGGTCTTGTCACCAACTAGGTTATGCTGTTCTACATCTCTGGTTGACACTGAGGTCTCAGGGGCATTAATGGTAACGTGACTGATTTCTATTCAAGCACAATGGAGCGTAGCCCTTAGCAATTTTTACAGTGAGATCATTGAACACAGTTCAGTCAAAGATGTCAAGATGTGTCTCATGTACATGAGTTGGCAGTCCATTGTATAGAATGAGTACGTTGACAGTATTGTTGACATTTATTTATAGAGTGGACAGATATATAAAGGTCTGTGTGGTGTTGACATCGTTGTTGAGGTCAATTGACACGCATATAATGGAAACATACGGTATGAGTCTGAATCACTTGTAACTGTTTTTGTTGGAAATAATGTACAATGTGTTGACCTAGCAAGCTTTGAAGAAAAAAAACATACAGGCTAAAAGGTTACATAAGTAAATAGTTTATATATTCATCATCGCAGTCAAAAACTAAAGAATGTAATGTTCAATGCTTTTGCTAAGCCTAGATAAGACTGAACTGTTGTCTCAGTATCATGGCTCTGTTTTTGCCCTCCCTGTCCCTAGCCTCTCTCTGCACAATGACATTACAGGATGCTAAGCTTCAGCTCATATAGAGACATATTCAAGACCCATTTATTTGAGATTGCTTTTAGCGTAATTCAATTCAATTCTTTTTTTTTTATACTAATTTATTTCCATGGTGAAATTTCTGCTGAGGAAAACCAGGGCTGCATTTCCTTCATTAGCCGTAATAATAACGATAATAACAATAATGACATTAAATGCGGTCATTACAAAGTTTCCCCTCTCAGGCATCAATGTCAACGTTACAGACCTACAGCACTTGGTGACTGATTGGCACTGGACATTGAGGAAGATGGAGCCAAATCATTTTAGTTTAAAATAAATTACATGATGTATGAAGCTGATTTACATACAGCAGTTACATTAAGTAGACATATTGGAGAAGTCTCATAATTTATATTGTTCATGTCTTCTTATTCTGGTTATGTTGTATTGGTGTTTTATCAAATATTGACTTTCTTTATATTATTTCTTAAAATTGGAATTTGTGAATATATTTGTGACTATTAAAACAGTATTAGTCACAAACACTTCTGAAGTACTGGTCAGAAAAACAATGGTGAGCTCTAGTGGTGCAGAGAAGAGGAGGAAGGATAGAGAGGGAACCTGACAAAGGGATACCCAGGCAGTCATAGAGGAAGACAGGCAGAATGTAAAAGGAAGAGAGAGCAAGGATGAAGAGAGATATAGAGGAATGAGGAGAGGGCAAAAACGCGGAATTCACCCGCCACCATCGTCGGATCCATTTTCCACCACTGGAGGCCAACTGGCTATCAAAATGGCATCAGTCGGAGCTTAGAGAGGAGAACTTGGGCTTTGGTGATCTGCAGTCAGAGCACACAGCTTCCCAAATGCCCTGCAAAAATAAATATTTGAATATTCTCCGGCGCTCCTTAACCAGATTAAATTGGATCATTTCATTGCGCCGCTCGCCCTTGCCAAAATGCCAAAAGAGTGTGGGTCTTGGCGAGCCTCTGTCACCCAGGCATGCTTCCCTCCCCCTGGCCCTGCCCACCCCCTGCACTATCTGCTGACACAGAGTCTGCCCCCAGGCCCCGGCTTTCTCCTCGGCCACCCTCTCCACTGAGAGAGCTGGCACACGATGCACACGTATAAAGCCCCAGACACACACTGGGAACGGAACCGGCCACCGGGCCAGAGAGCCCATCCTGTTTATGTGATGTCAGCGTCAGGTGACTCTAATCTCTTATGAAGGGTGTTGTCGCCCTCTCAGCCACTGTTGGTGCTATGAAAGCATAACGTCTCTGGCCTTTAGTTTTCCAATGTGTTGTACAGTTACTCCAGAGGTGGAAATCCATTCTCAAGGAGAGAATTCTTAGCCAAAGGAAAATGTCCTATTTCTTTCTGGAATATTTTCATACATGTTCATAACTTTGATGTTTACATAGCCATGGTATCTTGGTGATTGTTGCCAGCGTTGTTAGGGCCACTGTAACTTTTAAACTTTTGGAAAATCCTTTGTCAGCGCTGGAACAGTCTAGAAAACATCTCTTCCACTGTCAGAACCCAGCTGGTCTGTTCGGCATGTCTGAAAGGTCTGTCAGAATAGGGATCAAGCAACAACTGTGTATCCGACGAAGCAGTAAAAGCATCTGCTATACTTCTGCAAGCTCAAATTATACCGAACAAAAATCAGAACTCGACATGCAACAATTTAAAAGATTTTACTGAGTTACAGTTCATATAAATACATCTGTCAATTGAAATACATTCATTCGGCCCTAATCTATGGATTCCATATGACTGGGAATACAGATATGCATCTGTTGGTCACAGATACCTTACAAAAAAAGGTAGGGTCGTGGATCAGAAAACCAGTCAGTATCTGGTGTGACTACCATTTGCTTCATGCAGCGCGACACATCTCCTTCTGCATAGAGTTGATCAGGCTGGTGATTGTGGTCCTGTGGAATGTTGTCCCACTCCTCTTCAATGGCTGTGCGAAGTTGCTGGTTATTGGTGGGAATTGGAACACAATGTCGTACACGTCGATCCAGAGCATACCAAACATGCTCAATGGGTGACATGTCTGGTGAGTAAGCAGGCCATGGAAGAACTAGGACATTTTCAGCTTCCAGGAATTCTGTACAGATCCTTGTGACTTAGGGCCGTGCATTATCATGCTGAAACATGAGGTGATGGTGGCTGATGAATGGTATGACAATGGGCCTCAGGATCTCGTCATGGTATCTGTGTTCATTCAAATTGCCATCGATAAAATGCAGTTACAGTGCCTTGCGAAAGTATTCGGACCCCCTGGAACTTTGCGACCTTTTGCCACATTTCAGGCTTCAAACATAAAGATATAAAACTGTATTTTTTTGTGAAGAATCAACAACAAGTGGGACACAATCATGAAGTGGTACGACATTTATTGGATATTTCAAACTTTTTTAACAAATCAAAAACTGAAAAATTGGGCGTGCAAAATTATTCAGCCCCTCAGTGAGGATCTCTGAATGATCCAATGTTGACCTAAATGACTAATGATGATAAATACAATCCACCTGTGTGTAATCAAGTCTCCGTATAAATGCACCTGCACTGTGATAGTCTCAGAGGTCCGTTAAATGCGCAGAGAGCATCATGAAGAACAAGGAACACACCAGGCAGGTCCGAGATACTGTTGTGAAGAAGTTTAAAGCCTGATTTGGATGCAAAAAGATTTCCCAAGCTTTAAACATCCCAAGGAGCACTGTGCAAGCGATAATATTGAAATGGAAGGAGTATCAGACCACTGCAAATCTACCAAGACCTGGCCGTCCCTCTAAACTTTCAGCTCATACAAGGAGAAGACTGATCAGAGATGCAGCCAAGAGGCCCATGATCACTCTGGATGAACTGCAGAGATCTACAGCTGAGGTGGGACACTCTGTCCATAGGACAACAATCAGTCGTATATTGCACAAATCTGGCCTTTATGGAAGAGTGGCAAGAAGAAAGCCATTTCTTAAAGATATCCATAAAAAGTGTCGTTTAAAGTTTGCCACAAGCCACCTGGGAGACACACCAAACATGTGGAAGAAGGTGCTCTGGTCAGATGAAACCAAATTTTAACTTTTTGGCAACAATGCAAAACGTTATGTTTGGCGTAAAAGCAACACAGCTCATCACCCTGAACACACCATCCCACTGTCAAACATGGTGGTGGCAGCATCATGGTTTGGGCCTGCTTTTCTTCAGCAGGGACAGGGAAGATGGTTAAAATTGATGGAAAGATGGATGGAGCCAAATACAGGACCATTCTGGAAGAAAACCTGATGGAGTCTGCAAAAGACCTGAGACTGGGACAGAGATTTGTCTTCCAACAAGACAATGATCCAAAACATAAAGCAAAATCTACAATGGAATGGTTCAAAAATAAACATATCCAGGTGTTAGAATGGCCAAGTCAAAGTCCAGACCTGAATCTAATCGAGAAGCTGTGGAAAGAACTGAAAACTGCTGTTCACAAATGCTCTCCATCCAACCTCACTGAGCTCGAGCTGTTTTGCAAGGAGGAATGTGAAAAAATTTCAGTCTCTCAATGTGCAAAACTGATAGAGACATACCCCAAGCGACTTACAGCTGTAATCGCAGCAAAAGGTGGCGCTACAAAGTATTAACTTAAGGGGGCTGAATAATTTTGCACACCCAATTTTTCAGTTTTTGATTTGTTAAAAAAGTTTGAAATATCCAATAAATGTCGTTCCACTTCATGATTGTGTCCCACTTGTTGTTGATTCTTCACAAAAAAATACAGTTTTATATCTTTATGTTTGAAGCCTGAAATGTGGCAAAAGGTCGCAAAGTTCAAGGGGGCCGAATACTTTCGCAAGGCACTGTATGTTCGTGGTCCGTAGCTTATACCATATCCCCACCTCCACCATTGGGCACTCTGTTCACAACGTTGACATCAGCAACACGTTCGCCAACACGATACCATACACATGGTCTGTGGTTGTGAACCGTTCTCTAATACAACTTTGGAGGCGACTTATGGTAGAGAAATGAGAATTAAATTATCTGGCAACAGCTCTGGTAGACATTCCTGCAGTCAGCATGCCAATTGCACGCCCCCTCAAAACTTGAGACATCTGTGCCATTGTATGTACAAAACGGCATATTTTAGAGTGTCCTTTTATTGTCCCCAGCACAAAGTGCACCTGTGTAATGATCATTCTGTTTAATCAGCTTCTTGATATGCCACACCTGTCAGGTGGATGGGTTATCTTGGCAAAGGAGAAATGCTCACTAACGGGGATGTACATTTGAGTGAAATAATATGTTTTTGTGCAACTGGAAAAATTCTGTGATCTTTTATTTCAGCTAAAGAAACATGGGACCAACTTGCATTTTTATATTTTTGTTCAGTGTAGATACCCAACCTTAAACTGTTTTTAGTGTTACCCAACCTATAGCTGTTCACAATTATTCCATCTCTTCTCAACTCATGAAACTTCTTTCATCAGTTGTCTATAATTGCCTCATTAATTACAGTTATCAAAGCGTCATCCTCTCATATTAGAGCAACCAACTATTTCTTCCCCCTTTTTGTTTGTGTTTATTCATTTCACAAGTACAGTTGAAGGCGGAAGTTTCCGTACACTTAGGTTGGAGTCATTAAAACTCGTTTTTCAATCACTCCACAAATTTCTTGTTAACAAATTTATAGTTTTGGCAAGTCGGTTAGGAAATCTACTTTGTGCATGACACAAGTAATATTTCCTACAATTGTTTACAGACAGATTATTTCACTTATAATTCACTGTTTCACAATCCCAGTGTGTTAGAAGTTTACATACACTAAATTGACTGTGCCTTTAAACAGCTTGGAAAATTCCCAAAAATTAGGTCATGGCTTTAGAAGCTTCTGATAGGCTAATTGACATAATTTGAGTCAATTGGATGTGTACCTGTGGATGTATTTCAAGGCCTACCTTCAAACTCAGTGCCTCTTTGCTTGACATCATGGGAAAATCAAAAGAAATCAGCCAAGACTTGTAGACCTACACAAGCCTGGTTCATCCTTGGGGGCAATTTCCAAACACCTGAAGGTATCACGTTCATCTGTACCATCAATAGTACACAAGTATAAACACCTTGGGACCACGCAGCCGTCATACCTCTCAGGAAGGAGACGCATTCTTTCTGCTAGAGATGAATGTACTTTGGTGCAATAAGTGCAAATCAATCCCAGAACAACAGCAAAGGACCTTGTGAAGATGCTGGAGGAAACAGGTACACAAGTATCTATATCCACAGTAAAACTAGTCCTATATCGACATAACCTGAAAGGCCACTCAACAAGGAAGAAGCCACTGCTCCAAAACCGCCATAAAGAAGCCAGACTAGGGTTTGCAACTGCACATAGGGACAAAGATCGTACTTTTTGGAGAAATGCCCTCTGATCTGATGAAAGAAAAATATAACTGTTTGGCCATAATGACCATCGTTATGTTTGGAGGAAAAAGGGGGAGGCTTGCAAGCCGAAGAACACCATCCTAACTGTGAAGCACAGAGGTGGCAGCATGTTGTGGGGGTGCTTTGCTACAGGAGGGACTGGTGCACTTCACAAAATAGATGACATCGTGAGGGAGGAAAATGATGTGGATATATTGAAGCAACATCTCAAGACCTCAGTCAGGAAGTTAAAGCTTGGTTGCAAATGGGTCATCCAAATGGACAATGACCCCAAGCATACTTCCATAGTTGTGGCAAAATGGCTTCAGGACAACAAAGTCAAGGTATTGGAGTGGTCATCACAAAGCCCTGACCTCAATCCCATAGAAAATGTTTGGGCAGAACTGAAAAAGTGTGTGCGAGCAAGAAGGCCTACAAACCTGACTCATTTACACCAGTGCTGTCAGGAGGAATTGGCCAAAATGCACCCAACTTATTGTGGGAAGCTTGTGGAAGGCTACCCGAAACATTTGACCCAAGTTAAACAATTTAAAGGCAATGCTACCAAATACTAATTGAGTGTATGTAAACTTCTGACCCACTGGGAATGTGATGGAAGAAATAAAAGCTGAAATAAATCATTCTCTCTACTATTATTCTTACATTTCACATTCTTAAAATAAAGTGGTGATCCTAACTGATCTAAGAAAGATAATTTTTACACTGATTAAATGTCAGGAATGGTGAAAAACTGAGTTTAAATATATTTGGCTAAGGTGTATGTAAACTTCCGACTTCAACTGTACTGCTTAGGCTGTGTTGAAAACATAAAGGAAAACATTAATAACAAAGTATCGCAAAGTGCTGTACATACATTTGTTTGTTTTTTTATCTTAAGAAAGCCCCTGACATTTTCCCACTTTGGTACATTGTATACTAAAGGAACTGAGAACGGAGCTTCATAAATGGGGTTTGTCTGTGAATGAAAGTTAACTAACTAAGAAATTAGGGAAACACAGCAATTTGAACAAGCAGCTGGAAGACTTCAGCTTTTGTAGCACTTTCCTGCCTCCTCTCTCATGCAGTGCCGAAGTACGTCTTTTTTGGTGCCCCTCACTTAATGTATATATATTTCAGAGGTTTTCTGGCTCATCTGGCTCTCCCCCTTCTAAAACAAAGGATGGTATAGGAGGTAATGAATCCCAAACCTGCTCTGACCAGTCTTTCTAATTCCATCTTTCTCTTTCTCTCTCCTTCTCTCTCTCTCTGTCTCGCACACGTTCTCTCTCCCTCTCTCTCTCTCTCTCTCTCTCCCTCTCTCGCACTGCACTGCACTGCAGCTGTGGCGTCCTCAGGGCTGTTAACCAGATCAGGTGCTAAATTCACTAATTGAATAATTTCACTGGGCTCCACTATAGGGCCTTTAGAAGCGGCTGCTCTTTGTGTCTCTCCTCGTGTGACTGAAAAATGGTAGGCTTTAAATGAAGGAGTAAAGCTGGGCTGTTGTACTAGCTAGGGTAAATACAGTATGATCACATGATGTGGTGTGTTTTTCCCAAAACATTTTTCAACAGGGACCACATCAGGAAGTATCTACCGCCAGTGAACTTAGTTGGTTGGTTTTACATGATGCAATGTTTGGGAGATTTAAGGCTTTAATTTACCATGATATGTTGCAGAATATCACCTGCATGAGGTTGAGTGACCCACTGATGCGTTACTCATTTGGACTTCTAGCCAACACTAAAACAAGAGAGAACACTGTCAAATGCCATGCCGGCAATTCTACAAATTGCCCTGGCAATAAGCCATGTGCAAAAAGGGCCAATCAGAGAATGTCATAGTGAACAGTCAGCCAATCACTCTGACCTTTAGCTCTGATATTTGTATTTGTATTTTCATACAACAGACACCACACACCACAAAGTTTTCTGTGGAGGAAAATATCCATGAACTGCATTCAACTGTCTTCTATTCTAGTTGCCGCTATACTGACTCCTCTACCTCCTCAGAAACTTCTCCAAAGCCTCTAGCTCCTCTAACTTTTGTGCCGACGTTTGAGTTGCCTTTCTTTGACTCCGAAGCCGAAGGCACGTGACCAAGGCAGATCCCACTGGCAATCCATCTCACCCACCGGCGGAGGAACGTGGAACAGAACAGCACTATTGTGGAAGATTGATCAGTCTTTGGCACCCGCTGGCCACAACTTGCCCAGAAATCTGCGTCCCCAATTCCCTAGGCTTAGGTTGGCCTTTGCAGCTTCCTTAGCCTACACAGCTCCAGTTGCTCCAACCAGACCGGCGGATATTTACTGTTTCCTCTCCCGTTCTCAACTTGTGACCACATTTCTTACTTTAGATTGACCCCTCTGATCCTCCTTTGTGCTCGCACCAAGATTATAGGAACAGACGATGCAGGGGAGGGAGACTGCCAAACGCCTGACTGTCGAGATGCCTTTCCTGGGCCGCTCATGCCTGAAACATCCCCGTGCCATCCCCACTCCGGCCTGCGCCAGTCTATATGACTTATGGAGTTTGGGCCCTCTACTGCCAATCCCACTTAGAGTGCATTTTTCCGATAAACAAAAGCACATTCAAGCTTTAGCTTCTCATTTCACACTATGTGCTTTGGCTTCAGGCAATGTTTTCCCGGAGCCCTTGGCCTACAGTCCAAAGAATGGCTCCAGTTGGCCACATGTGGAGGATTAGACTCCATCTTTCATCCTCCACGCTCTCTTCTCGCCCTCTACTACCAGAGCCATCGCTGCTTCCCATGCGCTAGTGAACCATCCCCATGGACACACACACTCACCCTCTTCTTCCTCCACCTCCAATACAAAAACACAAACTCACCTGCCTCTTTCTCCCCCACTCTCTTCTTCCCCCTTGGCTCAGCCAACCACACACAGCGACATCACAGCAGAGCCACAGTTGGATTTGAAACTTGTTAGTTTAATGCGGGGGTGTATTCTTGGCTATTGTGTGTTTTGAGCACTAGTTACTTAGACAAATCTTAGATTCAAAAGTCTTATTTTGATAGCGAACGTCTTGTGGTGAATGGAGGTATTATGTGATGCTCTTTTCATGCATAAATTGGTAATCCACATTGTTCTTTTAGCATATTTCAGCAGCTACCATTTGTAGCCTGGCAAGTATATGTTAATGGTGAACTGTACATATGGTGCTACAATCGAGTGGCTGTGCCATCTATTGTGAATTTATTCAATTTCAGAGGTGTACACTTTGAATATACTTAGGCCGCTAAGTGCGAATGGTATGCCAGATGGAAAGACGCAGGAGAATAAGACAAGCATGACTTTTAAATGCTCCCTCTATTAGAAATGTCATGGCTTGGATCTGACGCCAAGTAGACCTGCGAAGGCCCTTTGTCTGGGGCTAAACAGAGATATCAGAGCAATTATTAGCAGTGTTGTCTGAAATGCTATCCGAGGCAAGGGGTGACCCCCAGGGCTTCACCTGTCTCGGGGAACAGACGTGCCACCCACTCGCAACAGTTGTACCCTACCCACAATGCCCTTGTGGGAGTATCTGGGCTAGTTGCGGGCCAAAGATGATACCTCACTTAACTAGCTCCCCATTGGCTCCAGGGAGGGAGCATGTTTTCGTGTGGTGGGGAGGCGGAGGAGGGGGAAAGGGGGGGGGGGGGGTGAAAAGCGCATATATTTAGAGGATCAATATTTACCCAAACTTCTTCTCCTGAGCCAACACCTGCTGTGTCTTTGTATAAGAAATGCTGCAGAAAAACTACTGCCTGATTTCAGCTCATGACTTGTTTTACTTTTTCCAATATTAACTTTAAAACTAGATAAAGTTATTATTTCATTAAGTTTGTGGTTGCTTTTTCACAATGTCTCGGAGTGCACATTACAACAATACAAATAATAATGAACATTTAAAGGCTCATTTTCCTGACTAATTTCCTTTGTTATTTTTTAAAATCCTTAATGAAGAGTTTAATTTCCAACATGTGTGTGAAGAAAACATGCATTACTGACTGTAGTTACTGAAAGTGAATTCCTTTCTTTTGTAATGTAATAGTTATGTTTAATTGCTTTATAATGTTGTCTGTAGACTCAAATCTTGGAGGAAAATAAACCTTATGTTTTGTTTGTTATCTTTCAATTTCATATCTACAAATGTTATTTTACAATTCTTAATAGCTCATTATTTGCATAGTACTTATATCAGCATCGCAGGATTCATTTTAGTGTTGCAAGTTCCTAATAAGAACAAGGTTAGGCCTATTTACTTTGAATAACACAAGTCTGTCAGGTCATTTTTCAGAAGGAATCACAAGAACATTATATTATTATATCCCATGATATTATTTTATAATAATTACCCTTGAGAATTCACAGCTTGACTGCCCATGCTGTGGGATTACGAGTAAGATATGCACTGTGAGTGTTGGGACTAAGTGGAATGAACTGTAGTGGCACTTAAATCCACAACTTGCACAGAAGGACTTAGCCCTTAAATTCATTTGTCAATACATGCATGATCTATGTGCAGCTCCTCAACCTTCTGTCTGTCCTCCGCTCTCCATTCTGAGTATAGGGGGAAATGTTCATCCATTCATCATAGGGTACGTCTGTATTTAGCTATTTGTCTGATGTTGAGAACAGATGATCTTAACTTGTTATGGCATTTGTCAATGACATAGAATTGACTGTCTCCATATACCACAACCACACTTGTCACATTGCTTTTAACAGCAAACCATTAACAACAACCACATCATCTCTTATTTTATTTCTGTCTATCTCTCTTCCTCCCTCTTAATGCCAATCAGAGTAAGATAGGTAGATTCACTGCTAACTCTTGAGATTCAGCATGTGTTTCTTCCCAGAGGGGAAAAATTAATTCCTCCTCCTCGTCCTCCTCCTCCCTTTCTCCGCCAAGGTGCAGCATCCTCCCTCTTTCTCTCCCATCTGAAAGAATACAAGAGAATGAGAACCTCTCCTGAGGGGATCCAGCTTATATTCCATTTCATCTGCATTTAAATCCTCTGATAGATGTGAATATGAATGCCTTCGCAGGGAAGTTACAGAATAAAGAGAGATTATTTTCTGAAGATACTAATATTAGTATTTTGGCAAGGGGAGTGTAAATGGGAACCATAGGCGTGGGGATGACTATTGATATTGATATTTAAGCTTGTCTTTTATAGCACTGCCATCAAAGGGGAGTCAAAAAGGAAGCGGAATATAGTTTTTATGTACCTGTAACTTCCTCTTCAAAAAAAGGAATTAACAAAGAGGATTATGTCTTAATTCTTAAATAAATATGTCATTTGGATTGTTATTTTATGTACATATGTTTCATCCATCATGGAAATCATATAGGGGCTGGACTTCATAAGAAAGACAGTGATATTGACCCTACAGCACACTGCCTCAAATTATGTCATGACAACCTGGTTATAGTACAAAACTGTTTGTGGAATTAATATAATTTGATATGCTGATGGTTTGGCTTACCCATGTACTACCAATGCCTACCTTGCTCACAGGGTTGGGGAGTAGCTGATTAGATGTAATCTGATTACAAAAAAACTATCTGTAATTGGTTACATTACCAGCAAAAATATTGTAATCGGATTACAGATACTTTTGAAAAACTACTTCTTGCATTACTTTTAAATTCAGAAAGGATGTTTGTAAAGAAAAATATATACATTATGCCACCTTTCTGTTTTCTCAATGACATTCAATTCACTGTCTTTCTTTTTGTCTTCTACTAATGTCTCTTAAGGGGAAGGTAATCCAAAAGTAACTGAAAGTAACCAGGTAACTTTAACGGATTACATTTAGAAAGTAACCTATCCAACCCTGCTCGCTCACCGTTAAACATCTGCTGGACAACATCAAAAACACAAGAGTAGTCCTCAAGAAGAGACTGACTCTTAGAGGCCAGGAGTTCATTGGTTAACACTGTCAGTGTTAATCATCCTAGAGCAGTGGTTCCAAACTTTTTATAGTCCCGTACCCCTTCAAACATTAACCCTCCAGCTGCGTACCCCCTCTAGCACCAGGGTCAGCATACTCTCAAATGTTGTTTTTTGCCATCATTGTAAGCCTGCCACACAACACTATATGATACATTTATTAAACATGTTTTTGTCACAACCCGGCTCATGGGAAGTGACAAAGAGCTCTTGTAGGACCAGGGCATAGATAATAATATAATAATCAATAATGTTGCCCTTTATTTAACCATCTTACATATAAAACCTTATTTGTTCATCTAAAATTGTGAATAACTCAACACAGGTTAATGTGAAGTGTGTGCTTGAAAGCATACACATAACTCTGCAATGTTGGGTTGTATTGGAGAGAGTCTCAGTCTTAAATCATTTCCCACACACAGTCTGTGCCTGTATTTAGTTTTCATGCTAGTGAGGGCAGAGAATCCACTCTCATATAGGTACACTACTGTTCAAAAGTTTGGGGTCACTTAGAAATGTCTGTGTATTTGAAAGAATAGCACTTTTTTTGTCCATTTTAAAATAACATCCAATTGATCAGAAATACATTGTAGACATTGTTAATGTTGTAAATTACTATTGTAGCTGTTAATGGCAGATTTTTTTATGGACTATCTACATAGGCTTACAGAGGCCCATTATCAGCAACCATCACTCCTGTGTTCTACTGGCACGTTGTGTTAGCTAATCCAAGTTTATCATTTTAAAAGGATAATTGATCATTAGAAAACCCTTTTGCAATTATGTTAGCACAGCTGAAAGCTGTTGTGCTGATTAAAGAAGCAATAAGACTGGCCTTTATTAGACTTGTTGAGTATCTGGAGCATCAGCCTTTGTGGGTTGGATTACAGGCTCAAAATGTCCAGAAACAAAGAACTTTCTTCTGAAACTCGTCAGTCTATTCTTGTTCTGAGAAATTAAGCTGAAGATCTCGTACAACACTGTCTACTACTCCCTTCACTGAACAGAGCAAACTGTCTCTAACCAGAATAGAAAGCGGAGTGGGAGGCCCCGGTGCACAACTGGGCAAGAGGACAAGTACATTAGAGTGTCTAGTTTGAGAAACAGATGCCTCATAAGTACTCAACTGGCAGCTTCATTAAATAGTACCCCCAAAACACTAGTCTCAACGTCAACAGTGAAGAGGCGACTCCGGGATGCTGGCCTTCTAGGCAGAGTTCCTATGTCCAGTGTCTGTTCTTTTGCCCATCTTAATATTTTATTTTTATTGGCCAGTCTGAGATATGGCTTTTTATTTGCAACTCTGCCTAGAAGGCCAGCATCCCGGAGTCGCCTCTTCACTGTTGATGTTGAGACTGGTGTTTTGCGGGTACTATTTAATGAAGCTGCCAGAACATGAACATGTTCTGTTCAAACTAATCTACGATTACAAAATATCTTGAACTCGATAGACTCCAGATTATTCAAATCCTTCTTGGTGTAATCATAATACCAAAGTGCCACCATGTAATCTAAATCAAATTAGTTTTTTTTTTCTTCCAGAAACATGTAAATAAGGGTAATGCTACAGTGTAGGACGATGAAACTTAAAAAATGCTGTGCTTATTTGAATCATTAAAATATTAATCACAGATTAAGCCCCTTAATATCCAATGGATTTCTGTTTTAGAAACAAATACAATAGTCCCCCCACTCTCTTCTTTGGAGGAACCTCCTGGCGGCTCTGAAATCAACCACATGTTTCAGCAGTGAAAGAAAGACAGGAAAGGATAGAACTGTAATCCCTATCAATGCACTTTACAAACCACCTTCTCCCTAAAATGTGTGACTAATGGGCACAAATCTGCAGCTTTAGAAGCTGTCAGTGAGGATGGCTGGAACTGTTGTTCTGCCATTCACCGCACAAACGTAATAAACCCGTCCGTTTGTTTCTGCCATTGCTGAAGCCTTTTTGTCTCTCCTCTGAGCAAATGTACCTTGAGGTCTTGTGTAGGGTTTCTCTTTTCAAGCTGCGCCTTTTCTGCCCGGCCTGCGTGCTTCGTGGTGCCGTAATGACATTAAAACACGAACACTTAAAGGGCTTTCGGCGAGAGCCGCATTGTCTGCTGTGAAAGCTTCCAGAAAGAAGATTTTATTATGTTGTGGGATTTAATGCCAGTGTGCGTTACCTGATAACATTAAGGGAGAGAGGAAGGCGAGAATATTCCCAAACTGGTAGGGCTTCAAGAATATTGACCACCAACAGGATTGCAGCTGATGTTGTCCATGTGTATTCATGGACTCGGAACAGCCTGATTATAGTTATTACAGAATTATATCCGGGGAGGTGCAATTCATTAGCCCTCATTTCTCTTTATCTAACATTGGAGGGCAAGGCTAGCTTAGCGGTGCAGTGCTAGATAAATGTTATTTTCCCCCCAACCAGATAGGAGGCAGTTGTGTCTTCAGAAGGATTTGAACCTTGGTTGAGAAACCTATTGGTTTGGGGTAGAATGCAGTATGTAGGGGGAGGACAGTTGCCACTCTTGTGGAGTTATCTGCTTTAATGAGTTGAATTTAGTCATCTTCGCTAAATGTTGAGGCTAACACTTTGACACATTTGAAAACTTCCATTTGGAGTTTTTTTCCCAGAGTGAAATTTTGTGGCAGGTGTGATTTTTGTGGGTCCAAACACATTTACGTCTGTGTTTTTGCTATGACAGTTGAATACACTTTTGGGAAATGAAGTAAATGAAACCTATAAAATGGAGTTTACTTCCAGCTGAATAGCTAATTTGGTAAATCTAGGGAAAACAAGTCATTTTTCACTGCTGTATTTGAGGGAGAAATAATGACAGTGTTTCGGTGTTGTTTGATCATCCTTAGCAAATTTGAATGCCAAATTTGTTTTGCAGGTGTTGCACATGGAATAATTGAGCTGCATAATGTGGATAAGGTGTTGATACCATACTATACTTAACTGTTATGCATTTCAGGAACCAAAAACAGTTCCAATCAGTAAAAAAGCTTAAATCATTATTCAATTTGAAAGTAAAAGTGTGGTTTGTGAGACGGGTGGAATTGGCTAGGGGAAAGTTTTGGCCGTTATGAAACGATGCTTATCACAGTTTTCACTTGGATATCGTTGCAGTTAGAACTTCTCATCACCATGTGAGACTTTTGAAGAGGCCGTCAAAACAAATCTGATTGGTCGCATACACGTGTTTAGCAGTTGTTATTGCGGGTGTAGCGAAATGTCTTCACAGGGTTTGAATTCCATCGACTTTAACAGTGTTCTAGGTCACCGGGATCCTTCGAATTAAAAAGGCAGTCATGAGACATACTTTTTATCATGTGCTCATAGTTGTTGTTGTTGTTTTATTGACTGTAGAACCATGTCATGTGATCAAAAGGCCTGGCTCATATCAGTCTTTTCTTTCAGCATACCATACTATAAGTACCATTACCCAATTTAAAAACATGCCCATCCTACGTAAAAATAGGCCACAGGATCATTGTGCTGTGTTGATGGTGCTAAAGCTGTGAATTGGTGCAGCTTCCACCACAGTGCAGTGCAGTGCGGTAGCTACATAGAAACATTCCCTGCCAGGCTGAGTCGTTCACGTTGCCTTGGGTGCACTCTGCTCCCCCTTCGCCTCTCCTTCCTGGCATGATGAGCCCACCGCACGCACGCACACACACACACACACACACACACACACACACACACACACACACACACACACACACACACACACACACACACACACACACAAGACAATGGCTATTACCAGGCACACCTGGGTTCCCGGCCGCACCATCCTCCTAATATCTTTTAAATCTCCACATAAGGTATGCTTTCCATAGGGCTTACAATACCATTTGCTCTAATACATTCTTTTGGCAGTGCTGAGTGCAAGCTGCTTCTCCGGGCCCCTGGAGAGTCAAGGGGGGAATGGGAAGGGTGAGGCAGCCCAAAATATGAGAAGAAATAGTGAGGAATCCTCCAGGACCACGGCCTGGTAATCAACATTCTTCCAACTGGAAACATTTTCCAATTCTTCATCTTCATTTAGCTTCTTTACCTGCTAATTCTTAGCAGCGGGTAACAATAATTTGCGTTGACGCCTGAAACGAGAAGGAGGAAACAACCAAATTGAGGGTTTTTTGGGGAGGGAGGGAATGGGGGCTGATTGTGATAAGCAAATGAAATTAATGACAGCGAGTGTTTGTCTAGTGAAGAAGGGAAGAGCCTGTCGCGTGTGCCATGTTAAACACTCCACATACAGCAAAGGAGCTAATCCAGTCTCCCTCCATCTCAAGCCGCCGCGTGATTATAGGGAACACTCTCCTCACAAACGCCGCAGAGCAAAACGGCGGCCCTCGTTACCGCTCAAGCTCCCTCCAATGAGAGGCTCATTAAGAGGGGAGAAAAAAGATTTTAAGTGTTGACTAATAGAGGAGCTCCAAGGTATTTATTTCTTATTGTTTCGATGCAAAGTCATTATACTGCACTGGAGTTTTTCTTCGGCAGAAACCAAGAGCGCTAAGTACTAGGGAATAGGCTACATTTGTTGGTGTTTGTCGTTTTTCTTTCTCTCCCTTCCCTCCTCCTCCACTTTGAGGGAAGAGGCGATGGCTTCGGGCTTGCCTGGATCCCTAACATCAAGATGCACTCCTGTTGTAGGTCTTTACTGCAGTACCATATGAACTGTCACTTGTAACGTTAAATAATAGATAGCTTCCACTAATTCCCAGCCTGATATTTCTGGCAGAGAGGAGGAACATGCGGACAGTCAGCATCTGTTAGACCCCCATGAAGGCCAATTCTTTTTTCACTTTCTGAGGAAAGGATTACTGGTGTGCATTCACCTTTGTTAGCATCCAACATTGCAATTGCAAATGCTAGCCTACCTCAAGTTGAAGCTACATAATTAACTACGTTCTTTTAACTCTTAGATGTTGGTGCACATTTGAATATGATTTCTAAAGAGCTTAATTGATATATCCTGATTTCAGCCTTTTTGAATACAACTCCATTTGTTTCCCCAAATTTGATATAGCATTTTGAAATTATATACAAGTGAAAGCTTGTTGGTTGACTTTTTTTGTTTCATTAGGTCCCTGTTGAGAATATTTTGGGGTTAAGCACTTTAATAGCCATTATATTCAGGTGATTTTTTTCATGTTATCTTCTCTAAATACAACTTTGAGTTTCCAATTGTCTTAACAATAGTTTCATTGTTGCTTTAGCCGCCCACTTAATAGATGTACAAGACAAAAAGCAGTAATGGCTCTGAAAAGAAACTGATGAATAAAATTAAGGAACACCTGCATGCGGCTCGCTTCTAATTGAATAGATTTCTTTGTTAACTGTTCTTCAAAGCTACACGTTCAGTCATTACCTACATTAGCTCTAGCCCCAAAAATTGTGAAAACATTTAACAACACAATGGATTATTCAATATACAGTATCAATAAGAAATGCGAAGTACCCTAATATACATTTTCTGCCATAACTTTGACAACAGTTCATCTTAACAAGAATACGTTTCTATGAAACTGTTACAACAACAAAAAATTGTATTTGTATGATTCGACTAGTTAGCAGTGGTAGAACTAGTATAATAGTTAGAGAAACATTGACATGGTTAGAACGCTTGTCTTCAGGATTAGGTCTCCCCCGGTGGGAGTTTACCTCAATCTGTTTAGCAGTAGACTCATTCTATCCACCGTTCTGTTAATACGACCCCTCCTGGTGAAGCCTGGGACTGTGTGAGTGTGTGTGTGTGTGTGTGTGTGTGTGTGTGTGTGTGTGTGTGTGTGTGTGTGTGTGTGTGTGTGTGTGTGTGTGTGTGTGTGTGTGTGTGTGTGTGTGTGTGTGTGTGTGTGTGTGTGTGTGTGTGTGTGTGTGTGCAGCTACAGCAGTGAGATGGTGTGTGTCTGTGTTTGTGTATGTCTGTGTGTGTGTGCATACACGTTAACACTCCTGCTCAGCAAAGCCAACCACCCTCTGTGTCTGTGCTGATGGCTTGGGGCCTTTTTTTTCTTTCCCGTGGGGGCCCTTGACTAGGGCCAGAATTCCATCACGTGTGTCTGTATGTGTGTTTGTCTGTGTTAGCCATGGCGGGATTGCTTTAGACAAAGGAGAGGCACTTGCCAGAAGCCGCAGCAAAGGCAACAACATCCCTACCCCACCTAAAGCACCCCATTTGTTCCCCATCCTCTCACCGGCTCCCTCAGTCCACTCAGGCAGCGATGATGGCGGCTGCTCAGGAAAAGGGCCCTCAGGAGACTGGAAAGTGAATAAAGAAAATGGTGAAAGAGAGAATAAGCATTTTTCATGCTTTTTTGTCTAATGCCGTTTCCAAAAATAATGTGGGCCCCAGAAACAGAAGGTATGGTTTATAAGAAAACACAAAAACACACAAACACACACACACACACACACATGCACTGAATGGCGGTTTGGGGAGGGTTGCGAGTACCTGATTCTTCTCCCTCTTTTTTTCTCATCTCCTTTTAAAAATCTGCAAATCCATTTGCTCAACAGCTGCACCTCTGTACTGAACAGATAACAACCTGGGCCAGACTGGCTTTGCAGCAAGTGGAGGCAGATAGGCCCAAATCTCTGGCCTTTTTTTGTAAAATGCTAATGACGAAGGAACACTTCTCCAGCCAAAACTGCTTTTGTAGATCTGTCAATTGCTATTTTGACAGATATTTGCTTGTAAGTACACACAACACTTGTTCCCCGTGTCTTATCTGGTGCTCTGCAGAACACCGACCTACATTACGTCAAGCACAATATGATGCACAAACATGCTCTGTTCAATAGACGTTTATTTTCCCTCTCGTTTTTTTACTTAAAAACAGACGGAACTAAATGAAATGGCTGCAAATCCTATAGACAGAAGGTATTCGCTCCCAAATAAAACCGTGTGGCTTACAGGGAGGAATCTTGCGACCATCTCCGGGTGTTTGATAGCTCCTCAAAGGGCTGTGCAATAGCACTCTGTGGAGCAGAGTCAATATTGGGACGACAGCTACAGCTGCTCATTCACTTCATTCTCTTTCTCTCTCTCTCTCTCTTTCACATGCTCTCTAAACCATAACAATAATGGAACAACAACACATATTGATGTGAGAAATGTGAGTGTGTGTGTGTGTTTATGTATGTTGCTTCAGTTCAAATGTGTCACTGATATCTGAAGTGTTGCACCACTTGTAATAGTGAGTATATCTCTAAGCTGTAAATTGGCTAAACTTGTAATCCTCCAAGTTACCAAGTGTAACGTAATACTATCATAGTTAATGATTATCAATAAAAGGGGTTATAACATCATCAATTGTAACTGAAAGATAAAGATCATTATAGTATTTAACCATACCATCACATTCATTGTTGAAAAAAAAAAAGTGATTTGAAAAAGAACTTAAGGTGACTTTGTTTTCTACCTTGTTTGACTGTTGACGCACATCTCTCTTCTAAATATCGAGTAGTGTCCTAATATATTTACCATTAATATGCCACACTATGGTAGATTACTTCACGTAGAAACAACTACATAACAACTATAGGACTTATTTCCATCCTCCAGTCAAACAGAGCTTATTTGGTTAAAGTATTGTAACACAATGCCCTCTGGGATTTGACCCCACTTAGACACATGACTGGAGGATGTCCTTAGAGACTGTGAGAGTGAAACGTCTGTCTTCACGAAACTTGACAGTGAAACAGCCAGGTACCGTAACTTTAAACTCAAAATAAATATACTCTTTACAGTTTGAGTCTACATTCAAAAGCATATAGAGGTCTACAGTACACAGTAAAGTGCAGTATTTAAAGCAGGCCTTTAACAGGCGATGACAGAGTAAACAGTTTGTTCCTGTGAACAGCTCGATGCCAATCAGCGATTAATGAGGCGATGCTGGAACCACCGGCTGAGAGAAGTTAAACTGAGCTGAATTAAGGCGCAATATCATCCCTCATGCAGGTGCTCGCCGAACGAATAACTGCTTTAATTACTGTTATTCAATCATTCGCTTTTTTCCTCGGCGCCGAAACACTGCTCTGGCATTATCAGCTTTTCTTGTCAATGTACAAACGCCTATCACGGGGGTAAAGCGTGAATGTTTTGCTCACAGCACTCAACCATATGTGACCTAAAAAATAAAAAATAAACTGTTCCATGGCTAAAAGTGTGCATTGTGAAGAGAAAGGAAAGACATGCTGCAAGGTGCATGGTGTAAAGTGATCCCTCCATTTGAATAAGTCCTTATCTTGGTTTGCGTTCCACGGTGGAGAGGCTTGTGGGTAGCCTTTGATGGTACACATCTGTGTGCGACGGGGGGCTCGGTGGGGTGGAGGGAGGGAAGAGTGGGGGTGTCTGCACCTGCTCTGGTATTCTGCTCAACAATAGTTCTTATTTCTGTTGGAGCTACTTGTGTGTACAGCTTTAACTCTGTCGCCTCCAACAGGTTGGGAATGTTTTCCCTAATAGAGAAGGTGGTAGGAAAGTCTCTCACACAGCATGGCTTATGTTGCTGAGGAAGCAAGCAAAGCAAGGAACATCAACATGAATCAACTGTGATTAACAGTTAGACCTCCTGACGTTTCTCTTTGCCCCATCAGCCTACATGACATGCACATAGAAGACAAATAATAGTGTGTACTTAAGTAATGCAATGCAAATTGATGTTCCAGGAAATTAGACCATTCTTCCTTAATTATTCTACTGAATGATTACGAGATATAAACCTATGCAGTTAAAAGTTAAAGACGATATGACTAAGTTAATATTTATTTACTATTATTAGGTATGATGTGTTAACTTTTGTACAAAGATTGTCATTCCTTTAGAATATAGAATCATTCATAATTCTCTCTTCATGCTATTTGTTGTAAGTTTATTTGATCACGCATCTGATTCAGTGAGGTTGACCGTTTGGGTCTCTTTTTCTAAACGAGGTTAGATATCTTTAATGTATTCACAAGGACAGGTGCAGAGAAAGTAAAGGAACAATAGCAGGGAGCGAATGGAGTCGATTAACATAAAACAAACGAGGTGATTTCTCTGCGAGTCAGTGGAAGGATCTAACTCTCTAGAGCTGCTCGCTGACAAGTGCAGGTCCGTGGGGACGGTAAATAGAGATGTTACTACACCCAAGGGATACAGGCTGCTTCATTTCATGTTATTTAACATGTTTTTTTAACATGAGATGTTGCAATGTACTCTGGATTCATTTTGGTTTGATTTGTAGAACATATTGCCATAAAATGGAATGAAAATGAAATGAATTGAGTATCAATAAGGAGACCGCAAAGTCTTATTCATTGTCAGCGTACGATATATTTGCTCTGTGAATGTTTTCTTCTCGATTTAATGAATATCATATTGATATTTTTTGTTCCATTAGCAATGAGGTATCAAATGTTCATTTTTACAGACTGAAAGTGAAACTGGACTATTTTGTGGCTCTGGTCATATTGACAGGTGAGACAGTCTCTGTGGTACAGTATGGTCTCTGTAGACTATGCCCTCACAGAGGCCTCAAAGGCCCCACTTGGCATCCTGCCCAAAAACACAACCTCTCTGTACCCCCTGGAAACGCCACTGAGTCAAGGTTCTCTCACCGGGGCAACACACACCAGCTCAGTGCAGACACAGCACTCTTGACTCCTGTTCCCCAGAGGACAGCTTTCTCCCTCCTCACCCCCCAAACGAATGATATTCTGTTGCTGATGTCTTAACAATGTACTTACACGCAGAAACACACACTTACTGCACACGGTCTTGTATGATCCTCAGACAATGCCATCCCCTGTTATTGCCTTGCTTTGCCTCTGTCTGCAACATTCTTAAGACACAATGCATTGTTGTCTGTTTTGTTTCCTGCAATTTCAAAAATGGAACATTATGAAACTATGCATTCTTTGCTAGTTTAAAAAAAAAAAATCACAGAAAAGCCGCTTTGTTTCATGAGATTTAAATTATTTAAAAACAAATGCGCACTAAACAAACAAGGTCCTTGAATTCATTCCAAACCAAGAAATGAGTTAGAAATTATGTCAGCATATCGTAATATAATGTCAGCATATACAATGTATTTATTGTTTACTGTAGGCTTATATTTAGATTTGTTGTACTAACAGTACAGTTGCAAGGGTTTGCTTCTCTTGTGCACTATACTCACGTTACACAGTTCTGTATGGGGCGACCTCCTAGGGCGACAAGAAAAACTTACTTAGAGAGTATGTTACACCAGAGTTGCCTGACGACTCAAACTGAATTATTCCGCTGCTCTATCGTTCGCTACATGCTTCACTCTGAGAAAGACGGTCTACATTCTGGTGAGAAGAGTGACATCAACTGTGTCCTCTTGGGCTTTGTAGACATCCCAGTGCTCTCACTATGGTAATGATGGTCAATGAAGAGAATGGCGCTGGAGGGGATGGCTGCCCTTTTATGGGCTCTTAACCAACCGTGCTATTTTGTTAGTTTTTTGCATTGTTTGTAACTTATTTTGTACATAATGTTGCTGCTTCCGTCTCTTATGACTGAAAAGAGCTTCTAGACATCAGATTACTCTCAGTGATTACTCTCCTTGAATTGGACAAATAATTTTTCTTGAATGAGTCGGACGAGAGGGATTTACTCCAGACACCCGAACAGGCCCACATCCCTGTCATTTCGCAGGAGAAAGAGACAGAGGTTTTCGCGGAAGGAGATCGGGGTGTCTTGTGAGGATCTGGCGACGAGTGGCTAATCTGCCTTTGTACGTTGGCCAATAGTACCGATCGCAATCGCTGGATAATGAAGTGGACGAACTAAAAGCACGTATATCCTACCAATGGGACATTGAAAACTGTATTATCTTATATTTCACCGAGTCGTGGCTGAACAACGACATGAATAGCATAGTATCGGCAGGATAGAACAGCAGCTTCTGGTAAGACAAGGTCGGTCTATGTATATTTGTAAACAACAGCTGGTGCACAATATCTAAGGAAGTCTCAAGGTTTTGATCGCCTGAGGTACCGTATCTCATGGTAAGCTGTACACGATCTACCTAGAGAGTTTTCATCTATATTTTTCGTAGCTGTCTATTTACCACCACAAACCAATGCTGGCACAAAGACCGCACTCAATGAGCTGTATACGGCCATAAGCAAACAGGAAAACGCTCATCCAGAGGCGGCGCTCCTAGTGGCTGGGGACTTTAATGCAGGGAAGCGTAAATCCGTTTTACCTAATTTCTACCAGCATGTTAAATGTGCAACCAGAAGGAAAAAAACTCTAGACCACCTTTACTCCACACACAGAGACGCATACAAAGCTCTCCTTCACCCTCCATTTGACCATAATTCTATCCTTCTGATTCCTGCTTACAAGCAAAAATTAAAGCAGGAAGCACCAGTGATCAGTGGTCAGATGAAGCAGATGCTAAGCTACAGGACTGTTTTGCTAGCACAGACTGGAATATGTTCTGTGATTCTCCCGATGGCATTGAGCAGTACACCACATCCAGTCACTGGCTTCATCAATAAGTGTATCGATGACATTATCCCCACAGTGACTGTATGTACATACCCCAACCAGAAGCCATGGATTACAGGCAACATCCACACTGAGCTAAAGGGTAGAGTTGCCACTTTCAAGGAGTGGAGCCTGTGCCTAAGAACACTAAGGTAACATGCCTAAAGGACTACCGACCTGTAGCACTCACTTCTGTAGCCATGAAGTGCTTTGAAAGGCTGGTCATGGCTCACATCAACACCATTATCCCAGAAACACTAAACCCACTCCAATTTGCATACCGACAACGACAAGACAGCCTATGTGGAGGAGGTCAGGGATCTGACCGTGTGGTTCAAGGACAACATCCTCTCCCTCAACGTGATCAAGACAAAGAAGATTATTGTGGACTACAGAAAAAGGAGGACAGAGCACGCCCCCATTCTCATCCACGGGGTTGTTGTGGAGCAGGTTGAGAGCTTCAAGTTCCTTGGTGTCCACATCACCAACAAACTAACATGGTCCTGTCATGAAGAGGGCATGACAAAACCGATTCCCCCTCAGGAGACTCAGATTTGGCATGGGTCCTCAGATCCTCAAAAGGTTCTACAGTTGCACCATTGAGAGCATCCTGACGGGTTGCACCTCTGCCTGGTATGGCAACTGCTCGGCCTCCAACCAGAAGGCACTACAGAGGGTAGTGTGTACGGCCCAGTACATCACTGGGGCCAAGTTTCCTGCCATCCAGGACCTCTATACCAGGCAGTGTCAGAGGAAGGCCCTAAAAATTGTCCAAGACTCCAGCCACTCCAGTCATAGACTGTTCTCTCTGCTACCGCACGGCAAGCGGTACCAGAGTCTAGGTCCAAGAGGTTTCTGAACAGCTTCTACCCTTAAGCCATAAGACTCCTGAACAGCTAATCAAATGGCTACCCAGACTGTTTGCATTGCCCCCCTCTTTTACGTTGCTGCTACTCTCTGTTATTATCTACTTTAATAACTCTACCTACATGTACATATTACCTTGACTAACCGGTGCCACCGCACATTGAATCTGTACCGGTACCCCCTGTATATGTTATTTTACTGCTGCTCATTAATTATTTGTTGCTATTATTTCTTTTTTGTGTGGTATTTTTCGTAAAACTGCATTGTTGGTTAAGGGCTTGTAAGTAAGAATTTCACTGTAAGGTCGAATACCTGTTGTATTCGGCGCATGTGACAAATACAATTTGATTTGATTTGCTGCACAAGCACACCAACAGTTGAACTTCAGGGTCTTCAACTTATAGTTCCATGCCAGAGACTCTGACTTCTTTTGTTGATTTTTGGAGCCCAAGTAGTAGTTGAAGTCCAGAGATATTTGGTAGCTATATTACATAAGACGATAACTGTAAAGCATGTACTTGAGATACTGTATGACACATTATTTTTTCTGTACTATAGTTTACAGTCAACCATAAAGCGCTCAATTTCCCCTAAAGGATCTCCTGTTTTGATATCTGCCCTGGCTCATAATATCTGACAGGGTTCTTCACAGTCTAATTAGCAGTGTCATCGCAGACAGTGACACGAATGCTACATTAAAACCCATTGTTACTGTAGCCCCTGATATTTACTTCTGTCATGTTCCCAGTCATTTACAACAGTGTAGTATCTGAATAATTAAGCGCAAGGATAACTACTAAATGCATGCTTAACAAGCCGGGGACGTGCATCTATCTCACAGCATCTGGAACCCACATTGTTAGCTACTGTTTTAATATCAGCCTTCAATAGAGTAATGGGATGATAGAAGGAAGTATATGAGTCGGGGGCATGGTGTGCTGAAAGCCCAGTAGCCTCCCATACTCTGCCTCCTATGACAATCCTGCAGAGAGTTACAGTGCCATTACCATCCAGACAAACAGCGTGGCGAGAGGGGCTCCTCATTTAACCTAATGATCACTTAGGCTCCAAAGCTTTGATGGGATGGAGGAACCCAGGGAGTATATGGGATGCTTGAGGTGTTAGTCAAACATTTGCAAGGCCAATAGCAGCACTATGATGCCTCCTACTTACACTCTCTTCTCCAGCTGTGGACTCTAGTCACATGACTTGGACTCAAGTCTGACTCAAGTCACAAATTTGACTTGAGACTCCACATGATATAAAATAAAATAACTTCATACTTGACTTTGACTTGAAACTGATGACTAGAAATGATCTGGCCAGGTTTTGTATAATTTTGTCACTCATTTTGTGGCACAGAGTCTCCATAGATTACTCTCCATGCAGCCTGAGACAGTAGCAGCAGTATCGCCATTGGAAAAAAAAGTGCAATAGATTGGCTAGTGAAACGCACATTCTGCCCTCTAATTGGACCAGCAAACTGTCAATCAACACAGGTCGGGTGAGCTAGCGAACAGATTGCTGATTTGCTGCACAGCTATAGGATCAGGTGCAGCGCAAACCTCAAATTGTTGCGAGAGAAGATTGACATAATAAATAAAATGCAACTCCAAAAATTGTTTGGCGATCAAGAATATGATTAATATTTACTTTGTAAGTTCACCAGAAATTTGGCATCAAGCAACAATTACTAGCATAGGCCTACTGGCCTTTTGGTATGTCAAAATTGCTTTAAATTGGTCATTTATTTATGAAGCTTGCATTTTGAATTTGTATTTAAAATGATTATTGTGGCGAAGACGCAGAGGAGAGGGCTTTGTTCTCTTGTTTAAGTGTTTGATGTTGCTTTCACACATTTAATAAATGCATATGTGGTAAATCTATATTCAATCTAATCCTACAATAATTGCTAGCATTTCATCATTCCATCCCCATACTCTTTATCGCAACACTTGTTTCATGTTTGATATGATACATTTTCATTTAGCCTACCATTTCTTACCCTCCGAGTGGGCGCAATGTTTATTGTGCACATGAACATTTGCAAGACTCACAAGGTAGAAGTTCTGTTTATTTCATTCAATGTATGGTTTCCTTTGTTCATTTTCCCGGGCTATGTCGGAGTTCTGTGTGTCTGTGTCCTATGTCTCTGTCATTCTGGTTGTGCGTGATAGGAGCGCGAGTGCCACAGTGCACATAGAAATAGGCCTGCCAGTACGTTGAATAAGAGAAAATGATCGTTCCATGTATGAATGGTGATGAAATATCATTAATAATCATTAAGTCTGACTAAGACGGATGTAACAATGGATGTGGAAATGGCCTATTACATTGTAGAACCAGTTTATTGGTTCTGTTTGCCAATTGGGTAGTTGTATGGTCCTGGAAGGGGTAAAGTGCTTGTAGGCTACCTGTTTGAGCTCCGTTTAGACAGATTCAATGTGGTTTCTTAAGGGGAGGCTGGGCAGTTTTGCCCTCTAGCTGTGTCAGTTCAGATAGGACAGGTTAAGCCTGATATAGAGGCTATTTATTTTGGGCTATTGCCCGTGTATATTTGGTAAATCTACTTAAATATTTTGTATGATATGGTGCTTTCACCATTGGATCACCAAGACCTATAAATAAATCTACACTCTGAGAATATCAACCTGCCTTGCTTTCTGCTGATTTCATGCCCTTACCACTGCTACAAGGTCCATATTTTACAATTACATAACAAAATAATCAAAAGGGCTGTCAGGTAGCTTTAAAAAATTGACAAATGGCCTCCCGGGTGGCACAGTGGTTAAGGTCGCTGTACTGCAGCGCCAGCTGTGCCACCAGAGACCCTGGGGTGCGCCCAGGCTCTGTCGTAACTGGCCGCGACCGGGAGGTCCGTGGGGCGATGCGCAATTAGCCTAGCGTCATCCGGGTTAGGGAGGGATTGGCCGGTAGGGATATCCTTGTCTCATCCAATGACTCCTGTGGCGGGCCGGGCGCAGTGCAGGCCAACCAAGGTTGCCAGGTGCGCAGTGTTTCCTCCGACACATTGGTGCGGCTGGCTTCCGGGTTGGACTATAAAAAAAACTAATTATAGCATAGGAAACACAGGAACACGCTGGTAGGACTTGACGGGACAAGACTAAGAGGCAACAGACAAACATAAAATGCAGGTATAAATACACAGGAGATAATGGGGACAAATGGGAGACACCTGGTGGGGGTGGAGACAAGCACAAGACCGTTAAAACAGATCAGGGTGTGACAGTTGCATAAATATATATATTTTTACTGCACTTGAGACTCGACTTGACTTGCTCTTAGAATGCACGACTTGGACTTCACTCAAGACTCGACCCGTTCTACTTGGGACTCGACTTGAGACTCAGACCTTGTGACTTGTGACTTGCTTGTGACTTGAATAATAGTAACTTTGAATAATAGTGTCCCAGCTCTGCTATTCTCTCCAAAACTTGGAAATATAGCATCAACAACATTTGTGGAGATGTGATGATGGTATTTTTGATAACCCTTTGTTAGGTGTGGCATAGGCCATGGAATGTTTTTTCAATACCGTCAATACCATTGAAACTATTTCTTTGAAGTTCTTCATGATGCATGTCCATATTTATTTATAATATTTACCATTGAAGGAATGTATCCAGCTACATTTCCTAATGTTCTTTTTAAAGTTAATCTTGTATTTTACTGGAGAAAAGTAGGCTTGCTGAGAAAAGTAGCTACACATCAGTCAGAGCGCTGTCTGCTGATAGAATGGCGTGAGTGGAGAAGTGCAACTGAAGCACAACATTTGTTTGATGCCAAGCAGAAATGACAATAAAAAGCATTTTAGATCTGAATTTACAAAGCGCAGCAATATTTCTTGTGCGTTTTATCTTTTTTTTTCCTGCGTGAAGAACAAAGATTTCTGCCTTAGGCCTGATGTCCACCTGATTGGTATGTGTTTTGTTTTACCAGAACTCTAGCCCACGTTTTTCATACTTGATGCACACCTGCTTTGCTTTTCAGCTAGTTAGCGTATGTGTGTACTTCCGTCTGTATGACTGCATGGTAAAGCAATGCATAAGTTGAAAGAAAATATTGAATGCATGCAGTACACAGAACGCACCGCAGCCTAGTGCGGCACCCCCAATGTAGCTGTTGCGGACTGCTCTATTGATAATGAATGACTTCCGCTAGAATGCAAAGAGTTTAATGCATCTGGTGGCGATGAGGCGTTAACGCGACCTCTAAGTTTAACTTGCTAGTTATCTAAGTAAGTGACTAAATTAATACGGTGATGGTGCATCATACCGTGTTAGCTTTCTGCTGTGTTTGAGAAGTCAAAGCACTTTGGATGAGTTATCTGTACAGCTGTCACAGCAGCTTGATTACCTTGCATTTTTTCTCCTCAGTTCTCAGCCCGTCTGCTCCTCCCCATCTTCTCTGTGCAGAGCAGGCAGGCCCGTTGCCTTAGCGACTCCACGCAGACACAGCGGGTACACAGTACTGTTTTTCCGTCAGACAAGCATGCGTCAAAACTTTGTTCATTTGCACAATGTCTCATTCACATTTGCTTGTAAATGTCCAAACTCACCAAAAATGACATTCGGTAGCTCCTACCAATATGTATAACTTTATGAGCTGGATTTCTTGTCTTTGCAATTTGTTTATTTTTGCTTGCACTCGCTAGCATATTTAGCTAGCAGCCTATATGGAAATTCGTTATTACTTGGGCAATTTTTTTTTTGCATTCTGGTAATAGACACCCAATGGCCTTTTTTGCATTTTTTGGCATCCCGTGGTATACTAAGTCGGTAATACCATAAATACCAGGACTAGAGAAGGACGATAGGTACAGTTGATACATCATGCTGTGGGGGTGCTTTGCTGCAGGAGGAACTGGTGCACTTGACAAAATAGACGGCATCATGAGGAAGGAGAATTATGTGGATATATTGAAGCAACATCTCAAGACATCAGTCAGAAACTTAAAGCTTGGTCGCAAATGGGTCTTCCAAATGGACAATGACCCCAAGCATACTTCCAAAGTTATGGCAAAATGGCTTAAGGACAACAAAGTCAAGGTATTGGAGTGGCCATCAAAAAGCCTGACCTCAATCATATAGAACATTTGTGGGCAGAACTGAAAAAGCATGTGCTAGCAAGGAGGCCTCCAAATCTAACTCGGTTACATCAGCTCTGTCAGGGGGAATGGGCCAAAATTAACCCAACTTATTGTGGGAAGCTTGTGGAAGGCTACCTGAAACGTTTGACCCAAGTTAAACAATTTAAAGGCAATGCTACCGAATACAAATTGAGTGTATGTAAACTTCTGACCCACTGGGAATTTGATGAAAGAAGTAAAAGCTAAAATAAATAATTCTCTCTATTATTATTCTGACATTTCACATTCTTAATATAAAGTGGTGGTCCTAACTGACCTAAGACAGGGAATTTTTACTCGGATTAAATGTCAGGAGTTGTGATAAACTGAGTTTAAATGTATTTGGCTAAGGTGTATGTAACCCTCCGACTTCAACTGTATATTGTTGTTTTGGAATGAGTTATAATGAATATAATTGTAGTGATGATAATTACAATGTTTGTACAGTTTCTTTTGAGGTCCCATCACTGAAATACTTACACCTATGATAACTCTGTGTCAAAGGTGTCATCCATAAGTTTTGTTTGCAAAGCAGTACCGTTTCATGGCTGCTGTTGAGAGAGAAAAGCTTCTCAATTTCTTGCCATGAAACACTCTCCAGCACCTCAACAATATGTTTTTGAGCTCAGTAATAGCTGTAAGGGGTCACTCCATGTTGTTACAACCAAGCATGTAACCACATCATTTTATAATTAATGAAACTTGGTCAAATGTGTTTCCTACAGGAAAGAGGAAGAATTATTCCTGGCTCACCAGTGTTCATTCTCTGTCATAGGCCATTTGCCATAGTTGAAGAGGTGAAATGTCTCTCCTTGATACTGGGATAACAATTCACACGTGTTGTCATGGAGGTCAAGAAATGTTTGGAATTAAATGAAGGGGGTGTCAGTCAGTCTTGTATAATTTACAACGTTCCAACTATAGACGGAGTGTCATTAAAGTCCAAGATGCTGTGGTGTGTACGCATGAGAGACCCTAACTCGAAACCACTTCCAGTAATCATAGGTCTCGCACGAATCTATGACTAAGAAGACAGTGTAGTGATGTGTCGTAATGCCATATGTTGAAAAATGTGAACATGTTGGATTGAATAGGGCATTCCCTTACATAAATGGTACCCCGTCTGAGAGTACCTTACAATGGTGAAAGGACATTGGTTACATTGGTCACCTTACCATGCTATAGATTGTCGATTTCAAATGAGCTGCTTAGCATGTTAGTGACCTGAGGAAATGAAGGGGAAAAATAAAAGTTTGTGTTTTTATATCCATGTAAAATTAACATTTAATAATGAGTTCCAAATGTTAACTATGGAAAACAGAGGGGGAAACGCTCTTTACTAAATAAAAGCATTCATACATTTAGAAAATAGTTCTGTAATAGACAGCCCAGGATTTACAAACTCATTTTAAAAAACATAAGCCCATATGTTAATGTTTTGTAATGCAGGAAGTTTAAAGGGGGAGGTTTGTTTGAAGACGAAAATACATAATAATGTGAGAATGAAGGATCCGGTTTGCTGCAGCAAATTGGGTAAGAACCACTTTGGAACAAGCAGCATATGTGAATACGCTGCTCTGTGGCTCGAACAAAAAAAAGAAGAAATAAACTTGGTGTGCTGAAATGATTTTGTATCTTGTGTTTAATTACAATTCAGCCTGTGACTGTCCACAAATTCAAAACACAGAGAATACCAATTTGAATCTTTGACGCATTCTTCATTTTCTACAACCACAATAAAGGGTTAATGGATATGTACTAGATTGCAGTACATACATTTTTGTTTTCTGCTATTGAGCTGATTGAATGCGTCTGTGTCCTTGAATTGTAAGGGTAAATGCGAGTGCATAATGGTTCAAATAGTGCATTGAGAGACATACTGTAGCTTAGGGGAATACCATTTCAATTTGGACTTAAGTCTTAACAGAATTTTTTTTTATTCAGACAAAATAAGTACATTGATAAAGAATAAAAACACACCATTGTAAGGTACTCTCAGACGGGGCACCATTTATGTAAGGGAATGTCCTATTCAATCCAACATTGCCAATGTACTTGATAACCTGTGATACTATTTTATTGCTTAACATTTTTTGAGCTTATTGTTTTATTGCATGAAAAATTGTCTTTTGTGGAAAAGTTTAGTCATGCGCACATTCTTTAAAAAAATGGTCTATCATGCACTTCAGTTAGATCTACCATAATGCAATCAGGCTGATGTAGGCTAAAAAGTGTTTGATAGTAATGATCAGTTGTTTAATTTAGGATATTTTTAGACACAGCAATTATGTTAACTGCAGTCTCACAAAGTTAAATGTCTCGTAATTGGATACTGTATGCAACAGAAGATGTCCCAAAGAGAGAGGATAAAACTTGTGTTAGCAATGTTAGTAAGGTACAGGACTGTAGATTGGTTATTTTTGTCATACACACACACAGGCACACACACACAGACACACACACACACACACACACACACACACACACACACACACACACACACACACACACACACACACACACACACACACACACACACACACACACACACACACACACACACACACACACACACACACCTTCCTGTGAGTTGCAACTCAGTGTGTATTCTGTCCTTGGAACAGAGGAAACATAGGTTACCTGAGGACATAGGTAGTGATTATTTTAAAGGAACTGTCCAGTGAAAATCTCATTTCTAGAAGTTCATAATCTGTTACCTCATACCAAAACAATATTGTCAACTCATCCTATACTCATATTTATGACCAAATCATAAATTGGAGAAAACTCACTTCCAAAACCCCACCTCAAAATGTATCTCAAACAGACATTTCATAAATGCTTGCTATTTCCTCATGAAGTCATCAGCGGTCTGCTTGCATTACTTTTTGTAATGACTGGTATATGGCCACCACACCGTTCTGTTATTGTGGTTCACCCACACCATTCAAATACAGAAAAGTAAAAAATGTTACATACTTAATAAAACATTTTTGCAAGGAAAGATATTTCACTAATATTATAATTAATTACAGGTCATATTTCATAGAAATCTGGAAACACTGGACAGTTATTTTAAGGTTTTAAAGCATTTAGCAATTTACAACTGTACTTAAAACCTAAGGACATTCTGAATGTTTTTTTGAAAAAGACGTTATATAGGTTATTAACTTTATTAACGCGTTATTAATGTTTCACAATGTAAAATAAAAACTAATTCCGCATTTTAGAGAAAGTTAACATTGAAATAAATGTTTAAAATAGACTGTGTAGATGGGAAAACATTTTGCTGTAGCCATGGCCTGTGAAATTTGCCTTCCTATCCCATAATTATCCCTTTTTTCACAACATGGCAGCTGTGTGTAGGGAGAAAGTGAACCAAAAAACATCTATTAGGCTAGTAATTGCAGCACGATTAGCAGACGTGGTGTATTTGGCATGGTTCGAGGTTTTTCCTGAGTTTGGAAGAAATACACCTACTGGTGCCTACTGATACAATAGAGCTGCTTCAGCGGTCATACATCCTGCATGTCTTCCTCTCTCTCTCTCCCTTGCTTTCTCTCTCTCCACCCACCCCCCCTGGGTCTCTCCCTCTATCAATCCTTCCCCCTCCTCTACATGTCTGGACTGGGACCAGCTGGCTTCATTAGGGGCCTCCTCCATTCCAGATCGTCTGTTTTGTCTGTTGCACATTTTTTGACTGTTTTATCTTAAGCGCTGTCCATCCCGGACCTCATTCATATTTTCTTGGCGTTTCTGCATCCGCACACTGGCTTCTAATGAAACAATTCATGTGTCCATTGTACAGTTTGTTTTTTAAATTAATCTTTGTGTCCGGCACCTTTTTTGGGATCCGCATTGTTTGCAATCATCAGGAGTGAATGGATGGATTTTAATGGATTTTAATGGGTTGAGTTGGTGGATTTGTCTGCACCGATTTGAAAGAACGTTCAAATTCAAAGCACTACCTGTTATGATGTCGATTCCTTGTTCAAGCAAGAGTAATATTATATGTGATTTATGAACTACTATAATCACAGTGCTTGTGTGATGTCAGTTGTGACATTTACAACTACAAAATTGAAACCTACAAATGTTTTGGACTAGACAGTCTGGTCTGCAAACCACTAGCTTTGCCTGAGGCTAATACATTAACGCCACCTCATTGCCCACATTAAATATACTCAATTATTCATCCTGTTCCCCACCCTATCTCCATTATCTAAGAAAACTACAATTTCCATCAATCGATTTTGTTAGATCATTGAGACCTACTTACATCTTGAATTCACTTGTTTGTAAAAAAAAAAAAGACAGAACCAATGGTACACTGCACTGTCACTGCTGTTAAATCGCTGTAGGGTTAGGGTGGTGGTGATGTAATTAATGGACTGGTGACAAAATTGAAACCACTGATGGCTCTGTAGATTGTAGTTCTGTTTCTTGATAGACTAAGGATGACAGGCAGATGACACTGGGAGTGGGACATCCTAAAGAGGGGCAGAGACTTGGGTACCACTCTACCACTGGCACCAGTAACAATTCCATGACCTTCCTCTCAAAGGTCAGGGTGAAGAGCATATGCACACTGAAAACATACTGCGACCCAAAGGGGAGTTCTGAAATGACCAAAGGTATGAGGAAAAGTATGATTTGATAGTATATACAGTATAAAAAGATTTCAGATTTTAAATTCCATTTACACAAGTAAATGCCGAATATATCTTGAGACATTGTTAAAAGGGACAATTGAGAATTATTGGCACCATTGTTAATAATGAGCATTGTACCACAATAATAATCTAGTCTACACTGGGTGTACAAAGTGTACAAAACACTGAGAACATCTTCCTAATATTGAAATGACCCCCCCCCCCCTCCTGCCCTCAGTACAGCCTCAACTCGTCAGAGCATGGACTCTACATACAATGTGTCGAAAGCGTTCCACAGAGATTCTGGCCCAAATTGACTCCAATGGTTGTCCCATAGTTGTGTGAAGTTGGCTGGATGTCCTTTGGGCGGTGCACCATTCTTGATACACACAGAAAATGTTTAGCGTGAAAAACCCAGCAGCGTTGCAGTTCTTGACAAAAACGGTCATATTGGGAGTTAAAAACTGTGAATTTCTCGGTTTAACATCTTTGCTGCAACACAAAGCTACTTTCTGAAACAATACAAAAGCAGGACTATAGCTATGCTATTTGTTTGTGTTGGTTCTTGCATGAGGTTGCCTGGTGGAATGATTTAATCTGATGCGTTATTTATGGTGTGTGATTATTTATTTATTTGATTATTTTGTAAATTATTTATCTATTGAATTATTCATTCATCTTCATGACATGCCTTACATTATTCATGACTTCATTTGAGATTATTGCATCTACATGCCACATTGTTGTAGTGTAGGATCGCCTTTTCACATCAAGTCAGACAAGGAAATTAAATCCACCTCTGAGGCTATTTTGTTTTGAATTGAGGAGAAGTAGAGAAATGATCCTGTAAGGATGCTATTTACTACATACAATCTGTGGTCACACTGGAAAGAGATGGACACATTTGTCTTATGTACATGTTGTTATGTCCTTCTTTTAGGTCACTATTTTCTTAATTTCCTGACTAATCAAAGTTTGTGAATCCAATATAGAAATGCAGGAAGTGTAGAATGTAACTTTAATGCAGAATGTGCTTACCTTTTTAAACACCTGAGGAAAATGAATATGATAATCAGCTGGTTGCGTGTGGTATTGGGTGCCATTTTGTTGAAGGCCTGTGTCCTGTTGCTTCCTGCATTTAGATGGCTCACAACAAAACGCCGAAAGCTAAGTTTTGTGATCAAGACAGCTGTCAGATAGACAGAATGTTGGGCATGCATTAATTCTCGATGCATAGAGCTTGATTCTAAATATGACATGTTAGTCCCAAACTGTCAGGTTCCCTGATGACATTTTGCTTCATATCCATTGACATCTCTGTACATGACATGCGGGATCATCACTAGCTAGCTAGCAAAGTACAAAATGAAAGAGAGCTGTCATGTTCTATTGAGAGGGAAGAGGTGCATCATCCCAGACTGATTTATGTGTAGCAGAGATAAGAGTCCCCTGACAACACAGTAGCAACAGGATGTTCCCGTTCATCACTTCTACTCCATTGCTGGGACTGTTGTGCATACATGAAGTATAAAATGCCACTTGATGTTAACATCGTAAAACTGTCTTAACCATTTGTAACTGCTTACTTTTGGTTGAATATGTTGTCGTGTTACAGATTAATTCTCTATAGAGACATAATTCCTTGTAATATACTGTAATGGCTCACTCATTTGTCTAGAGCGCAATATGTTTAAAAAAACAAAACTTTTCTTCTTTCTCAATCTAAATTGGTAGTCATTACTGGAATTGATTAAGTTCAGTATGTTAAGCATTGTGAAATCAATACTTATATATTATATAAAAGCAATATATTATACAGTATGTTCAAAAGATAGAATGAGTATCTACATACTGTGTATTTGTGTGAGTTGACGAGTTCACTTAAGGTGTGGTATGTAAAATACTGTAGAATATCCAAAATAACAAACAAAATGTCTTGAAAAACATCTGTCTAATGACAATTCCTCAACTCTTCTCATTTGAAACTTGAGATTGACAATAAAAAGTAGATGAAACCGTAAATCATGCAACATATTGTAAAATGTACTTCTGTCTTCTCGCGCTCTATAATGAAGCAGTCATTATGATTATTTTATAGGACTGAAGTTTTTTAAAACTACAAGAATGCATTACTCTGCATAATGAACAGATGTTGTGGCAACAAGCACATACATTATGCATAAAAAATTATTTCAATTTTGATTGTAGATGCTGATTTATTGAGACAAGTCTAGCTTACAACAGTAATGGATTTAGGATATGCTTTTGTTGTGTTATTTCCATAATTAATAATAGGGAAGCATAACATTATATATGCTTTGTATTTCTAAGGATGAGAACACTTTAGCTATAAAAAATAAAATGCTGCTCGCTAAACTTAAAAAACATACCAAGTTAATTATACATAAAACCTAAACCATTCTGACTGAAAAAATGCCTAGTTTTGGAAATGGTGTTGTTTTGGCTTTGCTTCCTGCTTTTCAAGGTTCGTTCTCCATTTCCGAATGTGATTAAGAGACTATGTACAATCATGTTAAATTTGACAGAAATCCCTGCAATAGCTTTAGTGGTAAGATCATGGGGCAATGTGGGTAATCTGTCGGGTACTTATGAGAGTGTGAGTCAGTTTGCCTAGAAGAGTAGAGAAAGTGGCTGATGTTCTGGTAGTACTTAAGGTCATCACCTCATCGGTGTGGGGTCAAAGATATGAGGTACTGCAATAACCATTCTGTAGAGACAGAGTCACAAAAACTCTTCCAGAAAGAACTTGGGGAAACAGTTCTCATAGTTTGTGGTACACCCAAATGCCATGTGAAGTAGAATGAAGTTTGGCTTCACACAGTAGAATTAATGATTTGAAGGCACATAGTTGGTAAATAATTGATTCTAGCCCTGAGGATGGTTAGGAGCTGAGTAAAAGACTAATAAATCATTTGTGGTGCTGCCAGTTGTCACTTCCGATTATTTCTGGGTTTGTGATAAACTACCGCACCTGCCAGCTGCTGGACCTGCCATCCCTTGGAGCAGAAAGGGACAACTTTGCCCAAACGTTGCACCCTTGCCTTGCCACAGGTCTCCCCAGGCTATTGTTCTTGAACTTCTAGGAGCTTGTGTCAGCTTGGTAATGTTGATCAAAAGAAAGATGCACGTTACACCTTATCCAGGATAAGTCATCTGCGATTCCTACAGTTCGTTTAGAAACGGCTTCATTTGGTACAGTAGTATGAATTTGGGTACTCATATTGCATGCCACACTCAGTTTGGAAAACTGCTGAGCCAGTCTAATATGTTTGAGGGATATAAAATGTACCGTTTTTTAGTGGAAAATATGTACCTATTCAGTCAGCCAGGGATGACACTGTGAAGTTTTCTGAGAAAGGTTCTACTTTTTCCCACTTGATGATCCACCTACAATAATGAACCCTCAAGCGTCCTCGAACAACCTAGGAGCATTCAGTCCCCCGGAGGACATCTTGCCATAGCATGGCTCACGGAATAGTATTCCACATTCCAGATATAAAGAGAGAGAGCGATTCAAATGTTAATGAACTAGTCCTTAAAGAAGGCGACCTCCGACGCATTTGCCACCTGTGCTAGAGCGAGGTGGAATGGCCCTTGAAGTCGGGAAGTGTTGCGCAAACAGTCCTCCGCACCAGGTGCAATCAACACTCCGGGAAAGGGTCTCTGGTTGGGAAATATCCATGTGGGAGCCGTGTATGGGATCTTATTAGGTAATGGCAGAGTAGGAGGTAATCAAGTTGAGATTGTTGTTCTTCCGAAAGGGGACAAAAGGAACCACTGGAATTGAGTAGCTGATTCTTTAAAAAATTCAAATATGAATATATATCTGAATTGAAAGCTGGATTTATTTTTTCGGGTACTGTGATGGATCTTATGTTGGTCTTAATTTCTTTTGTTTGCAGTTGCCCTGAAGAATTTTCTTTCAACCTGTTATCTGATGAGAGAAAAATACCTTATGTATCTGAAATTATTAAGCCAAAGCTCATAATCATTGCTTCTTAAAACCAGGTCTATCACCCCCCCACTGATTAACACTTGTACATTCACATTTATTTTCACTTTACTTCAGTACAACAGATTGCGTTTTGTAGCAATGTGAGAATGTGTCTAGGTGTAATAACATATGGTTAATTCTGTGCAACAGCAACACTTTGCCATTGTTAACATATCTGAGATGTGTCAAAAATGCTCATGTTTTGTCACACGTTCAAATGAAACTAATGTACAATGTAAAACAATGGATAGCATGTCAAGTGGATAATTAAAGTGCTTCTATAGGAAGACACTGTGTTGCATCGTTGGATGTTTGAAGAAGACATTGTAGAGCTCTTACATTCTCTTTTATAAGATTTATAAATATGTTTTTGCCTTTGCGATCAAACCTAATTTCAGTATACTGTACCAGAAGCAAAACACTATTATTGCTGTCTGTGGATGATAGGAGAAGATCTGCTATATAATTAAATATGAAGACAATTATTTGATATAATGGAACAGTTTGACCAGAATACACGTGTGCCACATTACTCCTATGAGTTAAGTAATGTTGTCTCTTTGGTTGTAATGTACAATGCTAACATTGTGTTTGACAGGTGATAGATGGAGAGTAGGAGAGCGTTAAATAGACAGTAGTACAGTGCAGTCCATCTGTGAGGCTGAGCCAGAGATGGAAACACAGAACGTGGTGGGAACCCCAGAGGAGAAGGAGCAGACTCCAACGGCATTAGCGAGAGGTGTCCCTGCCTTCACCACAGCTTTCACGCTTCACTCCTCCTCCAATGCAAATGAGAGGCAACACAAGTTATCCATTTGAGATATCGAGTTGGTATAGAGATAAAACACGCGCTTACGCACCCCGGACATGAGAATAATCAACAAGGGACCGGCCGTCTGTTTATCTGTCACCCGCATTAGTGCAAGCAGTCGCTCGCTGCAGGTGGCATCAAATATTAAAGTGTAACCTCGTTTCGCAAACTGACCAGAGCAAACATTCCACTTGTGTGTGTCCTGGGTCGGACAAAGTGAATGATTTATTGATGTTGTTTTTTAACAAACGGGGTGCCTGTCCCCTGTTTACAGTGTGAAGGTCTCTGATTCTCATTCCTCTCTGTGCTCTTCCTGAGATTGGAGCTTTGACCTTGTTTTGTTTTTTTCATTATTTACCTTTATTTTACTAGGCAAGTCAGTTAAAACAAAATCTTATTTTCAATGACAGCCTGGGAACAGTGGGTTAACTGCCTTGTTCAGAACGACAGATTTTTACCTTGTCAGCTCGGGGATTTGATCTTGCAACCTCTTGGTTACTAGTCCAACGCTCTAAGCACTAGGCTACCTGCCACCCCACGTTATGACATCATTGGGGGATCATCCACTTTTTAAAGCTCATTTAGGACGCTTTCACATATCCCCTTATGATCTGGATCCTGGAGCGTTTGGTACCCTGATCCGCACTATAAAGTATGTGTGTAAAGGAACCCTGGCTGAAACAAATCCTGGACCTGCGTGAGTCCTCGTACCAATCCAATATCCAATATCCAGAACCAGAGTACCAGATACCAGATATCGTGGCGCGAGTCGTGTGACACTTTTTTTTGCCCATTGTAAACAAGCTAGCTCCTAACGTCATGTAGAATGTGCATCTTACTAATCGCACCCTGAAACGCTCCAGGAAACTGAACCAGGGTACCGAATTTCACATGTGAAAACCCCCTTAAGAATAGCCACAATTGTACTTTGAACAATCAACCCAAAGAGGAGTTCTGAAGGGCTACTGAAACTACATGTATTCTGTCTTTTATATAATGTAACACATAACACAATCTAATAGAAGAGATAATTGTGTAGTTCTGACAATGGCAGTGTGTCACGTGTTTGATTATTGAACAGAGTTTTGAGTCAAAAGTAGATGGGTCAACCAACGGGTAGAAAATAGCTGACGCCCTGATAATCATTGAATTTTTTGTCATATTGTTCCCTGTTGGCTCCTAGTGGAGCAGATAGTAAAGTACATAATAGACCCACAGAAAACAAACATGTTACAGCACTATCATAAATGTATACACTGAAGCAAAAAAGTAAAAAGCACGTGAACTGATTCTGAGCAGTGCTTCTCTGGCGCAGGACGTCAGCGCTTCACAGCTTGCCAGGGAAGCTGGATGTGCTGATGATTTGGAGTGAGTGGCGGTGAAGGGGAGGGAGGGAGGTCGGCAGGCAGTTATCTGGGATCTGCGAGGAACAACAGCGTTGCTCCTGTGCGCCTGCTCCCTGACACCTCTCTAATCTGATAACGGATGAGGACAGGTTGCCTTCCCTGTACCTGGCAAGTACCTTCCAAACCTGCACAGGCGGATTTCTGTGGATAAGGCCCGGTCTTGGCAAACGCCAGGATTCTCTGGAGAATAGTTAAAGGGTGATTAATCATTGTTTAGGTGCGGAATGCGCCGGGAAGAATGGGAGAGCACCATTCCACACACTCGGAAGCAATTAATCCCTGTGATCTCCTCCAGGTTTGTCTTATAGATAAGTCAGGGTACAAAACTGTTCCTAATTCATCAACCCACTCATGCCATCCGGCATAAAACACACCATTTATTTCCAAATCATTTATAGTCCAATTCTTTTTTTAAAGAGTGACTTTGGCACATCCAAGTGTGCCTTATATTAGCTTCATATAAACGAAGTACCCTAGATTACAATGGGAATCTTGTTTTATTGTGCACATCTGGTGGAGTCACATTGCATTTTCGCATTCGTTGGCTGAATTTTTTAGTGATTGTGGCATAAATCATTTTGCTAATCAGAAACATAAGTGACGTGGAGCCATCTCCCCTGTTTGAAACAAAGGAACAACATATGGCTCAAAAAGAAGTCAGGCCTTTTTTTCCCAAGGTATATAACCTGTGTGTAAATCCAACATTCATTTATTGATTTGCATTTTTCTTTAATTCTGAGATTTTATCCTCATCCTCACCGATGACTTCAATAGTGGATTAAGAAAACATGTCTTCTCCGTCATTATATATTTTATTCACAACTTGAGTGCAGTTATGTTAAACACAAGACATATCCATATCTGTTTTAAGATGAATTAATGTACTGTACAATACATTTTCACTTAAATGTTACAAAATCTGATCGTATAGTACCCTGTGCATAAATACATCAAACATCACAAAGCTAGTTACTCCTTTAATAAAGTGCATTGACAGACGAATCTAAAACGACACTGATATGAAGAGATAAATTCCTTTATTACAAGTGTGCCTCTTTCTGGGTCTCTGTGCATAGCTTCCAAAATCTAATTTTCCTCTTAAAATGGGGGGAAAATAGACATGGGTGCCAATAACAGTAAAATGGCTCCTGTTTTAATTGCATCATTACATACCCAATATCAGCTGCCTGCCTGCCAATATCAATATTGCCATAGCATGGGTGGAATATAGATGACCCAGGGTATGCGTGGGTCTTCCATGAGTGCCTTCATGCCAGGCTCATCCCACTACCCACTGTGCAGGGAATGGAGCAGTAGGCTGGATTGCAGCTCGTCTTCCTAATGTCCCCCCGTATTCCCTTAATTGCTGACGGATCTTGTTTGGATTTTGATGGCAGCTCGGAATCGCTAGTTGCAACACATAGGAATTGTTAGGTCTGCTGGGAAACATCATGTTACTCTAACAGAGTGTGTGTGTGTGTGTGTGTGTGTGTGTGTGTGTGTGTGTGTGTGTGTGTGTGTGTGTGTGTGTGTGTGTGTGTGTGTGTGTGTGTGTGTGTGTGTGTGTGTGTGTGTGTGTGTGTGTGTGTGTGTGTGTGTGTGCGTGTGTGCGTGTGTGCGTGTGTGCGTGTGTGCTTGTGTGTTTGATGTTGAAAAATACTGTATACAGGGCAAGAAGGTATGTGCACGTACATAGCATACTACATGTACAGACTTTTAGTGTGTCCTGAACAGGGGTCTTGAGTGCTGGAGTAGTGTACTGTATGTCATCCATGCTGCTTTCATGTGTAGCCTACAGTGCAGCATAATGGACGATGAGAAGGCCACAGCCACAGAGGTGTTCCTTACCAACATCACCGGTGTTATAACAGAGTAGATGAGGCCTTTAGTCTCAGTCTAAGAGATCCAATGACTGTTCTAACTTTTGACTTTCCTGAGAAATACCCCCATCTGATGAAGTATTCTATTGACAGGAATGCAAAGGGGCTAATTTACAGTCTGTACAGCAACTGTGTAAATATGGGACAGTAACACAACTGTTTTGATGAAAGCAAATTGCATCTTGGAGGTCCCACCACGAAGGCACTTCACATCTTCACATTAATGCATTCAAGACCGGAGAATGAAAGATAAGATTTCTCTTTAAATATTTAATTCTAGCTTAAAACGTGGACCATAATTAGAGCTCCCTAATGGCGAGAGCATCCAGTTTGTCCGTTTTAATTAGGTTGTTGTTTACTTATTAATTATATATAATATCTTGTCATATAGTTGTGATGCTAACAGATGGCGCACAGAGCTAGCAAGGGTTAGAAGCAGGTTAAGACTTGGCAATGTGCTGTACTTTATTAGTGAGAGCCATCCCTGCTCTAATCCACTCCCAATCTCAACTTCCTCACTATAAAACAATACGCTTGGAAAGTGGATTAGGCTATGTCACAATCGGTCAAATGTGAACCCAACTGAGACACCTTGACATTTTTGGAGACAAGTTTTTGACTTAACATCTCCCTATTTAATTTTTTTTTAAGATGAAGAGAACAAGCTACAGTATAATATGAAAAATACTGGAATTTTGGCGCAGGTACAGCCGACTAGCGTTAACTGACTACCAACTTGGAGTCAAAAAAAGCAATAAGGCACGAGGGGGTGAGGTATATGACCAACAAGGCACAACGCAACCTCCAAGATGCCTTATTGCTATTATAAACTGTTTACTAATATAAATGTTTTGTCATACCCGTGGTATACGGTCTGATAGACGACGGCTGTCAGCCAATCAGCATTCAGGGCTCGAACAACCCAGTTTATAAGTATCAATATAATATAGTCTAAAATAATATTGCGATGCCTCCAAAACTAATAAGGAGTCTCCAATAATGTTTATATTTGTGACATCTCAATGTTCTAAGTGTATTTCCTTGGTCTTTGTTTTGCTCTCAAAAGGTCAAATAGGGGGTGCTTATATTTGTCCTTTTTCACTCCATGTGCAAGTGGGTAACTTGTACAATTGTGAAATTGAAATGTGTTTTCACATAAAACTAGTTGTCCCTGCCATAGGGAGCATTGAGTGATTGAATCAAGTTTCTTGACTCACTTTGTCCTTCAGAGAAATATGTATTTTATTGATTTCATAGATCATTTGAATGGCTTAACTAACTGCATGTTTTTGTAAATGCCATTTTTCTTTATACTTCAGTTATTCCCGTCCATGTTTCTCTCTGACTTGACAGTGTAATAGGGCTTGAGGGATGGATAGCTTTGAACCCTTAACAATGGCTTCCTAGCAATTTATTTGCTAACAATCCTCATTCTTCATAATGTGACATGACATCCCTATTAGATGCATGAAGGCCTCCTTGAGTTCATGGGATAATCTTTTTTTTTTTTCAATGAAGGTTGAAGGTTACAGTTTGCTCCAGGAAAGATAAACGTGCATGCAAATACAAACTACTTTATAGAGCCATTTGTTCAGTCAAATTATGAATTCAGATTTCCATCTAGTTTGTCCAAGTGCTTTACCATTCACGTCTTTACCTATGACAGAAGTAACCGTTTGACAATAGTATGATAAGAATGGGACCTGTGTCTGTAAAGCATCAGGAGTTGAATCATGTTGGTGTCTGGTTGTTGTTGTTGCATCTGCTTTAACTCTGGGGCTGTATATCTGGATCTGGCTGACTGTTATTGTTGTGTCTCTTGACGATGGTTCTGTGATTGATGGACAAGGTCCAGGACATCTCGATCGACAGCTGTTGATAGCTCTGAAATGGAGAGCAGCAGTCGGAGCGTAACAATGAGCTCATTGCTCTCTGGGCCTGGTTTGGGTGCCAGCTGAGAAGCCCCGGCAGAGGGGCACCTCATGAATTTCAACTGGGGCCACAAGCGTGAGCAGTGAGCACACATGGCGACTACTGTGCTAGGAAAGAGGGAAAGAACTACTCGCTCTTCAACTACTCTCCTTACTCATCCGTCTGTTGAAAGACACAAGATTGTAGTTTGTTACGTAAAAATCATACAAACATCTGATACAGTCAATGACCAGATCCCAAGATAAAGTCAAGACGGAGTTGGAGCCTGAGATCCCATTCAAGGAAGGAACATCAGTCTCCATGGTATAATGTTATAAAGACAGACACTGGAGCAGACCTTGCAATAAGCTGTTGTTCCATGGATTTCATACATATCCTCAGAGATTAGAACCAAAGCCAAATTTGTATTCTGGTGGAGTTGATTTCTCCCCAAGCTTAATTAAGGTACATTCTAAATTGCAGTTCATCAATTGTTTTATATAATTTTAAAACAAGTTGTGTTTATTGTGGCAGCTGTTTATTTCTTATATTAAAAAAGAAAACATTACACTGGATGATTTGGCATCTCCGGATTTTGTGTCTTAGCTCCATATTATGGGAATTATTGGTTTGCACAATGATTAAATGCTTAATAAAAAATTAATTGTTGTTGCCAACATCTGTATTGTAGGACTAACGGCTCACTGGAGTGTGCGAGTGTTGTAAAGTTTCCAAAACCCGTCGTTGAGAACCCTGGAAAGTTCACCGAAGAGTATGCCTTCCTCATTACCAAGCTACTTCTGCATCTGCGATTAGACGGAGAACATCTTTAATTGCTTTAAAATCTGAATGCATGATAAGAATGGATTAATTTGATTTTTCTGTTTCTACAAGTAGCAGATGGTTTATGTCTTCGTAATGCTCATGTTGTAAAATGAGATCCCCAGCTTGTCTGTGATTGGTCACTGTTAATGAAGCATACTGTGCTGATTATTGATTTAGAAAATGAGGATGACATGAGTATTGTGTGTTGCTGTAATAAATTAAAGATGATGCTTTTTTTAATAGCCGGCAGAAAAACAACTTAAATAACATAAAATATTAGATTTTCCATTCAGGTGGTCTCTTGCCTGTCAAAGTAAATGTATTATTTATAAAAAATAAAAAAAGTTTTTTTATAGTTGCCGCTAACAAGCAGATGGTCGACTTGACTTATTAGTGTTTTGTGTTTCTGAATGACCGATCAGATGCATGAAATGCAATGAGCTGCTTGTCAGGAGAGAAACAATTCACAGGAGAGGGGCCACCAAAGCTGTGTACATTCCCAATTTACTCCCCAGTTTTAAGGTTAGTCATTTTTTTGCATTACTATTGGCTGTTGCGAGAGCAGCTGTTCCACAGCCCCTTCCCTTCCGAATTACCCTCCTCACACTGACAGACAGGCAGGCAGCTGATGGGGAGACTGTGTGCATGAGGAAATCCAATTGAGCCATGGAAATAATGTTGTGTCTGACTGGCTGTCCTAGAGGATGGGCTGAAGGTCCAGCTTAGGCTTCATTGGGTTGAAACCCAGTCTTTGTGAAGACCAAGGGGTGGTCTGGGTTAATATGAAAGCAGGTTGCCTCTTGTTCGCCATGGTTTGTGGACTTTGATCTGAGTTTGCTGGTCCTTCCACTCCATAATCTGATTTAGTGTACAAAATAAGACCTGGCAGTCTGTAACTCCCTAAAGTGTATTGCCTTGGATGGAAATGATATATTGAAATACAGACACTTATTCACATTACTTTTGGGGAATAGTTTTCTCTTGTTTGTGTAATTGAATTGGCAGGTAATCAGTGAGTGGCAGAGGTGTGAATCTAAACATGTTTTTTGTTTGGACCCAAACTTTAACCACTCGCTACCATGGCTAAACTTAACCTTACAGTAACCCCTAACACTAACCAATCGCTAGCATGCTCAATACACACATATAAAATCATTTAACTATGCACAAACTCACGAGATAGTCTACTTCTACAAGGGTAACACCAAGGAATACTCTTCCTACAGTAGGGAACATATTATTTCAAAGCGAATCACTGCATTTGCTTACATCACTGAAAACCAAAGAAGTGCTCATCAGCCCTGTTCTCGTGTAAAGGACGTCACGCTGCTTGCTTAGCGAGTACCTCTTCCTCCTGATTTGACCTCTGCCTTGCTAGCACACGTGACCAACCTCCTGAAGTTTCTTGCCAGACGGTGCCACGTGAAAAGCTAGCAATTCGGTGGCGACACTTCAGGCTGAGGAGTAAGTTTCACACAACCCCATTAGCACAGCGACCCCAGCATTGAGTGCAACTGTAGATCCGGGTCACAGCATCATTGTAAAGGACGTCACGCTGCTTGCTAAGCTACAGTGGTGTAAAAAGTACCCAATTGTCATACTTGAGTAAAAGTAAAGATACCTTAATAGAAAATGAGTCACCCAGTAAAATACTACTTGAGTAAAAGTCTACAAGTATTTGGTTTTAAATATACTTAAGTATAAAAAGTAAATGTAATTGCTAAAATATACTTCAGTATCAAAAGTAAAAGTAAATGCTATAAATGATTTCAAATTCCTTATTTGAATCGAACCAGACGGCACGATTTTCATGTTTTTTAATTTACGAATAGCCAGGGGTACACTCCAACACTCATACATAATTTACAAACGAAGCATTTGTGTTTAGTTAGTCTGCCAGATAAGAGGCAGTAGGGATGACCATGTGTTCTCATGATAAGTGCGTTAATTGGACCAATTTCCTGTTCTGTGAAGCATTCAAAATATAACAAGTACTTTTGGATGAAGGGGGACATATATGGAAGTAAAAAGTACATTTTCTTTAGGAATGTAGTGGAGTAAAAGTTAACGTTTATATTAATATAAATAGTAAACTAAAGTACAAAACCCCCAAAAATGACTTAAGTAGTACTTCAAAGTATTTTTACTTAGTTACTTTACACCACTGCTTAGCGAGTACCACTTCCTCCTGATTCGGCTAACACAGAGGCTTGAACCCAGGACCTCTGTCTTGCTAGCACACTTGACCACCCTCCTGTAGCGTCTTACCAGTTGGCACCACACAAAAAGCTAGCAATTTGGTGGCAATGCAAGTGGGGACACTTCAGGCTGAGGGATATGTTTCACACATCCCCATGTGCTACACTTGCACGCTCTTATCTTTATGGCTGTCTGTATTGATATTCAGTGCAAACAATTAATGGTATCTTTATCTCTATGATGTCAGCCCTCCTTGAATAACCTGCAGTGGCGTTTTACCACCTGTTACTTATCGCTCTGTGAATCGTCACCGTTCGACTCATGATTCAAACCAACAGTGGGCGCCTACAAAGTCCCTCCAGGAAAGCAGCAACCGTCTGCGGTGCAGTGTTTGCAAAAGCCAAGGGACCGGCTTCATGGATTTTTTGCATCATTAACTATTTATGAGTTGCCACTTCATGTTATTTACACTGGACTGATGGTAATGCTATTCAGAGCTGAAAGACCAGGCAGGGTCCCACTTGGGGGGTAGTAGGGGGGGGGGGGGGGGGGGGGGGGGGGGTTAGCATGTGTGACTCCTTTAAATATTGTACAGAAACACTACCTGCAGACGTGAACATGAAGTAAATGAAAAGACACTGACAGGATGAGCATTGTGGAAAGTATGTCTGCTACAGGACAAGCACATTTTCCATTTAGTTGGACTGTGGTCATTCAAACTGTCTCAAAATGACCACATCTGGTGCAATTGAGCACATGCACGCACACATGCATACTGTACACAGAGACACATAAAAAGCCGCAAGGAATTTTCAGTTGACCTGGTTTATCTTTTGTTTTAAACCACGAGTTGAATTTGTCACCAGTTTTCAGAAATTGAGTCAAAAGATGAGAAAATGTGTCACGTTCATGAAAAAGTTCAAAATACCCCCCCCCCACACTCATATTGATACATCTGCATTGAATAAGCTCTTCAGTTTGGAGTTTTCCTCTTATCTTATTTTTTTAGCTCTTAAATTTAAAGGCCAAAGCACAATATGTGCCGTTAACTAGAAATTCTTCAGCACTGAAATGTGTCAAAATCATGTTCGCAACATGGCATGCAAACTGCAAATGGAACACTTGCTCAGTGTCCAATCAGACAAACAGCTGTCACACTTACTCTTACTGAAGCAGATGCTCCAGAAAAATGACTGGACTTGCAAAAATGAATGAATGAATGAATGAATTCAGATTTCATTAATTATATGCCATGCCTGGCATAGTGGAAGAGTACCTTTTTACCTCAAATATGGACAAATGAAGAAGTATTCATGCATGTTGGTATAGATACACCAAACTGTTTGTGCCCTCTTTGAATCCAAAAGGACTATATTTGGAAGCATTGAAAGGCATTATATGTATTATGGCACTCTGTGTGTGAACATATTGCCCCTGTCAGCCCTTCAATGCGATGCTCCAATGTAGTGTTGGATTGAAAGACAAAACACGGTACACCTCTCCCTCCACAGCTCCCAAGAGCTCCACTTGTTTGCCTGTTGCGTGCCAAAGTGCTACCTTTAGGGTCTCTTACAAGAGCTGTTCATTTCATGAGACTGCGTTTGTATCCTCTCTTAAAGCTGTAAAGAGCTCCGTTCCCTATTTGGGACCGCTAAAGAACTATTTCTTGAGAAGGTGATTGTTTTTGCCTCCAAAGGTGCTGGTGTGACCTCAGGTACTGTATAGTACACACACCTTCTCACCTGCTGATACATGTGGTCATATACACACACAGCGTATTCTCAACCCTCCTATGTTCGCCTCCACTTGCTCTCACCTGCATCCTCTCGATAGCGTTGAGCTCAGCCACAGTAAGTGCCCATGAGGGTCTTTGTGTTGGCTCATTAAGTTCTGCACTCTTGTCTGTAATTTATGCTCTTTCAGCACACAGTTTCATGCTCTTAATATTGTCAGTGTTCAGCCTGCAGAGGAAAACGACAAGAGTATCGTCAGGGAAACCCCTGGTGTTATGATTTTATAATGTACAAAGAGTATAATTTGACCAATGTGATTTGGGACGTTGCAGTTTCTTACCACAAAAGCCTGAGTCATTGTACTATGACGGAGGTTCCTTAATCCAGTGGCGCTCAGGATTCCCTTTGAACTCTGCTGATTGTGGGCTAATTTTTATTAAGTAAGTTTGCCACTATTGGTGGCAGTCGCTGAAGCTTCAACGAGTCGTTGTGACAAGCAGCGCCCAAGAGCTTAAATTACCAACTCCCTGTACTACCATGACTATAATTAGCCCCAAATTAACAAGAAATGTTTTCTTTGGTGAAATTATTCTGAACATTTATTTCACTTGTCAGGGGCTTAGATCAAATTGTTGTTTTAATGTACGATTTAGCAATCAATGGCAAAGAACTTCGCTGTGTTTCACTTACAGATGAGTGTATGCATGGGTTTATTCCCCTTTAAGTGTTGCATCTTTTTTGTCTGTAGTCCAAATTATTTGATTTGTTAGATCCATTGTGTCATACTGTAGCAGTTACTTCCAGATAATATAGTCATTAGGAAAGGATTGTAAACATCTTCAACTACAATATGGATGTAAACCGTGTGAACGTCCAATGATCATCCAAGGCAGGCACAGTATCGGAAGCAACTCTCTTTAAGTATTGCCAATTCCACGGCCTCCTCTGATGTATGTAATAACACTTTGGTTTGCCACAGCAAGTGCCTTCGGATAAAGGGTTTCACATATTATACGACACAAAACATACTAGAAACAATGTACTACTAGTAGCTTGTGCAGAACATTGTCAAATTGCATGACATAGATGCTCTGGGATAGGCTTAGGCAAATATGACATCAAATAGAATGTGGATCCATATATAGTCTTCAACCCTCAAACATTTAACATGCGAGGAGAAAGAAATGCTACAACTCCCCGTACATAAAATACCCAACAATAAATGTAAGAATGAAACTAATGTATGTTTTTATTAGATGCTCAGTGACAGTCTATTGGGATTGTATCAGCCTATTGATTGAAAATAAAAATGAATCCCATGTCGATTAATTTCGTGACAAATCCAACCAATTGATTGCAGATGAATTCATTGAAGATGACATTGTCTTTGGTTGAAGCACAATGGAAGTTTGTCACTTTAGTGGCAGCCGTTATTAAAAGAGCAGTAACCTGGGGGGGACTAAGTAATATGGTTGTTACACTCTAAATGCAGACCGTGTGTTAATATACAACAAGACGGAAAAATACAGCTCCAATTTTGATTTAGTCAGATTGACGTGCAGATAAAGCTGATACAGTATAATACAGTGATGGTATGACAATCTTGATGTTTGTTTCATGGAGATGAATCATTTCAAATCCTTTTATCATTGACACCTCACAGAGCATTTAGGTTATGCTCTTGTTAATCCTATTGAATATTTTTGTGATTTTTTTTTCTCGTACTTGTCTATATTTGTCTTGGAAATAGGCTACTGAATATTTATCCCTGACGAATTACAATATGGCTTAAATCTCATAATGTGATTAAAATTCTTAAATGTTTTCTGTCTGTAACGTTCTTTAGCCTATTTGGTATTATTGCGTTGTATTGACAACTATTGTTTTGATTAAGATGATTATGCGATTTGATATTGTATTGATACAACACGATTGTGTGATCATTGTACAGGCCAATTTATATTGTAGATCCAATGTCCCATTCATTTAGTATTTGAGAACACTGAAGTCAGACTGTACATGAGGTCATATCCTCACAGAGAGGTCAATCAACAAGGGCAGTCCTCTTGATAGTACTGCAACACAGTAAACCAAGGTATACAGTACAGTGCTTTTATCAAGATGCTTGAATAAAACACTGTATATAAATGTAGCCTCAAGGTAGGCGCATTGTGCCAGTAACCAAAAGGTTGCTGGTTTGAAACCCGGAGCCAACCATATGAAAAATGTGTCACTGTGTCCTTAAAGGGAAACTCCACTCAAAAACGATCTGTTGGTATTTATTTTCATTAGGTCACTGTTGATATAGTCCCAAAATGTTTTGGATATTAAGAAGTCAAGTTTTCAAGATATTGGACTTTGATGGTGTTGTGCGTTGAGGCAACAGTGAAGCCTCACATTATTGTAAACACTACACATGAACACAGCACCATGTCCTTTAGTAGGCACGGTACTTTAGAACTGATCTCAGGCTTGATATGTTTCCCGGTATATCAACCTTGGCAACACTTTGGTACTGTAGGGCATTGGGCTCCGCCTGTGCAGGTTTGGGTCACATGGGTGAGAGAACCGTGCTGGCCTGGTGAGCATTATTACGTTTTCGGTGACATGAATTATGATAGATTATTGGTCAATAATTTAACATGTGTGTTAGATGGACTATATTTACAAGACCACCCGATAGAGGTGGATAGCGGTTATACTATATGAAGTAAATAAATAATACATCTCTTTTAGGCTGTGCTTTAATACCATTAAATATTCAGCTATTTGGATGATTAAATTCACTGCTAAATTACAGCTTCGCTGTTGATAGGACTAGGCGGAGAGGTGGTCGGTGTGTGCTGGGATGGGAAACTGGCCAGAAGTGAAGTAATGCACACACACGCATGCACCCGCACATACGCGCGCGCACACACTCTCTCTCTTCTCTCTCTCTCTCTCTCTCTCGCTCTCTCTCTCTCTCTCTCTCTCTCTCTCTCTCTCTCTCTCTCTCTCTCTCTCTCTCTCTCTCTCTCACTCACTCACTCACTCACTCACTCACTCACTCACTCACTCACTCACTCACTCACTCACTCACTCACTCACTCACTCACTCACTCACTCACTCACTCACTCACTCACTCACTCACTCACTCACACACACACGCATACGCCCACCATCCGGGTGGCATATGCCAGAATAGACTGGTTACCTGATGATACTGTATGCATCAGTTGGCACATCTAGAATAAATGCAATACTATATTAACCCATGGTGGGCATGTTTAAATTGAGATTATTCACTGAATTGATCGCTTTCAGTCTCACAATACAGGAATTGTTTTATTTTGTATTAATCATATGATAGTAACACATCCACCTTTTTTAGACCATAACATGCAGACTGATGATCATACTGTCCAGGGAAAGAAAAGGCAATGCTTCAAGACCTGATTCAGCTCCAACTCTATACATATTTTGTCTACCTGAAAGATTTGCCTTGGTGTTGATATTTAGCACAACAATGATTACCAACAATATTTTGGCATCCCACCTCTGATTCCAGAATTGGTAACCAAAATGAGAAATGGTGCAATTAGAGGGGTTCACATACATTATTTAGCTCTCATTAGCTTCCTGTGACATTGCAGGCTCTGGACCAATGAAAAGTGTTGGCCGGGCTAAGGCAATTAGTACAATTAGCGGTGTCGGATTTGGCGTTGGTTCAGGACACATGGCCCGGAAGATACCAGCCTGGTGTCACTTGTGTAATTTGTAACTTTGCATGGGAAATAATGGGTTTGAAAAATCACTGCTGGTAGAGATCTGTCAACGTATTATTCTGTGCAACAAGGGTTGTATCTCGGGGTACAGGTTTCCTACAGGTTCCAGGATGGTGAGAGGGTGGTGGAGAGTGGCCATTTTGACTGTGATGATGAGGAATAGGGACAGCAGTCCAACCAAGTGGTAATTAGCAGTCTGGGTTGTGTTTGTTTTCGTTAACGTGTGTTTATGCTGATAAAGTTGGACTTGCCAAAAAGTCCCAGTCCCACGTTGGTGCCCACTCAAGCTGTTCTGCGTTCTCCTTCAGGAATGATGGGAAGTCTTGCTCAGTGCTACTGGTCACACTCGTAGTGTTTGTGTTAATCAGGGATTACTAGACATGTTACAGTAAATACCCCTGTTTTCTTCAATACATAACAGATTGATCTTTATGTACAGATGTAGGATCTTAATTTGAGCCAGTTTGCTACAGCAGGAAAATAGTCCAGCAGCAAGAGGAAATGTGAATTATTAAGTGGATTCTAGTTAATGGACATTTTGTGTTGGGATTGATACATTTTTCATTCGTGCAAATCAAGTCTGACATTTTAAAGTGGAAATTACAAACTTTAGAAGCCTTTTTAAAACTGGAATACATTACAAGTTTGTATTTCCTGCACATATTCTCAGAAAAAACAAAAGAGGGATCAAATTAAGATCCTATACATGTTCAGTGATAAAGCATGTCTAGCAATCATAACCAGTCGTGAAAAGTATCATTAGGTTTACCGTTTTTAAATAGTCCACCTTAAGTCATATTACTATGTTATTCCAGACCTCGGACATGAAGTTCACATCCTGCTTCAAATGATTAAGTCCAGATTCAATATAAACTCATGGCTGAACATTATTTAAGAGCTCTGTTGTCATTATGAGTGGGGGAAAAAAGAGAGAACAAGCAAACAAAGTAAACAGGTGTTGTGTACTTTAGAAAAAGCTAAAGCTAACATGTTCCAGAATAGCGAGGCATAATTATACTGTGCTGGATTATGGAAAACATTTTGCATGTTAATTAAGCCAGGTATGTTCATTGATTTTCTGTTATAATACTTAAATTCTCCATTAATAATTCATATTTCTTCCAGCCCTTCCATTTTTCACACCTGGGTTGTTGTTGATTTGAATTAAGTGGGTTTAATATGTTTCCTATAGCAGTGGCATTGCAGGGGATGGCTATTAACTACATTATGTAAAATACCTTTTGACAGTTTTGACACCCACATTATTATTATTATTTGTAATTTATAAATGGAACATGACACAAGTGACGTGTTCTTCACATTCACATATTATGGGGAAAATGAACAACTCTTCACAATATTAGCTCTATTACTTCAGAGGGTCATCGGCATCATATGGTTCAGAAAAACTAGAAAGCTCGAGCATTTTTCAGGTTTTTGAAAAGAGGAGACAAGTTATTTATTCTCTACCAACTTCACTTCTAGAACGCCAAACTAGTAAATCAAATCAAATCAATGTTATTTGTTACATGATCCGAATACAACAGGTTTAGACCTCACAGTGAAATGCTTACTTACAAGTCCTTAACCAACAATGCAGTTTTAAGAAAAATAAGTGTAAAGAAAGTATTTACTGAAATAAACTGAAGTAAAACATAAATGCATAAAAATGATTTCTAGGAAGACAAACATCGAATTAGACAAAACTATCAGTTTGTGTTTTTTGGCATGCTCTTGAATGCAGGTGAATGAACGATCCCTGCTTGTCCATTTAATCTTCTAACCCTATGTTTAACAAGATAGACTCTCGTCCTCACAGCCTAGGAACCATGTCCTCGTGCTGTCAAGCTAAAGGACTATATCCCTCAAGGAGCCAACCTGTGAAACAATGATGGAACAAACAAGCAAACAAACCAACAACAACGGCCACAGCCGCAATCAAGTTTGTCCTTGAATTTCCACACCTGTGCGCGTGGAACATGGCAAGGCCATTTGTGAATTGGAGGAACGCGACATGTTTGTCCAGCGTCAAACCTGCGCGTGTTTATCCCCTCGTTTTTCCCAGCATTGTTTGTCTTCTCTTTGTGGCGCTGAAACGCTCAAATTGCATTTCTCAGATGTTTGTTCCCTGGAGGTGTGCGCTTGGCGGCAGGTGTCTGCGGGAAAGAGAAAGAGGGGGAGAGAAAGAGGAACAGAGAGAGAACGAGAAAGATCTCCCACTCACTCCCCACAACAGGGTTGAATTTATGCTGAGATGCTTCATACATCTGCCATAGATGCTCCTTAGCAATGTAAATGCATGCTGATGATCTTGCATTTCCAATGTGGCACTCTTACAGGCCTAGAACGTTAATTGTTTAGCAGGAGGAGAGAAACTACTAAAAATACTGTTTTGTAAGTGCAACTTCTAGTGCAATACTAGCATATGTTGCTTCCAGGTACACATTCTTTCTCAGTCTTAATTCAAGATACTTAAGGAAACAGCTATAGATAACACCAGGGACATTTACACCACCAAATGCAGCAGAAACCACCTCCATTATTAACCAGATTCTCAATTCAATTAGCTAACCTTGACCTGAGCTTTATTGTATTCCTAGCAAAGAGCATTACAATACATTGCTGTCAACTCCTATCCTTTGAGCGGTCCCTCTGCAGGCTCTGAATAGCATATAATAGATATTGAACTGTAAATTTGAATTGAAAGCCCGGGTCATTGTGCCTCATTGACTTTAGACCACAAAAGCCAAATGATGTCTTAGTTGAGAGAAATATATCAAAGGATATCAACAATTATGAGTCATAAACACGCCTGGAGACGTGCCTGGCGGGCGTATAGCAGCGGGAATTAGCATGTTGAGCTGATAAATATGCATGTAAAGACGCTCCCAGAGGAATAACATGCGTGTGATTGATAGCTTTGGAATTGAAGGATGTGTAAATTCCTTTTATTCTGGGGTTGTGTTGTTGTACTGCCGAAATACATCTCACTTGTTAAAAGTTTTACCAACTTTATAATCCTTAATGCCACATCTGTTTTCTGTCTTTATAGCGCCTGTAAAACGTCATTAAATTATTACCACCAGCTGGCCTCATTGCACAATAACCTCACTTATCTGTTATTCTCCAGGAATACTTTTGATTTATAGACCCTCTTAGAATAAATGATATTTTATACATATGTATATATAAATAAACAAGGGGAAATGTGTTCTCTTAAATAATTCATGAGTTTTACTTTGAATAAGTTACTTGGTAGAAGTTTGAGTTGAGTTTGTATGGAAGATTTGATGCTAGATTCACCTTACGTGGATGATGGACTGAGTATGTGTCTAATAGTGATGTATAAATATTTGCAGTTTGCTTTGACATGCATTCAAATGGATATACATGTAGAATACAGTATGTGAAAATTAGCATTTTGTTCTTAAGGAACAAGTACGTATTTTTTTTACTATATTGTAGAAGGTCAAATGCAAAATACCTATTCAATTTGGAATAAACATTATTTCCAGAATATTCCTAAATGCACTTTACTGTAGATTGTATAGTATTAGGATTTAGATTTGGATGTCTTCATTCTACTCATCTAACTCCTTTAAATTAAAAGTGTTATAAAGTTCTTAAAATGATATAAGATTTCAAGCTCTTTGTATCATCACAACTCAAATCAAACTGTCCTAAACATTTCCCCTCTGAAGTATTCCAGCACCCCCTAATGTCAATATGACGTTATAGAAATTAAATGAGAAAGCATGTCCAAATAGATAAATAGAATAGATTTCAACACCATTTTACATTAAAACACCCCATTGCTTTATAATCTATAGCCAACATTGTACAAAACCGTTTTTACATAATTGTAGGGAAAGGAATCAGTTCAACTTTGGCAATCTTTGTGATTATATGGGGGTGCAGATAAACATGCAGCAAAGCCCTGGAGTAGCAATACAAGTTGTTTGTATAGCTGCTATACAGTCTGTTTATTTCTACCTACACACATTGGAGGTAATGATATATTATTGCTCAAGGTTAAGGGAGCGTCAACCTGCGTGTCCTTTGAGCACGGTCCTCTTGGGTTTCTGCTTCATAAGAGCTAAACTACAAGGAGGAAAAGCAACCATGTAAAGATGAATCAGACCTGTCATTTCCTTGAGGTGTTATTTTAGCATTTTGTATTGTTATTTCTATATTTGTATCTTTATTACAGTTTTCTTTAAAGTATATGATCTTATAGTGTTGCTTAGTGTGAGGTCATTTAAAAAAAAGCAATATATCAGCCATCAGAATCACATATTCAATTAATAGTGAATCCAGACACCTTGGCACTCTGCTGATTCATTGTATATTTTTCTGTCAACCATGATGTTTGATTAAAAATGTAAAAAAATTACTGGTCACAACAACAAAACACATTTTGGCAGAAAGAATTCTAATTAAAAAGGAGAACACACACACACACACACACACACACACACACACACACACACACACACACACACACACACACACACACACACACACACACACACACACACACACACACACACACACACACCTATAACATCAGTCTGTAGCTGGGATTAGAGGAGACCATGGGCTTGGCCAGGTTTCCATGACAGAGGCAGTGTGTTTGTGGGTTTAAAGAGGCTCTTTTTTCACACCCTGCTGTTTCCCCATGATAATTTCACATCCATATTCTTGCGTTTAGGCATGAAACCCTCAGAAGTTAATTCTTTGTGTTTGTAGTGTATGAGACTGCACATTGGGGTTGAGAAACACTCTACTATGGGTTCTCTGTAGTATGGCACACATAGTGCAAACCAATAATCCCACTGGTGGTTAAAAAACATTACCGCCAATTTGTTCTCCAACCGTCCTCTGATTTGGCATTTTGTTGTATCATTTAGATAATTGATTTGATCCGTTATACATTTGGATGTGCATTGATGAAGAAGTAATAGTTATTAAAGTTGTTGTAAAGTCAGTCCATCTACAATCCAATGGGCCTTATTGCCTGTAGACACACAACCTGATCTCAGAGCATTTCGTATTATTCTGTATACAAATCCGAGACACTCCATTTTGTATGATCTGTTACGATTTACAATTTGTATTATATGTTCCGAATTTGCAAAACGTACAATATGGTACAAATTCGCAAAACGTACCTTTGCGTCGCTAGACGTTTGTGTTATACGCCCACCCACCTTTCGTTTTTGCCTTAAAACTTCTTAGGGCTAGGCCCCTTTTTTCTCAATTTCCTCCTGAATGACATGCCCAAAGTAAACTGCCTGTTGCGCAGGCCCTGAAGCCAGGATATGCATATAATTGGTACCATTTCAAAGAAAACACTTTGAAATTTGTAGAAATTTTAAAATAAAACACAATATGATATGGTAGGAGAAAATCCAAAGAAAAACCAACCAGATTTATTTTTGGAGAGACCATCCTCTTAGAATGGCAAGTAAAAGGTCATATTGAAAATTAGCTCCCTGGATGCAATTACTATGGCTTCCACAGGGTGTCAGCAGTCTATGTTCAAGGTTTCAGGCTTGTAACTTCAAAAACTAATAAGAAATATCAGTTGTAGTACAGGGACACAGTCTTGGAAATTCGTGTTTGTGCGTGCCATGAAGACAGGACGCACCTGCTAAAATCATTTTCCTATTGAACATACTTCTTTCTGTAGGAAATATTATAGTTTGATTACATTTGAGGTTATCTGAGAAGTAAATAGAATTGTATTTTGACTTGTTGAAACAAAGTTTAGGGGTAGATTTTCGGATTCCTTTCTCTGCATGTTGAACGAGTGGATTACTCAAAACGATGGTGCCAACTAAACTGACCTTTTGGGATATAAAGAAGGATTTTATCTAACAAAACAACACTACATGTTATAGCTGGGACCCTTTGGATGAGAAATCAGAGAAAGATTTTCAAAAAGTAAGTGAATATTTAATTGTTATTTGTGAATGTATGAAACCTATGCTGGTGGAAAAATATTTTTATGTGGGGCGCCGTCCGCAAACAATCGCATGGCATGTTTTCGCTGTAATAGCTACTGTAAATCGGACATATTAACAAGAAGTTAAGCTTTCAACCGATATAAGACACTTATATGTACCTAAATATTTAATATCCAGAATTTTGATGATTATTTATTTGAATTGCACGCCCTCCAGTTTCACCGGAAGTTGTCCCGCTAGCGGGACGCCTAGCCTTCAGGGTTAAGTAACCATCTGTCTATGTAACCATACCAAACGTAACATATCATACTAATTGAAGTGTTCCAGATTTACATTTACTATGTTACGTCTAGTCTTTGAGACCAGGCTGGTAGACCGCATAGTGTGAATACCTTCCCTTTAATTTGTTCCAATAAAACAACTATTTTTCATAAAATGTTCTTGTCGGTATAAAATGCATTGGCTCCATAAAGGTGGGTTCTGTCCCTGTGCGGCCTACACATGACGCAAAACCCTCGTTCACGACCCTACTTGATACCCGCTCTCACTCCTACTATGCTCTGGTAGTTGTCTTCTCTCCACTCACATAGAGGAACAGCCATTCTCTGTGTACGTGTGTTTGTTTTTCCCGAGCGGTAAACACACTCATTTGGTGAGAGTAGCACAGCGTCTGATTTCCCATGGGGCCCCTGGGGCCCGTTAGCACTACCTGTCAGCACACCTGAGCTTCTCTCCTCTGCATTACCCAGCAGTATCTCTGACTCCACCGCCTGTGCTCACACGGGGGGCCTGTATGGTGCTGTTCAGTTTTTACTGAATGCTGAATTGGGGAGCAAGTTGTTCTTAGTGACCAAAAATGTGCAACGTGAACTCCGACCTGTGAGATGCAGCAATACGCAATACAGCATCTAGTCTGCCCGGAAAGCCACAAAAAGAAGAATAAGAGTAAGTTATTCTGAGAATATTTCTACAATGTTCAGTAAATATCATGAAGATGTAATTTATGTCCACTACACTGTATGCGAATATGCAGGATTTTGACATTCTGAGGCTAGTCAATGGATGTGTAAAGACATAGGCTATAGAGTATTATGCTGTCACGTGCAGTGTTCATACAGTGGCAAGCGGAGTGTTTGATGTTCCCTCTGAGCATTGCCTACTTACTTATCATGACATCTCCTGCCACTGCCAGCATTTCACAACTATGTGTAGCATTGTCATCTATTTTTAGGGGCAAAATGTCACAACATAACCAAGACTTTGATTTGTGAAAGAACATGGCGTTTACTACACCCAACACGCCCTTGTTAACATGAACCAACTCTATAGGCCTAATTTACAAATTAAGTACATGAGAAATAGATCTTTTCAATGCATCAAATCTCTGAGAGGTGGAATATTTTGAGATAATGTTGTGGTCTAGCATATTTTTTTCTATTCGACTTAACTTGCCCTTTTGATGGTTAGACTGATACTCATTCTTTGCACAAACCACTCTAGAAAAGTATAACAGATTCAGCGTGAAAACATCCCCTCTAAGGTATTTTACAAGGGCTTGAGGAAGAGTTAATCTGGTAGCTCAGATGTTCTTTTACAGTGGTGCAGAACAGGTCAAATGCTGTAGATTATCATAATCAGATTGTGTCATATCTCTGAGCAGATTCAGAACTTTCCCACAATACAGCTGTCATATCACTCAGGTCTGGTTTATCTCATTAATCCATGTCACCTACACTTATCTTCAACTGTCTAAACAGCACAGCCTTTGTTTATGGCTTCAATAGTTACTGTGTCAGGAAGAGGTCACTGTTTGAGGGTTGACTGTACACACAAACAGGACAGGTTGTGAATGGATGAACATGCTACTCTCTAATTACAGTATCATACATATTAGTATATTCATACTGCACCAAAATGTGAACAGATCTTTGGCCGTGAGAATTATGAGTAAAAATGTAGCTTTCCGCTTGGTTTTAACTGTTGTGCAAGACAAGTCCACGGAGTGGCTTCATAGAACATTGCAGCGAGAAGAAAAGAGTACCTCCCCCACAAAGACCCAACTTCTCAGTGTAGAAACTAGAGCGTGACTGCAACATTTGAATATGAAATAGCAGCAGATTTTGTTTCAGACACCTTGTACTGTGTGCAAACAAAGCCACCAATTCTTCCGGAGAAAGGGACAGAATTTAAAGCGGCCCTTTGTCGTTGTTCAGAACAGTGTTGTCTTTGTTTCCACTTGTCTCCTTTTCTGGAGAGAATGGGATGAAATATTTTTAAACAGTAATTACCTGGCTGGGATCCGGCAGAGAGAGGGATTAATGGGTGATTGTGGTGCATCAGGTTCTGCACCGTTTGTTAGAAGGTAAGAAGAGGGAAACTGTGTGTACAGCAACAATCAAGGAACTGCCGATTTCTGGTGTAACCGTCTTTTCTGTATCCAAGCACAAGTCTCACGCCAAGTCCGTCACAAATGAACAAGACCGATTTAGCCCCCGCCTCCCTCCAAATCCATTTGGAAGATGATTCTGTTTTTCCCCATCCTGTTTTTTGTGTGCTATTTTTACCTTCATTGTTTATGCCTGTTTGTCTCACAACTTGTTTCAGAGTACACAAATATGTAATCATGCCTCTGTATTTTTGAAAAGAACCCTCTTTGGGTATATGTTACGCTCCTCGTTTGGAGAATGACCGGACCAATGTACAGCATGGTAGGCGTACATTTTCTTTATTAATGTTCCTCCAAAAACCAATAAACAACACAAAGAACGTAAAACTTCGTAGTGCTAAACCTGCAACAAACAAATACAAAAAACGAAAGCGCACAGTTCTGTAAGGCTAAGAAACTATACAGAAAACCCAAAAGGAAAATGACAAATATATGTGATCCCCAATCAGAGACAACGATAGACAGCTGCCTCTGATTGGGAAACACTCACGGACAAAAATAAAGAAATAGAAAACATAGACTTTCCCACCCAAGTCACACCCTGACTTAACCAAACATAGAAAATAATAAGGGACTCTAAGGTCAGGACGTGACAGTACCCCCCCCCCCCCCAAAGGTGCGGACTCCGGCCGCAAACCTGAACCTATAGGGGAAGGTCCGGGTGGGCATCTACTCTCGTGGGGGCTCCTGTGCGGGACGCAGACCCCGACCCGCTTTAGGCTCCCCCCACTTCGGTGGCGCCTCCGGTGCAGGGATCGTCGCCGGGACCCCCGAACCGTAGATCATCGCCAGAGGCTCTGGACCACAGACCGCCGCTGGGGGCTCTGGACCGCAGACCGCCGCTGGAGGCTCGGGACCGCAGATCGCCGCTGGAGGCTATGGACCGCGGACCGTCGCTGGAGACTCCGGACTGCGGACTGTCGCTGGAGGCTCCGGACTGGTGACCGTCGCTGGAGGCTCAGCCATGGATCATCACTGGAGGCTTCAGGCCATGGATCATCACTGGAGGCTTCGTGCCATGGAGCATCACTGGAGGCTTCGGACCATGGATCACCACTTGAGGCTTCATACGTGGAGCCAGAACAGGTCTCACTGGACTGAGGAGACGTACTGGAAGCCTGGTGCGGGGAGCTGCCACAACACGTCCTGGCTGGATACCCACTCCAGCTCAATGAGTGTGGAGAGCTGGCACGGGACACACTGGGCTATGAAGGCGCACTGGAGGCATAGTGCGTAGAGCCGGCGCAAGATATGCTGGGCCGTGGAGGTGCACTGGAGGTCTGGAGCGCAAAGCTGGCACAACGCGTCCTGGCTGAATCCCCCCTGTAGCAAGGCAAGTGCGGGGAGCTGGAACAGACCGCACTGGGCTGTGCTGGCGAACTGGGGATACCGTGCGTAGAGCTGGCGCAGGATATCCTGGACCGAAGAGACGCACCGGAGGCCAGGAGCGCTGAGCCTGCACAATCCGTTCTGGCTGAATGCCCACTCTAGCACGGCAACTGTGGGGAGCTGGAACAGAGTGCACCAGGCTATGAATGCGTACTGGAGACTAGAGGTCGATTAATTCTGATTAACCGGAATGGCCGATTTATTAGGGCCGATTTCAAGTATTTTTGGGCGCCGATGTGCCGATTTTGTATTTTTTATATACCTTTATTTAACTAGGCAAGTCAGTTAAGAAGACATTCTTATTTTCAAAGACGGCCTAGGAACGGTGGGTTAACTGCCTCGTTCAGGGGCAGAACAACAGATTTTCACCTTGTCAGCTCGGGGGATCCAATCTTGCAACCTTACAGTTAACTAGTCCAACGCAATAATGACCTGCCTCTCTCTCGTTGCCCTCCACAAGGAGACTGCCTGTTACGCGAATGCAGTAAGCCAAGGTAAGTTGCTAGCTAGCATTAAACTTATCTTATAAAAAACAATCAATCATAATCACTAGTTAACTACACATGTTTGATGATATTACTAGATATTATCTAGCGTGTCCTGCGTTGCATATAATCTGACTGAGCATACAAGCATACAAGTATCTAAGTATCTGACTGAGCTGTGGTAGGCAGAAGCAGATGTGTAAACATTCATTCAAACAGCACTTTCTTGCATTTTGCCAGCAGCTCTTCGTTATGCGTCAAGCATAAGGTACGCTGTTTATGACCGAAGTGAAATGGCTAGCTAGTTAGCGCGCGCTAATAGAGTTTCAAACGTCACTCGCTCTGAGCCTTCTAGTAGTTGTTCACCTTGCTCTACATGGGTAACGCTGCTTCGATGGTGGCTGTTGTTGTTGTGTTTCTGGTTCGAGCCCAGGAAGGAGCGAGGAGAGGGACGGAAGCTATACTGTTACACTGGCAATACTAAAGTGCCTATAAGAACATCCAATAGTCAAAGGTTAATAAAATACAAATGGTATAGAGGGAAATAGTCCTATAATTCCTTTAATAACTACAACCTAAAACTTCTTACCTGGGAATATTGAAGACTCATGTTAAAAGGAACCACCAGCTTTCATATGTTCTCATGTTCTAAGCAAGGAACTGAAATGTTAGCTTTCTTATATGGCACATATTGCACTTTTCCAACACATTGTTTTTGCATTATTTAAACCGAATTGAACATGTTTAATTATTTACTTGAGGCTAAATTGATTTGATTGATGTATTATATTAAGTTAAAATAAGAGTTCATTCAGTATTGTTGTAATTGTCATTATTTCAAATAAATAAATAATCGGCCGATTAATCGGTATCGGCTTTTTGGGGTCCTCCAATAATCGGTATCGGTATCGGCGTTGAAAGACACCGTGTGTACCACTGCATAACACAGTGCCTGACCAGTCACACACTCCCCACTGTAAGCACGGGGAGTTGGCTCAGGTCTAAACCCTACCTCCGCCAATCTCCCCGTGTGCTTCCGTCGTTGCCTTGACTCCTCGTATCATTGCCGTTCCTCTTTCGCTGCCTCCGCCTACTTCCATGGCAGGGTCTTGTCCCCTGCCATTATCTCCTTCCAGGTCCAGGATGTCCTCCACTCCCTTGTCTCCCGGGCCCAGGATCCCTGTTCCTCCAGGCCACACTGCTTGGTTTTTTGGTGGTGGGATCTTCTGTTACGCTCCTCATTTGGAGAATGACCAGACCAATGTGTAGCGTGGTAGGCGTACATTTTCTTTATTAATGTTCCACCAATAAACAACACAACGAACGTAAAACTTCGTAGTGCTAAACCTGCAACAAACAAATACAAAAAACGAAAGCGCACAGTTCTGTAAGGCTAAGAAACTATACAGAAAACAAGATCCCACAAAACCCAAAAGGAAAATGACAACTTACATGTGATCCCCAATCAGAGACAACGATAGACAGCTGCCTCTGATTGGGAAACACGCACGGCCAAAAACAAAGAAATAGAAAACATAGACTTTCCCACCCGAGTCACACCCTGAACTAACCAAACAAAGAAAATAATAAGGGACTCTAAGGCCAGGGCGTGACGGTATAATTGACAATTGAAAGCCATTTCCAATCAAATAAAAAAAATAGAATAAAATTGTATTTGTCACATGTACCGAAAACAACAGGTTTCAACTTACAGGGAAATGCTTACTTACAAGTACTTAACCAACAATGCAGTTTTAAGAAAAATACCTAAAAAAAAGAAAGAAATAATAGTAACAAATAATTAAAGAGCAGCAGTAAAATAACAATAGCGAGGCTATATACAGGGTCAATGTGCGGGGGCACTGGTTAGTTTATGGAATTGAGGTAATATGTACATGTAGATAGAGTTAAGTGGCTATGCATGGATAATAACAGAGAGTAGCAGCAACGTAAAAGAGGGGGGGAGATGCAAATAGTCTGGGTAGCCATTTGATTAGATGTTCAGGAGTTTGATGGCTTGGGGTAGAAGTTATTTAGAAGCTTCTTGGACCTAGACTTGGCGCTCCGGTACCGCTTGCCGTGCGATAGCAGAGAGAAAAGTCTATGACTAGGGTGGCTGGAGTCTTTGACAATTTTTAGGGCCTTCCTCTGACACCGCCTGGTATAGAGGTCCTGGATGGCAAGCTTGGCCCCAGTGATGTACTGGGCCGTTCGCACTACCATCTGTAGTGCCTTGCGGTCGGAGGCTGAGCAGTTGCCATACCAGGCAGTGATGCAACCCGTCAGGATGCTCTCGATGGTGCAGCTGTAGAACCTTTTGAGGATCTGAGGACCCATGCCACATCTTTTCAGTCTCCCGAGGGGGAATAGGTTTTGTCGTGCCCTCTTCACGACTGTCTTGGTGTGCATGGACCATGTTTGTTGGTGATGTGTACGCCAAGGAACTTGAAGCTCTCAACCTGCTCCACTACAGCCCCGTCGATGAGAATGGGGGCGTGCTCGGTCCTCCTTTTCCTGTAGTCAACAATCATCTCCTTTGCCTTGATCACGTTGAGGGAGAGGTTGTTGTCCTTGCACCACACTGTCAGGTCTCTGACCTCCCTATAGGCTGTCTCGTCGTTGTTGGTGATCAAGTCTAGCACTGATGTGTCATCAGCAAACTTAATGATGCTGTTGGAGTTGTGCCTGGTTGTGCAGTCTTGAGTGAACAGGGAGTACAGGAGGGGACTGAGCACGCAGGATATACGTGCTTTTAGTTCGTCCACTTTATTATACAGCGATTGTACGTTGGCCAATAGTACCGATGGCAAAGACAGATTAGCCACTCGTCACCGGATCCTCACAAGGCACCCCGATCTCCTTTCGCGAATCCTCAGTCTCTTTCTCCTGAATGATGGGGATGAGGGCCTCTTGTCTGGAGTAAATCCCTCTCGTCCGACTCATTCAATAAAAATACTTTGTCCTATTCAAGGTGAGTTATCACTGTTCTGATGTCCAGAAGCTCTTTTTGATCATAAGAGACGGTAGCATCAACATTATGTAGAAAATAAGTTACAAACAATGCAAAAAACTAACAAAATAGCACGGTTGGTTAAGAGCCCATAAAACAGCAGCCATTTCCTTCAGTGTTTGGTGGGCCAAGCTTAAAGGACACAATTTTTAACACGTGGGTTGTTATTATGAAGTATTCAGTGGTGTCCTGCACAGTTTTAGTGTAATTCTATGATTTCATATCTATTGACTGTTTAGTGATGAGCAAAACAGTCATTTTCAGTCATTTTCAGCGATCTACTGTATATAACCCCTCTCTAGTTTTCGGATCATATTGGAACTCCCTGCTATGTTGCTCTGGTTGTCTTTGTCTAATAACATTGTCAATATTTTAAATAGATGCTCAAAAAAATATGGAATGATATTTATAGTCAGCTTCTAACAGGGCTACATGTTGTTTGGAATGTTGTGAAATGCACTCATTACTTATGACATAATAAGGAATATATTTAGACTAAGCTTCATCTGGGCTTGATAGCCAGCTAGCTAGTAAGCTTACTGCAGGCTAACTATGCAGAGTATTGCATCACGGGAGACGAAATGCACCCTGGGAATCGTAGTGTGCTATAGACGAGGGCAATGCAGACGCTTCAAAAGGTTTGCAATGAATTAAAAATGAAAACTTATATCACATTTACATAAGTGTTCAGACCCTTTACTCAGTATTTTGTTAAAGCACCTTTGACAGCGTTTACAGCCTCGATTCTTCTTGGGTATGATGCTACAATCTTGGCACACCTGTATTTGGGGAGTTTCTCACATTATTTTCTGCAAATCCTCTCAAGCTCTGTCAGGTTGGATGGGCAGCATCGCTGCATAGCTATTTTCAGGTCTCTCTAGAGCTGTTCAATCGGGTTCATTTCTGAGCTCTGGCTTGGACATTCAGACATTCAGTCCCAAAGACACTCCTGCGTTGTCTTGGCTTCGCCCCAATCTGAGGTCCTGAGCCGGTTTTCATCAAAGATCTCTCTGTACTCTGCTCTGTTCATCTTTCCCTCCATCCTGACTAGCCTCCCAGTCCCTGCTACTGAAAAATATTTACTGAGGAGTAGCTTCCGTCTGGCCACTCTACCATAAAGGCCTGATTGGTGGAGTGCTGCAGAGATGGTTGTCTGCTGGAAGCTTCTCCCATCTCCACAGAGGAACTCTGGAGCTCTGTCAGAGTGACCATTGGGCTCTTGGTCACCTCCCTTCTCCAATGATTGCTCAGTTTGACCAGGCGACCAGCTCTAGGAAGAGTGTTGGTGGTTCCAAACTTCTTCCATTTAAGAATTATGGTGGCCACTGTGTTCTTGAGATCCTTCAATGCTGTGGAAATGTTTTGGTACCCTTCCCCAGATCTGTGTCTCGACACAATCCTGTCTCGGAGTTCTACCAACAATTCCTTCGACCTCATGGCTTGGTTTTTGCTCTGACCTTATATATAGACAGGTGTGCCTTTCCAAATCATATCCAATCAATTGAATGTACCACAGGTGGACTCCAATCAAGTTATAGAAACATCTCATGTATGATCAATGGAAACAAGATGCACCTGAGCTCAATTTTAAGTCTCATAGCAGAGGATCTATAATACTTATGTAAATAAGGTATTTCTGTTTTTAATTTCTAATAGATGTGCAAAAATAAACTGTTTTTGCTTTGTCATTATGGGGTATTGTGTGTAGACTGATGAGAATAAAAAAATATATATATTTTTAGACTAAGGCTATACCGTAACAAAAGGTTGAAAAAGTCAATGGGTCTGAATACTTTCCAAATTAACTGTATACTGTAATGAAACAGGTAGGGAGCACGGCTCGAACCCTTAACCCTCTGGCCTGAAGGCCATCGCGCCATCGACTGTAGCACAAAAGCATGCTCAAGTGGCAGAGTCGATATCCACGCTTATAAACTAGGGTCATAACAATACTAACAGCATAATAATCGGTTATAACGTGCTGAGATTGCTTCCTCAAAATTATACATCCAGAAATGTTTTTTTCTACTCTGTCTCTGTAAGTTGTTGATAAAGTGACTACCTGTTTGAAAACGAAGGCCATGGAATTCCTTTTCTTCTGCGTGACTTTCATCACTTCTGTTCAACTAGCTGCAGTTTTGTGAAATTGTTCCTCAAAATGAGCATACTTCAATGTTCAGGTGAACTTTCTCTTCATGTGCAGCATCCTACAAGCTAATGAATCAAAACGGATAATCACTTTATAGTGGGAAATGTCACAGTTTGAAACATCAGTGGTTGTCTTGGCAGAGCTTCAATAGACTAAACAAAGCACGGAGACAGAGAAAATCAAAGCACATATGTTTGGACAGTTTGGATTGTTATAGAATTGTTTTGTCTTGTCTTTGAACAGAGACAGGGAAAATGTCAAGGTTGTTTTACGCTTTGTGAATTTGGTTTAATTGCCCATCTTTTCAGTGAAGCTGTTCTATGTAGGTTCATGACATTAGTTTGTATTGCAAGTTGAGTAACAAGGAAATGAGTGACACTTAGTATTACTGGCCTAATACCGGATTTAATCATGTGGAATGAAGACGTTAAATATCCCTCAACTGATTGTTACTGTTAGTCTGCAAGACAAGGACAGTCTTAAGACAGGACAAAGGATCCACCACAATATCAGATACCTTTTACTTTTTGGCATATTTGAACATTTCACTACATTTTCTATTTACCCTAGCTTCCTTTTTAAAGGCTTGAAAGAAAGTTTCACTCTGCTTTCTGCCAATAAAGGTCTGTTTTTAAAAAATTCATTACAGAAGCGACATAAATAAACTTGATTTATAGTAGGCCATAAAGCAAGCAGTGCATCCCATAACCCGCCACTGCAATCTACTCTCTAATTACAACTCCAATCATAAAAGATCAGAAGAAAATGTAATATAAACAAAACTTCACATAAAGTAAGCAATATTGTAATGATGAACACAGATGGAACGATGCCTTTAAAGTTGTTTTTACATTTACCGGTAGATATCACAGATTATTATAGAAAATTGTCAGAAGTTTTGATGTAACTAATTATGATGGAAATTCAAATTTGGGAAAATACATTGTTGTTTTTCTCTGGTGCCACTTTCTTTAACCAGTGTACATGTCAACACGTGAAAAAATTAGATGAGTAAGATTATGACAATTAGAAATATATACTGAACAAAAATATAAATGCAACATGCAACAATTCCAAAGATCTTACTGAGTTACAGTTCATATAAGGAAATCAGTCAGTTTAAATAAATAAATAAATTAGGTGCTAATCTATGGAATTTACATGGCTGGGCAGGGGTGCAGCAATGGGTGGGCCTATGAGGGCATATGCCCACCCACTTGGGAGCCAGGACCATCACCCCTGGCAACAGCTCTGGTGGACATTCCTGCAGTCAGCATGTCAATTATATACTCCCTCAAAACTTGAGACATCTGTAGTATTGTATTGTGTGACAATACGGCACATTTTAGAGTGGCCTTTTATTGTCCCCCCGCAAAAGGTGCACTTGTGTAATGATCATGCTGTTTAATGAGCATCTTGATATGCCACACCTGTCAGGTGGATGGATTATCTTGGCAAAAAAGAAATGCTCACTAACGCCATTTGTGCGTATGGAACATTTCGGGGATCTTTTATTTCAGTTCATGAAACATGGGACCGACATGTGACAGTGCAATTTTTTTTGTGTGAAAGGGGTAGTCAATTATTTTACACGTTCACTGATAAGATAGTAATGCAGGCTGGAGTCATCATTTGTTTAACCCTTGAAATGAACTGAAGTCGACATTAATGTACTCTTTGGCAGATGAAGGATACAGATCGAATACAACAATCCCACTACTTTTCACTGCCAGTGGAACCAGTTCTTTCCAGAGAAAGAAGTCACATCAGAGGGGTAATCAGACACAGCATTACATGGGAATTCAACATGGATATCTGCCATTAGGATCGCAAATCAACAACAACAACCAGCAGACAAATGAAGGAGAACAAAAAAAGATGTGCAGATAGAGGAAGTGTTAATCGTCTGTGTTGTGTCTAATCCTGTTGAGAGGTGTAAATACCTACCTTATCCAAGTGCCATTCAGTCACTCGCTGTTACAAACTCAAGCAAAACAAGATGGCTTCCTCCACCTCCCCGTTAACTAATGGCAATGTCAAAATAGTTTGTACAAGTCTATACCTTGCCATGTAGATTAAATGCAATTAAATTAGCAACTATACAAACACATATAAACATGTCAATGATGCATTGTAGTAATTCATTATCTACTTAGGTAAAACAAAAAACAAAGTTTTTTAAAGCATAGCTGTCTTCATATCCACAAGCACAAGTTGAACAAAATTCTTCCCCTCTATCCGTCCTCAATTATAGGAGAATTATTAGCATCTGTTATATGGACATCAGGATAAGTAACACACACTTAATGGCCTCTTCATGTGGAAAATGTACAATTAACAATTAACCAGATATAGGATGTATATCTAAGGCACAGTGATGCCGAAACTTTGGTAAATACTCAATAAATCACTGGGAGTTTATATATGGAGTGTGCGACTCTCTTTATTCTGATACTCCGAATTTCATCCATCATCCATTTATTTTGATGTTTACTACAACAAAGTTCAGCGTATTGCCAGTCTTTCACTATTAAATTGACGTTGATGATGAGGGATATCTGCATAGCTAAACAAAAGGTCATGAAAGAAGGCTGTACAATGGCAGGTGCACACTGAGGACAGTAAGGAAATGGAGATACCTAGTCAGTTGTACAACTGAATGCCTTCAACTGAAATGCGTCTTCTGCATTTAACCCAACCCTTCTGAATCAGAGAGGTGCGGGGGGCTGCTTTAATTGACATCCATAACATCAGCACCCAGGGAACAGTGGGTTAACTGCCTTGCTCAGGGGCAGAACGACAGATTTTTACCTTGTCAGCTCGGGGATTTAATCCAGCAACCTTTCGGTTACTGTCCCAACGCTCTAACCACTAGGCTACCTGCACCATGAAACAGCCTCAAGAGACCCTCTCAATCTGAAGAGAAAACATTAATGTGTGGTGTTCAGTATATCCTGGAGTGAATGACATGGAAATATTGTTTGTTGACTACAAATACTGAACTGGACATCACAGATGATGAGCTGCACACATGCATGCATGCACGCACGCACGCACACTTACACACACATACACACACACAATAATGCACAAACCCTTGCTGACATCATATCGTCATGCCCTCCAGCACTCCGCAGGTAGCTGTCTCAGACATCCTTCCAATACAGAGCCATAGATCATTTCTAAGATTCAAAAGTTACTGTTGACCGACCGCCTTCTTGGCTGAGAAATACACACAGGGTGTGTGTGGGGTTTTATCGACAAAGCCACCATCTGGTGTCAATGCTTTAGTCATTCACCATGACCAATTGTGTTATTGGAGTATTGAATAATTAGTGGGTTGATCATGACTACACAAAGCATGCATTTCCACTGTCTTAGCTGTTTTGAAAGAGGTTAAAGCCAGTGGGAATATTCACGTGACAAGTATAAAAATAGATTAGATAGAAGGTTAACAATCATTCATACACATCTGATTGTTTGTCAACCAAATTGATTGAACCAGGCTTTCTAGACCATGTTTGATTGCTATATCACATAGTATCAACACACTAATGTAGCTTTCAGACAGAATATTCTCTTTACTGGACTGAAGGACGGCTCTAAATGAGTTCTTAGCTACAGTATGACTCACATACTGTTCTGGGCAGTGAAGGATATTTTATTAATGAACTCTGCACTTTGTTTCAGGTTAAATTCAGCCTGAAACGGTAAGGAACTATCTTTAAAACCACCCACTGCCGCACCATCAAGGTAGAATGAACTAAATGGTATTTTATGTAGAAAACTTCTGTCTAGTGGATGTCAGCATGCATTTTGCCAAAATCTTATAATGAGTAGTTTGTCGGTTGTGAGTAGATTTGAAAGTTTGTGGTTTACACAAGTGAGATATTGGTAGACAATTGCACCCTCCCAACTTCTCAAGAATGTCACCTCTTTTGAGGGCTTGAGCTTCAAAGACCCCCCCTCATATTTCACAAATACCCCCCTCATATTGCACTTTAACTGTTAGTTTAAAAAAAAAGATGCATTTTGACAGGAAGTAAATGGACGTTTTAGATTTGTATGTCTGCCACGTCTGCAAAAACAAGGCAGGTACAGGTGACATCCAGAGTGAAACTGAATCGCATTACAGAATACTGTCCTTGGTTTAGGTGGACATTTCTGTTGGATTCCATTTATCTTTCAAACATTCTTTTGTATTAGCAGCAAAATTGTAATCTCCTGATCCTGTCGACTCCAGATGATGGTGTGGAAGCTGAAGAATAAGTATTACATATAAGAACTAATGAAACAACTCAATAACAAGTTCACAATGGCATGTGGAGGAATTTATTTGACGGGCGTTACGAGTTATTTTGGTAAACGCGTTTGTCCTTTAGCTTGTGTACGGGCTGTGTTATATTCCTGTCATGGGGCCTTATGCTCCACAGGGAGTAAGAAAGAGGAGAAGAAGTGACTGAGTAACATTCCTGTCATGTACGCCTCTTTTTCATTCCACCACATTATTTTGAATAGTGAGTTGAATTGCTGCGTCTATGGACTGTTATCTTGTCATCCGTATTTGACAGCTTCTCTGACTCCAAGGCTGAGGGTTTTATTGTAGTTTGAGCCTCTCATTGAAATGATTTATGTGGATGGCACAGATGTTGTTCAGATCCTGCTTTTTCATTCAATTACTGAATCCATCTTGCTGTTTTAATGATCCTATGAAAAGCCCATATCCCTCCTCTTCGACTCCTCTCTTCAGCCCGTATTAAGGCCCCTGATGGCATGGCAATGTTGTTATCAGGTGCTTCTATGTTGCTCAGAAGTGAGTCGACTAAGGTTGGAGGATTTGGAATAAAACTATTAAAGGTGCAAAATGCAGAAATCAACCTGCCATTTCCTGGTTGCTAAAATTCTAATAGTTCACCTAATTCTCATAACAAGCAAAGTATAGTGTAGAGAATCATTGTACCATCCAAACCACTGTGAAATAACCAAACATATTGTATTTTTAGCTGTTTGAAGCTGGTGTACAACACCGAAAGTAACAGACACAAAAAGGAAACGTAAGAATGGAATACATCGAAATATTTCACATACAGTAGAACAGATCTACTGCTTCTTAGACTTGCTTTCAATGAGAATGAAACAGATATATAAGTCACATTTCTACAGTATGCCAATTTGGTCGGGTCACCCAAAAGGTTACGTATTGCAGCTTTAAAGAAATTATACATGTCTTACATGGGTTAATGACAATAATGTCATTTTTATCTGTTATAAATTGTATTAATGGTAAATCAGTGCAGTTGCTTTGTTGCAGGATTTGTTCAACCGTATGTAACATTAATAGACCTCTATAGGCCTACTCTTTTTCTTGCTTTAAATGTAAATTATATGATTTTTGTAAATAATTTTGAAGGTTAAAAACATGGTTTTGAAGGCTAAAGACAAGTTATCTCTCCTCACTTGTAAAAAACATTTCTAGCATTTTTGAAACAGCATTTGGACTCTCTTGTCTGTCAACAGGTTTACGAGTGTTTGTTGGCATAACAAAATGCACTGCCTCCCTCAGTTCTCCAAGCAGTGCAATACTCTCCTGTGAAGATCTCTCCTCCTGGTCCTTGGGGTATCAGATTCCAAGCAGAAACTAGTTACCTGCTTCCTTTTCTCTGGGTGTTTTTGTTTTTCTCTCTTAAGTGGCGGAGCTCTCCACGGTTCCAGGAGACCTCATGCATTTTTATTGCCATCTGGAAAATTCCAACAGGTCTTAACAAGAGGACTCGCTGTAAAAACTGCTTACCGTAAAGCAGTCATTTGACTGGCCGAGACCCTGTATGAGAGAGAGAGGATAAAATGCATAGGTTAAAATAGCTTGAATCTCCTAATAATCTCACAGAGAGAGAAACGATGTGTTTGAATGTCACACCACAGCAGATAATCCACTAAGTACCCCTCTTCCTCCTTCCCTCTTCCTCCCCAAGAGCACCAGAGTTTGATGAGTCGTCCCAGACGCTAGTTGACATTTTGTCCCCACTCTGAACTGGATGCTGCATGAAAAATGCAGTCAAGCAAGGAGCCAGGAGGAATACCCAGTCCCCCAGTGTGTGTCTCTCTGTGGGGAGTGCAAGGTGAGCAGAACTTGAGCTTGTCATGGCTCCACGCTCCTGACAAACATAAGTAGATGCTAATGGCAAAATCGTGACAGAGCAGAGTCCCACCACCATATGGCTAATTGCCACAACAATATCTTCTGTGTTATTAATCACGTTTTCATAGCGTGCCATGATAATTGGAATAATTAGAGAGGGAGAAGGCACTGGGATGCCTCTGCGACAATGTCCCCTGCTCACCAAAAACAGACCTGCAAAATACAGTATGTCACTTTTCCCCTTACCCTTAACCTTGTCTTCCCTGGGCCCTTCTTATTCCCCTTCCCCTTCTTCATCTTATTGTCTTTCCCTCCTCTATTACACCTACCTCTATCCTTCCTTCCTTCCTACTCTTTCCATCTCCTCCCTTCCTCCACTTCCTCCTCTTTTATCTCACTAATCGCTCTCTAGTTCCCCATATCCCCGTGTTGTTTACAGTTTTGCTGTGAGGAATGGAGGGAGTAATTAATGAATACAGTTCCTTGCCTGTCAGGAGGACCTTGGTTGCTAACTTGCTGCTAGCTGTGGGCTGTGGTGCGGGCATCTCCGGTAGCTGAATGAGGCCACATGTCCCACACATAGACAATGGAGGAGATACTTTTAACCCTTTCTGGTCCAGTACACTGCTGTCACATTTGTTCAGTATGTGCCCTGTATGTTTGTGGTGGTAATAAAAGGCCTGTGAATCTCAATGGTTTATTCTAAAGACATTAGTATCTCAGACTGGCCGTATATAGGCCATGATTAATAGTGCAAAGAAACATTCAGATCCTTGAGGTAATGACACTGTAAATCTCTCAATATTTGTGCAGGAGCAGTCTCAATGTCTCTGCTACTCAAACGGCCATTTAAATGCCTAACTTTATTGATTCTGACAGTGAGTCAATCAATAGGACATCTGTAGCATTACAGCTCTATTCCCGTCCTTGATGGATACTTCTGCCAAAATAACCGGAGAGAGATCCAACTTTTTCCGTTCACTCGTAATGAAGACATCTTCCCTTGACCTGCACGACCTATGTCTGGAAATAATGAGAGGAGGGTTAGGATAGATAGAAAAAGATCAACAGAGAGAGGGGAGGGGGAGATAGAAGAGCTGCGGGAGAGAGAGAGAGAGAGAGAGAGAGAGACTGTTACAGAAGAGTGAAGTCATGGGTAAAAGGAGCAATAAGCCACAGGAAGATAGAGAGCATCTGCCATTATAATGTTCTGTAGGAGAGGTCAGGCAGAGATAGAGAATACAGTACTGCTGTCTACAGTGGATACAATTATGAGGAAATGATTTAACCATTGTTTGTTGTCAAAGTTATTACCAAATCACATAGTTTGATACTCGGATGAGAGCAACAAATGAGTGCACAGTATGTTTTCCATTTGTGCTTATCTACTCTCCAAAATGAAATGTGAAGTAAGAGAGTTAACCCTCTGAAGCCATTCTTTTTAAACTCATCCTGCAAGGCACTGATTTAGGATTACGTTTGACTGAAAAGGTAGTTTTGGCTCCACGTTCACTGTTGTCTCTAATCACTTGAGGTCTCGTTAATGACCTGACTCTTCATTTCAACGAGTCCCATCCCCAAGGCCTCTTGTTAACACCATTCACATCTTGCTCAATATCTCTTATCAACACTTCAAACCATGCTGCCAAAGCCCTATTTTTTGCTCCCGTCGTCTGAAGGGGAAAAACCCATTGCAGTTTTGTCGGTGACATGATCTGTTTATGGTTGACTAACGGAGGTGTGGATTATGCAGAATAAGCAGAAAGAGGGTGTAACACACAGCTGAAGGGAGGGGCCAGTGCTACTCTTCTCTCCCCTCACTGTTGTATCAGACTGTAAATGTCAAAGCAGCTGCTTCTCTGACCATAAACCAGAGAGCTGGGCCCTTAATTATTTCTCTGTAGAGCGGGAAAGACCCCCAACAAAGAACTCCCCTGGGAGAGGGTTAGTGCTACCTGGGATCCTTTGTACATCCCTACCTTAACCACTACCCTAACCTTAACCTTTACCTTAACCATTTTAAATGGTTTAAATGGTTAATTTAAAATTTTTAAAACTTTAATCTGTGATGCTTTCATTTTTGTATAAAACATATTTTGTTATGTGTTCTGTAGTTTGATAAGATTGAATGTTTATCCATTAATAGCATATCAAAACGCATAGGTTAAAAGATCTTGAATAATCTCACTGTAAAAGCTTCAACCAATAGGGATTTCACATGTTCAAGGCTGGACAGTGAGTTGTAGCTCTGAGAGTACATGGGAAGGCTTTGCGTCTGCTGTTGAGTGTCAGCTCTGGGAGATAGGCCTGTGTGTTCACCATACAGATAGCAGCTCTTCTCTATAGAGGTGAATTCTAGGTGCCTCCCCATATTAGTTTGCTTTCCACTTAATGAGGCAGCGGAGCATGAAGGTCCAAGCACTGCTAAATGCTGTGTTCATTAAACCAATGGTGCTTAATGATGACGGTAAAGACAGCCACGACCTGCTCTGCTCACGCCTACTGGGGACTGCCATTATGGTTACCGCCAGCCAGCTGGAGGACAACATGGGAGGGTGTTCTCCCTGGGACTATAGGCTGCCACGGAGGGACATTTAGCTGGGATAAATGACCACTCTGGCAATGGTAGTGTTTTTCATATAGAGATATGGTACAGTTGTTTGTGGAAATAATGGATATTCATTTTAAGTTATTGTTTTGAGTTTATTTGAGTAAGTTTAAGGGGGATCATTTGAGGTGTGCTTGAGGCATTTCATAGACACTTGCAGGATTTCAAATTGCTTTCGAATATTTTCTGGTTAAGCAGTTGTCATCATAGAATGTACTATTTGTGCCTTTTTAAGGGCAGTGCAATATCGAGTGACATCAATATGTACGTTGTGCAATGTTGCTGGCTAAAATAAATAACATGCTTACCCAGGATTCAGCTCTGCATCCACAACCACCTGCACTATACCCTGTTTAGTTCCGTGGGCTGGTGACCTTCTTACTTGTAAAATAAAGATACTCTGTGACAAAGTGCAGAAAGCCATCGGAACAAAAATATCCTCTTTCCAGTAGTATTCCATCTTAGCCCACTCTGTATTTTGCTTGGAAGAGTGTGGACATTGGAGTCTGTGGACTGCATCAGTGCCCACACACTGCCAGCCATCACCACGGGCTATGTGCTTCATGCAGATCCCAAAGGACACACTAATGTATCCAAATATATTTACAACAGATGTTGCATTTTATTTTTCATGATAAAAACCCATTTTTGAAAATGTACTTCATAATGGGTATTGTAGGTTATTTTGTGTGCGTGCGGGTGTGTGAGGGTCTTCAAGTATAGCGAGCGAAGTACCCCACCTACTGGTGGTAAATTGCACTTAACTTTTTTCTGTTAATACCAAGACTTTTCTTATATGTTATATATTCTTATATATTCTTAGATCAAACAATGTTTGAATGAGCTGTGTGCCTAGTTTACCTACTATGTGAACTGTCATCATGCCATCTGGAATGTTGATCCTGCAAATTAAACTGTTATCAGGTGATGTTGAATTTGATAGGCCTATCCCACTGGTGTTCATGAGTAACATGTTCTTTGACACAAATCAAGAAAATATGTGATTAAATCAATGTGTTCAATTAAATCAAATTAAGCATTTTGCTCATTTGAAATTGGATTTAATCTGAATCAGATGAAACAACTATTCTGTACAGGAACGTACTGGGTCTGAGTAATAAAACCTCCAACTTCACACCTTTGAGTAAGTAGTTCAAGGACTTTGACGAAGAACACTTTTCACCGGTCTCCATCAAACTCCTACGCCGGTATGTGTGCTTGTGCATTCTATCACTTGTGTTCTAATCACCTGAGTCAGACTTGGATGATTAGACAATGGGAGAGGGAGAGAAGAGTGGGATACGAGGGGGAAAAAATAAACAAAGGACGCATGGAGAGTGAGAGAAAGAGAGGGGGAGGATTAGGTGAGGAAGAGGGCAAGTAGCGCTCTCATGGAGCCTGATGTGGCTAGAGAGACCGAGAGAGAGGCGGAGTGAAGGAGAGCAATGCTGGCTAAGTGAGCCCTTTATAAATGAAAGCAGATGCCTGGCATTATGAATTTGTTTGTGTCGCAGATGGAGCGTACAATGATGATCGTGATCGCTCACTCACAAGCCCTCGACTTGTACATGTTTCCCCCCTCTGAAACACAAAAAGAATCATCCCGGAATACAAGCGAGCAGGGCGATAAGGAGGAGGACCTTTCAAACGAGTGATTAGTGAGCCTTAACAAGGCCCTTCTCAACGAAGAGGGGAGAGAAACACTTCACGTCTTTCCCCTCCTTTTCCTTCCTCCTCTGCTTTTTTAAAGCCTGAGCATTGATTGATCTTGGCGTTGGTGCTCAGTGATTGATTGGATTGCCTGCGGAACATCATCCCGCTAACTCTGCGAAAGGGGAGTTTGTCAGTGCCATTGATCTTGTTGTAAAATGAAATGTTCCATTTCCAGTGCATTTTATTGTTAAATGCAGTTCATTAGCTACACAGAGATGTATCACCAGTCTTCTCCATGCTAGAGGGCGCCATGCAGATAGAAAGGAGCGTTCTCTGTGTCATCAGTGATGCCTTGGTTTCTCTAAAGAGGGTTGAACTGAGGTAAGGATGATAGAGGAAGAAGAGTGATTTAAAGTCAACTAATCCTGGGTTCAAAACAACAGGGTACTTGGGGAAAAAACGAGCTCCGACTGGGATTTTGTTTTTGAATGGTCATCCAACTCGGAATTCCAAGTCAGAAACATTTTTCTAGAGCTTTGACTTTCTGACCTGGAGATCACTGTCGTCATGATTTGAGCTAACTTTTTCCCCGAGTTCCAAGTTGTCTTAAAAGCACCATTTGATACAACATAGCTGCAACTTCCTCGAAATACCCAACATTCTGCTTCTCAAAGTTCGTACAACTGAAAAATTACATTTTACAACGCCTATAACTGTGGCGTTTACAATTGTCCTTGCATAATATGGGTCTCTCTCTGTCTCTATCTCTCAAACGCAGGCACGCGCACACACACACACACACACACACACACACACACACACACTAACATTCACAGCCCAATTAAAACCTGTCATTTCAAGAAATCTTGGGTGTCCTAGGCTTCCTGTCTCACCAGATGTTATTGTGCACCTGCAGGCTACAGTGCTACTCTCTCTCTCTCTCGCTCTTCTTCTCTTCTCTCTTTCTGCACTTCATCCTAACTGTGAATAGTCTTTTTAGTATAGTTGGCCCTCTGGGGACTGGCTGGCACTCACAGACACATCAAGGATAGAGCTGCACCTCTCTTTGCCCCTGTCAAACAGTCTGTGTGCAGAGGGACAATTACAAAAACAAACTTTCCCCTCACATGGAGCCACTGGGTTTCCACAGAAGTACAGGCATAATGCAAGTTATGAAAAGCAACCACTTGTTGATTTAATTAGTAGGCAGGCCTTCTCTGGAATGTGTGTGTGTGTGTGTGTGTGTGTGTGTGTGTGTGTGTGTGTGTGTGTGTGTGTGTGTGTGTGTGTGTGTGTGTGTGTGTGTGTGTGTGTGTGTGTGTGTGTGTAATAAAACTTTGGAGTGTGCTTATATTTGTCCAATTTCACACATGTACAAGTGTACCTGCCGTCCTGTGTGCGTGCGTGCGCACCTGTGCACATGCATTGAGAGCTTACACACGTGTGTGTGCGTGTGTGTGGAAGCCACTTTTGTGCTGACTTTGACAGTAATTGATGTGATCAAGTCTTCAAAAGATTGCAGGACTGTTATAGACACATGCACTTGTTAATAATCTAATTTCAGAATGTTGTGCATGTTTTGTAACTCATCAAAACTCGGCGTAATTGACATGGGTAATTAGCAAGCTGCTATTGTTGGACAGACTGTGCTTGAGCTGTACCAACTATATTAGTTCTGATGTACACAACCACCCACACATTAACTAACACATTAGTGTACAGTACATTCCAGTTATTATAGTGCTTTACACTTTCTTAGCTTAGTGTAGATGCAATTTGACATTTAAGCCATAATTTAGGCCTACCACTAAAATGCCGTATAATGCACACGGTAAAATATCACAGTATTTAAATAAGAGCCTGCGGTTTAATTTGATTAGAAAAGGGACACATTGGAAATATCTTGCCTTCCACACTTAGTTTTGGTGATGTCTTGCAGTACCGCGCGTCGTCAGCCATAACAAATAGTACACATTGTCACAGACGTAGCCAGCTCCTCATAGGGCTACACGGGAGCCTAACATTGCGCTCATCCATATTCATCCCTTGGAATTGGGGATGGTGACATATGGTTGGTACTCTTGTACATCCCCCCCTGAACGAGAGACACAAATTCGAAATTGGATTTAACACTTGAATTCCCCGTTGACCAGCACGGCTGACACAATTACCATCCTGGAGATGCCACACACACAGGCCTAATCCAATTAGAACACAACCACTGTGTGTGTGCGTGCGTGTGTGTATTTGTGTGCATTTGTGTGTGTGATTAAGAGAGATGGAGAATCTGGTACTGGTACTAATCGTTCCGATTGTGGGCTGGTCAAATCACTCTCCAAGTGAGCCATCCCTCGTCAATCTTTATTTTCCCCTCTTTCTCTCTTTCTCTCTCTCTCTCTTTCTTTCTCTCTCTCTTTCTCTCTCTTTCTTTCTCTCTTTCTTTCTCTCTCTTTCTCTCTCTCTTTCTCTCTATTTCTTTCTCTCTCTCTCTCTCTTTCTCTCTCTTTCTTTCTCTCTCTCTCTCTCTTTCTCTCTCTCTTTCTCTCTTTCTCTGTCTCTCTTTCCCCCATTCTCTTTCATTCTTATCTATTCTGTTCTTAATCTTCTATACTGTGGCACTTTGGTTTCCCCATGCAAGGGAACTTTAGCAATTTCTCGCTGATAAGAATCAATTACTTTAAATGATCAATGTACCGCTACTTCATAAACAGAACCAATGGAAGAATGAGTGCCATGTGTCTACAGGGCAGTAGATGGAGATATATGCTATATCTCATCCATGTATCTCTGTCTAGCTCCTATCATGGAACAGACGGAACCATAAACATCACATGTTGTGGACAGTCTCACCAAGTGTTTGCACAACACATGTACCTACAGTACCAGTCAAAGGTTTGGACACACCTACTCATTAAAATGGTCTGACTGTGAAGTGGACATACTCGGTATTCATATCCCGAAATAAATTTTGCTCCTACTGTTCTATATGCAGAAATTCAAACAGGATATACCCATGACTAGAACAATTCAACGCTGGTCTGACCAATCGGAACCCATGCTTCAAGATTGTTTTGATCACGTGGACTGGGAAATGTTCCGGGCAGCCTCTGAGAATAACATTGATTTATACGCTGATTCGGTGAGTGAGTTTATAAGGAAGTTCATTGGAGATGTTGTACCCACTGTGATTAAGAAAACCTACCCTAACCAGAAACTGTGGATAGATTGCGGCATTCGCGCAAAATTGAAAGCTTGAAACACTGCTTTTAACCATGGAAAGATGACTGGGAATATGGCCGAATATAAACAGTGTAGTTATTCCCTCCGCAAGGCAATCAAACAAGCAAAATGTCGGTATAGGGACAAAGTGGAGTCATAATTCAACGGCTCAGACACGAGACGTATGTGGCAGGGTCTACAGGCAATTACGGACTACAAGAAGAAAACCAACCACGTCACGGACACCGACGTCTTGTTTCCAGACAAACTAAACACTTTTGCCCGCTTTGAGGATAATACAGTGCCACCGACTACCAAGGACTAACCCTCGCAAGGCTGCCGGCCCAGACAGCATCCCTAGTCGTATCCTCGGAGCATGCGCAGACCAGCTGGCTGGTGTGTTTACGGACATATTCAATCTCTCCATATACCAGTCTGCTGTCCCCACATGCTTCAAGATGTTGTTCCTGTACCCAAGAAGGCAAAGATAACTGAGCTAAATGACTATCGCCCCGTAGCACTCACTTCTGTCATCATGAAGTGATTTGAGAGACTTGTCAAGAATCATATCAAATCAAATCAAAGTTTTAAAAAATTAAATATACCTCTACCTTACCTGCCAACCAAGACTCACTTCAATTTACTTACCGCCCCAATAGGTCCACAGACGATGCAATCGCTATCACACTGCACACTGCCCTATCTCATCTGGACAAGAGGAATACCTATGTAAGAATGCTATTCATCAACTACAGCTCAGCATTCAAAACAGTAGTACCCTCCAAGCTCATAATTAAGCTTGAGGCCCTGGGTCTCAACCCCGCCCTGTGCAATTGGGTCCTGGACTTCCTGACGGGCCGCACCCAGGTGGTGAAGGTAGGAAACAACATCTCCACTTCGCTGATCCTCAACAGTGGGGCCCCACAAGGGTGCATACTCAGCCCCCTCCTGTACTCCCTGTTCACCCATATGACTGCGTGGCCATGCACGCCTCCAACTCAATCATCAAGTTTGCAGACGACACAACAGGAGTGGGCTTGATTACCAACAACGACAAGACAGTCTACAGGGAGGAGGTGAGGGCACTCGGAGTGTGGTGTCAAGAAAACAACCTCTCACTCAACATCAACAAAACAAAGGAGATGATTGTGGACTTCAGAAAACAGCAGAGGGATAACCCCCTTATCCACATTGACAGAACAGCAGTGGAGAAGGTGTAAAGTTTTAAGTTTCTCGACAGGATGCTCTCAATTGTGCATCTGTAAAAGTTTCTGAATAGGGTAGGTTTTAATAGTCACAGTGGGTACAACATCTCCAATGTAACAGCGCTTCTTCAACCTCAGTAGGCTGGAGAAATTTGGCTTGTCATCTAAAACCCTCACAAACTTTTACAGATGCACAATTGAGAGCATCCTGTCGGGCTGTATCACCGCCTGGTACGGAAACTGCACCGCCTGCAACCGCAAGGCTCTCCAGTGGGTGGTGCGGTCTGCACAATGCAAACTACCTGCCCTCCAGGACATTTACCTGCCCTCCAGGACATTTACAGAACCCAATGTCACTGGAAAGCCAAAAAGATAATCAAGAACAACAACCACCCGAGCCTCTGCCTGTTCACCCCTCTACCATCCAGAAGGCGAGGTCAGTACAGGTGCATCAAAGCTGGGACTGAGAGACTGAAAAACAGCTTCTATCTCAAGGCCATCAGTCTGTTTTTATTTATTTTTTATTTCACCTTTATTTAACCAGGTAGGCAAGTTGAGAACAAGTTCTCATGTACAATTGCGACCTGGCCAAGATAAAGCAAAGCAGTTCGACACATACAACGTCACAGAGTTACACATGGAGTAAAACAAACATACGGTCAATAATACAGTATAAACAAGTCTATATACGATGTGAGCAAATGAGGTGAGATAAGGGAGGTAAAGGCAAAAAAAAGGCCATGGTGGCAAAATAAATACAATATAGCAAGTAAAACACTGGAATGGTAGATTTGCAGTGGAAGAATGTGCAAAGTAGAAATAAAAATAATGGGGTGCAAAGGAGCAAAATAAATAAATAAAATAAAATAAATACAGTAGGGAAAGAGGTAGTTGTTTGGGCTGTTAAACGGCCATCACTGACACAGAGAGGCTACTGCCTACATACAGACCATTTAATAAATGGATCACTAGTCACTTTAATAATGCCACTTTAATGTTTACATTCTTGCATTTCTCATCTCAAATGTATATACTGTATTATATACCATCTATTGCATCTTGCCATGCCGCTCGGTCATCGCTCATCCATATATTTATATGTACATATTCAATCCTTTATTTAGCTTTGTGTGTATTAGGTAGTTATTGTGGAATTGTTAGATTACTTGTTAGATATTACTGCACTGTCGGAACTAGAAGCACACGCATTTCGCTACACTAGCATTAATATCTTCTAACCATGTGTATGTGACCAATAACATTTGATTTAACAAAATCCAGAAAATGACATTGTATGATTTTTAAGTAATTAATTTGCATTTTATTGCATGACATAAGTATTTGATACATCAGAAAAGCAGAACTTAATATTTGGTACAGAAAGCTTTGTTTCCAATTACATACTTTTCCTGTAGTTCTTGACCAGGTTTTCACACACTGCAGCAGGGATTTTGGCCCACTCCTCCATACAGACCTTCTCCAGAACCTGCAGGTTTTGGGGCTGTTGCTACGGACTTTCAGCCCCCTCCAAAGATTTTCTATTGGGTTCAGGTCTGGAGATTGGCTAGGCCACTCCAGGACCTTGAGATGCTTCTTATGGAGCCAGTCCTTAGTTGCCATGACTGTGTGTTTCGGGTCGTTGTCATGCTGGAAGACCCAGCCATGACCCATCTTCAATACTCTTACTGAGGGAAGGAGGTTGTTGGCCAAGATCTCAAGATACATGGCCCCATCCATCCTCCCCTCAATACGGTGCAGTCGTCCTGTCCCCTTTGCAGAAAAGCATCCCCAAAGAATGATGTTTCCACCTCCATGCTTCACGGTTGGGATGGTGTTCTTGGGGTTGTACTCATCCTTCTCCTTCCTCCAAACACGGCGAGTGGAGTTTAGACCAAAGAGCTCTATTTTTGTCTCATCAGACCACGTGACCTTCTCCCATTCCTCCTCTGGATCATCCAGAAGGTCATTGGCAAACTTCATACGGGCCTGGACATGCGCTGGCTTGAGCAGGGGGACCTTGCGTGCGCTGCAGGATTTTAATCCATGACGGCGTAGTGTGTTACTACTGGTTTTCTTTGAGACTGTGGTCCCAGCTCTCTTCAGGTCATTGACCAGGTCCTGCTGTGTAGTTCTGGGCTGATCCCTCACCTTCCTCATGATCATTGATGCTCCACGAGGTGAGATCTTGCATGGAGCCCCAGACCAAGGGTGATTGACCGTCATTTTGAACTACTTCCATTTTCTAATAATTGCGCCAACAGTTGTTGCCTTCTCACCAAGCTGCTTGCCTATTGTCCTGTAGCACATCCCAGCCTTGTGCAGGTCTACAATTTTATCCCTGGTGTCCTTACACTGCTCTCTGGTCTTGGCCATTGTGGAGAGGTTGGAGTCTGTTTGATTGATTGTGTGGACAGGTGTCTTTTATACAGGTAACGAGTTCAAACAGGTGCAGTTAATACAGGTAATGAGCTGAGAACAGGAGGGCTTCTTAAAGAAAAACTAACAGGTCTGTGAGAGCCATAATTCTTACTGGTTGGTAGGTGATCAAATACTTATGTCATGCAATAAAATGCTAATTAATTACTTAAAAATCATACAATGTGATTTTCTGGATTTTTGTTTTAGATTCAGTCTCTGACAGTTGAAGTGTACCTATGATAAAAATTGCAGACCTCTACATGCTTTGTAAGTAGGAAAACCTGCAAAATCGGCAGTGTATCAAATACATGTACCCATTCCATGGCACATGCTGAATGAATTTATACACAAAACGACGCCAGATTCAAAACTTTAAATTATTATACAAAATTTTACAACAAATAGAATGTTATCCCAGCTCTCCAGATTTTGCTGCGACGAGACAGGCTCATTAGATCATTTGTTTTGGTACTGTAACGAGTGCGCTGAGAGTCGGGAAGCAAATTCAGGGAGTGAATGTTTTAATAAATAAAAGAAACAATGAACACAAAACACAAACAACGCACCGACAAGAAAACAGAGTCAATACCACCTGAGGAGAGTGAGGAGAGAAAGAACCAAGGAGAGTGACAGATATAGGGAAGATAATCAAGGAGGTGATGGATTCCAGGTTAGTGTCATGAGGCACAGGTGCGCGAGACGATGGTGACAGGTGTGCGGGATAATCAGCAGCCTGATGACCTAGAGACCGGAGAGGGAGTATACGTGACAGGTACTTTTCATATTTAGCTTGTTTTTTGTCATATGTTCAGGAATGGCTAAAGAATTGCAACATTTACCTGGAGGTAACTCTGCAAATAGCACTGCTGGGTGATTTGAAAAGTTGCAGTCAATCGATCACTAATATATTCTTAGGGCTGCAATCCAATTAACGGATTGATATGACAACAGCCAGTAAAGGTGCAGGGCGCCAAATTCAAAACAACAGAAATCTCATAATTAAAATTCCTCAAACATACATGTATCTTATACCGTTTTAAAGGTAAACTTGTTGTTAATCCGATTTCAAATTGGCTTTACAGCGAAAGCACCACAAACAATTATGTTAGGTCACCACCAAGCCACAGAAAAACAGCCATTTTTCCAGCCAAAGAGAGGAGTCACAAAAAGCACAAATAGAGATAAAATGAATCACTAACCTTTGATGATCTTCATCAGATGACACTCATAGGACTTCATGTTACACAAAACATGTATGTTTTGTTTGATAAAGTTCATATTTATATAAAAAATCAGAGTTTACATTGGCTCTAGTCACTAGTTCCAAAAACATCCAGTGATTTTGCATAGCCACATCGATTCAACAGAAATACTCATCATAAATGATGATAATACAAGTTATGCACATAGAATTATAGATATACCTCTCCTTAATGCAACCACTGTGTCAGATAAAAAAATGTATTACGGAAAAAGCAAACCATGCGATAATCTGAGACGGCGCTTAGAAAATAAATACGATTTTCCGCCATGTTGGAGTCAACAGAAACCAGAATTCACATTATAAATATTCACTTACCTTTGATGATCGTCATCAGAATGCACTCCCAGGAATCCTAGTTCCACAATAAATGCTTGATTTTTTCGATAATGTCCATTATTTATGTCCAAGTAGCTACTTTTGTTAGTGCGTTAGGTGCACATATCCAAACGCTCGTGCAGGTCCAGCCGAACGTCGGACAAAAAATTAAAAAAGTTATATTACAGGTCGAAGAAACATTTCAAACTAAGTATAGAATCAATCTTTAGGGTGTTGTTGTCATAAATCTTCAATAAAGTTCCAACCGGAGAATTCCTTTGTGTCTAGAGAAGCAATGGAACGCATGTCGATATCATGTGAAATGCACGTGACCAGGGTATGGCTCACTGCCAGTAACCTGACTCATTCAGCTCTTATTCAGGCCCACAACACAGTAGAAGCCTCATTCAAGTTTCTAAAGACGGCTGACATCTAGTGGAAGCAACTTCATCCATATCCCACTGTGAATTCAATAGGGCCTGGGTTGAAAATCGACCAACCTCAGATTTCTCACTTCCTGTTTGGATTTCTTCTCAGGTTTTTGCTTGCCATATGAGTTCTGTTATACTCACAGACATCATTCAAACAGTTTTAGAAACGTCCGAGTGTTTTCTATCCAATACTAATAATAATATGCATATATTAGCAACTGAGACTGAGGAGCAGGCCATTTACTCTGGGCACCTTTCATCCAAGCTACTCAATACTGCCCCTGCAGCCATAAGAAGTACGATCTTAAGATCTTTAATTTACAATTTGTAGGAACTATGAGAATAGAAAGGTTCAGCACCTTTGTGAAACATCACAGCACAGTTGAAAATAGAAAAACTGGATGGTCTTCAGAGATAGATGGGATGGGACAAAAAACAAACAAAAGACAACTATTTTAAAATATACTGTCTCGGTAAAATGTATATAGTATGTACAGTATAAGCTGGAAGTAGAAGTCAAATGTTGTTGTCCGTTAGTTTACTCCAATTCGACCATGAATGAACTTATCCTTTGCAGCAGATGTAACTCTGGTCTTCCTTCCTGTGGTGGTCCTCATGAGAGCCAGTTTTTGATGGTTTTTGCGACTGCACTTGAAGTAACTTTGAAAGTCCTTGAAATTTTCCGCATAGACTGACCTCCATGTCTTAAAGTAATGATGGACTATCCTTTCTCTGCTTATTTGAGCTGTTCATGCCATAATATGGACTTGGTCTTTTACCAAATAGGGCTACCTTCTGTATAACACCCCTACCTTGTCACAACTGATTCGCTCAAAGAAGGAAATTTATTCTACAAATAAACTTTTAACAAGGCACACCTGTTAATTGAAATGCATTCCAGGTGACTACCTAATGAAGCTGTTTGAGAGAATACCAAGAGTGTGCAAAGCTGTCATTAAGGCAATGGGTGGCTACTTATATATAAAATATACACTTCTCACAAAAATAAAGGGAACACTAAAATAACACATCCTAGATCTGAATGAATGAAATATTCTTATTAAATACTTTTTTCTTTACATAGTTGAATGTGCTGACAACAAAATCACACAAAAATGATCAATGGAAATCAAATTTATTAACCAAGGAGGTCTGGATTTGGAGTCACACTCAAAATTAAAGTGGAAGACCACACTACAGGCTGATCCAACTTTGATGTAATGTCCTTAAAACAAGTCAAAATGAGGCTCAGTAGTGTGTGTGGCCTCCACGTGTGTATGACCTCCCTACAATGCTCCTCCTTACAATGCTCCTGATGCCAACTCCTGGACAGTCTGTAGTGCAATGTGGCGTTGGTGGATGGAGCGAGACATGATGTCCCAGATGTGCTCAATTGGATTCAGGTCTGGGGAACGGTCGGGCCAGTCCATAGCATCAATTCCTTCCTCTTGCAGGAAGTGCTGACACACTCCAGCCACATGAGGTCTAGCATTGTCTTGCATTAGGAGGAACCCGGGGCCAACCGCACTAGTATATGGTCTCACAAGGGGTCTGAGGATCTCATCTCGGTACCTAATGGCAGTCAGGCTACCTCTGGCGAGCAAATGGAGGTGCGGCCCCCCAAAGAAATGCCACCCCACACCCATGACTGACACACCGCCAAACCGGTCATGCTGGAGGATGTTGCAGGCAGCAGGACGTTCTCCAGGGCGTCTCCAGACTCTGTCAGACACATGCACATTTGTGGCCTGCTGGAAGTCATTTTGCAGGGCTCTGGCAGGGCTCCTCCTGCTCCTCCTTGCACAAAGGCGGAGGAAGCGGTCCTGCTGCTGGGTTGTTGTCCTCCTACGGCCTCCTCCACGTCTCCTGATGTACTGGCCTGTCTCCTGGTAGCGCCTCCATGCTCTGGACACTACGCAGACAGACACAGCAAACCTTCTTGCCACAGCTCGCATTGATGTGCCATCCTGGATGAGCTGCACTACCTGAGCCATTTGTGTGGGTTGTAGACTCCGTCTCATGCTACCACTAGAGTGAAAGCACCGCCAGCATTCAAAGGTGACCAAAACATCAGCCAGGAAGCATAGGAACTGAGAAGTGGTCTGTGGTCACCACCTGCAGAACCACTCCTTTATTGGGGGTGTCTTGCTAATTGCCTATAATTTCCACCTGTTGTCTATTCCATTTGCACAACAGCATGTGAAATGTATTGTCAATCAGTGTTGCTTCGTAAGTGGACAGTTTGATTTCACAGAAGTGTGATTGACTTGAGTTATATTGTGTTGTTTAAGTGTTTCCTTTATTTTGAGCAGTGTATTTTAATGGCTTAAGGACAACAAAGTCAAGGTATTGGAGTGGCCATCACAAAGCCCTGACCTCAATCCTCCAACTGTATATCCACAGTAAAACCAGTCCGAAATCGACATAACCTGAAAGGCCTCTCAGCAAGGAAGAAGCCACTGCTCCAAAACCACTATAAAAAAATCCAGACACATGGGGACAAAGATCGTACTTTTTGGAGAAATGTCCTCTGGTCTGATGAAACGAAAATAGAACTGTTTGGCCATAATGACCATTGTTATGTTTGGAGGGAAAAGGGGGAGGCTTGCAAGCCGAAGAACACCATCCCAACCGTGAAACACGGGGGTGGCAGCATCATGTTGTGGGGGTGTTTTGCTGCAGGAGAGACTGGTGCACTTCACAAAATAGATGGCATCATGAGGTAGGGAAAATTATGTGGATATATTGAAGCAAATCTCAAGGCATCAGTCAGGAAGTTAAAGCTGGGTAGCAAATGTGTCTTCCAAATGGACAATGACCCCAAGCATACTTCCAAAGTTGTGGCAAAATGGCTTAAGGACAACAAAGTCAAGGTATTGGAGTGGCCATCACAAAGCCCTGACCTCAATCCTATGAAAAGTCTGTGGGCAGAATTGAAAAAGCATGTGTGAGCAAGAAGGCCTACAAACCTGACTCAGTTACACCAGCTCTGTCAGGAGGAATGGGCCAGAATTCACCCAATTTATTGTGAAACTTGTGAAAGGCTACCCAAAACATTTGACCCAAGTTAAACAATCTAAAGGCAATGCTACCAAATACTAATTGGGTGTATGTAAACTTCTGACCCACTGGGAATGTAATGAAAGAAATAAAAGATTAAATAAATCATTCTCTCTACTATTATTCTGACATTTCACATTCTTAAAATAAAGTGGTGATCCTAACTGACCTAAGACAGGGATTTTTTGCTCTGATTAAATGTCAGGAATTGTGAAAAACGGAGTTTAAATGTATTTGGCTAAGGTGTATACTAAAAAAATATAGATGGGTGTCACACCCTGACCATAGTTTACTTTGTATATTTCTATGTTTTGGTTGGTCAGGGTGTGAGCTGAGTGGGCATTCTATGTTTCATGTCTAGTTTGTCTATTTCTATGTCTGGCCTGATATGATTCTCAATCAGAGGCAGGTGTTAGTCATTGTCTCTGATTGGGAACCATATTTAGGTAGCCTGGGTTTCACTGTGTGTTTGTGGGTGATTGTTCCTGTCTCTGTGTTTGCACCAGATAGGGCTGTTTCGGTTTTCGTTACGTTCTTTGTTTTTGTAGTGTTTGTATTGATTCGTGTTTTACGTTTGTTTATTAAACATGGATCGCAATCTACACGCCGCATTTTGGACCGACTCTCCTTCACCAAAAGAGAACCGTTACAGAATCACCCACCACAACAGGACCAAGTGGCGTGGCATGGAGCAGCCAGAGCTGCCAGTCTGCAAGGAGCCGCCAGTCAGCATGGAGCAGCCAGAGCCGCCAGTCAGCATGGAGCAGCCAGAGCCGCCAGTCAGCATGGAGCAGCCAGAGCCGTCATTCTGCCAGGATCCGCCAGTCAGCCAGACTCTTCCAGATCCGCCAGACTCTTCCAGATCCGCCAGACTCTTCCAGATCCGCCAGTCTGCCAGACTCTTCCAGATCCGCCAGTCTGACAGACTCTTCCAGATCCGCCAGTCAGCCAGGATCTGCCAGAGCCTTCCTCCTCTCCTGTGCTGCCGGAGTCTGAAGAGCCCCTCCGTCCCGAGCTGCCCCTCTGTCCCGAGCTGCCCCTCTGTCCCGAGCTGCCCCTCTGTCCCGTGTTATTAAGTAGGGTTGCCGTGGCTAGGAGGTCACGGAAGCGGACAAGTTGGGGGAAGACTACGGTGAAGTGGGGGCCACGTCCAGCACCAGAGCCGCTACCGCGGACAGATGCCCACCCAGACCCTCCCCTATAGGTTCAGGTTTTGCGGCCGGAGTCTGCACCTTGGGGGGGGGTACTGTCACACCCTGACCATAGTTTACTTTGTATATATCTATGTTTTGGTTGGTCAGGGTGTGAGCTGAGTGGGCATTCTATGTTTCATGTCTAGTTTGTCTATTTCTATGTCTGGCCTGATATGGTTCTCAATCAGAGGCGGGTGTTAGTCATTGTCTCTGATTGGGAACCATATTTAGGTAGCCTGGGTTTCACTGTGTGTTTGTGGGTGATTGTTCCTGTCTCTGTGTTTGCACCAGATAGGGCTGTTTTCGTTACGTTCATTACGTTCTTTGTTTTTGTAGTGTTTGTATTGATTCGTGTTTTACGTTTGTTCATTAAACATGGATCGCAATCTACACGCCGCATTTTGGACCGACTCTCCTTCACCAAAAGAGAACCGTTACAATGGGGGATTGGAAAGGATGCAGACGATTACATTGATGGACGTTACAATCTATGTGTAATATTGAAGTTGACCCACGCAAACAGCTGAAACTGGGTATTTCTGTCTGTAATAAAGCCCTTTTGTGGGGAAAAACTAATTCTGCCAATGCCCTCCCAGCCTCTGCCCTCTCCCAGGCCCACCTTTGGCTGCGCCTCTGCCCAATCATGTAAAATCCATTGATTAGGGCATAATTTATTTATTTAAACTGACTGATTTCCTTATATGAACTGTAACTCAGTAAAATCTTTGAAATTGTTGCATGTTGAGTTAATATTCTTGTTCAATATAAATATGCTAGCTTGAAACAAACTAGTTTTCACTTGATATGATATGTGCTGCTTGTGAGATCTGCCTCTTACTAACAAACAGTCGAATTGCCCCATTCTTTGTACCTAACAGGGAAAGACACACATGACAGATCCATCTCAAAAGTAGCCTCCTACCGGTATTCAAGTCTCCCCGCCCAGCGCCCACAACCAATGGCCACTGCATGCAAGTCAGACAAGTGCACTCTTGGGGCTGGAGGGCAGGGATGGGGAACTTTCAAAGATTCAGATGCTTATGAAATTAACTAGTTTAATGTGCAATTCGTTACCTTTAAAATAAAAACATTTAGGAGACTCAAAATCAAATGAAAAAGTAATTGATCCAATAAAATCCACCGAGCTACGAGGGCACTTTTTCGTAAGAGGGCCAAAGGGCACTGACTGAGCACTATCTGTGCATGTGCCTGGTATTGAGCCACCTGACACCTGAGACAAAGGTAATACAGCCCGCATTACATCACCTTACCAGTTATAATGGGTCTGCTTGTTTGGGTTCTTTCCCTACCTGTATGTATGTCTGTGCTGATGAAGGGGATACAGCTCAGTGTGTGTGAGTACTGCGAGGCAGGTATTAGCACTGACAGATCGCACCGTTAATTGCTAATTGTGTTTCTCATTAGGTGCAGGGGTGACAGGTGTTGTTAGTGTGTTGTGAGTTTTCCGGCGCTCTCTCATGACTTGTGCAATCTCCCCCCGTGCTCCACCGCCGATCCACACTCTAATAGCTCCCCCGAGATCTGCCATCAGCCCCTGCCCTGGGCTCGATGCAGCGAGAGGTCGACTTTAGATACTCTAACAGCCGTACATGAGGTCGCAGTGGGATGTGGTTTCCTGTATTACTTTGTTTGTCAGTTTTCACATATCAATCTATTTTTTTGACTAAAGTAATATATACATATTAACATTTGAACTATGGTTCATGGAAGCATATTGGTTCTTAACTGTATACTTGACATTGACAATGCTCTCTTTCCTTTTTCTCCTGATACTTATACTTATGCAAAGAATACAACACCAACCAGCTGTATTCAATGGTACATAGTGGTCACTTGGTTGCTTGCTTCAATGAATCCTGAATAAAACAGTATTTTGTCACACACAATCAGAATGATTTACTATGGAGATAAATCCTGTTCTCTTTACCTTTCACATCACAAGAGAGTTCTAATGTACATAAATGTGAGGGTTTCAAATTAGTATTAGAAAGGGGATTCCCCAAGGCTCCAAAGTTTTGTTCAGCATTCATCTAAATCATATCGGCAAGGCTGTGAAATACCATTTCACTGCAGAACCTATGACATTCTATAAAATGTGCGTTGAGGACAATAAAATGTTTGAGTTTCCATGGTTTGTTCCCTGACATTACACAAATTGTGTTCCCTGATGTTCCTACGATGTCCCAAACTGTTTTAAAATAGTAAATAAATCGGCAAGGCAAAAAATTCCATGCCTTCTTCTACATTATCTTCCTGGATGCAACTGGCTTTAGCTGCGAGGTCCTGGCCTAACCACATGGCTGAATCAGTGGTTAGTGGTGGCAGTGATAGCTTGTCTAATAGAATATCCTGGGTTGATTGTTTTGGTGATTGGTAATTATTATTGTTGCTGAGACCCTGGTGTCCCCGTTTACCTCTCCCTGCTCCTCTGGTGAGCTGTGTTTTCACTGGCTACTAATTACAACCTGAGGCCCTGTCCCCACACGGCCAGAATCTGAGACGTCCCCCCAGTGTTACCTCTGTGTCCCCCACCACTGCCATTAGCCGCACTTTACAGCCAGTATTAGCCCAGATATTAGCGCCTCGCCGGCCCACCTGCTGCCCTTATGGGACACTCTCATTGGACCCCTATGTGGGTCTGTTCTGTGCTATTGGGGAATGGGGACTATCGGGGCACATTGCGTTAAGAATAATAATGGCCCCCCAGGCACTATCCCAGTCCCTACGTACACAGTCCCGCTAACGAAGTGTCTCAGTCAGGGTCCTGTGCGCCAATAGGCCCTTCCCCAGGGAACTGCATGTCTCGTCCACACAATGCACAATAGCGCCAACCCCTCATCCCCTGATCCCCTGATTTGTTAGATTTACTCTTTCTCACCCCCACCCCACCTCCTTCTCTCTCTTTCTACGCTCGTTGGTCTTCCTTTGATGTCACCTGAGTAGGTTACTCTTGACCTTGTCTCTGTAGTAGACACTCCCTCCATTTCTCCCTCACTCCCCTTGTGAGAGTGACTCCAGGGAGACCCCCCCCCCCCCCCCCCTCACCTCCTTTGTCATGAGATCACTCTGCCCCTCTGGGTATTTTTATTTTCCTGTTCACACAGCAGATCCATCCAGTGCCAATTACCTCATCATTTCCACCAACTAATTCATCAGCCTCATCAGTGTGGCCTTCTTTCTTGCCACTGCAAATTCATTTTAAGATATATGATTTAGTGTTATATTTCCATAGAAATGTAAAGAGCATTTTTTATTGTTTACTTACCTCGTGTTTACTTTTGATTAAAAATGCTCAATGGACAGGACAAACATCTTGTTATATTGCCCAAGCCGAAAAGTGTTTAACTAAGCTTTTGAGGTCGACATCAAGTGTTCTGATTAAACATCTTATGCAACAATTGAATTTATATATACTGAAGAAAAATATAAGTGCAACATGCAACAATTTCAAAGATTTTACTGAGTTACAGTCAATTGAAATTAATTAATTAGGCCCTAATCTATCAATTCCGCATGACTGAGTACCGATATGCATCTGTTGGTCACAGAAACCTTCCAAAAAAGGTAGGGAAGTTGATCATTAAACCAGTCAGTATCTAGTGTGATCACCATTTGCCTGATGCAGCGCGACACATCTCCTTCGCATAGAGATGATCAGGCTGTTGATTGTGGCCTGTGGAATGGTGTCCAACTCCTCTTCAATGGCTGTGCGAAGTTTCTGGATATTTGCGGACACTGGAACATTCTGTCGTACACGTCAATTCAGAGCATCCCAACATGCTCATTGGGTGACATGTCTGTTGAGTATGCCTGCCAGAGAAGAACTGGGACATTTTCAGCTTCCAGGAATTGTGTTCAGATCCTTAGACATAGGGCTGTGCATTATCATTGTAAAACATGAGGTGATGGTGGCAGATGAATGGCACGACAATGGGCCTCAGGATCTCATCACGGTATCTCTGCATTCAAATTGCCATCGATAAAATGCTTTGTGTTCGTTGTCCGTAGCTTATGCCTGCCCATACCACAACCTCACTGCCTCCACGCGGCACTCTGTTCACAGCATTGACATCAGCAAACCTCTCACTCACATGTCTGCCATCTGCCTGGTACAGCTGAAACCAGGATTAATCAGTGAAGAGGACACCTCTCCAGCATGCCAGTGGCCATCAAAGGTGAGCATTTGCCCACTGAAGTTGGTTACGATGCCGAACTGCAGTCAGGTCAAGACTCTGGTGAGGACGACGAGCACACAGATGAGCTTCCCTGAGACGGTTTCTGACAGTTTGTGCAGAAATTCTTCGGTTGTGCAAAACCCACAGTTTCATCAGCTATCCAGGTGTCTCGCCTCAGACCATCCCGCAGGGGAAGAAGCCGGATGTGGAGGTACTGGGCTGGCGTGGTTACACGTGGTCTGCGGTTGTGAAGCCAATTGGCCAAATTCTCTAAACCTACGTTGGAAGCAGTTTATGGTTGAGAAATGAACATTCAGTTCTCAGGCAACAGCTCTGGTGGACATTCCTGCAGTCAGCATGCCAATTACTTGCTCCCTCAAAACTTGAGACATCTTTGGCATTGTGTTGTGTGACAGAACTGCACATTTTAGAGTGGCCTTGTGTACCCGTGTAATGATCATGCTGTGCAATCAGGTTCTTGATATGCCACAACTACCAGGTGGATAGATTATCTTGGCAAAGGAGAAATGCTCACTGAAAGGGATGTGAACAAATTTGTGCACAAAATTTGAGATAAATACTTTTTTTTGTGTATGGAAAAGGTCTGGGATCTTTTATTTCACACCTTATGAAAAATATAATAAAGTGCCCGTGCCAACTACTTTCAGTAAAACCATGAATATCTGTGATAAAGGAACAACCTCTACTGTACTTCAAATAAGCCCATACTGTTAAATCTGTTACAGGTGTTAACAATAGAACAGTACCATGGATCTCTGAGAGGTTTTCCTGGAGTGCCACAACGCCACTCACTCTTTGATCCCCCCTGGAGGCTTGGACAGGCATCAGTAGAGGCTGGTACGGTGCACAGATCTGATTGAGTATGACAGTAGATCCCTGAACAAGGCTGAAGTGTCCAGACACATCTTTGTCCCCATCACACAGACTATGTCTATACAACTTCAATCTAATCGGATATGTCACGCATGTCATACTCAAACTCTCAATGAGGTGACCTGGCAGTACACTACAAAACAGTCTGCGATATGATTTGTGTAACATTGTTCTCACACCTATATGTGGTGTGGATAGACATAAACAGCTACCGTACTACCAGTGAAATGTTTATGTTTGGATATAACACCATTACATACTTTTTTCAAATATAATCTCTAGCTTTGTCTTGACACTATCGCATTGGTATTTTTCTAATGATAAGGGGAGGATTCCACAGTAAACTGAATTTTAAGTTGTTTCAGTCACTTTATTTGGATAGTCCCATTTAGAATATGCCACATAGATCTATAGATGGTCACACTATCAACAAACTATCTGTTGATAAGCAAATGCTTGCTAAGGTTATGGTTCAGGTTAGGGTTAGAATAAGGGTAAGGGTTCTAGTTAGGGCTAGGGTTAGGCTAAGGGTTAAGTTTAGGGTTAGGCTAAGGGTTAAGTTTAGGGTTAGGATAAGGGTTAAGGTTAGGGCTAGCGTTCATGGATAGTTAGTTGAAATGTTGTTGACAGTTATTGAACATCTACTTACCATCCAAATAAAGTGTTACTGTTGTTTCTTTTAACAGACTTTCAAGCTATCTATACTGTGATTGATATAGCATTTGTCCATAATAATGTTTCACTGCCATTCTGCTCCTAGTTTACTCCTTGCCATTCATCGTGTCACTTCATCACTTAAATAGCCAATAATCTGTGCAACACAACAACAGTCTATTTAGATCTTCTCTTTCTTCTGGCAAATACTATTTAAACAACCTGGTAAACATGTCTGTCTTAATTCATTATTCTCCTCCCCATCATGATCAAGCCTCTCGATTTAATGAGGCAAATAGATATTTCTGCAGTGATTGTCTCTCTCCCTCAAAGTATTAACACTATTAAATGGACACATCTGTTTTTAATTAGGAGCTAAAGTCACCTCGACGCTGCCTTCCATTTTAATGTACTTTGAGCAGTGATTCCATCATGCCCCCTCCCCCCTGGCAAACAATGCAGTGTTTCTCTGCGGCTTTCTAAATAATGGCCTAAAATTAGATAAGTAAGGAAGGATGAAACAATTCTACTGGCATACAAGAGACACTGCAGTGCACAGAAAGGTCTATCCTGCTCATTCATTTGATTGTAGGGTTATGTCCAACAGTATAATGATGTACATTAGATAATTGTCCCATCCTTCTTTATGTAATTATAGACAATAGCATCTCAGGGATTTGTCGATAGAGAGAGTAGGCAATAGTATGAGCTGTTTCGGTTTGGTTCCTGTTGCTAAATCAAATCAAAGTTGATTGATCACGTTCACAGTTTTGCAGATGTTATCGCAGGTGCAGCGGAATGCTTGTGTCTCTAGGTTCTATGTGGCCTAATAGCACCTTGGACGTTTGCGTCAGAGATTTATAGGCACAAATATCAATACATTTTGTTTTGTGGCCTTACAAATAACGGCAAAATATCAGTGATCCTCAAGATGCATAAGCATCTGCTGATCATTTGGTACCCCTATAGGGTTACACTACCCCTCCAGTAGTGTAACCCTATAGGGGTACCATGATAAAGGTTAGTCGATGAAGCATGATGTTGGTTTTTGAACATGAGGCATATGTGCATACGGCTGCAAGCAGTCAGATCCTCACTGAAGGGAAAGGTGGTGCATTGTGGGATGCTGCTTTTAGTTAGTTGAGGAGGGAAGCAGGCAGTTGTGAGACTCCGGGAGGCAGCTCTCAGAGCCAGGTCCCTGTAGAATAACCCATAATTGGAAGGCAGAACTCATGAGCACCTTCTGTGTAGGGATGCTACGGCGCTTGATTTAGCTCCACCTGCCACCTAGTGGAGTAGAGGAGCTTTTGTGAGATAGACTGTTTTTAAGCTCAGGCTTTTACGTTTTAACCAGTGCATACAGTATATGAAAGCTAGTATCTCAGGTCTTGTGCACTAGATATTAGTCTGGCCATTTTGAGTAACTGAAACCATTTGTTTGTCCTTTTGAAAGGCTTTGTTGGTGAGGTGTTCCTGATATTATTATTTTTTCATTAAAAGGCATGTATTATTTATGTGGAACACATGCTGTGTCATTGTTGGGGGTCTGAGTTCAATGGGCTAATAGACAGGCTGAAAATGGGCTAATAGACAGGCTGAATCCTGCATACTTGTTATACACTATAACAGATACAGGTGTTGTGAGAATTACAAGTGGGCCTGTTGTGTATGCAGGCAGAGAAATAATTATCTGCAGGGCAAATCATGTTTCTTTTAGAGTCTTTCACAGAGGAACCAAAATGAGGCTATGCTGTTTTTTCTGAGATAGCACCCAAACATTATAAGATGCCTTCTGTGCTCTTTATAGAGGAACAACATTTGAATATATAACCCACACATCCATAACTGACATCCCAGTCAGTATGCAACTGTCCCCCTGTATGGATGTCTTAACCTTCAGTTTATCATATTCCCTTGTTTATTTGATTTATTTTACCTTTATTTAACCAGGTAGGCAAGTTGAGAACAAGTTCTCATTTACAATTGCGACCTGGCCAAGATAAAGCAAAGCAGTTCGACAGATAAAACGACACAGAGTTACACATGGAGTAAAAACAAACATACAGTCAATAATGCAGTATAAACAAGTCTATATACAATGTGAGCAAATGAGGTGAGAAGGGAGGTGAAGGCAAAAAAGGCCATGATGGCAAAGTAAATACAATATAGCAAGTAAAATACTGGAATGGTAGTTTTGCAATGGAAGAATGTGCAAAGTAGAAATAAAAATAATGGGGTGCAAAGGAGCAAAATAAATAAATAAATTAAAATTAAATACAGTTGGGAAAGAGGTAGTTGTTTGGGCTAAATTATAGGTGGGCTATGTACAGGTGCAGTAATCTGTGAGCTGCTCTGACAGTTGGTGCTTAAAGCTAGTGAGGGAGATAAGTGTTTCCAGTTTCAGAGATTTTTGTAGTTCGTTCCAGTCATTGGCAGCAGAGAACTGGAAGGAGAGGCGGCCAAAGAAAGAATTGGTTTTGGGGGTGACTAGAGAGACTTGTGACAACATTATGCCTGCAGTACCGCCTACGGCCACTGAGGGTCAATATAACACCACTTATTGAAACGTTCTTACGAGGAATGTGGAGAGCATTGATTATTACCTTAAACATCACAGGCACATGACAAGGATTTGGTACTACCAAACATGTTCTAGTTTGGATGTTTGTTGTATGTTTGTTTTGGTAGGCTACTATACACTGAATGTACAAAAAGATGAGGAACACCTTCCTAATATTGAGTTGCACCCCTTTTGCCCCAAAGGAGTTGCACCCCTTTTGCCCTCGTCAGGGCATGGACTCTGCAAGGTGTCGAAAGCGTTCCACAGGGATGCTGACCCATGTTGACTCCAATGCGTCCCACAGTTGTGTCAAGTTGGCTGGATGTCCTTTGGGTGGTGGATCATTCTTTATACACACAGGAAACTGTTGAGCGTGAAAAAAAACAGCAGCTTTGCAGTTCTAACCAGACTCAAATCGGTGCACCTGGCACCTACTACCATACCCAGTTCAAAGGCACTTGCCCATTCACCCTCTGAATAGCACACAAGTAATCCATGTCTCAATTGTCTCAAGGCTTAAAAATCCTTCTTTAACTGTCACCTTCTCTTCATCTACATTAATTGAAGTTTCCCTCACTAACTTTAAACAGCTATCTGAGCAGCTAACCGATTGCTGCAGCTGTACATAGTCCATCTGTAAATAGCCCACCCAATCTGCCTACCTCATCCCCATATTGTTTTTATCTACTTTTCTGCTCTTTTGCACACCGGTATCCCTACTTGCACATCATCATCTGCTCATCTATCACTCCAGTATTAATCTGCTAAATTGTAACTACTTCGCTACCATGGCCTATTTATTGCCTTACCTCCTCACGCCATTTGCACACACTGTATAGACTTTTTTTCCTATTGTGTTGACTGTACGCTTGTTTATTCCATGTGTAACTCTTTGTTGTTGTTTGTGTCGCACTGCTTTGCTTTATCTTGGTCAGGTCGCAGTTGTAAATGAGAACTTGTTCTAAACTAGCTTGCCTGGTTAAATAAAGGTGAAATAAAATTAAGTGGATTTAACAGGTGACATCAATCAGGGATCGCAGCTTTCACCTGGTTAGTCTGTCATGGAAAGAGCAGTGTTCCTAATGTTTTGTACACTCATTTTATATGCCATGGGTGGGTTGTAAAGTGGTAGCCTAATGTGATCTAGGCCCTTTCTCTCAAAGTAACTTTGATCCTTCCCCTAAACACCCTGACCCACACTTCTTTTCACATTTGTAAAAGCATTAATGGGTCTAAATCCAGTGAATTTCTTTTTGATCACTCAAAAGCTTTCACAAGCCCTTTAAAATGTCTATCTTTGACTCAAGCCAAGTCACTTTGAGACTAATCATTGAACAATCTGAGGCCTAAGATGAAGAGTCGGTCATGTCTGAGGATGACACTCTCACAGTTCTCAGAGATCCAGTCAAGGAGAGATAATGATATTTATGAAAGAAAGTAGAAGAATTGGTGTGTTTTCAACCCCCACTCTGTCTAGCCTGGAATACAAACTGGAATACTCTGTTTCACTTTCACTGCCATGATAAAACTGGAGTTCGTGCAGCAGTGTGACAGTGAAAGGAACGGAAGACCAGTCAACGCTGGATCCCTTGTCAAGGTTCTGCTGGGTTAGTTACCAAAAAGATGCACAGTATTCCTCTAACAGATTTTAGGGTCAAGATGGTAGCTTGGATTGGTAGTCTGACATGGCATCGGCACTTCCCCAGGTATCTCGATTGTATGTTGATATGTAAATGCATGACTGTTTTATGATCAGTGTGTATGGTACACATTGGTCGACGTGACAGCTTCATCTGTGAGACAGACAGCGTGAGAACATTGGGTGGTCAAGCTAACAAGGAGAGCTGTTCAATGTCATTTTGCCAATGCAAAACTTGAAACTCTTGATGTGGAACATTTCCACTTTACAGTTAAACTAGACAACTTGTTAAAGAATGACATAAACAGAGCGCCCTGCAGACCTGGCTTGTATACGTGTTCCATTAAGCTTCTCTTGAGATAAGCACACAATTTGTCCTGTATAGCTTTATAGTTGGGGGGGGTGTTGTTCACTACGTTGTTAGCAGCAGACGAGCAATTCCCTGGACATACCAGCCGCTAGCTAAACTGATAAGCAGCTAGCTATCTACACATCTCTTTATGTGGAGGCAGAAAAAGACTCTCGGTGTTAGCATTAGCTCTGGGAGAGCTCAATCTTTTTGTGGGCCTTTTTCTCTGAATACTCTTTCTAGTCTTGAGGCTTATGCCCCCGGGCATGATTGCGGTGCTTAGTCTTCAGAGAGGCGCATAGCACTGAGTGCTCTGGATGACCAACACAGGTTTTCTACAAAGGGGACCGTCGAGCGAGAGCAATACGCTCTGGGACGTGCAGTTTAGTGACTGGAAGAGCATGAATTATTCACCATGAAAAGATAGTATCTTTCTAATACAGGGCTACTGTTTGTTCCTCTGGTTATTCCTAGAGAACGTTGCACAGAAGCCTGACCCATAAATCAGTTATGGATCAAAAGTCTCTTTTCTCTGTGGGTTAAGAAATGTAATTTCTCTTGCTCATATCAGTGGCAGAATAGGAGTTTTGAGTGAGCATTGAAAAGGGATGAATGTGGATCGATGGGAGCAGAGCAGAGCTGAGAGAAGGTACTGGCTGACTTTGGCTCCATAGCCTTAGCTCAGTCCAAGGCATCTCCAGGCCATCACGCCATGGCATGCCGGCTGGATGTAGCTCCCGAGAATGAGGCCTGGTCCACAGCTAGACTAATGGCCTCCACTGCTTCATCACGAAGACCACAGGGAGACTCGCTTCTCAGGCCAGACCAGCGACCAGAGGATTGCACGTACAAGTGCATCTCGGGCCAGCTCACAAGTCTATAGTAGTCTACAGTGCCTTGCAAGCACAACTGCATAAACAAAACAAACACATACAGCATGAGAGGCTGTCTGTCCTAAAGCAAACGTTGGATAGTTCATTTATTAGCCAATGCATCACCCACTAAATATCTAAGTTTAGACCTTTCACAATGTTACAAAGCAGATCTATTCCAAACGTTCAGATTTATTTATGGGGAATGTGTCCTCACTGGTTGTTGACGTGATCTGCGAGGCCCTGTCTTGTCTGTGGTGCGACTGACACTAACCAGACACTGGCACGGGCATCCAGAATGGCATTCGAATGGATTCCATTCCCCTCTCTTCTTTGAGATGGTTTAACAGTAAAGTTTGTATTAGTTCATACACAGGTTGCCTTGTTTTCAGGTATAGTCATAAAAAAAAAAACATTATACCCAGATTTGAGTCATTGCTATAGATAGTACAGCTGAACTGACATGAATCCCAATTCTCCATATGAGGACTGTATGTTTAATTTATAAAAATGTATGACAAAAATACTGTTCAAAAGGTTCATCCTCAACATCACCGGGGGAACACACTACCTGCCCTCCAGGACACCTACAGCACCTAGTGTCACAGGAAGGCCAAGATCATCAAGGACCTCAGCCACCCGAGCCACGGCCTGTTCACCCCACTACTAGAAGGCAGAGACAGTATAGGTGCATCAAAGCTGGGACAGAGAATGAGAAACAGCTTCTATTTCCAGGCCATCAGACGGTTAAACGTTCACCACTAGCTGGCCTCTCTGCCCAGTACCATGCCCTGAACTTTAGTCATGGTTCTAACCGGGTACCACCCACTCTACCCTGCATCTTAGAGACTGCTGCCCTATGTACATACTGTAGTCATTAAACACTGGTCACTTGAATAATGTTTACATACTGTTTTACCCACATATATATACTGTATTCTAGTCATTGCTTATCCTATAGAATGTATTTTTAATTATTTGTTCTGGAGTGTTTTTTTTATTGCAAGGTATTGCTGCACATCTGCAAATCTGTGTACGCGACCAATAAACTTTGCTTTGATCTATTCTAAATGCTATTTTGTGGTGCTGTACCCTGGTTTGACTTACAGGGGACAATCTTTCTGCTTTTCTAAGAACATGTCCTGGGGCCTTTGTCCTGTGATGTGTTGGGGGTGCTTGTTTTTCTGTGCCGACCAGTGACCACAATGCAGTGGTCTATCAGGGAAATAAAGTGGAAACAAACAGTGACAAAAAAATAAGAATTGTGTCTGTTTTTATGGGTTATCAGCTGTGCGTGCAGGTCTGTGTGTATCTGAGAACATGTGCCAGACACGCCTGTGGTTCGCTAGATATCCCTAGGCTCTTTCCACTCCTATCAGCACACTGTAAACTAATCTATGGAGATCCTTCAGTTCCTCCAGCAGCTCCATGCGATGGCTGGGATATCCAGACCCTGAAGTCTCTGTCTGCCCTTGAACAGTAATAGCATTAATACAACAGAAAACAGCACACTGTAGAATGTTAATGAATGTTCATTCGGTCGGTCATTGAATCTGACACCAGACACCATAAATTATTTAACGTGGTTTATTCTGAAGGTTTCAGGAATTAACAGAAAAGCAAAACCGGTATTTATTTCTTCTTTTTCTCTCCATCGGTAAAAATGGTTAACAACAGTTATAAATACAACAGTCACAGCACTGAAGTTTGTGAATTACTTTTTGTCCCAGTGTGGGCCCAGTTAAAACACTGGTGGGTGAGATCCAGAGGTGGTGGTGGGTGGCTAAAGTTGACCAGGAGCAACGCTGTTTCCGCACTGTGGAGAGAATGAACAAAATACAAACTAGAAGCAACTGGTGGGCAAAAGCAGGTTAAGACGGATGGATGCGAGGAAGAGCAGCTCTTTCCTCACCATCCATCCCTTTTGTTGACTGATTTGTAGCAATGATGCACAGTCATATATGAAACCGTATTCATGAATAGGGTGCTAGTTTGTTACCAGGACTGGTTGAGAAGCTATTATTACTTTGTACACCTTACTCAAGCCTCTCACGTGGAATGGTGAAATGATACCAAAACGTAGACCTAACGAGTTATTCTCTCCATGGTTCCTTCCCCAAGCAGTTGCTGGTTGTGTTTAAGACTCCGACTGCCACCCTTTGGACCACACACTGAGGTTGAAAGTCTCTATCCGTCCCTCGTCTCGACAAAGGAACTCTCCAGTGGGAAAGTGTAAAGGACAATTTCACATCTGTACAGACAAATAAAAGTTATTTTTCATGGACGAGCCATTTCCTTTACAAAATAAATCTTATTTCTCAAGAATACAATAATAAAATGAAGCACGCTGCAAAAAAAGTAACAGAACTCCATATATAAACATACTATTTTGGTAGACAAGAACAAGTTCATTATTGTAAACAGCTCTCGCCTCCCTTTTCTTCTTTCCTTCTCTCCATTGTTCCTGTTTCCTATTACATTCACAGCTCTAATTTCTGGTTGTTCAGAAACCCGTAAATTGTGCTTAAGAAATCCTTGGACCCTTTAGAGCGGCTCTCCTAGGGTCAGACCCTGGGGTCTGCCTGTAAATAAGTGCACTCTCTCTACAGTAGGTCACGGCTTTAAGACTGTCCCGTGGCTGCAAGTTCACTTGACCCTCCTAGTTGACCTGCAACATCTTGCTGTTGGACGTTGAGGTGGGCAGGAGGGGTTAAGGGCTTTTTGTGTGGTACCTGGTTAAGCAAAGGGAGGTTTGAGTGGGACTGGGGTGGGAATAGAATGGTTGTGTGTGGCAACGGCACTAGAACAGGTATACTGTAGTCAGGTTTGTGTGGGACTGCGGTAAAGGAGGTTTATGTATGCCACTAGGGTAGGGCAAGGGGCTTGGAGGTATGAAGGGTTTAGGGCGTAAGCCTTCAGTTGTCCTCCTCAGAGAGCTCGTCCTCCCCCGTGGCTTTCTCAGGGATGGCGTCCAGGCTGCGTGGTCGGGCCCTGGACTCGGAGCCCGCCGTGCTCCCTGAAGGCCCGTCCTTACTGAGGTTACAGGTGAGGGCGGCATAGTGGATCTGCTTCAGGCTCTCCTGGACCTCACTCTTTGCGTGCTTCAGCAGGTCCGCCTGGCCCTGGAGGGGAGGAAGGGACATGACAGAAATGGCAATATAGAGACAATGGAGCATGTATTAACAACTTTAATCTCCAGTTTAAACAGAAAGACACAGGGTGAAACCAATTGTACCTTCAAAAAGGTCACGAAGCGAGAGAGTAGTGTGGTACTAACTGTTTAATCTTAGTTGTATGCGGTCAGACATTGGAGTCCTACACCTCCCCAATACCCACGGAGCGTAACCGCTGCTTCTGTGTATAATGAATTATGCAGCGTAGCCAAACACTCACCAGGCACCAACTCAATTTCCCGGGGACCATGTATAAATGATGAGCCCAAACGCTCATGAGGTGAGCATGCAATTAACGCATGCAAATATCACAAATAAATATGCGGAAGGTCATTCCTCGATAATTACCCCTTGCATTGACACAGGGATTAAATGAACGGCATGAAGACAAATACATCAGACAGTGTGTGCAATCTAACTAGCTCAGACATAGGCTCTTATTCCACTGTGCTGCAGCTGAAAAACAAATGTAAATTTAAACCTAGCTACCTTATGTCCCTTCTGTAAACAAACTCTCAAAAAATAGTTTTTTCCTTATTTAGTGAAGCTCAACTGCACGGTGGAATCATAATCTCTGAAGTGTTCACTCTGAAGTTGTTTCTTGAATTTAAATTCACTGCTTATGTCTGTCCTCAAAACAAACATTAAGTTAAACCTCTTACATGTAACTAAATGTAATCGAAAATGTAATCTTCGTAATCAGCAAAAGTAATTATTTATCATGAGATAAACAATAACTAGTAATGATGCATACTCCAAAGTTAAACTCTCACTTTTCTAGTAAAAATAGTGAGAAATTGCAGAGGTGTAGTCACTATTGAGGACACAAGCTTAATTACACAGATCATATTTTGATTATTTCCTATTCAACAAAACTGTATGTATAAGGCTTGAAATTACATTTTTTCAAATCCATTAAGATTTCACCTTCCTTAGAACTGTAAAATACATATTTGTATATTTAGTGTTAGAGAAAATGGGCAAAGTTTCTAAAGGTCTCTCGATCAAAACATCGGCCCCATCGCTTTGAACGTCTCTCGGAGCTCTAGCTTCACTTCCTGAACCTGTTAGGAACTCGCCTTTCATCTCATTTTAATATTCTCCATCTACGACAAACAAAGTATTTGTTAATCTATTAATTATTTTAGAAATATTACATAAGTATTCAGACCCTTTACTCAGTACTTTCTTGAAGCACATTTGGCAGCAATTAGAGCCGAGTCTTCTTGGGTATGACACTACAAGCTTGGCACACCTGTATTTGGGAGTTTCTCCCATTCTTCTCTGCAGATCCTCTCAAGCTCTGTGAGGTTGGATGGGAAGCATAGCTGCACAGCTATTTTCAGGTCTCTCCAGAGATGTTAGATTGGCTTCAAGTCAGGGCTCTGGCTGGGCCACTCAAGGACATTCAGAGACTTGTCCCGAAGACACTCCTGCATTGTCTTGGCTGTGTGCTTATGGTTGTTGTCCTGTTGTAAGGTGAACCTTCGCCCCAGTCAGAGCTCTGGAGCAGGTTTTCGTTAAGGAACTCTGTACTTTGCTCCATTCCTCTTTGCCTCGAATCCTGACTAGTCTCCCAGTCCTCGTCGCTGAAACCCCCCCCCCCCCCCCCACAGCATTATGCTGCCACCACCACACTTCACCGTAGGGATGGTGCCAGGTTTCCTTCGGACGTGACCCTTGGCATTCAAGCCAAAGAGTTCAATCTTGGTTTCATCAGACCATTGAATCTTGTTTCTCATGGTCTGAGAGTCTTTAAGGGCCTTTTGGCAAACGGGCTGTCATGTGCCTTTTATTGAGGAGTGGTTTCCGTCTGGCCACTCTACCATAAAGGCCTGATTGGTGGAGTGCTGCAGAGATGGTTGTCCTTCTGGAAGGTTCTCCCATCTCCACAGACAAACTCTAGAGCTCTGTCAAAGTGACCATCAGGTTCTTGGTCACCTCCCTGACCAAGGCCCTTCCCTGATTGCTAAGTTTAGCCGGGCGGTTCCGGCTCAGTTTGGCCGGGTGGTTGGTGGTTCCAAACTTCTTCCATTTAAGAATGATGGAGGCCACTGTGTTTTTAGGGACCCTCAATGCTGCAGAAATCGTTCAGTACCCTTCCCCAGATCTGTGCCTCGACACAATCCTGTATCAGAGCTCCACGGACAATTCCTTCGATGTCATGGCTTGGTTTTTGCTCTGACATGCACCGTCAACTGTGGGACCTTATATAGACAGGTGTGTCTTTCCAAATCATGTTCAATCAATTGAATTTAGCACAAGTAGACTTCAATCAAGGTGTAGAAACATCTCAAGGATGATGAATGGAAACAGGATGCACCTGAGCTCAATTTTGAGTCTCATAGCAAAGAGTCTGAATACTTACAAAAATAAGGTATCTGGTTTTTGTTATTAATATTTTTTCAAAATATTTCAAAAAACCTGTTTTGTCATTATGGGGTATTGTGTGTAGATTGCTGACGAATGTGAATACAGTCAAGGGGTCTGAATACTTTCCGAGGGCACTGTAGGCGAATTAAATGGTAGGAGGGACAACCCTGCTGCAAGTGGTGTCAGATTTCATATCCTGCTTCATACAGGCAGAAGAGACATACTTCCTGTGTCAGAATCAGGGCTACCACTCAATGCAAGCCATTTTGATCTACGGTGTCCACAGATCGATTTATACGTGATGGTTTTAAACAGTTTATTGGTAGCTAAAATAGATTAAACAAAAGCTAAAAACTGTCACAAAAAAAGATTGCAGAAACAAAATTACTCAAACTAGGTGGTCATTATCCTTACCTTGAGGATGGTTATGTTCCAGGTGAAGCTCTCCACAGCCTTGGCCAGCTTCCTGCCCTTCAGGCCCTCCTTTACCGCCATGTCATGGAGGTTCTCATGGAACGCCATCGCTGGGGAGAGAGGGATCAGGGGACACATGAGTTTTACCCTCTGTATTCACACACATTTGTCACAGAGGCTAGCATTGACGTACAATGCATTTATATGCTAGGTTTGCATGAAATGCCAATTGGGGTTAGGCAAGTGGCAGCACTATGGGAAAAGTATTAAGTTAAGGCCTTCACACATTTGGTTTCATTCTTGACGTGTGAGACAATGATAAAACACCAACACACTTTAGATGATCATACGTTAAGTATTCATTTCGGATTCAACCACCTGTCTCTGTCAGTTTTGTATGTTTGTCTCTCAGTGTACATAGAAATTACACCAGCCTGAAAACAGCTGCCCAGCAGACAACATGAGGAAGGAAGCAAAGCCAGTGAGGTCAAGATGGAGTGAGAGACATCTTCTTGAGAGCATGAGAGAAAGTGAGAGCAAGACTAGCATGGGCAGGGCAGGGCAGACAGACACGACATCCCCTCACTGTGGATTAGCATCAAGGTGCTGAGCAGAGGAGGGACTTGTCTCCCGAGGAGCTCCCTTCCTCCTCTCCTTCCCCTCTTCCCTCCTCTCTCGGACTGCGTGCTGCTCTCCGTTAGGATACACAGACAAACATTGCCGTGTGTTTGATTTGTCACGTTGGAGTAGAGTCCACAACATCAGAGCAACAGCTGAGGGTCTGGTCGATAAGGTGCTCTGTAACTGGAGCTTAGTATACTACTGATAGTAGTCACCAGACTCAGCTGATGGCAGACACACACACACACACAAACAAACACAAGCTGAAACGGTCGGACTGAGCATGCTCAGATCTATCACGGCGCTCTATCAGCTCTGGGTCAGTTCCCAGCCCTGTTGGTGTTGTTTCCATGGCAACACCAAATACCATACATTTGAGATATACGGTGGGTGTGGGTTGGATGGATGGATGTTGAGGAGATTCTGAGGTCTGTGATATTGGCACTCCAGCAGTTAGCACATAGCTGACCTAGATGAAGAGTCTAGACAGAAAATGGCCAAAGAAATGTTCACAAATTATGCCCTGGTTGAGGCTATTATTGTATTCTCTTACAGAGAATGCGTAGGGCATAGACTTTTTTTGGACCATACACAGTGCTAATAATCTGTTCCTCCCAGCCATTTTGAATTTGTGCACTGTGAAACATCTGAATGATTCCGGAATGATTATCCCCCACCCTCAGGTGTTGTGCTGCTGTAACAACAGTCACTACTGTTGTACTCATGAAGCACGACTGTGCTGGAAAGACACACACACACAAACTCTCAGCAGGGGTTGCTTAGCAATGCAGTGGGGGGGGGGGGGGGGGGGGGGGGGGAATAATTCTGTAATTCTGAGCAAACCCTTTCAAACTCAATTCCCTGCAAGCGTTAGCTCGCTGACAGAGACTGTATAGAGCCACCAAAAGGTTCTCAGTCACCTTTGACAGTCCATAACCGAGCGGCAGGTAGGAAAGGGGTTTGCCGTGGCCAATAACAATACAACAGGGATTAGCTTCTTTAGATGGTGTAATCTTCTCCCTCGTCTGCCTGGAGCTCAATAACTCAGCATAATGAACTTGGACCAGAGTGCCCAGTCATAGGAAATATTCATGAAACTGTTTCCCCAACCTCTATTGTAGCCTACAATGTTTACTAGCTTTATTAATAATGGATTGAATCGCAAAAGCAACACATTGATTGAGTGTCCCCAATCCTCCTGAATAGATGATGCATTTGACCCTGTAGAATAATCACCTACGGCATTTAATGGCCATTACTGTAATGGTGTTTTTCCCATTCATCTTATGTTCCACATTTTCTCTTTAGCTTGTTTTTTTTAGGCAGTTTGTAAAAGTTAACCTAGGTGGGATCTGTTATAAGCATTACTCTGTCCAGACTAGGTGTATTTTGGGGTTCAGCTATTGAATTGTCCCAGATGTTATTTGGTACCCGTGTGAGTGTAAAGTATTGCATTTGATCTGTGCGCTTTAGACAGTAAGTCTAAAGGTGCGGCAGGATAGCCTAGTGGTTAGAGCATTGGGCTAGTAACCGAAAGGTTGCAAGTTTGAATCCCCGAGCTGACAAGGAACAAATCTGTCGTTCTGCCCCTGAACAAGGCAGTTAACCCACTAGGCCATCATTGAAAATAAGACTTTGTTCTCAACTGACTTGCCTAGTTAAATAAAGGTCAAATAAAAAAAATAAGTAGTGAGCTTTGTTTATTGTTACCCAGAGGGTCTTTTGAGGCGGTTTGCTCTCTGAGCAGTTATGATGGATGACTCCGAACTCCAGTAGCTTTTTGCTGGAATGTTCTGCTCACTGTCCGGAGGGAATACAGTTTGTATTGACCCATTTTCCACTCACACTCACAGCTGACAATACGTATCGATGAAAATACAACATCTGTTGTGTCCTATTTTGCAAAATGTCAGTGGTTGAATCCAGCCCAGTAGATTTGATATGGTGCCTGGTAGTGACTTGCCTTTAGCAGCTAATGTGGAAGCCCATGTTTAACTTGTTTAGTTGTCTTGTGAGCCCATATTAAGTAATAAAATAATACAAATACTTATGAAGCATTTCCTAGCTTCAGTAGCCTATCGTTTTGGCTCAACTGAGTGGCCTAGTTAGGTACCTTTTAGGGATGGGAATTTGAATTTGAAAATGTCTGTGTTTGAGTACTCATGGAAATAATTGCGTACTCACATGTTAGCGTGAAACGGGGCTGAAGGCAAAAAAGTTTGCGCTATGCTGGTTGTTCTGATACAGAACTGAAAACCAAACGTAGATTTTTCACTGCACTTGACATACTTCAAAGAATACACACACACCTTACTCGAGTTTGAAATTGTCAGTGCTTATAAATGTTACCAACTAAATAGTTGCATTTGTGAATTTCGAGTACTTGTATTCGAATAATTAGTAAACAAATGCAAACATTAAGTCTGGTACTGTGTACGTGTGCCCATCCCCAGTTACTTTTAGGTTCATTTTTCATAGACATTTCAAAGATTAGAGGCAAATAGCCATACATTGAAAAAGTGTGATGGTTTCATAGCAACTTTGAAGAGGAATCCTTTCAGACTATGGACACAATATACTGTAATACTATAGATCTAGCGAACACCAAAAAGTGAACCATCTGAGCACAATTCCGTATCACCCTGCTGCCTAGAGAAATAGTTGTTTTTGTTGTTCCTTTCATCACCATTCCTTTAGGCAGTTCACATCTTAACTCTCAGACTACCAATGGCTAATGTCTCGGGCAGCAGCTTGAAGGCAGGCCCTGTAGGTGTTGTGATGAATACTAAGAGAAGACGACGGCGAGAAGCCATTGATTTGCGACGCACACCTCAGTTAAAAAGACACACTCCTCCACCCCCCTGATGAGCCAAGACAACAGACTATGAATATTTTATATGTCATCCATCTGGAAACCAATAAATCCCAGCCCCCTGGAACGACGGCCTGTTTTTCCTCACTCGGCACTCCAAGCAAGTTACTCCATGATAAATGAAACATCTACAATGCTTAGATGGAAAACATTGCTGAAATACGCTGCATTAGATTAAAGACACAGACATCTAAATTATCCTCTCATTGAATATGATTTTATTTGTACTGTAGTAAATCTACAGGTCAATTTTATGCTGCTTTTTAAAAGCACACAATTTGGTTTTGCAGAGTTTGAACCACTAGAGCTCTTTCTGGAAATATCCACCTTGTTGAGTTCTCCTCATAATGGGGGAAGGAAGAGAGAGTGAACATTCTGACAGCTTCTCAAGCCAAGACTCCTCCCACCTTGGAGCGAGGGGTGGGATCTCTGCCAGCTGCCAATCACACTATCAAGGCTCCAAGATCCTCCCGATCACCCACGCCCCAGAGCAGACTGGATTAACACTGCCCCTGCCCAGGTCAAGTCAACACATTATGCAGGGCCAGAAGGCTATTCTCAGAGACTCACCAAAGGAGTGGGATAAACAGTGCTAATAGCACAGATATAATTAAATTGCAAGAGTACACAAGCTGCAATATTCATATCAAAGTGCAAACGCAGAATTATCCTCACAATGAGATCAATTATTTTCCAATCAATTGCTCATACAATGATTCCCGTTCATTTTGTTATAAAATGGGATTGATCTCGTTCTGCAGGTCTTGTAGCGGTGCGGTTCCTGGTGGAAACCAGAAATAAAGGGACCGCTGCCGCCTGCCAGTCTTTGATGTTGTTCTGTTCAGAACCTGGGTGTTTAACACCTCAGCTGCAACCCTCCTAATTAGAGGAGCAGCGAGGCCGACGCCGTGAGAATCATCAAAAACCAGGCAGAACCAAAGCAGCGTTTCAAAGCATCCGGGTCACAGAAATGAGCATGAATCAAATGTTAATAACTCTTATGTAACAGGGCCTGCATAAATCAGTCCATCTTTTTTGTTAGCTGCCGCTCTCCATGGCAGACTTCAGAGAGGGGGGATGATTGTACATGAAAGGAAGAAGGGAAGATCTGAGGGACAGTGGATCTTTGCAGAGAAATGGGCTTTTCATGTTAAACGCTCTTTACTCAGCTCTATCCCTCTCGAGTGTTGGGCCAGTAACCAGAAGGTAAAAATCTGTCATTCTGCCCCTGAGCAAGGCAGCTAACCCACTGTTCCCAAGATGCCGAAGACGTGGACGTCGATTAAGGCAGCCCCCCTGCACCTCTCTGATTCAGTTAAATGCGGAAGACACATTTCAGTTGAATACATTCAGTTGGACAACTGACTAGGTATCCCCTTTCCCTTTCTTACCTGCTTTCTGGGTTAGCAGTATTCGGTCATAGACTCCCTCAGAGTTCTCCAGCAGAGTCTTGCTGGTCTGGATCATCTGTCAGGAGAGGAAAAAACAGTCCATATGAACCTCTTTATTCCCTTTACAGCAGCCTGGCATCCTGCGGTGGTGAGCAATCTTCATTTTGCGAAGTATGTATCCAGTGCGGGGGAGAAAGAAGCCTAGGCCCTTATTACAGAGACAGAGGGCCAAGCAGTGGGAGTTGTGCTGAGGCACGGTAAAAACAGAGGGAGGGGAGTGTATCAGAGCATGTTATTGAAAGTTGCAAGACAACTAGGGTATTACAGTAATTGCATGTTACCGTTATAAAAAGTCCTGTTTCAGAGTTGAAAACACGTGATTTCAAGAGTAGGTTATTATTGTTTATTACAGCAATCTGTTGTAAATAGGAGAGGCCTTGTTCGGAGGCGTAACGCAGCCTTATCTGTGGCATTACAGCTGGGTAGCGGACCGCTAAATGTAGCTCCCTGCCTTAAATTGAGTGCACACACTTCTGACCTCCATGACTGTGTTGAAATTGTCATGGTGGCTCTGATCACAGATAGAGGCCCATTTCCACTTCTTATGCCTGACCAAAAAATAAACACCCCTAAATACATCCCTGGTATTTCGGGGGGTTAATGATGTGTGTGTTTACTGTCATGGATCCTGGTAAATACCCACTGCACGACCCAGGAGCCATACACACGGGTACGACCATCTGGATCTTTCTCCCTTCTTACCGCCTCTCGGAGTGCAATTAATATGATCATCTGAAGGAAATGATGTATCATCTAAAATTAGAATAGGTTTCTTAATGCGATTCTGGGGCGAGATGACACAGTTACGGCAGCCTTCCGGGTGCTGGGCTTTATGTTCGCTGCTCTGGCGTAATTGACTTGTACATTCCCTCAGTGACTTAAAAGCACTGCAAGGTCACATAATAAAAGCAGGTCCTTGTTCCATTGCCAAGGCAGACCGGTCGGGGGGCTTGGGGTGGGGAGCGTGGGCAGCTGTTTCAGCAGAGCTCCAGTTGCCAAGTCAATCTCTGACGGGCAGCCGGTGACCCAACAACATGCGCGCGCCCCTGCCCCGAGATCGATGCCTGTTGCTGTGCCAGTCCAACCAGTGAGAAAGAGGAGAGTACCCACTTAGGAGCATTGAGAGCGATGTAACAGGAGCTAAGGGGATCAGCAGCACTGTGACTGTGTGTCTGTGACAGCCTGTCCATGGTGGACTGCTGGGCTGGGCGTTCCACTTCAGGCAGTGAAGAGAGAGATGAAGGTTTCAAACAGAGACTCCAGCCCTCTACACCCAAATGGGGACATTAGGTAATAAAGATATTAGAAAATGTTCTTTGGTGATACATAATTTGAAAATTAGGAGTGACTTACAAAATTAGTTGAAAGCACTGACAATTAATAATATGGCCTATATATTTATTGAGGTGGGCATCAAACCTAGTTTTATGAGGGCAACCCAGAGCATTCCTACAGTCTGTGATAAGTGTAACACTTCGTGACTAAGCTGAGGGAGGCGGGCGTGGTGTGTGAGGGAGGAGGGGGGGCTGTTTGTGACAGTCCACAGCTGCAGTAACAGGGCTGGAGGCTGTCAGGCACACTGATTACTTTACTAATGGGTGAAGAAATTACAGCCTTGGTGACAGACACAGCAACATGGGGAGGTATTTATAGTGGATTGAGAGGTAAGCAGCTGAACTGAACGCTGGCTTTGCTCGCTAAATACTAGCTATGGTGATTTGTGTCTTTTGTGGTGCTAATGGTAATGGTTATCATAAACAAACTACTACTTTGTAGAACATTGGTATTTCCCTACATTTTTTCTAGTAAAATCTACACAATACATTTACAACATGAAGAACAGCACTTTCAATTAAGACAATTTCTGCAGAGGAGCACTTTGAAGATACTGGAAGAGTCCACATTTACTTTTCATCTGCAAACAAAACCAGACAAACCCATAATAGAGTAGTTTATATCTACAGTTGAAGTCTGAAGTTTACATACACCTTAACCAAATACATTTAAACTCCGTTTTTCACAATTCCTGACATTTAATCCTCGTAAAAATTCCCTGTCTTAGGTCAGTTAAGATCACCACTTTATTTTAAGAATGTGAAATGTCAGGATAATAGGAGAGAGAATTATTTATTTCAGCTTTTATTTCTTTCATCGCATTCCCAGTGGGTCAGAAGTTTATATACACTCAATTAGTATTTGGTATATTGCCTTTAAATTGTGTAACTTGGGTCAAACGTTTTGGGTAGCCTTCCATAAGCTTCCCACAATAAGTTGGGTGAATTTTGTCCCATTCCTCCTGACAGAGCTGGTGTAACTGAGTCAGGTTTGTAGGCCTCCTTGCTTGCACATGCTTTTTCAGTTCTGCCCATAAATGTTCTATAGGATTCAGGTCGGGGCTTCGTGATGGCCACTTCAATACCTTGACTGTTGTCCTTGAGCCATTTTGCCACAACTTTGCTTGCAAGTATGCTTGGTGTCCTTGTCCATTTGGAAGACCTATTTGCGACCAAGATTTAACTTCCTGACTGAAGTCTTGAGATGTTGCTTCACTATACCTACATAATTTCCCTCCTCATGATGTCATCTATTTTGTGAAGTGCACCAGTCCCTCCTGCAGAAAAGCACCCCCACAACATGATGCTGCCACCCCCGTGCTTCACAGTTGAGATGGTGTTCTTCGGCTTCCAAGCCTCCCCCTAACGATGGTCATTATGGCCAAACAGTTCTATTTTATCAGACCAGAGGACATTTCTCCAAAAAGTACGATCTTTGTCCACATGTGCAGTTGCAAACCGTAGTCTGGCTTTTCATGGCGGTTTTGGAGCAGCGAGTTCTTCCTTGCTGAGCGGCCTTTCAGGTTCTGTCGATATAGGATTAGTTTTACTGTGGCTATAGATACTTTTGTACCGGTTTCCTCCAGCATCTTCACAAAGTCCTTTGCTGTTGTTCTGGGATTGATTTGCACTTTTCGCCCCAAAGTACGTTCATCTCTAGGAGACAGAATGTGTCTCCTTCCTGAGTGGTATGACGGCTGCATAGTCCCATGGTGTTTATACTTGCGTACTATTGTTTGTACAGATGAACGTGGTAGCTTCAGGCATTTGGAAATAGCTCCCAAGGATGAATCAGACTTGTGGAGGTCTACAATAATTTTTCTGAGATTTCTTTTGATTTTCCATGATGTCAGGCAAAGAGGCACTGAGTTAAGGTAGGCCTTGAAATACATTCACAGGGACATCTCCAATTGGCTCAAATGAGGTCAAATAGCCTATCAGAAGCTTCTAAAGCCATGGCATCATTTTCTGTAATTTTCCGAGCTGTTTAAAGGCACAGTCAACTTAGTGTATGTAAACTTCTGACCCACTGGAATTGGGATACACTGAATAATAAGTGAAATAATCTATCTGTAAACAATTGTTGGAAAATTTACTTGTGTCATGCACAAAGTAGATGTCCTAACCGACTTGCAAAACTATAGTTTGTTAACAAGACATTTGTGGAGTGGTTGAAAAACGAGTTTTAATGACTCCAACCTAAGTGTATGTAAACTTCCGATTTCAACGGTATTTACTTAGTCGGCTTGTTGTTGTGTATTCTATGCAAGATAAATATTCCTCGCAGGGCGCATTCAAGTTATGAGTGCCAAAGGGAGGGAAACCTGCATTCGAACAAGCAGTCAATGCACAACAATTCTTAATTCAATCGTGGGGGAAAATAACCGTTTTAAATAGCATTTGTTTTTAAAAAAGAGAGGTGGATCCTGGCTTTCCATTCATACTTATTTCTATACTCCTAAATATGCTGAACTGCACCATTTTAAACCAAGAGTTTTTAGCAGCGGCATGGTTGAGCACGTTACCGCTCTGCAATTCACCTCGAGTGCATAGGGAGAGTGGACCTAAACATAACACGGGTCAATTGTAGGGTAACTTGGGGTAAAACACTTCCCTACCTCATCATTTTTGGGAGTGATGAGACAGATTAGATATTTAGTTGAGCAAGAGTAGTGGCAACCAGGGAAAGTGTTGGAGGGGGGGAAAAATGGTACATGAAGTGGTTTCTGTGAGAAGTACAGGCAGGGGGCGTGTCAGCATAATGTATTTATTCCTTTTGGATGTTATTTTAAAATGTCACCCAAACTGAGCTTCTCAGTCCTTCTACATAAAATGTATCCGGGGGACGACGACACACGACTGGATCTTCGTTCACTTCACATTTTCCTGAGGACACACAAATTATTGTCTAACAATTAACTCACGATCCAAACTTTACTGACGTCTGTCCATGACTCTCAATGAGTGAGACACTTGAGTAGAATTACGCAAGACTCATTTGTTCTCAGATTAGTTAGCACATTACCTTCATGCTCTGTGTGGGGGTTCTAAAGTCAAGAGAAAGACATTATGAATACATTAGGTAAATGACATGCAATGCTATGCTAATGGTGCACTGATGCAGTCTGTGGCCTTTGACCTGTGTTTACAGTGGATAATAAGCTTCACCAATACTTCTCCAGGATTTATGCTTTGTACACGGCAAACATGTCTGACACAGAAAACAGCTGGTGTCAAATAGAAATATCAAAAGTATGAATATTTTAAGAGAATGATTTGAGAATGAAATATCAGATGTTCCTTTTTCCATGGCCACGTTGGATAATCTAGCAGAGCTTTCAAGTTGTTGTTAACTTGCGCTCTGTATTGTAGCATATACATTAGATAAGTAATGAAACATTCAAAATGGGGATGAAGGGCATTCTATAACACTCTTGTACTATTAAGGTACATTGATTACGGTGAGGTGTAAGGCATAATAGGTCTGTATTGAAATAGCCTCAATGACGCATTATAAACTGGGTGTTCAGCCGACAGCCGTGGTATATGAGACCATATACAATGGGTATGACAAGACACATATTTTTACTGCTCTAATTACATTGGTAACCCGTTTATAATAGCAATAAGGCACCTCGGGGGTTTGTGGTATATGGCCAATATACCACGGCTAATGGCTGTATCCAGGCACTCCGCAACGCGTCGTGCCTAAGAACAGCCCTTAGGCATGGTATATTGGCCATATATAATTAAGGCCCGAGGGGGTGTAATATAACTTCAGTCCTTTGTCAAGATTTATTAAATTACTTGATTAAAACAACTCTTCCCCTGCCCTATTACCTAACCCCATGTTACCATTCAAATCCCACTAAACCCTCCTCTTGACTTGATTAGAATCAAACTAATGCTCTAGGTGTTTTGAGGTTGTTTTTACAATCAGCACATTAGTGGTGGTCTTAATGAGAAAGGCTTTTATTAAGATTAAAATATGCAGTAAGATCCCGGATTCCAAGGCCTGGTCCTAAAAAAGAATGTCCTCGTTCAACTAACCTTATAAAACAAAGAAGAAAAAAGAAAAAAAACATGATACTGTTCAAACAAAAGTCCTCCTGTACTCACCATGTCATAGGTGGTGACCACCTTCTTCAGGACATCTGGTAGCTGGCCCTGGGGCTCCATGGTGGGGTACTGGTCCTTGAGGTTGAACACCAGGAGGGGGTTGTTGTCAGCCCCTGTCAGCCGGGAGGACAGGGCCAGGATGCACTGCTTCAGGTTGGCCACCGCCGAGAGGCCACATAGTTCCTTGAAGGGCACTATGGCATTCTGCAAAGGAACATGAAAGCTTAGGTTGGTGTCCTGATGATGAACTAAAGACTAAGCATGTTGTTGTATTGAAGACAAAGAACACTGTACAAAGTGGAAGATGAAAGCTTGAGTTGGTTTCTATAATGGACAAGATGCAGCATATTGTACTGCAGACTAGGGATGTCACAAATTAAACAATTTTGTTAAAACAATTAGAAAAATGGATCAAATTCCATGTGAATTCACAATGCAGATGCGCTGCGGCCAGCAACGGTCTGGGAGTCCATTTCAGATGGTTAAGCATTGCACCTGTTCTGCCATTAATGTACCTCAATTCCACCACGCAATGTTTGCATTTCCTTCTCAAAGTATTGCCATACAGGACTTTGCTGCTGTCGCTTGCCTTTCTCTGCCATTTTTCCAACTGTTAACGCAGATGACGTAGTGGTGAAAAGTAGACTTCAAAATAATTGATTCCTCGACTCCCATTTCTGAGTGTCAAGATTCGATTCCGCTAGGAATTTACTTCTAAGATTTTGTATTTTTAGAACGGAGGAGACTGTTTTCGGAAGTACGGAAACTAATCAAACACTTGCATCTTTCATAGCGAGCTAGCGAAGGATGGAGAGAGAGAGGGGAAGGGCACAGTATAGGCAGGTCAACCAACAGGCAGACAGCCTAGTTCACGGTTCTGACTTTATCTATCAGCAATCAAAAAGCTCTATCTCGCAATGAAATGCTGTATCTCACAATGTCTGGGCCTGCAATGTCTCGCAACTTCAGTAAAGCAGGGCCTATCATCAATGAACACACTAGGATATAGAGATGAGAGATATGCAACACGTCACTCTCACACAGTATTGGCACATATGCATGGGGTCGCTTCACACCGTTTACTTTCTGGATCTACATAAAAATTTAAAATAAACTTTTTCGGTTAGGGATCCCAATTTCTTTAACATTTAAACGTCCACACCCCTATTGCAGATAAAGTTGCAAAACAGTATTAGCCTCAAGGATACTGGGGCATGAATGACAAGTGAATTATTACGGTTCAGAGTTCCTGTTTGTTTTCAGTTTGGTTTGAGTCATTTAAGATAAAGCTCACTGCGGTGACAGTTCACTTGAGTAATTATCTCATTCAGCTGGTTCATTTAATTAATTATGACTGAAGATCAGTGATTAGATGATTCCTAATGTTTTCAATTATCTATCATAGAAAATAACTGCGCTCTGTTAAGTTACCTAAGTTAATGTGGCCTATGTAGTTACTAATTAACAGGCTCGAAGCAGAAGTACAAGTACAGAGAAACACCCTGTGATAGGAAGTAGTTAAGAGTACTTGTTACCTTCAAGGACCTTTGTTGGTTTTTGTTAGTCATTCGATAACACACACACACACACACCTTCCTGTGAAAGGCCCAATTTAAACAGCGTGTAAACAACCGGGAGGACAAACAGCCGCAGAGAGAACGCCCAAGATGTGTTAGTCTCAGGGCCAGTGGCCTGTTATCCATAATGACTACAATGTAAACAGAATGACCAAAATAAACCCTAATACACAATGCATAATGCACCACAAAAGACCAACCACAGAGTGGGGAAACAATAGAGTATGCGACTTCCTTCTGACACATTGCTCTGTATTGCTTCAGTGGGAAAAAGATGGCGAAGATCAGAAAAGACCAGCTGTTTGAAGTAGACTAGCTCATGTGGGGCCTAGTGGAAAGCTAGTGAGCACACAGGAATGCACAAAAGCAGATGGATAATCTGAAGAGGCAAATTGTCATGTGGGTACTGGGTAAGAATAGCCTACTGTTCATCTTCTGGTCGATATCTTTCTGTTATGTCCTGTTTCAACCAATAAAATATTGATCATTGCTCCTAACAGCTTACTGAGTGCAAATTTGAAGTAAAACACCATATCCGTTTTTTGCTCTTATAAAAATAGGTGACGCACTAGTCTCGTTTCCACTCCAATTTAACATAATTTGTGGTAATCTGTCCTTTAGACTGCATACAGTAATCTCCTTCTAGAATTATTACTGACAAGCCCATAAGCGCCACAGTGCAGTATTACATAACACGTTTTCCATTTGATATATTAGAAGGTATGCTCATAAGCCACTACCTGGATATCTGAATATCAGCCCCAGGCCTCAGTGCTCCAGTAGGGATGTCACCAGTCTGGCTCTGAGCTGCGAAGTCTCCTTGAGTCTGTGTCGACTGTTGTGCAATACACATGGATTAGATCAAATCTGCTTAAATCAAGCTTGGTGGTTTTGTTTCCTCTTGCCAAAAGGGGCTTTCTTTTTAGATGCTACACAGCCTTTGTAGTAAATCTTGCTGTGATCCCCGCTTGACTCTAGGGGTCAGTGTTCATATTCTAACAAAAACATGCCCGTGTAGGCGGATGAGTAAATAAACTTGATTCAAACGACTCATTCAAGACTTTATTAAAGCATGCACATTCACCCCAAAATATTACTTAATATAGGCTAGCCTGGCCAATATAAACTGGGCATAAATTGGTGATGTTTTACAGGTCAATCCTTAGGGATGGATCGAAATTTACAGAATGGTAACCCAGGCCTACCTGTTTGACAGACTAAATTAGGCTGTAGGCTGCTATAGCCATAGATTTGTCTGTCAATTCCTCCACCCATCATGCATTCTTTAAATATCCTACCCCGTGTCAGTGAAGGGCTGTTAAATTAAAACCAACACTCAAATTAAGAGGGTATGCCATAGGCCTACCTTTTATTTAAAAATGGCAAAAATCACAGGCCTACCTCGTTAGCATAAGATTATGAAGAAAATAAAATGGGATTCGATTATGTAAAGTGATCTATAACAGCGCTTTGGTCCGCAATGTTTTATGTTAGAAACATGCTGTAAAGTACCCAGGAAAGACGCGACTTCGATGGATCCTTTCTTTGACATTAAGAGGCTGAGCTACAACCTTCTATAGCCGATGAGACAAAACAAACTTTGGTTGGGAGATTAAATCTAATTCTGTCACTATCAGTTGCTTAAGCTGTTCACTGTGTACAATAGAAGATGTTTAAACCCAGACAGCCTTTAGGGAAACAGTTCTGACCATCTCTCGTTGGGTTAAACCACGGGAAAAAGTGGCCAGCAGATAAAGCTTACATTTGAAAGCGTCGGTACTCTCTCTGTCATTTATAAAAAATGGTGGGGTTTTTTCCCCCTCAGACCTGCAGGAGAGAGATCTTTCTATCCCTACTGTTGTCCATGGTGGTCTGCCAACCCATAACCTTCTGGCCCGCAGGCCTGTGCGCTATAAAGAATTCCTGCGTTGCCATGCAATGCGCTGGTCTGTCCAAGACATGAGGGTAAACGGTAGACATGTTCTCTGCTATCCACTTTGCTTTAATTATTATTTTGGGTAAGCGGGTGGGTCACTTATTTTTATAATTTATAAAGGGATTAGGTTAAATATATTTTGCTTAAGGGAGGGCCATCCAGTTTCATTTCAGAGGGGTCCGATTTTCTCCATGTAACCCTTATTACAAATAATGTTCAATCCCTTACCTGCATGTTTTCTCTGAGGTCGGTGGCTTCCCTCAGTGGCAGTATGGCTGTCTTGAAGATGTCGTCCACAGCCTTGATGACCAGCACCCTCATGGTGGCATACTCCCGACTTCTCTTGCCCTTACGCACAGACAGTCCCCTCTTGTGAGGCTTGCCCCCGCCCCTTCGGTTGGTGATGGCCACATGGACAAACAGCCAGGCGTGGGGAAGGACTTCTCCCGTTAGCGATTGTAACGGTGTGTGCCGGAATCCCGGCTGGAGACACTCGAAGGGGATTGTGTACTGGCCGATGAACTCGTCGCCAATATAGTCATCATCAAGCACCACAAAGCGCACCATGGCCAGCTCAGGTAGATTTATCTGAAACTCAAAGCTTTCGTCAAACAGTGGGTTCTCCCCATTCTGATTGACAGTTTTAGTCCTTTGCTCTGCACAATCAGCAGGGATGCCATGGATCTCCACATAGACGTAAGGGTCAACCACATCTCCTTTGGCGCCTGAGCCTTTTGGTTTGGGGAAGTTTTGTCCACTTATGATCTTTATGTGCAAGAGCTGAGGAGACACACCAGGCACTGAGTCTTTAGTGTTGGCACTGAAATATGACACCTGCTCCCTCATTATGGCTGGTCGCAGCACATAACCACAGTTCCCATTCTGACGGAACCAGCCAATGTTTAGGTCCATCATCAGGCCGGGGGTCTGGTAGTTCATTGCCACGATCTGGCAACCACACTTCCAGAAGTCCTGAGGGTTCATGTTACTGGAGTCAATCCGCATTGGGCTGGGGTAGACTCTCGCCAATAATTTCTTGTTGTAGTTAACAAAGTCGCCTGGGAATTCACTGGCACAGCGACTGGCAAACACCTCATTGAACGAGCAAAGTTCCCAGTGCCTCTGGCTTTGGAAAGCTGTTGGGAAGTCTTTGAACGCAATCGATTTACACAACGTTACCAGATCAGAGAGGTCCTTGGACAGCTGGAACTTTTTCAGTGGTATGCTCTGTTGTTCGTTGGCTTCAATGTTCATTCTTTGGGACATCTCAGCCCCCTCATCCTCGTCAGTCACTTCGCCCTCCGAGCCGATGCAGATCGCGCCCAGCTTCTTCCCCTTCAGCAGGATTTTACACTTGAGGTCAAAGGGTGAGGGCAGGTAGCTGTCCTCAGATGAGGGTGGATTCATGTGAATCTTATCACCAAGAATCTTTTTCAAGTGCTGAAACATGACCCTCTGCTGCTTTAAAGAGCAGTGGTTCTCCAGACACAATATCAGGGGAAAGTCAGATGCAACAAAGGCATATTTGTTGATGACGTCACAGACACTGCGGAAGACTATCTGCGAGGTCATTGTGTGGCCAGTGTAAATGACAGGCTCATTATCTGGTCCATCCCAGACATCTAGTTCTACACTACGACAGCCCATCTTGAGGGCACGGATGTACCCTGTAACGTCAGAGGGGCCTCTAAACTGATCCTCGATCAGGTATGTGTTGTGGGAAGCGTTGATGTAATAGTGGGACAGGGGCTGGTTCATGTCCTGACACACTGTTTTTTGTTCAGGGTCAAAGATGTGGCACTCTGGCGACATGAGATAATTGGTAAACCCATCAAGGGAGAGCCAGCCCTTGAGCTGCCCCTCTTTGGAAGGTTCATAGCTCTGAATGACCTCCAGACTGGTGTCTTCACTTACTTGTGCCATACCCTGCTCAGCCTCCAGAAACATAGTTAAGTCCTTGGTATCTAGAAATTCCTTGTTGCTAGAGAACTGGACAAGAAGGAAATACATTTCTGGTCTTGTGCAAAGGTCATGAAAGACTTCAATGAACTCCTCCTTAGTCACACCACATCCCACCTTATCTTTAGATTTGTGAAACTCCTTGAACTTGAGTTCAATCTTATTGTTTTTGAGACCAGGGTTTAGGTTTTTAATTAGCTGCACAGCAGCACATAGACTGATGTGCTTGCTGTTGTTGGCATCAGCCTCCTCAAAGAGGTCACCGAGCCAGGAGGAGCGCATGTTGTTCTGGTTGCTTTCAATCATATTCAAGGTGTGTTTCCCATAGGATATCAGGTATCTAAGCCCGGTCACCCATATGTTGGCCATATCGGCAGAGTTTGCAACCAAGTCCAAAGACTCATAGTTTTCCCCATAGATGATTGAGAAGGCACAGTCCTCTGATATCTGATCATATATTCCATTGGTCCTAAACGTTTCTGTGTTTTTCCCTGTCCGCACCTCTTTGATGGACTTGACATCAATTTTGGCTTTCTCTGACTCTTTTTTGGAGGGTTCCCACCTTAGAGACTGCATGTCGGCGTCCAGGAGGAAGTAGCGGTGGTAAACGCGGGAGTTGGAGCGGACCTTCTTCAGTTCAGAGCCGTCCACCATGGCGTTGATGCAGTCGCTCGCACTGCTGATCTTCTTCTCAGTGGGCATGCTGCTGAACGAAACTGTCTTCTTCCTCTCTCTGCGCTGCCTCGAGCCATCCTAAGGAAGAGAAAAGCAAAAACCTGAATACCTGATCTGTAAACCAGTGGAAAATAAGTACATCACTTTAGATTTAGAGGTAAAAAGAGGAGCTGAATACTCTTTCAATCACTTCTCTGAGCAGGAAGAAAAATATTTGATTTGAGATATACTTACTATAGTCCAACTGAAAACATGGGAGTGGGGGTATTCTAGACTCTGTATGACTAAGCATTTGCACGTGTCTGCATATTGAAATGGGTTGATTATTTCACTGAAATATTTTTAACTCCTTAGCATTCCTTGGTGATTGGAGCTGTCAGTGTTTGACGTCTAACTGCATTATCGTGAGCATTGCTTTTCAGAGAGAAAACAGTTTACTAGATTAATCTCTATAAAACAGTATTTTACCTCTCAGTCTTAACCCCTGAGGAACTATGTATTCATTAATTAAGCACAGTTTCAGTTGACCAAAAATACACTGATATAATTTCTTAAAAATAGCCATGAGGAGCTTTGTGAAGTATAAAACATAATGTTCAAATATTGGGCATAATGCAGCGCTATGGCAGCCTGCTAATTCTCTTTGTCCATGTTGCTGCTGGTGATGGCAGGCCTTTATGGTCTAGATGTCCTCAATGTTTCCTTTTCAGCCCTACCTCTCAGAGCCCAGAGGGAGAGAACTATCACACTAAACTTGGCTCAATAAAGAAAATTACAACATTTCTGTGAAATGCGTACAGTAAAAATCTTGACTCTGTGGAAGCAAGTCACACTCAGATCAAAGAGGAAGAGGCCAGTATATAGGACATAATCAGTTGTGCTTAGGCAGCAGGTATGGGGATATTAAATAATTTCACTATACGAATAGTATCATTATTTTTGCCATTTAGTTGGATATTCTAAATGCATGTGCACATTTTTAACATGAGCACTGCTGCTGCGCGAGGGAGAGAGGCTCAAACAACCTTTTATTGGTCGTGTACACAGATTTGCAGATGTTATCGTAGGGGCAGTGAAATGCTTGTGTTTCTAGCTCCAAGAGTGCAGCAATATGTAGCAATAAAAAATAAAAGACAATCCAGAAAAATAAAGATGTATCAGAACGCGCAATGTCAGAGACTGGAATATTAGAGACGGGAGATGAGAGAAAGAGACATCTCGGCTAATTTAGCTAGCAAAGACTAGCTAACTTGTAGCAGCCACAATGTTATTTATCATCCCATACAACATTACCCGTCTTGACTGGAGCAGCCTAGAGAAGCTATAGCTAGCTAGGCTAAATGCTGCGCTTTCTCCCCAACCCCATTCAGATAAAACAATAGCCTACCTGTTGGTTGCTTGTTGTAGCCTACTCCTTCTCATTTTGCTAACTTTTAATTCCATAATTGTATTCCATCTGGCATTGAATTAGTGAACACTCACTCCATTTGCTACATATTGAGCCTTCGTTGCCACATCGATTGGCCAACTTAAAACTTCTTATGGCTTGAATCCCTCTAACGGGATAGATATGACAACAGCCAGTGAAAGTGCAGGGCGCCAAATTCAAAACAACACAAATCTCATAATTACAATTCCTCAAACATAGAAGTATATAACACCATTTTAAAGACAAACTTGTTGTTAATCCCACCACAGTGTCAGATTTCAAAAAGGCTTTACGACGAAAGCACAAACGATTATGTTAGGTCTGCACCTAGTCACAAAACAGCAGCCATTTATCCAGCCAAAGAGAGGAGTCACAAAAATCAGAAATAGTGATAGAATTAATCCCTAACGTTTCATAATCTTCATCAGATGACACTCATAGGACTTCATGTTACACAATACATGTTTTGTTCGATAAAGTTCATATTTATATACAAAAATCTGAGTTTATATTGGCACGTTAATGTTTAGTAGTTCCAAAACATCCAGTGATTTTGCAGAGAGACACATCAATTTACAGAAATACTCATAATAAACATTGATAAAAGATACAACTATTATGCATGGAATTATAGATACACTTCTCCTTAATGCAAACGCTATATCATATTTCAAAAAAACTTTACCGAAAAAGCACACCATGCAATAATCTGAATACAGCGCTCAGACAACAAATCAAGCCATACAGATATCCACCATGTTGTGGAGTCAACAGAAGTCGGAAATAACATAAATATTCACTTACCTTTGATGATCTTCATCAGAATGCACTCCCAGGAATCCCAGTTCCACAATAAATGTTTGATTTATTCAATAAAGTCCATCATTTGTCCAAATACCTCCTTTTTGTTTGCGCGTTCAGCCCAGTAATCCAAATTCATGATGCACAGGCCAGACGAAAAGTCAAAAAGTTCAGTTACAGTTCGTAGAAACATGCCAAATGAAGTATAGAGTCAATCTTTAAGATGTTTTTAACATAAATCTTCAATAAAGTTCCAACCGGAGAATTCCTTTGTCTTCAGAAATGCAATGGAACTCAAGCTAACTCTCACGTGAACGCGTGTGGTCAGCTCATGCCACTCTGCCAGACCACTGACTCATTTAGCTCCCATTCTCCCCTCCTTCACAGTAGAAGCATCAAACAAGGTTCTAAAGACTGTTGCCATCTATTGGAAGCCTTGGGAAGTGCAATTTGACCCCATAAACACTGTATATTCGATAGGCAAAGAGTTGAAAATCTACAAACCTCAGATTTTCCACTTACTGGTTGGATTTCTTTCTCAGGGTTTTGCCTGCCATATGAGTTCTGTTATACCCACAGACATCATTCAAACGGTTTTATCCGTTTTTATATGTTTTCTATCCAAATCTACTAATACTGTGCATATATTAGCAACTGGGCATGAGTAGCAGGCAGTTTACTCTGGGCACCTTATTCCTCCAAGCTAATCAATACTGCCTCCAGCCATAAGAAGTTAAAACAACAAGCTACACACCACACCTGAAGGTTACCGGCCTTTTTATGTGGAGCAGGCAGCACAACATTTTGAGATTAATTACATCCTCTAAGGAGCTTTTCTAATGTCTATAAATATTTGACCTTAGATAAGTGCTTCATACTGAAACTATAGGCTGTAGAGAGCTTAAAATAACTCAGCTGAGTGGGAACAAACAATTGTTATTGTGGGTCAATTAATGCATCATAATTCATCAGGTCTCACTCTAATATACAGTATCTACTGCTGTACATATTCTTAGTATAGCTTGTTTAAATTCACCAAGTGTATATATGTATACATTGCATTTGGATTACTGTTACAGCTATTCGGGTTCGTTCCGACATTTGTTGATAGCTTGCGTTTGTTTTTTGGGGGATTATTTGACATTTTACTGCATTGTTAGGTGCTAGTAACATAAGCATTTCACTGAACCCACTATAACATCTGCTAAACTGTGTACGCATCCAATAAACTGATGTGACGAGATGCTAACAAAGAGGTCAAAGTAAAGTTGAGAGCAGCATACCATATACAGTGGGGCAAAAAAGTATTTAGTTAGCCACCAATTGTGCAAGTTCTCCCACTTAAAAAGACAAGAGGCCTGTAGGTACACTTCAACTATGACAGACAAAATGAGAAGGAAAAAAAATCAAGAAAATCACATTGTAGGATTTTTAATGAATTTATTTGGAAATTATGGTGGAAAATAAGTATTTGGTCACCTACAAACAAGCAAGATTTCTGGCTCTCACAGACCTGTAACTTCTTCTTTAAGAGGCTCCCCTGTCCTCCACTCATTACCTGTATTAATGGCACCTGTTTGAACTTGTTATCAGTATAAAAGACACCTGCCCACAACCTCAAACAGTCATACTCCAAACTCCACTATGGCCAAGACCAAAGAGCTGTCAAAGGACACCAGAAACAAAATTGTAGACCTGCACCAGGCTGGGAAGACTGAATCTGCAATAGGTAAGCAGCTTGGTTTGAAGAAATCAACTGTGGGAGCAATTATTAGGAAATGGAAGACATACAAGACCACTGATAATCTCCCTCGATCTGGGGCTCCAAGCAAGATCTCACCCCGTGGGGTCAAAATGATCACAAGAACGGTGAGCAAAAATCCCAGAACCACACGGGGGGGACCTAGTGAATGACCTGCAGAGAGCTGGGACCAAAGTAACAAAGCCTACCATCAGAAACCACTACGCTGCCAGGGACTCAAATCCTGCAGTGCCAGACGTGTCCCCCTGCTTAAGCCAGTACATGTCCAAGCCCGTCTGAAGTTTGCTAGAGAGCATTTGTATGATCCAGAAGAAGATTGGGAGAATGTCATATGGTCAGATGAAACCAAAATATAACTTTTTGGTAAAAACTCAACTCTTCGTGTTTGGAGGACAAAGAATGCTGAGTTGCATCCAAAGAACACCATACCTACTGTGAAGCATGGGGGTGGAAACATCATGCTTTGGGGCTGTTTTTCTGCAAAGGGACCAGGACGACTGATCCGTGTAAAGGAAAGAATGAATGGGGCCATGTATCGTGAGATTTTGAGTGAAAACCTCCTTCCATCAGCAAGGGCATTGAAGATGAAACGTGGCTGGGTCTTTCAGCATGACAATGATCCCAAACACAAGCATTTCAAGGTCCTGGAGTGGCCTAGCCAGTCTCCAGATCTCAACCCCATAGAAAATCTTTGGAGGGAGTTGAAAGTTCGTGTTGCCCAGCAACAGCCCCAAAACATCACTGCTCTAGAGGAGATGTGCATGGAGGAATGGGCCAAAATACCAGCAACAGTGTGTGAAAACCTTGTGAAGACTTACAGAAAACGTTTGACCTCTGTCATTGCCAACAAAGGGTATATAACAAAGTATTGAGATAAACTTTTGTTATTGACCAAATACTTATTTTCCACCATAATTTGCAAATACATTCATTAAACATCCTACAATGTGATTCTGGATTTTTTTTCTCATTTTGTCTGTCATAGTTGAAGTGTACCTATGATGAAAATTACAGGCCTCTAATCTTTTTAAGTGAGAGAACTTGCACAATTGGTGGCTGACTAAATACTTTTTTGCCCCACTGTGTGTGTGTGTGTGTGTATATAGAGATAGAGATACACACACACACACACACACACACACACACACACACACACACACACACACACACACACATACATACATACATACATACATACATACATACATACATACATACATACATACATACATACATACATACATACATACATACATACATACATACATATACACACACACACACACACAAAAAACTCTTCTTTTTTTGTATTTTTATAATTATATATTTAGATTTTATTTTTTTTACCTGTCACATCTGTGAATGTGGAACGTGTTTTGTTGGTTCATTGAAAACCAACTTAATACAACTTTAAATATTAAAGAGCCTAGTGTTGATTTTGTTGTAACACTTGAAGTTTGGACACCAATTCTATTATACTATAAGATTCTAAATAAGAATCACAGCCTGTGAGTACACTACAGATGTCATAGCCTACAAACATAAGTAGGCAAGGTCACATATTTTCTTTAGTACGGTATATGAAAGTGTTGACCCGTCTGACGCTGTGGTTCTCCACCCTGGTGAAAGAATAGCAACAAGCATCCTGACATGTTATCTATTCTAGTCAGCTACTTCCTGCCCCTCGCTCTCAGACTTGAGGTTCAAATGAGACAAAGGAAAGCCACAGTAAGCTATGATTGCACTTTTAAAAAATACAGACAAGCCTCTGTAGGCAGCGCTAGAGCTTTTCTTTCATTCTATAGTCTACAGGTGTACACAGAGGGTTAAAAAAGGTGCAACTCAAAAGGATTTCATGTTCAAAACAGTGCTGGACGACATGTTCAGAGATATAGGACTACACCACAGAGAAATGAAAAGATCCTCCAATACACTCTATAGGTCTACATCTCAATTGTATGATCGGATTCCAAAACGTAAGCCATTGCAAAAATGTTTGGAAAATCTTCTACCTTTGAGAAAGCTTCAGTATTCATATAAATAAGTGGCTATTGTGATGAAGAACTGCTGGTGAGCTATTTTGTTTAACACCATTACTGGCAGAGGTCTAAACTTCACTGTAACCCCCACTCGTCTGGTCTTGTAGAAAAATGACTGCAGAGAAAACTGTCCAACAAGAAATCAGCACATCTTTTGTTTACAACCTATACATTAGCACATCTTTACAAGCTACACATGAGCACATATTTACACGTTATACATTGCATAACAGCTCATCATAGCTGTTTTAACTTTTAATGGATAGGGGTCTGTATTCGGAAGTTTGCATGACTGAGGTGCCCAAAGTAAACTGCCTGTTACTCAGTCCCAGAAGCTAGGATATGCATATGGTAGTATTGGATAGAAAACACTAAAGTTTCTAAAACTGTTAAAACGATGTCGGAGTATAACCGAACTGATTTGGCAGGCGAAACCCAAAGGACAATCCATCCAGGAAATCATTTTTTTAAAGTCATTCGACTTTCCAATGCTTTTCTATGGGAAAGCCTAATTATTAGGACCCAGATTGCAGTTCCTATGGCTTCCACTAGATGTCAAGTCTTTAGAAATTGTTCTGCTTTTTTGGTGTTGTTGAAAAATGAAGTATTCATATTCTTTCTAAGTGTCACTCAGAAGGGCTCTAGAATTGTGGTGCGCGTGAATGACTGCACGCTCCTCGTTTTTCTCCGGTATTGAAACAGTTTATTCGGTCTTAAATTGTATCGATTATTTACATATTAGGGTACCGGAGGTTGGATTAGAAACATTGTTTGAAATGTTTGGACCAAGTTTACAGGTTACTTTTTACATTCCTTTGTAGGCATGTATGAACAGGTGTATTTCTGAATCAAATGTGCCAAATAAAGACATTTTTGGGATATAAAGAAGGACCTTATCGAACAAAATGACCATTCATTGTGTAACTGGGACATTTGAGATTGCAAGAAGATGAAGAGCTTCAAAAGGTAAGCGATTTATTATTTCTGACTTTCGTGATGCATCTGCTTGGTTGGAAAATGTTTGTGACGCGCTCTGGTGAAGGTGGTAATTTATCTCCGGTATTGAATATACTATTTTCAGTCTTAAATTGTATCATTTATTTACATATTAGGGTACCTGAGGATTGATTAGGAACGTTGTTTGACATGTTTGGACCAAGTTTATTGGTAATGTTTGGGATTCATTTTGTATGCACTTTGAACGGAGGGGAAACCGGTGGATTATTGAATGAAGCGTGCCAAATAAACTTAGTTTTTTGGGATATAAAAAGGACCATTTGTTATGTAACAGGGACCCTTGTGATTGCAACCAGATGATGATCTTCAAAAGGTAAGGGATTTATTTTATCGCTATTTCTGACTTTCACGATGCGTCTGCTTGGTTGGAAAATGTTTTTAATGCCTTTGTATGCTGGGCGCTGTCCCCAGATAATCGCATGGTGTGCTTTCCCCGTAAAGCCTTTTTGAAATCTAACACAGCTGGATTAACAAGAAGTTAAACTTTAAATGATGTATGACACTTGTATTTTCATGAAAGTTCAATATTACAATTTCTGTCATTTGAATTTGGCGCTCTGCAATTTCACCGGATGTTGTCGAGGGGAGACGCTAACGTCCCAATGACCCGTAAGAAGTTAATGCAACTGCTGTCAGATTTTTTTTAAACTTTGGAGTCAACAAAGTTAGAAATAACACCATAAATATTCACTTACCTTTGATGATCTTCAATCAGAAGGCACTCCCAGGAATCCCAGTTCGACAATAAATGACTGATTTGTTCCATAAAGTTTCATCATTTATGTCCAAATAGCCACTTGTTAGCGTGTTCAGCCCAGTAATCCATTGTCATGAGGCGCAGGCACTTCATCCAGAGAAAAACTTGAAATGTTCCGTTACAGTCCTTTAGAAACATGTCAAACAATGTATGGAATCAATCTTTAGGATGTTTTAACATAAAACATCAATAAAGTTCCAACTGGAGAATTCCTTTGTCTTCAGAAAAGCACTGGAACGAGAGGTAACTCTGTCGGGAGCGCGCGTCATGAGACCAAGGCACTCTGCCAGACCACTGACTCAGAGGTCTCATGAGCCCCTCCTTTATAGTAGAATCCTCATTCAAGTTTCTAAAGACATTTGACATCTAGTGGAAGCCGTAGGAAGTGCAACTTTATCCATATCTCAATGTGTATTCGGTAGGCCAAGCTTTGAAAAACTACAAACCTCAGATGTCCCACTTACTGGTTGGATTTTTCTCAGGCTTTCACCTGCCATATGAGTTTGGTTATACTCACAGGCATCATTCAAACAGTTTTAGAAACTTCAGAGTGTTTTCTATCCAATACTACTAATAATATGCATATATTAGCATCTGGGACAGAGTAGAAGGCAGTTCACTCTGGGCACGCTATTCATCCAAAAGTGAAAATGCTGCCCCCTATCCCAAAAAGGTTAAGGAAAGGAAATAAAGTGGCCGTTTTTTCTCTTGGCAACTTGGATCATACTCGTACATCACGGCTAGCCTGGTTTTGTCATAAACGGTTAGTAACATTATAACTTTGAAACCTCAGGGCCTTTAAATCTGAAAAATCTTAAAAGTCAAGCTTCAGTTGGCAAAGTGTGGTGAATTTATGAGTTAGATTTAGCCTGGTCTACAAATGCAGGTGAAAGACTCAACCATGACATTCTTCAGGGTTTGGCGGTATGAAGCCATGAAAACTGTATTCCTTGAAGCCATGGCATTCCAGAGACACATCTCTTGTATCAACACGTCACATCTGGTGACAGGACTGTGGCCATGTTGATCGAACACTTTCTCGCCCGTGCTCTGTGGTGTAATTGAAGGGAAGGCTGGATGTACTTTAAAATGGGTACTAATCAACCTCAGGGCCCCACCACTTAATTTTTACCCCCTGCAGAACCTAACCAGAGATTCACATACATCTCTGTGCAGTGAGGAAGGATCTAATCTCAAAGTAAAGTATTCAAAATAAGTACATCACTCCAGACAGAACTGCTACTGGAGGAGCTTTCCTGAGGCTTAGAAAAAGCCCAAATGCATGACTGAAGATAATCCATGTGATCTGGACAAGGATTTTGACCTGGTCTTTGGGGGCTTTCATTCGTGTTGGCCTTTAGGTGTGGCTGCCTGCAACAGTAGTAGTGTTCCTGTTCCTGTTGAATGGCCAACGGCTTCCAGGCGAGGACTACTAATCAGGATTTCCTCTTGCGCTCAGTGAGGACTGGCTTCAGCTCCCCAAATAAGAAAACGATACCACAGATCACAGAACGCCCCCCCCCCCGTCTGAACTGTGGTTATTTATTTCCTGAAAATACAATTCTGTGTCTTATGTAAATGGTCAGGAGGGTGTTTTTAGTTACTTACACATGATTTCATTAAGGCTCAAAATTATCCTGAAAGAGAAACATTTCTTGAAACTAAAAGGAAACAGAATCCTGAAGAACATAATTGTTAGTTATGATAACCACAACCATACAATCTCCAATGTTTTAATTTAGCCTACTTGCTCAGCAGAGATACTTACTTTTTTGCTTTATTAGCAGCACAATCCATTTCATTAATAGATTTTAACTGGATAATAAACTGTCAGAATTTCTGAAGTAACACAAAATCTCAGTGTTTTGTTATTCGACGATGATGCTGTATCCAGACAATCCCAGGTGTCTGCTGAGCTGCTGTCGTAATTAAGAATGACACAGGCCCAATTATCATCACGCATAGGCCTGCATTGGCAAAGCCTGATTTCCTTTGCAAATGTGTAGGCCAAATTACATAGGCAGGCCAGATTCTGCAAAGGTCTTCACCTGGAGTTCCAGTCATTTTGTACATAGGTATTTCTGGGTAAAGTAAAACCAGAGACATGATGTTTGATAAATTTAATAACATAGGCCTAGCTAAACCTGTGCAGGGCATAGTGGCGTGGGGAGATTTGGAGAGTATTTTTTGTCTCCCCGCATTACATTTAAGTGTGTTCGGCTGCCAAAAACTCCCATAGAATTCTGAATTCCCTAATAGACTGCAACCCCCTTACTGGTTCATTGAGCAGTTCAGGAGAGTCTGTACATCTGAAGTAATCACAGGGGACCCATTACAGTCCAGACCAAGCGCATTGTATAGAGCTAGCAGTTTTGAGCATCACACAAGAGACCAACCACAACTGCTGCATAATGCGATCATCAATATTAGTCTACATCTATGCTAGGCTAAATAGTATTGAATAATCAACACCGATATTTGACTTTTATAAAACGTTTGAATCATTCAAATGATAATGTTACCAAGCGACATTCAACAGCACTAAACTCCAGAAGAGCAGATAGGTTGGCAGTGAAATGTGTAACCTGAAATCCTATTATAGCATAAAGGGGATATTGCTCATAATTTTGTCCCTTATCAGGCTCTCGTCTCAATAACATCAAACGCTCAAAAGGGAAAAGAGCATTGGCTTTGACATCTGAGCCTGAGACATCTGGACCAGACTGTATTTCCCCCCGATTATAACGTGAAGAAGCCTCCCTATGTGGAGAAGGCTTGTGCCCCCACTCTGTGACTGCAACCTCATCTACCACTCTGACCTCCAAACACCAGGGTTCATTCACATCCACAGAGCAGACAGACCATCACATGTTAAAGAGCACATCTGAAAACAGCCATTAGGAGTCAGCCATGCTGGCTTAGGTTTTACTATATAAAAAGGGGGATTTAGATGCATTAATAGGCTAGGAGTCACAGCAAATATCAGATATGTTCATGGTAGGCTATTTCCAGCGTTGATCACATTGGCAAACAGTGCTTTGAAGGATATTTCATATGTAGGAACGTGGTGGATGTTGGATGTAGGAAAAGCCTGTTTTAGGAGGAACATATGGGCCAATGCTTAAAATACAGGACTTTCAATCCCCAGTTGGGATGTGGCTGTTATACCACTGAGGAACCTGACAAATGTCCAGCTGTTCATGCTGTAATTCGGTATCAGATCTCAGAGTCAAATCAACCATAAAATAAATAACTAGCATGGGAGCCATAGAGTAGATTTCCTGAATTGTGTGCCCCTGAATTGATGTTAATTAGCTTAAAAACCCTGTTTTGAAGCTAAAGCCATGGTCTTTAAGAAATGAATATTGCAATGTCTGCTTAAGCTCCAGGATCAGGTGTCTCGCTCAAAATTGAGGGCTTAGTTAAAACTCATTCTGCAGCTTCCCTGTAAGAAACTAGACCCCATTTGCAAATGTTCATGCAAAATGCATGCTTTTAGTGTTAAGGAAAGTTAATTGAGGGTGAAATTAATCAGAATCAGCTTCATCCACCATGTACATTTGATTGTACGGGAATTTGACTCTGAAATTGTGCTGTGCAGTTACAGATAGACAAAAACATTTGAGGTAATAAAGCTAGAATCCTTCATTTTTCTAGGAGCACATTGACCATACAGTGCCTTGCGAAAGTATTCGGCCCCCTTGAACTTTGCAACCTTTTGCCACATTTCATTTCACATATCCCAGTCTTCCACCAAGGCACCTGCAAGTTCCCAGACATTTCTGGGGGGGAATGGCCCTAGCCCTCACCCTCCGAGCCAACCGGTTCCAGACGTGCTCAATGGGATTGAGATCCGGGCTCTTCGCTGGCCATGGCAGAACACTGACATTCCTGTCTTGCAGGAAATCACCACAGAACGAGCAGTATGGCTGGTGGCATTGTCATGCCGGAGGGTCATGTCAGGATGAGCTTGCAGGGAGGGTATCACATGAGGGAGGAGGATGACTTCCCTGTAATGCACAGCGTTGAGATTGCCTGCAATGACAACAAGCTCAGTCCGATGATGCTATGACACACCGCCCCAGACCATGACGGACCCTCCACCTCCAAATCAATCCTGCTCCAGAGTACAAGCCTTGGTGTAACACTCATTTCGATGACGATAAAGGCGAATCTGACCATCACTCCAGGTGAGACAAAACCACGACTCGTCAGTGAAGAGCACTTTTTGCCAGTCCTGTCTGGTCCAGCGACAGTGGGTTTGTGCCCATTGGCAACATTGTTGCAGGTGATGTCTGGTGAGGACCTGCCTCTCTCAGCCTATTGCGGACAGTCAGAGCACTGATTGAGGGATTGTGTGTTCCTGGTGTAACTCGGGCAGTCCTGTACCTGTCCCGCAGGTGTGATGTTCAGATGTATCGATCCTGTGCAGCTGTTGTTATACGTGGTCTGCCACTGCGAGGACAATCAGCTGTCCGTCCCGTCTTCCCGTAGCACTGTCTTCGGCATCTCACAGTACAGACATAGCCATTTATTGCCCTGGCCACATCTGCAGTCCTCATGCCTCCTTGCAGCATGCCTAAGGCATGTTCACACAGATGACCCTGGGAATCTTTATTTTGGTGTTTTTCAGAGTCAGTAGAAAGGCCTCTTTAGTGTCCTAAGTTTTCATAAATGTGACCTTAATTGCCTACTGTCTGTAAGCTGTTAGTGTCTTAATGACCGTTCCACAGGTGCATGTTCATTATTTATGGTTCATTGAACAAAGCACGGGAAACGGTGTTTAAACCCTTTACAATGAATAGCTGTGAAGTTATTTTGATATTACAAATTATCTTTGAAAGACAGGGTCCTGAAAAAGGGACATTTCTTTTTGCTGAGTTCATATACAGGGCATTCGAAGAGTACTCAGACCCCTTGACTTTCAACTTTGTTTTTTTCCCCTCTACACAATACACCATAATGACAAAGCAAAAAAATAAATCTGAAATATCACATTTACATAAGTTTTCAAAACCTTTATTCAGTACTTTGTCAAAGCACCTTTGGCAGCAATTAGCCTCAAGTCTTCTTGGGTATGACACTAAAAGCTTGGAATACCTGTAGATAACACCTGTGCCAAGCTTGTAGCATCATACCCAAGAAGAATTGAGGCTGTAATCGCTGCCAAAGGTGTTTCAACGAGGTACTGAGTATTTATGAAAATGTGATATTTCAATTAGCAACCTTTTCTAAAAACCTGTTTTGCTTTGTCATTATGGGTTATTGTGTGTAGATTCATGAGGAAAAACTATATAATCCATTTTGAATAAGGCTAACCAATTGTTGAAAAAGTCAAGGGGTGCGAATACTTTCAGAAGGCACTGTATGTGGGAGTCAGTCTGAAGCATAGCCCAAAGCCAGTGCAGAAAGCAATGTGCAGTCTAGTATGAAATTACAGGGTGCATAGACTGAGTGGGACGATCAGTGTGGAGCAGGTGGCCGATTAATAAGCAGTGTTTCCCCTATATGCATTCAGCAGCAGCGCATGACTGCTGCTAAATCTTGGCCGCTACTGTGGTATGTTTTTAGTGTAAAATTTAACAACTAATATCAGATATAAAGTATGTTGGAAATATAATGGAGCAAAACATTTTTAAATAAAGATAATTTGAGAACTAACAATCACCAAAATAAAATAAAATCTGAAACAGTCAGAGAGAATATAAAATTCAAAAAAATGTATGGCATGGGTTCGCGCCCAGGCTCTGTCGTAACCGGCCGCGACCGGGAGGTCCGTGGGGCGACGCACATCCGGGTAAGGGAGGGTTTGGCCGGTAGGGAAATCCTTGTCTCATTGCGCACCAGCGACTCCTGTGGCGGGCCGGGCACAGTGCGCGCTAACCAAGGTTGCTAGGTGCACGTGTATCCTCCGACACATTGGTGCGGCTGGCTTCTGGGTTGGATGGCGCTGTGTTAATAAGCAGTGCGGCTTGGTTGGGTTGTGTATCGGAGGACGCATGACTTTCAACCGTCGTCTCTCCCGAGCCCGTAAGGGAGTTGTAGCGATGAGACAAGATAGTAGCTACTAAACGATTGGATACCACGAAATTGGGGAGAAAAGGGGGTAAAATTTAAAATTTAAAAAAATTAAAAAAGGATGGTGTCAGTGATGGTTTTGAGGTGGGATAGAACAAGGCACTTGAGGGACTTCATGATGACTGATGTGAGTGCAACAGGTCTGTAGTAATTCAGGCAGGATATTTCTTTGGAATGGGAACAATGCAGGAATCAAGACAGGCAGGAACAATGCATAGTTCAAGTGATGGATTGAAGGTGTCCGTAAATAGAAGGGAGAGCTGGTCAGCACAGTGCTTTACTGTGGCTGGAGAAATCCAGCCTGGGCCTGTAGCTTTCCTGGCGTTTGTGACGCTGTTGACAATGGGTGGGTCGGTAGGGCACTCTAAAAGGTCCATGTTGCCACTCCTATGTGCCTCTTCCTTGGCTGAGTTTAGGCCTTTTAGCTCTGGATTGACCCAGCATTTGGCATTGTTGAATGTGACAAAAGTACTGGTTGGAAAGCAGTTTTCCACAGACACTGATGTAAGATGCTACCCTGTCCGTGTTGTCATGTTGATATGGTCTTCCTTGAAAATGTCCCAATCTGTGGAGTCCAGGCAGTCCTTTAACTCCCCAATTGTAACTCCCCACTGTATGTTTGACAGGTTTTGTGGGTTTCAGTTTCTGTCTGTATAAGGGGATGAGGTGGAGCAACAGTGTTTCCTCTGCAGTTATTTTGGCGGCAAAATCATTACTGACACGCTAAAATAATATGAAACATTTTTTTATATATGAAGACGCTAGAACAGTCCACATTTGCTTTTTTTCCTCTACAAACAAAACAAGTAATGAATAGAAAAACCAGACAATCCCATTGTAGAATAGTTTATATACATCTATCTATTTACCTAGTCGGCTTGTTGTTGTGTATTCTATGCAAGAGAAATATTCCTCTCAAGGCGCATTCAAGTTATGAGTGCCAAAGGGAGGGAAACCTGCATTCTGAAAAGCAGTCAATGCACAACAATTATTGCAATAGCAGGGAAAACAGCAGTTTTATTTGCCTTTGTTTCTTAATTAAGTACTAAATATGCGCAAACAGCACCATTTTAAACCAGTAGATTTTAGCAGTGTCATGGCCTTGTGCAATTCACTATGAGTGCATAGGGGAGGAGTGGGGCTAAATGTAACATGTGCAATTGTGGGGTAACTTGGGCTAAAACGCCATCCTACCTCAAAATCATTTTTGGGTAGGGACTTAAATTGTGATGAGACATCATTTTTGGTTGAGCAAGTGTAGTGGCAACTAGGGAACGTGTTGGGGGGGGAATGGTGACATGAAGTGGTTTCTGTGAGAAGTACAGGCAGGGGGCATGTTACCCCATGTGCCATGAGACCCCAAGTTAACATAACATGTAGGCCTACATTATATTCACTGTGTTTATACAAGTTTTTTGGGGGGGACATAAAATTAATCAATAGGATACTAAATAGTTAAAAAAGCTAGCATAAATACAGATCGGCAACCCCAGCCTAGTTATTTATAGATGTGCTTAATTTTAAGAAGTTATTTGCCCACTTTAGTTGCAATACAAACCTTCTCAAAACATATAGGCCTATACTACGAGGTGTGCGACTATGATTCGACAAAGACGCCAAAAAAAAGGCATTGTTTCTTGCCTTATGCTGGGCATCATTCAGTGATAATATATAATTCACAAATGATAGTCTGATGGGTGACAATTTAATCTTGTCTTTACATATACTTAATCATTTGTGTGAAATTTGTTTAGATTTAGAATGGACCATTAAATCATGCACCTGTCTCGAAACAGGGGCAGCGGAAAAACATGTAATCTATTAAATAGCAAATAGAGAACGCTTTTCCCATGGGACATTTTCATGCCAGCCAGGTAGGCTATACTCCTGTTGTAAAGGTAAGCAATGTGCTTAATATTAGGAAAGTGGAGAAAATAGTAGGCCTAGCCTATAGAAAGCTGATTGGATCCTCTTTAGTAGAGGCAATCACTCTGTTCTCACGCAACTGTATAGCCTATAGAAACGTTGCACAACATAAGCTCATGGGCTCTTATGAAGTGTTTGATTAGATTTTCGATTACATTTGCATTGATGTCAGAGTTATTAGAGGGACAATAGAGTGCTGAGTACCAGGCAGTTAGCAAGTTTGGTAGGCTACTAATGACAATCAGCAGCATCAGAGCTTGGAGAAGCCTAATTACCGTGACTAAACGGTCACTTGGAATTTGACTGCCTTCATGACTCGTCACCGCATCAGCCCCAACTACATGTGGTAATGCTTATTGCTATTAGCATACCTGATAATATGGACCATGCATAGGCTATATGTATGGTCCAATATGTTAAAATAATTGTAAGAAAAACCAAATACGTAATTGGAATAATTTCTAGAGGAGGAAATTATATTTTAAATGTGTCAGCATCATTCATTTTGGAATAGAATGTCCTGTTAAAAAGTCCCAAAATTATCTGGAGGGGATCCCGGAACCCCAAAACCAGGGGGTGAGGGATGTGGTGAATAAAACAGATGGCAGGTGATGAAAATACATTCACAGTCAAAAGATCATGATTTCGCCAGTAAAGTGACATCATTGCACCAAAATTGTTTGACGTAAAAGCATACAGCTCTTGTACACCATCAGCCCAGTATAGCTGGAAGCCTGGTATATCCACAGCAGCGTCAGGTGTGTAGTCATTTAGCCAAGATTCAGTGAAGCAGAAAGCAGAAGTGACAGAAGTCATTTTTTGTTCTAATCAGAAGTTGTAGCATGTCAATTTTGAGGTGAATGCACATTGGAGAGGAAATGACCTAGGAGCAGGGAACAGGAGACCTCGCCTTCTCCCTGGCGCATCTCCCCCTCTTTCTCCAAAGCACAGTCGCATAGCCTCATTTAGAAATCCGACTCATGGTCTGGGGTTTCCAGCAGTATATCATCGGATGAGGACAAAAAAAACACCTGGTAACTTGTCCCTAATATTCAGTAGCTCATCCTGGGTGAAAGAAATTGCAATCCAAATAGTGAACAAAAACACACGAGCAGCTTCAAAACCCTGGTGGCTTTCTCACTGGGTGCCTCACACACACACATGATAAAGCATACCTGTTGTGGTAATTATTTGGGCCTGGTTCTTTTCTACTGCAGTATTCAGATGGCCCATTTCAATTAGTTCACAGCTACTTCAAAAACATTGAGATATAGAGATACATAAATTCACATGTGGACTGGAGAGTGTTCTAAGACTAAGTAATTACCAACCCCAGTGAATTGGGCCATTTCCACTACACCAGTGTTTCCCAAACTCTGTCCCCGGGACCCAAAGAGGTGCACGTTTATTTTTTAGCCCTAGCACTACACAGTTGATTCAAATAATCAAAGCTTGATGATTATTTGAATCAACCGTGTAGTGCTAGGGCAAAAAAACAAAATGTAAATACTGAGCTTTAGGAAAGCAGAATGACAAAGGGCCAAGCTGGGTTACCAATCAGACAGGCATTACAAAACAGAGACAGAAGAGAACTGCTGCAGGATGTCGATAGAGCCCCTGAAGCTACCCAAATCCACATTGATTGATTTAGCTCCAGTCAATCCCTGATGCACTCCTCACACAGAGTGTGATTTGAGTGATGCAATCAATGCAAACACCACCAGTGTGTGAGGAAGCTAAGCACTTTCACAGCTAGTCTAGCAAGAGTCCTTTAATCCAGGTTTATTTTTCCACATTAGAAAAAATGTCCCCCGCCCCAAATCAGAGGAAATCCTGTGACCCACCAGGAAACTTTGGCGACCACCTGTGGTGGGGGGGGGGGGGGGGGGGGGGGGGGGGCGATACCCATATAAGGGCTTGACATTAACTATTTTAGATACTTGTCCTTTGGATGACTGATTTAGTACTTGTCAACAAAAAGTCTGTAACACCATTTTTACATCACTGTATGATGCAAGAAATCACTTTACAAAATGAAATCAATTACTGTATTTCTTAACAGAGAATCAGATAAAAATGTAGGCTACTCTGCATATTGGCTTCTTTGCATATTCCAGCCTGTTTCAAAACAGAACACAACCCTTTTAAGACTCTTAGATGGTTGGCTACTCTTGGTAGCCTATAAAATATTGCAATATTACAATCAAATATTGTATAAGGCATAAAAAGTAAGTTCCTCCATGGCTCGAAATTGGAGGCGATAAAAAAATATGTATTTGGTTCAAAACCGGCTTTGGGGACAGTTCAGGGAGGACAGATCGTTTAGCTTAACATTTTTTATTTTTTTTAAATATTTTCATATTATAAGCTCAACAGTGCACACACATGGCTGTAGGCGACACGCAAATGTTCCAAAATGCAATTAGAGGGAAATCGCCATTCTCAAAAGCTATGACTAGGATTATGCCTTTGGATGCTGGACAATAAAACTTTTTACAGAACATGAGAAAAATGCTGGTTTCAATAGCATGTTAACATCTTGCGCACGGAACCCGGTAGCGGGCTGAAATTCCACAACATACGGTGACATAAATAGTCATATATCGCTACATAAATAGTCATATTAAACATTCATGAAAATACAAGTGTCTCACATGTATCGAAAGCCTAGAATCTTACTAATCCAACTGCGTTGTCAGATTTAAAAAAGGATTTACTGCGAAAGAATACAATGCGATTATCTGAGGATAGAGCCCCATAAAAAAATACTATTTCAACACAGGCTAACAAAATCAAACTGCATTAAAATAAATCGTTTAACTTTGACGATCTTTGTCTATTTGCAATCCCAATGCTCATTGTTACACAATGAATGATCTTTTGTTTGATAAAACCTGTTTTTATAGCCTAACACGAAACATTTTGTGAACCGCTTGTGTCGTGAATTCCGTCTCATTCCATTTTCGACGACACATTCGAGGCTAAATACCCACACAAAATGTGACTTCTCCAGTCATGTTTGGTTTCATTGCAATCAACTGGTTTGTTTGTAACACAACCAAACCTGATGGGACATTTCGCGGGACGTATTGACTGAAAGCGATTTGAAGACAACAAGTAATGACATCACTGCACCAATGATATGACCATTGTTTCGTTGATTGACTGTATTTGAACCCAATGACCACTGATCGTCTTGAAATCTAGCTGGGTAGACAGCCAATGAGCTGAGGTAAACGGCAATATGCAGTGTTTATGTGTTGGAAGACCAACCCATGTAGTAAATTCCGGCGTAACGAGTCATTCGCTATTGAAGTTTTATACCGGAAGGAGCTACGCATATTACGCACAGCATTGTTTGGTAAACGCGCAGATTCAGCTGTTAATATATCAATCAGTATGGCGACTAAGTCAGGGAAAGCTAAATCGAAGTCTAGATATACAGGTGTACACACAATTTTAGAAGAAATTGATCGGAAAAGTGAGACAGAGATTGTTGTAGGACGATTCATTTAGCGATTCCCAAGTCGAGGAATATTTTTTGAACGGAGAGGACATGTTTTGGACTGGTAAGTTCTTCTCATGCTAATGCCCTTGTTTGCAATTAATAATATAAAATGTGATTTTATTTTATTTTAGAAGCAATATATAAAGATGTAATGTTATGAAATGTGAGATGCGTGTGTCTGCCGACCCACCCCAACCCACATGAAATAGCCTATTTGAGGCTGTTGAGGGGAGGGCAGGCCCACAACAATGGCCAAAGTGAATTGGAGTCAGTAGATACAGCTGGTCTGTTGTAATATAATAAAGACAGTAGATCTAGCTGGTCTGTAATAATATATTCAACCTTATGTTCCCTGTACTCATATATATCTGTTTATTATACCTGTTGATACTCACTTTACAGCAGAAAGGGACTGCTATGGCACCTGGCATCAGCAGCACAATATTGTGTAGAGCTTTGGCAAAGTGGGTGGGGTTATATCCTTGCTGTTTGGCCCTGTCCGGGGGTCTCATCGGATGGGGCCACAGTGTCTCCTGACCCCTCCTGTCTCAGCCTCCAGTATTTATGCTGCAGTAGTTTGTGTCGGGGGCTAGGGTCAGTTTGTTATATCTGGAGTACTTCTTCGGTCTTATCCGGTGTCCTGTGTGAATTTAAGTATGCTCTCTCTAATTCTCTCGGAGGAGGACCAGGACCATGCGTCAGGACTACCTGGCATGATGACTCCTTGCCGTCCCCAGTCCACCTGGCCTTGCTGCTGTTCCAGTTTCAACTGTTCTGCCTGCGGCTATGGAACCCTAAACTGTTCATATTTACCCGAGGTGCTGTCCTGTTGCATCCTCTACAACTACTGTGATTATTATTATTTGACCCTGCTGGTCATCTATGAACGTTTGAAAATCTTGGCCATGTTCTGTTATAATCTCCACCCGGCACAGCCAGACGAGGACTGGCCACCCCTCATAGCCTGGTTCCTCTCTAAGTTTCTTCCTAGGTTTTGGCCTTTCTATGGAGTTTTTCCTAGCCACCGTGCTTCTACACCTGCATTGCTTGCTGTTTGGGGTTTTAGGCTGGGTTTCTGTACAGCACTTTGAGATATTAGCTGATGTACAAAGGGCTATATAAATACATTTGATTTGATAGAGGACTGAGGGTCTTCCAAATAGTGAAAGTGTGTAAATAGTTACATGTTATTTTGTAAATGTATATATATATATATCTATATATATATATTTTTTTTTTTCTTTTCTTCTCATGTATTTATTTATTTCATTAATTTTTCAAAAAAGGGGGGGGGAGTGTGTTAGAATAGCATTTTGGCATTTTGTATATAGTTATTTGTTTCAAAATGTATACCTTCACCAATTTGGCCACCTGGGTGACTTCATGATAAATGTCATGTAGCACACTCATTTTGGAAGTTATTATTCTGAAACTTTGCACAAGTACTGTTGCCCTCATGTTTTTCACTGAATGTTTGGTTTATCTTGTTCGTTTTAAAGATGATGATTCCACAATAAATTAAAAAAACGTATGGTTTTTTTTCATTGTATTATCTAAACCAGATCTATTGTGTCATATTCTCCTACATTCAATTCACATTTACAAACTTCAGTGTTTTCTTTCAAATGGTACCAAGAATATGCATATCCTTGGTTCTGTGCCTGAGCTACAGTCAGTTAGATTTGGGCATGTCTTCAGGCGGAAATTGAAAAAAGTAGGGGGTAGCTCTAAGAGGTTTTAAAACTTCTTATGGCTTGAATCCCGCTAATGGGATCGATATGACAACAGCCAGTGAAAGTGCAGGGCGCCAAATTCTCATAATCTCATAATTAAAATTCCTCAAAACATAGAAGTATTTTACACCATTTTAAAGATAAACTTGTTGTTAATCCCACCACAGTGTTCGATTTCAAAAAGGCTTTACAACAAAAGCACACCAAACAATAATGTTAGGTCTAAACCTAGTAACAGAAAAACACAGCCATTTTTCCAGCCAAAGAGAGGAGTCACAAAAGGCAGAAATTAATCACTAACCTTTGATGATCTTCATCAGATGACACTCATAGGACTTCATGTTACACAATACATGTTTTGTTCGATAAAGTTCATATTTATATACAAAAATCTGAGTTTATAGTGGCGCGTTAATGTTTAGTAGTTCCAAAACATCCGGTGATTTTGCACAGAGCCACATCAATTTACAGAAATACTCATAATAAAACATTGATAAAAGATACAACTATTATGCATCGAATTATAGATACACTTCTCCTTAATGTAACCGCTGTGTCAGATTTCAAAAAACTTTACAGAAAAAGCACACCATGCAATAATCTGAGTACAGCGCTCAGACAACAAATCAAGCCATACAGATATCCGCCATTTTGTGGAGTCAACAGAAGTCAGACATAACATTATAAATATTCACTTACCTTTGATGATCATCAGAATGCACTCCCAGGAATCCCAGTTCCACAATAAATGTTTGATTTGTTCGATGAAGTCCATAATTTATGTCCAAATACCTCCTTTTTGACGCGTTCAGCCCAGTAATCCAAATTCATGACACGCGAGCAGACGAAAAGTCTAAATGTTCCATTACAGTCCGTAGAAACATGTCAAACGAAGTATAGAATCAAACTTTAGGATATTTTTATAAATCTTCAATAATGTTCCAACCAGAGAATTCCTTTGTCTTCAGAAATGCAATGGAACTCAAGCTAACTCTCACGTGAACGCGCGTGGTCAGCTCATGCCACTCTGCCAGACCACTGACTCAATCCCCTCTCATTCCCCCCTCCTTTACAGTAGAAGCATCAAACAAGGTTCTAAATACTGTTGACATCTAGTGGAAGCCTTAGGAAGTGCAATTTGACCCCATAGACACTGTATATTCGATAGGCAAAGAGTTGAAAAACTACAAACCTCATATTCCCCACTTCCTGGTTGGATTTTTTCTCAGGTTTTTGCATGCAATATGAGTTCTGTTATACTCACAGACATCATTCAAACAGTTTTAGAAACTTCAGAGTGTTTTCTATCCAAATCTACCAATAATATGCGTATATTAGCAACTGGGCCTGAGTAGCAGGCAGTTTACTCTGGGCACCTTATTACTCCAAGCTACTCAATACTGCCCCCAGCCATAGGAAGTTAAGTGTTTATAAAATAATTCCCTCAACATTTATAAAAAAGGTTGAATTGTAGCTACGCTACTTTGAAACAAGGTAATACATGCTTCATAAAATGACAAAACATCCAGGTTTTAAACATTTATGATTAATAGTTTTAAAATGCTGACCACCTCCGCTCAGATTCAAGTTGTCCTGGACAAGAGGACAAGCGTTAATGTCGAGCCCTGCCCTAATTGGGAACCCCTGCTTTAATCTGACCTGAACCAGATTTGTATTAGACTATAATGTGATTTTAGAAACAATAGCCAATACTGTAAATGAAAGGTAGACCTATGTGCAATATCAGTTAACATTGCTTTATGATGGGAAAGTGTGACCACTTCTGTTTTTTCAATGGTCTTTTCAATAAATAAATAAAAATTAGATGAAATCAAAAATCTTTATAAAATGCATTGGGTAGAAGTAAATTAATCCACAAATATAAATTCATATACACATCTCAAATGACCATGTTTTCATTCATTTGTAACAGTATGGGACTGGATCCAGGAAGTAAGGCAACATGTGCAGTCATCGTATTGCATAGGTCCAAACCCATGCTATCAGATATCCATAGACTTCGTCATTGCGCTAATGCTAGTTAGCATTGGCTTATGAAACTGCCTCCAACTTCCTTCATACTGGACAGACATAAAAATGGTATCCACAATTCATCTGACTCTTATCAAAATATCACTTTAAAGAAGCAAGCAGCAATAAATCATAGGTGTCGTGTCACGCAATATATATCCATGAAGGAGAGTGAGCAGCTTCAATATCGTTCAGCAGCTTTAATGAGACTAGCCTAACATCCTGCTGGAAGGCTTCTTAACACCAGAGTACTGCACTGTGAATAAAATTAGGCCCTACTGCTTAGTTTTTGCCATGGGTATCAAGATGCCCAAAGCCTGCATAAACTTGATTGTGATTACGGTTTTGCTAATTTATCAGCTGCATAGCTGGAAGAGCCCAAAGGTCAAACAGGAGAAGAGAACGGTGCTGGGGCAGAGGGAATGTGGTCAGGTCAAAGGAATCCATATGCCAATCATGAACAAATTAGGATGTGAGAAGAGAAATCTTGTGAGATCAATAAATTGTACTAAAGTTCTACAGTACAATGCCAATGCGTCATGACAGTGACGGTCTTTCTAGCGTTCAATCACAGATCAAAAGATGCCGGCCGTGTTTGAGATCGACTAGCCTTCATTGCAGTCAGTGACTGCAGACTGAGCGAAATGTACGCTATCGAACAGTTGTCATATCCTGGGCCAATTCTTGAAGATGTATGGCAGGGGTCAGTAACAGGCATCCCGTGGGCCAAAACCAGCCTGTGAGTGATTCCCCCCCCCAAAGATTTTTGTAAAAAAAAAAAATAATAATAATATCACCAAGGATTTCAGTTTTTCTGCAAAAAATATATACTTAAATCACCAGGAATTCAGTTAACATTTATATCAAGTATTCCCACAAATAAAAATACGTGATCGTGTCAATATAAAATCAGGTACAAAACTGTTTTCAAATACAATATATTTTTGGCCTTACTACTTGTGGTCAATTTTGCCGTGTAGAAATAATTATGTTCCGGACCCCCGAACATCCGCTCTAACAAAAATCAGACCGCAGCTGAATCTAGTTGCCTATTCCCTACCACTATACAATTCAAAAACAGACTTGGGTTTAAAGTGAACAGGTGCTAAGATCTGTTAATAATTGAAGGTGTCAGAAATGTGTATACCTGCGTTATGGTGCTCTTATGCACTTCCCTTCAATTAATGTTGGTCTACTATGAACATTACCCTGGTAAAGCCACTTGAGTACTACCAAGTCATCTGTGGTCCCCCTAACATAACAGGTTATAGCCAGTAGCTCTCCGTCAAGTCCCCAGCCCTGTAAATGAGTGACACCTGAGTGGATGAATTAATAAATGATACTGGTACATGGGGGATGGACAATCTTCCAGTGGTGTGTATTCATGGATGTGAAGGGTAGCCAGACTTCCCAAAAAAATTACCAAGAGAGAAAACATACCAAAAAATGTGTCTTTGTTTTTCATAATTTTCCTTCAAATCACAAGAGGCTGAATGCATCTCATCTGAGAAAGCATCCAAGCAAGCGAAACAGTGCATCTCTGTCTCCATGTGTAGGCCATCTGATGCGGTCGTGTCCAAAAGAGTATGACGCAGCCCGTAGCTTTGAATGCCAGGGAAGCCAGCAAGTATTCGGCCTTTCTTTATAAAAATAGTATAAAATAATAGCTAATCAGCGTCAGCTCAACTGTGAATGGTCCTGGCACACCCCCAAAAAATACAAATAAATAAATACGTGTCAATGGAAGCCAGTTTGGGTTTGGTGTCACTCCTATCAAATCGCATTGAGAGCAAACGTCATTGACAGAAACAACTTGAATTGTTGTATCTCATTATGTTGTCCTCCAGTGGCAAGCTAGCTAAAATTGTCCCTTTCCTAAATTAGCCATGGAGATAGGGATTTGGACTTGTGGTTTTACTTAATTCTCCGTACTGGCCAATGCTTATAACGCCGATTCTAATCCAACCATTAATTCATACATTGTGCCCCTGGCCTGAGAGGATGGAAGTTCAATAAGTAGCTAGATGTAGAAGGCTAATGTTAACTAGCTAAAATTTCCCATTAAAGGAAGTTAGGCTAGCGAGCAAGCATTTTATCCAGGTAGCCTAGGACCACAAAAAAATAAAAGAGTGTACTGTATGACAGAGTGATAGACTGTTTCATCAACATGAATGAGGAGGATGGCATTGGCCTTTCTCTTCAAATAGGGTGAGTCAACATGTTCGCTCTATTTGCACAAATGTACATGCATACAGAAATCAGAACCATGGACAGCCACATCATATTAGCTTACGTTGATTGGACTAAATCTTTTTTGGTAGTCACTGTATTAGACTAAGCATACTGTAGATGATTTGATGATGATGATGAAGTTGAAATGGTGCGGGAATAGTGGAGGCAGCTCCTGTTTTCTTTGCGACTTGCGCCAACTCTCCATGGTTCTAAATCAATAGTTGTTTAGTGGCCCGAAAATGTCAGAAACATAACTTTTCTTGACCATGCTGTAGGGCATGTAACTGTCAGTTATATGCAATATGCTTTGTGGACTTCACTGGACAGATATTGCTGTCCGTTGTTTTGATGAAACAAAGGTGTGGTTGAATTTATTCTGCTACTGTCTTCTTATTGTCTCTGCCTTTAGGCATATTTGTCACAGTTGCAAGGCCTATGAAGTAACAGGTTAAAGAGCAAACAACGCAATTACCACAACACATAGGTTGTAATAAAGCTTTTTTTCTGGCTTCCCCAGTGATTTTACACATGCACCACTACTGCGGTCTTCCCTAAAAACGTACTACTGCTCCTCTGACCAAGTAGCTTAGCATGAAAATGGGTTGGCGTTCGAACTTTCTATGTCCTACACATATTTTCCGGCTTTTCACTGACAGCAAATGTTGCGCAGCATACTAGGCTAAGAGGCCTAGGCTCTCTCCTTTCAACCGAGGCAGAATATTGCCGCAGTGCTTAATTTATAACATTCTTGCAGCCATTTATATAACAAGGTGCAATATTAATTTTAAAAAATATAACGAACAGTGATGCACAGTGCATGTGTGACAATTATGTATGCCTACAAGCATCCGATGGCCGATTACTGAAACCATAATATAGCCTACCCAATGATAAGTAATTACAGGATCAATGAGGCGAGGCATTGCTCCCGCAATCCATTTGCTCCATGTTCCCTTCATAGCTCTTAGGGCTGACTCCATTAAGTCGACTGGTCGATTGTTTGGTCGATAGGCTGTTGGTCGACCAAGATTTTTTTTAGTCGAGCAGTGGCAAATATAAAAAAAAATGTGTATGGCACACGAGGCACCTGTCTGATTCACGCCTGTCTGAGTGGACTAATCCATTGCAGAGGCCGCAGGGACGGCACACCAGTATCACCAGTAGTACATTTACCAATTCATTCCCATTATTTCTAAAAATCTACAATGTTTTTTGATTAAGGTCATTTCTGTTTATGCACTCAATATATTATTACTACAGTCTTACCATTGTCATTATAGGAGTGGACACATTGTTTGCAGAGTGCACAACCTAGGCTTCCCTGGTTTATTTCATTCCATTTACGAGTTGTCAATTTATTCCATGTCTTGTTTGTACTGTACTGCTCCTGTCAATCTTGACTAAGGACACGCACCAAATTACACATAGAAGTAGGCTTATAGACTATCGGGCCTGCATGCAAATGTGGGCCTATAAATGTGCCCCTTTGGGATCTGATAATTTTTTCTTCGCCTCAAACAGCAAGTAAACAAATACTTTTTACATCCATTGAGAATGCCAATAGTTCCTCAATGTAGCCTATTAGAAAAATCTTTCTTGATAAAAATGTCATGCTCTGATCCGGTGTAAACGTCATAAAATAGACCTACCTGATTACTTCTTATCCCTCAAACAGCCTACAGCTGTGTCTGTCTCTCCGGAGCTCACTGGCACAGGACACTGAGGGCCTAGAATATTTTATACAATGTTACAAGTTTGCTAGCAGGAGCTTTGGGCCGGACCAAGCTAATAGTTGACAATGTTTCAAGTTCCTTACAGACAGGCCATGCATAGCCAATTTATGTACGCTATTTTTACATATCGGCAATGGCAACAGAAGTTTAAATTTGAATAGTTTTCATTCAGATAGAATTTTTATTAACCACATGACATTGATTGAGATATATAAAACTGTTCCATGAAAATGTGCATTTGAAAATCATAACTGGCATGCAGATCAGTAGAAATAGTATGATAACTTGGCACTCCAAATGGAAAAAGTTGCCGACCACTGGTGTTGCCCATAATCGGCAACTTCAGGAGCATAAACTGGTATGATCTGCAAAGGCCAGCAGCAACGGGAGGAAGAGTGTCAGAAACAGGTTTTTAAATTCTTCTGGTTAGGCTATATTGATCTCTGGCTCCCTCTTCAGTAATTTGTGTGTCTTCATTTTTAAATAGCAGTGCTTAAAGCATCAGACAAGCTCAGTAGCCTACATATAGTTGGCTGTATTCAAACATAGGGTGTGTCTATATATGGAAAAAGACATGTTTTACATGTAGAACAGACGACTCTCGATCAACCAAGATTTTGTTTTGTCAAGGACAGCCCTAATACCTTTGCACATTTTAATCATGAGCCAGTCTGTTGCGAATTGATTTAATTTGGAGAGTAGCTAGGGATGGGCACAGTTATTCAAATATTTGAATATCTGAAACGGATGTTAGTATTTGAATAGGCAAAAAAAAATTTTAGGCCCAATTTAATTAGGAATGAAAATGCCTTGTCTTAAGTAAATTATCCACATGACACTGTTACATACAAGGATGACATTTGAAACTCCTATTTTTTATTTTATTTTATTAAAATGTGTGTATATATATATATATGTATGTGTGTGTGTGTGTATGACGTGTGCCCCATAAAAATACAAATAATACTGGTAGCCATCTATGCCGGTAACCTACACACATTTCACACATGTAGCTTGTTGATTTTGGTCAGCCAATCAAAACTGCTCTACAGTCCACGGTTCCATATGTAGCAAGGGAAGTGAGAGATCTCTAATCAATCCAAAATGGAAAGAAATTATGAAATTAAACGTTAGCCAAATGAGAATGAGTGGGTTACAACAAACAGGGTAGGCTGTTTAATCTGAATTATGATGTTATTTGTTTACAAGGACAAGGAGCGCAGCATATTGTAGCCTCATTTACTAGCTGGCTAACTTTGCTCAGCTAGCTATCTTCTCTACATCGATTTGAAGCAGTCAAGTAGGACTGAGTGATATGGCCCAAAATATCACAACACAGTATTTATTTTAATATTTTTTTAGAGTGGACATATTTTATGTTTTTGAATAATACAAGTTATACATTTGCTTTATGAGTAGTGTGTGACCATATAGCAGCAACACATAGATTCTAAGTGATTGCAATGGGTATTTCTCCATTCTGTTTTATAGCGTTCAAACTTCAACCAAAAATTATTTTACGCATTTATCCATTTCTGCATTTCCTGCACTCATTTGAGATCATGTCCACACTGCCATGTAGGGCTGCACGATATGGGCAAACAATCTAGGCCTTATTTTTAACCAAATGTTGCAATTGCGATTTTGACTTGCGATTTAGAGCAAAACACTTAGTAGAACTGTTGGAATCATGGAAATATGATTAGGGAGGAGTTATTGCGACAGGGTAGGAACCAAAGTGTTGAGAAGTGTTTCCTAGGGGACCCTATAATCTTTGGCTACATTTAATGTTCGCTTAGCTACTTCATGTAGCTAACACGGTCTTGCTTTGCATATTCCTCTTTGATTTAGAAGATACTGTTGCACAAACAACATGCTGATTTAGGTATACACCATCACTGGTATTATCAGGCTGTATATCTAATTACGTCTGCTCTGACTCAGTATATTTATTAGCTAGCTAGCAATTAGCATTAGTGGCTAACAATTAGCGACTAACAATATTTAGGCCAAACTTGCTGTTTGCAGATGTAAGAATCACAAACTAATTGTAATTATAGAACGCAAGTGGATTTATATTAAAAATCAAAGCAAAAACAGAATCATTGTCATCAACATTGTTGCATGCTCTGCATTGACCATGCAGACTGAACGCAAGTGTCTCGTGGTCGAGGAACAACAAATTTGCACCTTGAGGCAGGGGGCGGGGCTAGGTCTGTGTGGATAGCGACATGGAGAGAGAGCTGAGAAAGCTGACTAAAGTAGCTTTGCAAACTATATCACATTTAACGAATCAAACATTCAAATACCGTTACAGAAGGTAAAGTAAAAACCCAAACTGGTCCATGAATCAATACCGGTATACCGCCCAGCCCTAGACTCAAGACATGCACTGTTATGGGCTGATAGATAAACAGCAGCTAACTTTTTTTGTCTAACTAGCACGAGCCAGCGTGGCTACTTTCTAGTCTGTCTCTCTCAATCTCTCTGCCTGCTGCTCCATCATAGCGGAACCCTCCGCATTTCTCCCTCGTGCAAGGCTCAGGTTAAAAACATGTAAGGGGGGGGAATCATGATATTTGAGTAGTGAAATTATTTCTAATGCCTATCCGTAATAGCAGTCACACACCAGACATTTCCAACCTGATCTCTGAGCATTTCATATTATTCTGTGCATACAATTCTGAGACACTGCATTTAGTATGATATGTAATGTTTCGTATGGCATTTATTATTTTGTGGATGTCCATCATCCATTTCGTATTATATGTTACAAATTGCAATTCGTACAATATTTTACATATTTGCAAACATAGGATATGTTACGAATTCCAAATTGTTGTGGCTAACGTTAGTTAGGTGGCTAGGGTCTAGAGTTACGGGTCAAGGTTAGGAGTTAGGTTAGGGTTAAGGTTATGGAAAGGGTTAGCTGACATGCTAAGTAGTTGCAATGTTGTTAATGAACTAAAATTGTCCTTGATGAGATTCGCACACAACCTTTGGGTTGCTAGATGTTAGGGGTCAAGGTTAGGAGTTAGGTTAGGGTTAGCTAAAAGGGTTAAGGTTAGAAGAAAGATTAGCTAACATGCTTAGTAGTTGCAAAGTAGCTAAAAAGTAGTAAGTAGTTGCAAAATGTCAAATTTTGCTAAAATGATAAATGGGTTTCGAACACACATCCTCTCTTGCTAGACATTCACGTTATACACCCACCCCGACCATACAAACCCTCCTTTAGTTTTTGTCTCATGTAATCTTCCATCTTATATAACCATAGCAAATGTAACATATCAATCCAATTTCAGTGTCCAAGATTTACATCTACCATGTTACATCTAGTCTATGAGACCAATGACATTTCACATTCAACTGGGTTTGGTTAGCACTAGGGTGCAAGAAATATCAGGCATCATAAACTGGTGTAGGATTGTGTCATGTAAACTACTCAATATCGACAAATAACCCTGATCTTGAGAAAAATAAATTGCTGCAAGGGATTCCTAAGCTAACTAAGTAGCAGTATAAGGCTCCCCTTGAAATATGGAGCATCTGAATTGGAAGAGAATGTTTTGCTACTTTTGTTCTGCCTGGACCAGATCAGAAGACTTATCTGCAGTGGACAGTTGGAAAAATCCTAGGTCTACATTTTACTTGGTTAATCACTAAATCAGGGGCATGCTCTGAGCTGTGGTTTGGCAACAAGATATAGAAGAGAATTGATAGCTATCAAACAATGGAGGGACCTTGTTAAGTGAACTATCTGTGAAAAAATTATTTAGCCACAGGTTCATTCAACTCATTCAAAATCAGTAATTTCCAGTGGTTGGTCAAAACTGAACAGATCATTTTTAACTGTTAGGCCAAAGTGACTTTCACTTTTACTTGAGTAGTTTTCTTTTAAGATATCACTTTTGTTTCTGTAAAAGTAAAGATATCTAGTGTTCAGGTCAGAACCATTCTTTTCAAATCTTAAGAACCGGTTAATAATGTTTTTCCTTGTTCCATTATCATTCTGTGATAATGCATGTAATATCCTAAACACATTCCAATTCACATCATGATGTTCAGTGCTTCATGTCAAGCCCCCTCCATTGCCCACCCCGCTCTCTCCCCACATCACAGGAGGCATAATGCCCGGAACGATGCAAATGGAATAGCATCAAACATATGGAAACCATGGGTTTGACGTATTTGATACCATTCCACTTATTCTACTCCAGCCATTACCACAAGCCTGCACTTATCTGACCAATCAACATGTGTTGAGTAAATAATCTAAATGTAAAAACAATGTTGATTTCAAAGGTTAAAAAAATGACAGAAAACTTTCAACTTGTGCAAATGGGGATTTGCGCTCCATAATACAGTTGAAAATCAGTCGTCATTTTATGAGTGAAGACAAAGAGAAAGTGGCCACAATCCACATGCCACAATCACCAGCCAGATCAACTATATGCGAAGGATATGCGTCACGCTGCATGAGGCAAATGGTGGTCACACCAGATACAGACTGTTTTTCTGATCCACACCACTATCTTTTCATTTTATTATTATTTTATTTTTTTAAAGGTACTGTATCTGTGACCAACAAATGCATATCTGTATTCCCAGTCATGTAAAATACATAGATTAGGGCCTAATGAATGTATTTAAATTGACTGATTTCCTTATATGAACTGTAACTCAGTAAAATCTTTGAAATTATTGCATGTTGCGTTTATATTTTTGTTCAGTGTCATTTCAAAAAAGCATGGTAGCATCACTTTCTAGTCACTCTGACATATTTGCAAGGCTACAGTGTAAGGTGGAAGTGGAATGGAGAGATGTGAGCATGTAATATGGCTGCACAGTTATGAACAGGTCCAAGACCTGAAGCAGAACCCACTGCTACTAATGGGGGTTGTCCATTTTAACTCTGGTCTGACAGGGCCAGCATGATTAGCCTGGAAATTTGCCCAATTCTGGTTTGCTTATGGACCAGTGTTGTATTATACAGTGCCTTGCGAAAGTATTCGGCCCCCTTGAACTTTGCGACCTTTTGCCACATTTCAGGCTTCAAACATAAAGATATAAAACTGTATTTTTTTGTGAAGAATCAACAAGTGGGACACAATCATGAAGTGGAACGACATTTATTGGATATTTCAAACTTTTTTAACAAATCAAAAATTGCAAAATTATTCAGCCCCTTTACTTTCAGTGCAGCAAACTCTCTCCAGAAGTTCAGTGAGGATCTCTGAATGATCCAATGTTGACCTAAATGACTAATGATGATAAATACAATCCACCTGTGTGTAATCAAGTCTCCGTATAAATGCACCTGCACTGTGATAGTCTCAGAGGTCCGTTAAAAGCGCAGAGAGCATCATGAAGAACAAGGAACACACCAGGCAGGTCCGAGATACTGTTGTGAAGAAGTTTAAAGCCGGATTTGGATACAAAAAGATTTCCCAAGCTTTAAACATCCCAAGGAGCACTGTGCAAGCGATAATATTGAAATGGAAGGAGTATCAGACCACTGCAAATCTGGACCTGGCCGTCCCTCTAAACTTTCAGCTCATACAAGGAGAAGACTGATCAGAGATGCAGCCAAGAGGCCCATGATCACTCTGGATGAACTGCAGAGATCTACAGCTGAGGTGGGAGACTCTGTCCATAGGACAACAATCAGTCGTATATTGCACAAATCTGGCCTTTATGGAAGAGTGGCAAGAAGAAAGCCATTTCTTAAAGATATCCATAAAAAGTGTCGTTTAAAGTTTGCCACAAGCCACCTGGGAGACACACCAAACATGTGGAAGAAGGTGCTCTGGTCAGATGAAACCAAAATTGAACTTTTTGGCAACAATGCAAAACGTTATGTTTGGCGTAAAAGCAACACAGCGCATCACCCTGAAGACACCATCCCCACTGTCAAACATGGTGGTGGCAGCATCATGGTTTGGGCCTGCTTTTCTTCAGCACGGACAGGATAGATGGTTAAAATTGATGGGAAGATGGATGGAGCCAAATACAGGACCATTCTGGAAGAAAACCTGATGGAGTCTGCAAAAGACCTGAGACTGGGATGGAGATTTGTCTTCCAACAAGACAATGATCCAAAACATAAAGCAAAATCTACAATGGAATGGTTCAAAAATAAACATATCCAGGTGTTAGAATGGCCAAGTCAAAGTCCAGACCTGAATCCAATCGAGAATCTGTGGAAAGAACTAAAAACTGCTGTTCACAAATGCTCTCCATCCAACCTCACTGAGCTCGAGCTGTTTTGCAAGGAGGAATGGGAAAAAATGTCAGTCTCTCGATGTGCACAACTGATAGAGACATACCCCAAGCGACTTACAGCTGTAATCGCAGCAAAAGGTGGCGCTACAAAGTATTAACTTAAGGGGGCTGAATAATTTTGCATGCCCAATTTTTCAGTTTTTGATTTGTTAAAAAAGTTTGAAATATCCAATAAATGTCGTTCCACTTCATGATTGTGTCCCACTTGTTGTTGATTCTTCACAAAAAAATACAGTTTTATATCTTTATGTTTGAAGCCTGAAATGTGGCAAAAGGTCGCAAAGTTCAAGGGGGCCGAATACTTTCGCAAGGCACTGTATCAACTTGTCAAGACTGGCAGAGAAGGCTGTTATTGTGTAGTCTTACAGTCCCTTATTGCATTTGGGACATTGGTGGTAAGCCACATGTGCAGCCGTCTTCATCGACCTGGCCAAGGCTTTCTTGTCGGCAGACTCAACAGCCTTGGTTTCTCTAATGACTGCCTCGCCTGGTTCACTAACTACTTCTCAGATAGATTTCAGTGTGTCAAATCGGAAGGCCTGTTGTCCGGACCTCTGTCAGTCTCTATGAGGGTACCACAGGGTTCAATTCTCGGGCCGACTTTTTTCTCTGCAAATATCAATGATGTCGCTCTTGCTGCGGGTGATTCTTTGATTCACCTCTACGCTGATGACACCATTCTGTATACATCTGGCCCTTCTTTGGACACGGTGTTAAACCCTCTTTGGGCTAGGGGCAGTATTTTCACGTCCGGATGAAAAGCCTGCTACTCAGTTCCAGAAGCTAGGATATGCATATTATTACTAGATTTGGAAAACACTCTGAAGTTTGAATAATGCCTGTGAGTATAACAGAACTTATTTGGCAGGTGAAACCCAGAGCACAATCCATCCAGGGGAAAAAAAATTTGAGGTCAATGTGTTTTCCATTTTTTTTCTATGGGAAACCCTTTTTAATAGGAATATGGTTGCAGTTCCTATGGCTTCCACTAGATGTCAACAGTCTTTAGAATTTTGAGAAATGAAGAAGTAGTCCTGTTCTTTCCATGTGTCACTCGGATGGACTCAAGTTTTTTGTTGCGCATGACCTGGAATGCGCTTCACGTTGTTTTTATCCAGTATTGAATACAGTATACCCAGTCTTAAATTGTATCGATTATTTACGTTTTAGGATACCTTAGGTTGGATTAGGAACGTTGTTTAAAATGTTTGACCAAGTTTACAGGTAACTTATTAGATACTTTGTAGGCATGTTGAGCGAGTTGAAACCGGTATATTTCTGAATCAAACGCGTCAAATAAATTGACATTTTTGGAACATAAAGGACATTATCGAACAAAAGGACCATTTGTGATGTTTCCGGGAAATTTTGGAGTGCCAACAGAAGAAGATCTTCAAAAGATAAGGCATTAATTATATCGCTATTTCTGACTTTTGTCACACACCTGCCTGGTTGAAATGTGATTTTCATGTGTTTGTATGCGAGGTGCTGTCCTCAGATAATCTCATGGTCTGCTTTCGCCGTAAAGCCTTTTTGAAATCTGACACAGCGGCTGGATTAACAAGAAGTTAAGCTTTATTTTGATGTAGAACACTTGTATGTTTTATGAATTCTTATTATGAGTGTTTTTGAATTTGGCGCACTGCAATTTCACTGGATATTGTCAAACCAATCCTGTTAACGGGATTCGAGCGGGAATGGGATATAAGGGATCCCTAAGAGGTTTAACAAACCTCCACACGAGCTTCAACGTCATACAACACTACTTCCGTGGCCTCCAGCTGCTCTTCAATACTAGTCAAACGAAATACATGCTCTTCAACCGATCGCTGCCCGGACAAGCCCGCCCAACTAGCATCACTACTCTGGACGGTTCTGACTTAGATATTTATAGTTGTCCACAAATTATAGGTGTCTGGCTAGACTGTAAACTCTCCTTCCAGACTCACATTAAGCATCTCCAATCCAAAGTTAAATCTTGAAATCGGCTTCCTATTTCGCAAAAGAACCTCCTTCACAAATGCTGACAAACATACCCTCAAAACTGACTATCCTACCGACTTCAGCGATGTCATTTACAAAATAGCCTCAAACACTACTCAACAAATTGGATGCAGTCAATCACAGTGCCATCCATTTTGTCACCAAAGCCCCATATACTACCTACCCACCACTGCGACCTGTATGCTCTTGATGGCTGGTCCTCGATACACATTTGTCGCCAAACCCACTGGCTCTAGGTCATCTATAAGTCTTTGCTAGGTAAAGCTCTGCCTTCGCTCACTGGTCACCATAGCAACACCCAACCATAGCACACGCTCCAGCAGGTATATTTCACTGGTCATCCCCAAAGCCAACACTTGCTTTGGCCGCCTTTCCTTCCAGTTCTCTGCTGCCAATGACTGGAACGAATTGCAAAGAAAACGCACAAAAACACTGAAGTTGGAGACATATCTCCCTCACTAACTTTAAGCAACAGCTGTCAGAGCAGCTTACCGATCGCTGCAGCTGTACACAGCCCATCTGTAAATAGCCCATCCAACCAACTACCTACCTCATCCCCATATTTGTGTTTCTGCTCTTTTGCACACCAGTATTTCTGATTGCACATCCTCATCTGCACATATCACTCCAGTGTAAATTGCTAAATTGTAATTACTTCGCCACTATTGGCCTGTTTATTGCCTTACCTCCTTACTTAATTTGCACACACTGTATTCAGATGTTTCTATTGTTGACTGTACGTTTGTTTATCCCATGTGTAACTGTGCTGTTGTTTTGTCGCACTGCTTTGCTTTATCTTGGCCAGTCGCAGTTGTAAATGAGAACTTGTTCTCAACTGGCCTACCTGGTGAAATAAAGGTGAAATAAAATACATTTAAAAATGTGATCATTTGCTGACTGGATCCTTTAGCAGTAGACTACCTTCGGACCAGTCAGTTCTTGCACGACAAGACTTTTATCTCCCTCACCAACTTCAAACATCAGCTATCTGAGCAGCTAACCGATCGCTGCAGCTGTACATAGTCTATTGGTAAATAGCCCACCCTTTTCACCTACCTCATCCCCATACTGTTTTTATTTATTTACTTTTCTGCTCTTCTGCACACCAATATCTCTACCTGTACATGACCATCTGATCTTTTATCACTCCAGTGTTAATCTGCAAAATTGTAATTATTTGCCTACCTCCTCATGCCTTTTGCACACATTGTATATAGACCCCCCCTTTGTTTTCTACTGTGTTATTGACTTGTTAATTGTTTACTCCATGTGTAACTCTTTGTTGTATGCTCACACTGCTATGCTTTATCTTGGCCAGGTCGCAGTTGCAAATGAGAACTTGTTCTCAACTAGCCTACCTGGTTAAATAAAGGTGAAATAAAAGAAATAAATAAAAATGCTTTGTTCAATAGCAATAAGAGGTTTGTTGACACAAAAGGTTTCCTAAATATGGGCTTCCTGGACCAACCAAGAGCTTGGTGAGTGAAAGTATGTGCAATACATTTTGGGGGGGGGGTAAATACAGATTTCTCTGCTCTCCAATACATTTCAATAGATATAATTGACCTATTAACAGAGTATATTGAACCTTGTGTCACAGGAGTGGACATCAGATCAAATAAATAGTTATTCACAGCTGGGAAGTGAGACAGGTCCTTGTGTGGTGAGAGATTACTTGGAACTTTACATGGCAGAAATGTCAATATTACCTACATCAATCTCCAGGCAGAGAGAGCATGAAAGTTCAACGCTTTCAATGTGCCAAGAAAGTGCTGCCCACAAAACCTAGTTGGAAAAGAGCTTAACTGGAAAGAACTGTGTTCATTGCTGGCAAATCAACAATAACACAATAAAAAGGCTCACAATGAATTACAGTTGATTGAGATTTTGGACAATAACAAGTACGAGCCTCATCTACAGTTGGTCCAGAAATTACCTGATCTAAAGATAGTGATGCAACTTTAGTCACAGTGTGGACTATCCATTCATAAGGCTACACAGTTGACTTGCAGATCTGATAAGTTTATCACTAAGAAGGCTAGGAGCATGGATGGGCAACTCCAGTCCTCAGGGGCTCAGTGGTTGATACACTTTCCCCCCAAACCCTAGCAAACACATCTGATTAAACTAATTGCATTCTAAACTAAAGATCATTAGTTGATTTTTGGAGTCAGGGGTGTTTGCTTTCACATTTTTGCCCCAGCTATCAGGCCACAAAGGACTGGAGTTGCACATCCCTGGGCTAGAGTGTAAGCCATAACCAGCTTAAAAATCTAAAGATACAAAGCAATATGGGATAGACCTAGGCCTACATTAGCCGTTTCCATTATCTTGTGCAGCGATTTTGTTGTTGACATTTAGAAAGATTGCATAGAAATTGCAACAACTGCCTTTGTTTCTACTGAACTGTCGTGACAAATACAGCAGACCGTAAGGACGTCAACACCTTGAGTGTTGACGTCAAAAACCTTGAGTGCCAAATAAAAAATTAAGTGGTTGAACTGTTTCCATTATCCATTTAGGGAATTTGCACATTAATAAATGTGAGAGTCTGTATGCCTTCCCACCTACAGTATGTTTCATGTCTCAGGTAGCCCGCAAAGGCCAGCATGGATAGAATGCAAGAATTTACTCATCTTTGCCATATTCTAATAATTCTCATGTGCCAACATATCGCCATGGTCTGTGCTATTGTGAAACTTGCACTTCTGTAGAGCTGAAATAATTGGATTGTAAAACTTGCATCCAGCCAACCAGAAAAGCAAGGCAAAACAATTCAAGCATTCTTGAAAGTCAAGACAATCCTTGTTCTCCAAATAAACATTTGTATAGTTAAAAAAAAATAAAAAATTGCAAGCAGTAGACATTTAGAATTAAAATGTGTAGTGAAGCTTTATAGTAACGTGTGACATCATGTGCCCAGAGTACCTTAAATTATTCATTTATTCTGAAAAACTGTTTCCATCATCATTTCTTGCAATGAAGAAAGTTTGACTAGACAAATCCACCCGTTGAATGGATAAAAAATGTTGTTGATCTTCAGAACATTTCTTCAATAGCTGCTGTTTCCATTACACGTAGCAATGTTTTTTTTGCGACATTGACCCAGGTTTATTCAACAAAAGCAATGGAAACCTGCCTAGTGAGCGGCAATAAGAGAAATACAAAAAAGCTGTGAGTTTAGCAATGTGATAGCCTCAGTCTGCATGACCTAGGCTACACTTAAATGCAATTTGTAGGCCTATTTTGGGATTTGTAGCCTTCACTTACAGGGAAAACAAAACAACCTTGCAAAACAGTCAATATGAGGAAATAGGTGAATGCATAATTTCCTTCATGAGGCCATCTGTTGTTGGCTAATATTGAGGCCAACTGACAACACTATCTAAATGAAGACAACGGAATTCAAAGCTGAAAGGTCTAAATGAGGAAAAGCCTTGTCTCATGTGATGAACTGCTTACCAAACCAATGTGTTGAGAAGCAACAATGGCATCAATTTAATTTGGAAACTGTTCTCAACCACAGGAATTGGTCCAGACTTTCCCAAATGTTGAATGGCAACATATAGTAAACGTCAAGCACTCAAAATTGCTGTTTGAAAGATTCCGCAAACGGATCACTTTTTTCTCTGAATGGTGAATTGACACTTGCAATGAAATTCAGACAAGACCTCTACTTTCACCTGACTGTTTGCATTGTCAATGTGTGTGTGAACAGTGGTTTTTGGATTGCAAGTGGTCGAGGTTGCTGAACCAATGTGCATAACATGTACACTTAGTGGAAGATCAAATCTAAGGATGCATCCACAAAGCTAACAATATAGCCAACCATGGACCTCTTTGTGTTCTCAAATCCGTGTAAATCTGCATAAAAATATGATTTACCTTTATAATGCTGCTCCTGCGTGGTATTCCGGATTTGGAATCCAATCTGACAGAGGAGTTGTTGGCGGTTTCAAGCCCTGGGCTGTCATGTAACGTTTCTGATCCAACCATGTCTGCCGGTATCCCACAGTCCCCATTGAAGACCGATACTTCGCACTGCGTCCTCCCGTCTGTTTTATCACTGGGCAAAGCCACCGAATCCCCAGTATTCGATGGAGATGAGCCGTCGTTCTCTCCAAACTCCGCCATAGGCACTCCACGCACACAGACAGACCAAGCTTAGCTGTCAAGCTGCTATGTAGGTGTTTCACTTGCAACGCTGTTGTATTTATCCAATGTCCTGGCTTGCTAGCTAGCTACCTCGTTATAACAACTGCACAAAAACGTTCCGTATCATTTTCTTGGTCCATATTTGACTGGTATTTAATGTCGCGTCTTCCATGGATTGTGCTCTGTAAAACAAAACATCAACAAGAGACATTGAATACCAATAGATTAAACTGTTCAATGCTAGACATGATCTGAAATTGTATGCAGACGATGTCTAATAATGTGACTTTGAATGGTAACGTTAGCTGACGAACGTTAATTACGTACAAACAGTTCAATTGCATTCAATGGCATTTTCAATTTGCAAAGCTGTCGGTAAAACATTGCAAAATTATTTCATAATGGATGCATTAGCTAGCTACATCGTCTCATTAGAAATTATGTCTGGTAAGTCATTCGGTAGTTAGCTGCCTAGCTATGCAACATTCGTAAATTAGTTTAACGTTAGTCAACAAGTTAGCCATATTTGCGTTCGTCTGGGATAGAAGTGGCTTGTTTGTTAGCTGCTGTGTTGTATATCTGGACTAGAGCTAATTTAGTTATAGCTAGCAAACTTAGTTATACGTCCTTACTCAGTCATGTTACGTTAACTGACAAATTAGCCCACATTTAATTAACTTGCCAATAGTTAGCTAACATTAACTAACCTGGCAAACTAACACTAATGTTACAGACAAATATGTTTTAACTAACCCTCTCGTATCTGTTCTACAGCCACACATGCCAACATAATTTCATGTTATCACACTTGCCTTGCTTGATAAAGTATTGTCAAAAGAGAACGAAGTTCCATTCTGTTGTGCTATCCAGCTGCAACGACGAGACTACTGTTCAGTCCATGCATCACCACCAGTTGCTTCATTAGTTAGCTTGCAATGCAGCTAATATTATTTAGCAAGTAGTCACCGACTAAACCCAACTGTCAACACATTTGCTATCTAAATATGTATCTAGCGAGCTACCCGTTAAGCAAAAGTCAAAAGGTGAACGAACTACTTGTAACAGGCAGCAACGACAACGAACCTTCTGTCAATCAAACCTTGCTCATAGAAAAATATATGTCTTATTGAAATACATGAAAACTGCTTTCATCGATCAAAACCAGTGCTTTATAATTACACTAGAAGACAGCACCGGGCACAGTTTTGAAGCCACCGCGCCTACATCTTGGCACGCACCCACCACAGTAGAAAAAATACATTTTGGAAGCTATAGAAATGCATTTATTAATGTCTAAACACTCCCCCCCCCCCCACGTTTATTCTATTATAAACACCTTAATGCATACTTTACAATTATATTATGTGAGTTAAACATACGTTATATAAAATATATATATATATATATTTAAAGTAAAATTTTTGAAAGTACTCATGTTACTGTCCCCACGACAACAACAAAATACATATGCATGTAATTCTGTCCTTGATACATTTAACTGAAATACTGTAGAAATTCATTCATTCCTTTGGATGACTCCTTCTTCTGTGGAGTGCCAATATGGCTGACCAGTGGCTTCAAAGAGTCTCTTTGGCCAATACCCAGCATATCCATCCAGGGTTTATATACAGTGCATTCGGAAAGTATTCAAACCACGTCCCCTTTTCCATATTTTGTTAGGTTACAGCCTTATTCTAATATTTGTTTCCCTCAATCTACACACAGCACCCCATAATGACCAAATTAAAACATGTTTGTAGAAATGTGTGTACATTTATTACAAATAACAAACATAAATACCTTATTTACATAAGTATTCAGACCCTTTGCTATGAGAAATTGACATGAAATTGAGCTCAGGTGCATCCTCTTTCCATTGATCATCCTTGAGATGTTTCTACAACTTGATTGGAGTCCACCTGTGGTAAATTCAATTGATTGGACATTATTTGGAAAGGCACACAACTGTCTATGTAAGGTCCACAATTGACCGTGCTTTTCAGAGCAAAAACCAAACCATGAGGACAAAGGAAATGGCCGTAGAGCTACGAGACAGGGTTGTGTCGAGGCACATATCTGGGGAAGGGTACCAAAAAATGTCTGCAGCTTTGAAGATCCCAAAGAACACAGTGGCCTCCATCATTCTTAAATGGAAGAAGTTTGGAACCAACAAGACTCTTCCTAGAGCTGGCCGCCCAGCCAAACTGAACACTCAGGGAGAAGGGCCTAGGTACGGGAGGGGATCAAGGACCCGATGGTCACTGACAGAGCTCAAGAGTTCCTCTGTGGAGATGAGAGAACCTTCCAGAAGGACAACCATCTCTGCAGCACTCCACCAATCAGGCCTTTATGATAGAGTGGCCAGACAGAAGCCCCTGCTCAGTAAAAGACACATGACAGCCCGCTATGAGTTTGCCAAAAGGCCCCTAAAGGACTCTCAGACCATGAGAAACAACATTCTCTGTTCTGATGAAACCAAGATGGAACTCTTTGGCCAGAATGCCAAGCATCATGTCTGGAGGAAACGTGGCACCATCCCTACGGTGAAGCATGGTGGTGGCAGCATCATGTTGGGGGGATGTTTTTCAGCGGGAGGGACTTGGAGACTAGTCCGGATCGAGGGAAAGATGAACAGAGCAAAGTACAGAGAGATCCTTGTTGAAAACCTGACCTAGAGCGCTCAAGGTTCACCTACCAACAGGACAATGACCCTAAGCACACAGCCAAGACAATGCAGGAATGGCTTCCTGTCAAGTCTCTGAATGTCCTTGAGTGGCCTAGCCAGAGCCTGGACATGAATCCGATCAAACATCTCTCGAGAGACCTGAAAACGGCTGCTCCCCATCCAACCTGCCAGAGCTTGAGAGGATCTGCAGAGAATAATGGGAGAAAATCCCCAAATACAGGTGTGCCAAGTTTGTAGCGTCACACCCAAGTCTTGAGGCTGCAATCGCTGCCAAAGGTGCTTTAACAAAGTACTGAGTAAAGGGTCTGAATACCTATGTAAATATTTTTATAATATGTTTAAATATGTTTTACCTATGTAAAATGGTTTTTATTTTTAATACATTTTCAAAAATGTCAACCTATTTTTGGTTTGTCATTATTGGGTATTGTGTGTAGATTGCTAAGGAAAAAACTTTAATCAATTTTTGAACAAGGCTGTAATGTAACAACATGTGGAAAAGTCAAGGAGTCTGAATACTTTACGAATGCACTGTACGTCATTGATCAAAACACATGGTGAAACTGAAACATCACTAACATCACACTCACCACATTCTTTGGGCGAGATTGGAAACCCAAATTGGTTTACACGGAGTGGCCTGGTTTAGATTTTATCTGTCGGAAAGATATCAGTTTGTCCTCTGACAAATCAACTGTAAATTTCGGTGTTCCTCAAGTTTCTGTTTTAGGACCACTATGGTTTTCACTATATATTATACCTCTTGGTGATGTTATTCGGAAACATAATGTTAACTTTCACTGCTATGCGGATGACACACAGCTGTACATTTCGATGAAACATGGTGAAGCCCCAAAATTGCCCTCCCTGAAATGTTCTACTTTTAAACTCGGAACAAAACAGAGATGCTTGTTCCAGGTCCCAATAAACAAACGGATCTTCTGTTGAATCTGACAATTAATCTTGATTGTTTTACAGTCGTATCAAATAAAACTGTGAAGGACCTCGGCGTTACTCTGGACCCCGATCTCTCTTTTGACGAACATATCAAGACTGTTTCAAGGACAGCTTTTTTCCATCTACGTAACATTGCAAAAATCAGAAACTTTCTGTCCAAAAATGATGCAGAAAAATGTATCCATGCTTTTGTCACTTCTAGGTTAGACTACTGCAATGCTCTACTTTCCTGCTACCCGGATAAAGCAATAAATAACTTCAGTTAGTGCTAAACATGGCTGCTAGAATCTTGACCCCCTTGGGTTGTGCCATGGCAGAGATCTTTGTGGGCTATACTCAGCCTTGTCTCAGGATGGTAAGTTGGTGTTTGAAGATATCCCTCTAGTGGTGTGGGGGCTGTGCTTGGCAAAGTGGGTGGGGTTATATCCATCCTGTTTGGCCCTGTCCGGGGGTGTCCTCGGATGGGGCCACAGTGTCTCCTGACCCATCCTGTCTCAGCCTCCAGTATTTATGCTGCAGTAGTTTATGTGTCGGGGGGCTGGGGTCAGTTTGTTATATCTGGAGTACTTCTCCTGTCCTATTCTGTGTCCTGTGTGAATTCTCTAATTCTCTCCTTCTCTCTTTCTTTCTCTCTCTCTCTCTCTCGAAGGACCTGAGCCCTAGGACCATGCCCCAGGACTACCTGACATGATGACTCCTTGCTGTCCCCAGTCCACCTGGCCGTGCTGCTGCTCCAGTTTCAACTGTTCTGCCTTATTATTATTTGACCATGCTGGTCATTTATGAACATTTGAACATCTTGGCCATGTTCTGTTAAAATCTCCACCCGGCACAGCCAGAAGAGGACTGGCCACCCCACATATGCTCTCTCTAATTATCTCTTTCTTTCTCTCTCTCGGAGGACCTGAGCCCTAGGACCATGCCCCAGGACTACCTGACATGATGACTCCTTGCTGTCCCCAGTCCATCTGACCGTGCTGCTGCTCCAGTTTCAACTGTTCTGCCTTATTATTATATGACCATGCTGGTCATCTATGAACATTTGAACATCTTGGCCATGTTCTGTTATAATCTCCACCCGGCACAGCCAGAAGAGGACTGGCCACCCCTCATAGCCTGGTTCCTCTCTAGGTTTCTTCCTAGGTTCTGGGGTTTCTAGGGAGTTTTTCCTAGCCCCTGTGCTTCTACACCTGCATTGCTTGCTGTTTGGGGTTTTAGGCTGGGTTTCTGTACAGCACTTTGTGACATCAGCTGATGTAAGAAGGGCTTTATAAATACATTTGATTTGATTTGATCAAAACACATGGTGAACCTGAAACATCACTAAGTAACAGCTCCATTGGCACAAATTTAACCATACAAATCAATATAGGTTACGATCTAGGTTTTCTCTGCATCTCCTATCAATTATAAATCATCAAATATGTTGTAGAATGTTATACATTAAAAAGGAATGTTTGAATTATACAAGGAAAACCAGGGATGCTAGACATCCCAAGTGGGAATTTAAAAAACAATATATACTTAAATCATACTTCGTTAACATATTTTATGTATATTTAAATTGGAGAAATATTAAATATTTATTGCATGTAATGTCAATTTTATTAGCGTTTAATATATTAACTACATTTCAAATTATCTAAATTGGGAAACCTGTACTTAAGTATATTCTTTGTATATTAGATAAAGAGCTTAACAAATATACTTTGAATACACCTTAAGTACATTTTATGTATACAGTATTTCTGACAATTAGAAAAATACTAAAAAGGTATTTGAATTAGAATTCCTGTGTTTTCTTTACAAAACATTTTTTTACAATGTTTCAAGTATAGTTTTTCAATACACTTCTGCTTATTAATCACATTAGCTATATAAAGGTTTCCTTGATTGACCATGGCAGTTTCTCAGCTTTTAAAGAAAATATATATTTGACTTTAATTTAACTAGGAAAGTAGGTTAAGAACAAATTCTTATTTACAATGACGGTCTACCACTGCCAAACCCGGACGACACTGGGCCCATTGTGTGCCGCCCTATGGGACTCCCAATTACGTCCGGATGTGATACAGCCTGGAATTAAACCAGGGTCTGTAGTGACGCCTCTTGCACTGAGATGCAGTGCCCAAGACCACTGCGCCACTCAGGAGCCCTTATAAAGCAGTTGAACAGGAATTCAGAAAGTACTTCAAAACTAATTATTGGCACTTGCAAAAGTATTCATACACCTTGGATTTATTCACATTTTGTTGTTACAAAGTGGGATTCAAATGGATTTAATTGTCAACAATCTACACAAAGTACTCCAATGTTAAAGTGGAAGATTTATAATCTTTTTTTTAAAAAGATCGATTGAAATTAAATTACTAAAATATAGTCGTTGCGTAAGTATTCAGCTCCCTGAGTTTATACTATGTAATGACACTGTTGGCAGCGATTATAGCAGTGAGTCTTCTTGCTTAAGTCTCTAAGAACTTTACACACCTGGATTGTGCAATATTAGCCCTTTATTCTTTTCAGAATCCTTCAAGCTTTGTCATGATGTTGGTGCTCATGGCTAAACAGCCATTTTCAAATCTTGCCATAGATTTTCAAGCAGATTTAAGTCAAAACTGTAACTTGGCCACTAAGGAACATTCATTGTCTTCTTGGTAAGCAACTCCAGTGTAGATTTGGACTTGTATTGTAGGTTAATGTTCTGCTGAAAGGTGAATTCCTCTCCCAGTGTCTGTTGTAAAGCAGGCTGAAGCAGGTTTTCCTCTATGATTTTGGCTGTGCTTAGCTCCATCCCGTTTCTTTTTATCCGGGAAAAACGTCCCAGTATTTGCCGATATCAAGCATACCCATACCATGATGCAGTCACCACCGTGCTTGACAAAAGGAGTCAGTTACTCAGTGATGTTTGTGTTGCCCCAAATATAACTCTTTGTGTTTAGTTTTTTTGCAGTATTACTTTAGTGCCTGCATACAATGTATTTTTGGGAATATTCTGTATATTTGTATTAATATTTTCACTCTGTCATTTAAACAATTATTGTGTCACGACAATATCAATTTTTCCCATCACAGCCATTAAACTCAGTAAGTATTTTACAAATCACCAATGGCCTCATGGTAACATTACTGAAGAGTTTCATTCCTGTCTTGCAGCTCAGTTCAGAAGGATGACTGTATGTTTAATGTATCTGGGTGGTTTAATACATATTCCCCAGCATAATTAATATCTTGACCATGCTTAAAGAGATATTCAATGTCTGGTTTGATATTGTTACCGATCTAGCAATCACTGCCCTTTTATGAGGCTCTTGAATGGCTCCCTGGTCTTTGTAGTTGAATCTGTGCTTGAAATTCAATACTCGACTGAGGGACCTTACATATGTCGTATGAGGAAGGGTTAGTCATTAAAAAAATCATATCAACCCCTCCATGTAACATGTTCTGTGACAAAAAGGCTGAATGACTATTTTAGTTATCAAATTTGTATTCACCTTATTATTTATTTATCTTCCACTTTGACATTAGAGTATTTTGATAACACACATGACAATTCAAGTTTTAGGGAAGTTATAGGTCCCGGATTGAACATAATTATACACTCACAAAGCCAACTAAAAACGAGGGCTGAGGGCCTTAAGTTGAAAACTTCCCTTGCTTGGCTAATCATTTGTGGACCACTTGCCAAGATGGCGATGGGGATTCCCCCAAGGGCATAAGGCGAGGGTAAGTGGACGAAGGTGTGTCTTTTAAGTCAAATCAATGCTTCAATTTAAAAACAACCAAGTGTATTTTGAATTCATATACTAAAATTACAATTCAAGCGTTTCAAATTGAAGTACAGTTTTAATGAGTGTGTTTAAGTTTAAAGATAGTGAACATATATTATACTAAAATACTGAAAAACAATTAATTTAAACTATATTTTTAATAAGTGTATTGAAGGTTGACAATAGTATATTTATAGTATACTAAAAGCTTAAAAACAATTAATTTAAAGTACACTTTTAATAAAGGTGTAATGATAAGTGTAATGATATTAATTTTATAGTATACTTAGGATATACAAGAGAAAAATCTCGTATTTGATGTATATTATTATAATTTTTTGTATATTTAAGTAGACTTGTAATATATTAAAATATTACACATTTTTTGCAAGGGATGTTAATCAGCAAATGTTAAGATCTTGGATTTAATTCAAGATGCTAGATTGTGTCAATCCAAAAGATTTCCTGGGTAAAAAAATATAGCATTTTACAGTCTGAAAAATGTCAATCTGAGACGTTATCAATATGCTGTATTTATGTAAATTATCAACAGAAGACTATATGTTCCTTCAATAGCATAGCCTATAGAGTTATTGAAATAGATAACAGTATAATTCATTGTTTTGCTTGTAGCATCTCTTATTCTCTTTAGCTATTTAAAAAGGATCCTTACAGTTTACATTCTAATATTTTAGTCAAAGTTAACCATGTCTGAGTTTATGTGCAGGAGGGTATGCATTGCTGAAGTCTATGTAGCCTACACATGAGACATGACCATAAACAGTTAAATGTAACCTTTTTGCATCAATTTCCAGACCTTAAATATACTGCGGAATACCTTACCTCTATATCAGTGTGCCAGTTCCACCTTGTGTTGCCTTCTCAGGGTTCTTATTAAAGTCATGTGTCGTGTTCCTGATTAAGGATTCGTTCACATAAATCAATTGTTAAAAAGACATATTGATCAGTTCCAGGATGTTGTAAGGGACATGAGAAGGGACGGTGTGTATCAAGCCTGCAAATAGTTATTCTGATACATAATTGACTGTTGTACAACAGAGGCATCTGGTGGTGACACTGACTATCTGATAGTGACCTGTTACTGAGGCCTTTTGGATCTATTTCCATCACCTCAGTTTCCCATTTAAAATCATAAGAAAATGTTGCGCTTTGGGGATTGTAAAACCATTAACACAGAGTCCATGAATGAATCTTCATGATCGTTTAATGTGATTGAGGAAAATAATAAGGGTTATATAATGCTGTCACATGAAAACATTTAATTTTGATAGAGAAAGTTACGAGCAGCATTCCTTGCATTTCATCAAACATCAAATAATGCCCTGAATCAACTTAAAGTTAAATGTGTTGAGGTATTACTGTTCTGTATAACCACATTACTGTGTAGTTTATTAGCAGAAATTTAAGTGTCAAAATGTTCACTGTTACAGTAACTGATGGAAATATTGCCTTCTCAAAATGTAGAAGATATTCCTATTCAACTTGCATGCAAATCAAATACGGATTTTTTGGGAGGTCAAATTGGTATGAAGACATTGAAATCAATGAAAGGGAACAACATAAATGGCTCTGCTTCCAACTATCATTAGTTACTATAGGTTAGACACCTTATGTTACCCCCAGAATAAGAATAATGTTTTAAGGTTTTAACTGTACCTTAGACCTACAGTGATAATTAAGATATTATTAGTGACAGTTAGTATTTTTCAAATGAACTGACTTCACCAGAAGTACAGTAGATAGATCAACCAGGTGTATATGTTTTTTTCTTTTTTTCTTCTCATAGACAAGGAAACAACAGAGGAATCATTCAAAGTTATCTTTCAGTGGACCATTTTGAAGAGACCTGGTGGTTTCATGTTATTTTGGAGGTGCACAGGCAGAGGGCGGGACACCAGGCGTACACCAAAGAGTTGCTGCACCCGGCCTGCTTTTTCATGGCGGCACAGTTGGCATACTTGTTTACGTAAGGACAGGGATTGGCTGAAATGACACACGAGAAGACACATTGGCAGTCAATTCATTGTATATTGACAGTTTACATTTGGTGATTATTGTACATTGAACCCGTGTGTGAACATGTTTTTAAAAGGCATCACTAACATTGCTGAGTCATATTGGTAAGATTTTAGACGGCAGGCATGTGTTTTCACCCTGTCTGGTACTTACTGCAAAGCTTATTTTCGCAGGAGTTGGGGCAGTCAGCACATGTAGCTCCTTCCTTGTATGGAGCCACTCCTTTGTAGTTTCCCCTGTTAACCAAAGTATTGGAATGATTCCTGGATGATGCCTGCCTTCCAATACCAGTTACAGTAAATAGGCTGAAATTGTACACAGGTGTTAGGTGCATTTTGGGTGCGATTGGTGCAACATACGCTCTGTAGTATTGGCATCCATAGAAGTAGACTGAGCCAGGACACAAGGCCACACCACAGCCAACCTTGTACGAACTGTTCCAAACCACCTATATGAAAGGAAACGCAGTTTAGTGTTATCAGAGTTTCATTGGCAAATAACCATAATCACACTTGTCGGTAACTACGCACCTCTTGGTCACATGAACATATTTAGCAGATGTTATTGCAGGTGTAGCATAATGGTCCATAACAATATACAGTACCGGTATACAAAATGTTAAGAACGAAGAACACCTGCTCTTTCCATGACATATACTGACCAGGTGAATCCAGGTGAAAGCAATGATCCCTTATTGATGTCACTTGTTAAATCCACTTCAATCAGCATAGATGAAGTGAAGGAGACCGGTTAAAGAAAGATTTTTAAGCCCTGAGAAAATTGAGACATGGATTGTGTATGTGTGCCATTCAGAGGGTGAATGGGAAAGTGTCATTGAATGGGCTATGGTAGTAGGTGCCAGATGCACCAGTTTGTGGGGGGGGGGCAACTCAATATTAGGAATGTTTGGTATACTCAGTGTATGTACAATACAATGACTGAAATTTTCTTTGCTACTCAAAGAAATGTCAATGAGTTAGTAATCTATTTTGTAAGTATACTCCTTTGGTGTCAACAAGTATATGCAATTAAATATCCCTGAAAATGTATGTGACAGAATATGAACTGTAGTTTTGGTGTGTGTTTCCTATCTGACCCTAATTAGTGGTGGACATGTAAAATGTATAAAAATACAACATAGTCCATTGCGGGTCCTTTTGTACCTAAAGGTCCCGTGTTAAGACTGCATAGTGTTGTTGCTGTGCACTCTGTTTTGGGTGTGGTCGAATCTGTTCAGAGGTTCTGAGGTCCTGAGCGCTCTGGAGCAGGCTTTCATCAAGGATCCCATTGTACTTTGCTCCGTTCATCTTTCCTCGATCCTGACTAGTCTCCCAGTCCCTGCCGCTGAAAAACATCATCACAGCATGATGCTGACACCACCACCATGCTTCACCGTATGGATGGCACCAGTTTTCCTCCAGGTGTGACGCTAGGCGTTCAGGCCAAATAGTTCAATCTTGGTTTCATCAGACCAGAGAATCTTGTATCTCATGGTCTGAGAGTCCTTTAGGTGCCTTTTGGCAAACTCATAGCGGGCTTTCATGTGTCTTTTTATTGAGGAGTGGTTTCTGTCTGGCCACTCTACCATAAAGGCCTTATTGGTGGAGTGCTGCAGAGATAGTTGTCCTTCTGGAAGGTTCTCCCATCTCCACAGAGGAACTCTGGAGCTCTGTCAGAGTGACCATCAGGTTCTTGGTCACCTCTCTGACCATGGCCCTTCTCCCCTGATTGCTCAGTTTGGCCGGGTGGAGAGATCTCGGAGGAGTCTTGGTGGTTCCGAACTTCTTCCATTTAAGAATGATGGAGGCCACTGTGTTCTTGGGGACTTGCAGACATTTTTTGGTACCCTTCCCCAGATCTGTGCCTTGACACAATCCTGTCTCGGGGCTCTCAGATAATTCCTTCGACCTGATGGCTTAGTTTTTGCTCTGACATGCACTGTCAACTGTGGGACCTTATATAGACAGGTGTGTGCCTTTCCAAATCATGTCCAATCAATTGAATTTACCACAGGTGGACTCCAATCAAGTTGTAGAAACATCTCAAGGATGATCCATGAAAATTGAGCTCAGGTGCATCCTGTTTTCAAGTCTCATAGCAAAGGGTCTGAATACTTATTCAAATAAGGTATTTCTGTTTTTTGTTTTTAATAAATGTGCAAAATAAAAATAAATAATACTGTTTTCGCTTAGTCATGATGGGGTATTGTGTGTGGAGGAAGTTGTTTTATTTAATCCATTTTAGAATAAGGCTAACAAAATGTGAAAAATGTCAAGGGGTCTGAATACTTTCTGAAGGCACTTCATGTCATAATGTATCTGCACATAAGATGAATGTTACCTGTGTGTAGTGGCCGATGGGTTTACCATTGATAGATCCATTGGGATAGGAGTAATCTCTGACCTCACTGTGCCAGGCTGTAACGACTTGAGTCCAATTCCTCGAAGCGGAGGACATGAACAGGTTCTCACCCATTTCGTAGTCTGTTCATAAGTAAAGCATGCATGGAAAAGTTTGCTACATACTGTCGGTGGGTAACAATGAAATCAAACTGGAACAGTTGACGAAAATGTATTTCAATGCAGGATATAAGATGTCAACAAATATAAGATACCAGGTAAGCTACCATAATCATGACTTTCCAAATATATTTGAGCTCAAGATTGCGCTCACATTGATACCATTGCAGCGAAAGTCTTGAGTTGCATGAATCAATCAAATATATTTGTCTTAGTTTGCTCTACAGCAGGGGACGAACAGGAGATGTCAAGGAGAGACAAAGGGGAAAACGTACCGCCAAGCATGCGACTGCTGGGTGGGCCATGAGTCATGGAGCAGGTGTCAACCCAAGCCTGAGCACTGGCCGCTGCCTCCTCGCTCCAGTTCTGCAGATCAGATACAAAAAACTCTAGAATAATGCCATCCACAAGACTGACATCCACATACTAGTGTCCAAGGAGTATACCATAGGGCTGCTCTATGAATTACATATCAGGGATTATACTCTTTACGATGGATTTTGGGGGATACTATGTTGGAAACATTGATTCTGAGGTTGTTACTGATGGAAAGTATATGAATCATGAAAGCGTACCATCTTGAGCATGTCTCTAGCAGTTGGCGTAACCGCTCTCCGGAAGGCGTTGTGCTGGTTAAGGATCTCAGCCTGAACTACTGTGCTGTCTGGGCACATTTCTACACACACACACACACACACACACATATTATATTGTGGGATTATATGCACATTACTTACCCCACAGGTAAATTCTTCACTAAACCATAATACAAAGCAACTATTTACTCCTAATGTATTTTCCAACATCTTGATTATGAGTCCCAAATCAATCCACTTTCTTTTGAAAAACAGCACGTGATGAATTAAACATTGTCTGTAATGAATAAATCCAGTTGAAATAGTTTAGAATCATGTTGGTAGAGGATAGTGAAAGTGCACACCGTTTGCAAAGTCTTCACGTTTTGCTGCATGAAATTGAAAGGGATTAATTGCAGGGGGGGGGGTGTTCTCCTACAGTACAGATCTACTCAACCTACTCCACCTTTCTGAAGTCAAATGAAGTTATAGAAAATGTAAACACACTACAACAAAAAAATATATATGTTTTGTTTTTGAGTATGTCTTCACACCCCAGAGTTAATACTTGGTGGAGCAGCCATTACAGATGTAAATCATTTAGAATAACATTCTACCGACTGTGCACAACTCTTAGGGCAGCATATGCCAATTATATTTTGTCAGAATTGCTCAAGCGCAGTAAATTTGGTTGGGTATCATTGATGGAAAGCATATTTAAACCTCTTTTCAAGTAAATTTATGTCAGGACTGAGTCCAGACCACTCGGCGACACAACACCTTTTGGAAATCCATTCGGGTGTGTCTTTGACATAAGGTTAGGTATAATTGTCTCACTGAAAAATACAACTCTATCCCAGGGTTTTCAGAAGACTGAGGAGGGGATTTTTTGGTCAATATTTACCTGGGCTTTGCGGCTTTCATATTTATTTTGAAATTGACAAACTCCCCAGACCGATGACAAGCTTTACCAAAACATGAATCTGCCACCATAATACTAACCCTGAGGTAGTTTTTTTTTCTACAGTAACATTATAACTTTTTTAATGCCAAAGACACACCTGAATGGCTTTCCAAGAGGTGTTTACTTGTTCCTGAATGGTCCAGTCTCAATCCTGAATTAAATCTCCTTAAAAAAGGTGTGAATATTGCTGTCCATCATTGATACCCAGCCAAAATTACTGAGCTTTAGCAATTTTGACAAAACAATGAATACATGTTGCCCTAAGAGTTGTGCGAAGTTGGTCGAATCTTATTCAAAATGATTCAATGCTTTTAAGGGCTGCCAAAGGTGCTTCAACCAAGTATGAACTCTGGGATGTCAAGACATATGCAATCAAGACATTTTCATTTAATTTAGAATTGATTTGGAGAATGTTCTACAACTGTCTTTCACTTTTAAAATCTGGAGTCGGTCGTGTAGCTCTGTTGTGGAACATATGAAAATGAATCGCTTTTTAAATGTTACGGCAGCAAGGGGTGTGTAGACTTTCACTGGACACTGTGTTAGAATGTCCGCAAGGCATTGTACTTACGTGACTGTGGGCACAGCAGTAGGAGATGGCCCAAGGGAAAGAATCAGAAAGAGTCAGATCTTTCATAAATACTTTAACATGTAATTGGCCTCACATCTAATGTACTGTTCCATATTACATATGTGGTTTTCTTTTCAGTAATTAGTAGGAGTACTTACCACATTGCATGCAGAGTACACATCGTGCAGTGTCAGGATGCAAACCAATAACGCAAACATTGTGTCTGAAATCCAGGAGAGAGACACTGCACCTATCTAGAATAAGAATCCACATGATCAGAATGGAGTACCTTGCCTTAATTGACCTGTTGTCAGAACCTTTGCACAACTGTATGAAAGTATCTATTGCATTTTTGTTACTGTATTTTAACACCAACTTTTGTCTTTTCTCACTAACATATTCACATTGATAGCCATAAGCGAAAAATGTACTAAACAATGAAAATAGGCAATCCTTTGAGAATCAAGACTAGCCTTTGCACATCATGGAGACTGATGGATTAATATTTTAACTTGCATGTTCTCGAATAGTTAATGCTGCAAAGATCTGTAATTCTTGCAGAGCGAAGAGGCTTACCTGCTCATGGGTCTTCAAGAGGTTGAGTGGCGCTTGATGCTGTTCTTTTTCCTTTTATAGGGCCAACGCCGGGCTACATTCGTGACTGTGGTTGGCTCACCGTTTTTTTCACTACTAATGATGCAGAGGCTGTCAATATTACACAATAGATGCAGAACAACAATGCATCCAGAAACCAGCATTGAGAAGCTTACAGGTAAATATGCATTTGTAAGCGCATGGGGTGTAGTTTCTCCACTCTGCAGCCCTCCACAAAGAAACGAGAAGCGCTCTGTAAATACTAGTGTAAATAAAAGAACAATTATGGATGGCGTTGACTGCATATGAGTGGATGCATTTCTTTGTTTGGAATGATACACCAATTAGGGAGCTCACAATGGCAAATAGTCTTCCTTGAGTTTGTTCTAGATGCACTTTTGTCAGTCAGATTAATTAGCCTTTGAAGACTTTGCCTGTGGGGTCTGTCTAGCCAATGTGTCTGGGCCACAATAATGACTGTTTAGTGTGTATGACCAAATCCTGTTGTATAAATTCAGTTAACAAAGAAGGATTTATCCTTTGCATAATAACTATCTGCTCTGAGGTCAGAGGCATTTCTTTAAAAATGGAATGCATGACTTGTTGGCAACTGACATAATACAATTGGAAATCATTTTGTACACCTTATCATGATGCAAGGTGCCTTTGGGTGTTCAGAAAGGTCCCTAACAAATAAAGTGGAAACCTAGTCAGTTGCACAACTGAATGCCTTCCGCATTTAAATCAACCCCTCTGCATCGGAGAGGTGTGGGGGGCTGCCTTAATCAACATCCACGGCACCCAGGGAACAGTGGGTTAACTGCCTTGCTCAGGACGACAGATTTTTACCTTATCAACTCGGGGACTCAATCCAGAAACCTTTCAGTTACTGGCCTAATGCTCTAACCACTAGGCTACCTGTCACCCTCAATAAGATTATTGGATTATGCTAATGACTTGACTTTATATCAAGATCTCGTTAACTTTGATTAATAAACCAATAAATCACTGAATTGACTGTGTATCATTGCTAATAAACAAATGTCTGTCATAGTCAAGGTGTAATTCGTTTTTTCCAAACCGATTCCCTCTATCCCTAAAAGGCTGAAATACAGTATGTCTAGAGGGCACATAGAAAGTGGGTAGGTACATTTATGAGAATAGTATTTAAAAAAAAATCTGCAACACACTTAAAATGCAATGAGAGAATATGCTGAAACCAAGCACCCAGGTCATGTCTTTCAATGTCATATCACCTTTACCATCATTAACCTGTCAAGAACGCTTGTGATGTTTGTATATTTAACTGGGTGTTGCTCTCTACATACTATACATTTTTGGGTGCAGCAAATACAATACATGCTCTCTGACCTAAAAATACCAAATAAAGTACAAATGCAACATTCAACAATTGCAAAGATTTTACTGAGTAACAGTTCATATAGGGAAATCAGTCAATTGAAAGAAATTCATTAGGCCCTAGTCTATGGATTTCACATGACTGGGAATACAGATATGCATCTGTTGGTCATAGATTCCTTTTTTTTTTAAACGTAGGGGCGTGGATCAGAACCAGTCATATCTGTTGTGACCATCATTTTCCTCATGTCGTACGGCATCTCCTTCGCATTGAGTTGATCAGGCTGTTGATTGTGGCCTGTGGAATGTTGTCCAACTCCTCTTCAATGGCTGTGCGAAGTTGCTGGATATTGGCGGGAACTGGAACATGCTGTCCTATGTGTCGATTCAGAGCATCCCAAATATGCTCAAATGTTGACATGTCTAGTGAGTATGCAGGCCATGGAAGAACTGGGTCATTTTCAGCTTCTGGAAATTGTTATATTTTTGTCCTGATGTGGTAAGACAGTTGAAATGAAATCACAATCCATTTTGAAAGTTATATTCTTCAAGACTCAATGGCTATACCGTGTATTAATTGAAATGTCCTGAAATGGATGTACCAATCCCTGATTGCCCCTTTTAAATAATGTTTACAGTCTTTTTTTTTTTACAATTACTAACAAGCATTTACTTATACGTAAGATACTTTTTTTAAAGTCTTAAAACAGCAACATCACACAATTAGCCAAATAGTACATTTTCTGCTCAAAACCACATTTTGTTCCTTAAACACCAACTCTCCATTTTAAAATACAAAAAAACTTTCTCTACATACACTAACTCTATCAAAACACGGCAAACCCGACTCAATATCTAATCATTGTCAAAACACTTACACATGTTTTCTATCCAAGAGGAACATATAGGAAATCATAGCACAGCGACTTTCAACAATAGTTAATGGCATTACAAAAACTGCATTACTTTTCATGTTTCAGTTCTACCTGCATACAATAGACAATACGAAATCCATAGTGTTTCATAATTCAGTTTCCTTTTACTGTAAACCACTACATTTTTTGGTTGAGTGTTGAATGTGTGCATTTTTGGCAACATACTATCTAAAAGTGAATGAGTCATCTTTACTTTATAGAACATAAGAGTAGAAAAAAATATTAAGTGACAGAATTGCTGCAGTAAAATCTTTATTAGCAACATGAAATTGCTGCCAGTGATCAACAACAAAACCAACATACATGGCCTTTGGTTCCAAATGTGTACAAATAAAACACAATTACAGTACAAAAGGCACAGAGGGGAAAAAACACAGAAATGCACAGTCCTGTTTCTAATCTATCTGATCTTCAGCATTTGGCCACATGTTCTCGTCCACATCACATCTTATGTCGTCTCTCGCTATGCAGCTTGGATAGAAATGCTTGGCATGCCTTATCCACCCCTGGCAGTCTTCAGCTAAGAAGTCTCTGCACCCAGCATCCATTGCATCCAGGAGGGACATTTGGTCATGTGGCCGATGATCATCCACTTTCCACCTCCAGGCAATAAAAAAGGTGAGTAGGTGGGGAGGAAAAGGAAACCATTCTTGGATGGGCTGCAAACCAGTTTGTGAATGGTGGAATGCTACATTGCCTCATGCAATCACAAATGTTGTACTTTGTACTGCCCCCCTGATTCCTGCTTCAGTAGGAGAGAGATCGGTCCCTCTTTTTGTGTGTCTGACAGTTTGCCATTTATATACAAAGAATTTAAAACATGATAGTAATGGATCTTTCAGTAGTTTATAAAATGTTTATATCTCCATTGGAATGTCCAGGCTAGGGCTTTTCCCCAACTGAAAGGAATCAATTGCCATCGATAATTCATTTTGTGTAATTAGACCTTCACAAAAATCCTGTTTTTTGTCACATAGTTTTTTTAAAGATTGCAAGAAGGATAGAACTCATCGTGAAGTGAGGTCGGAGGAACTTGACAATAGAACATGTATTTACAACATTTTACTTCCTCATTCAAAATCTCCTTTGGTGAGAAGTATTTTTGTAGGTAATTTTTTTGTTACATTTATATATTGAAGGTTGAGGCATTTTTTGTCGTTCTCCATCCAGTTTGTTCAGGTTTTTTTTGATAAATGAAGCCTGATCAATCCTGATTAAGATCCTCAAACTTAATCCCCCCCCCCCACACACACACTCAGTTGTATGACCTATTGATATTGAACTATCCTCAGACTGTACAGTTCCATTTGTCCAGTGTCTCTTGAATATTTGAGCCAAGTGAAGCTGTACCTTCAGTAATAGACACTAGAGGGCATTCTCACTTATTAAAAGGATGAGGCAGCGACACTCTCTTCTGTATGTATTTGGACAGTGAAGCAGAAATGTAAAATGTGGCTCTGCATTTTGGATTTTAGATAAAATGTTTCATGAAGCAACAGAACAGGGTGTCACCTTTTTGTGGCTATTTTCATGCAAATCTGTTTTACAGTTTAGAAATGAAAGCACGTTATCTCGTCCCTGAACACTTCTAAATAAATCCTGATAATGCCATGGTTTCCTTTTAGTGGATAATGGTCAGTGAGAAGGTTAGAGGCTAGAACAAAACATGCTAACCTCTTAAATTTTTTACATCTGCAAAACACTTAAAATGCAATGAGAGAATATGTTGAAACCAAACACCCACAGCACCTTTACCATCATTCACCTGTCAACAACACTTATGTTTGTATATTTAACTGGGTGTTCCTCTCTACACACTATACATTTTTGGGAGGCAGCAAATACAATGGCGGATTAGATAGCAAAGGCTCAGGTTGCCCAACCCGGCAGTGATACAATCTTCGGCAAAATCATTCGCAAGGAGATTCCTGCAAAAATATTATTTGAAGATGTCTGACCTAACAATACTGAATAAAAGTATAAATGCAACAACTTCAGAGATTTTACTGAGGTACAGTTCATATAAGGAAATCAGTCAATTGAAATAAATTCATTAGACCCTAATCCATGGATTTCACATGACTGGGAATACAGATATGCATCTGTTGGTCATAGATTCATTTTTTTTTAAAGTAGGGACATGGATCAGAACCACTCAGTATCTGTTGTGACAACCATTTGCCTCATGCAGCATGACATCTCCTTAGAATTGAGTTGATCAGGCTGTTGATTGTGGCCTGTCGATTGTTGTCCCACTCCTCTTCAATGGCTGTGCGAAGTTGCTGGATATTGGCGGGAACTAGAACACGCTGTCGTACGCATCGATCCAGAGCATCCCAAACGTGCTCAATGGGTGACATGTCTCGTGAGTATGCAGGCCATGGAAGAACTGGGTCATTTTCAGATTCTGGAAAATGTTATATTTTTGGTCCTGATGTGGTAAGACAGTTGAAATAAAATCACAATCCATTTGGTAAGTTATATTCTTCAAGACTCAATGGCTATACAGTATATTAATTGAAATGTCCTAAAATGGATATACCAATCCCTGATTGCCCCTTTTAAATAATATTTCAACTCTGAACCCCCCCCCCCACACACACACACACACACACACACACACACTCAGTTGTATGACCTATAGATAATGAACAATCCTCAGACTGTACAGTTCCATTTGTCCAGTGTCTCTTGAATATTTGAGCCAAGTGAAGCTGTACCTTCAGTAATAGACACTAGAGGGCATTCTCACTTATTAAAAGGATGAGGCAGCTACACTCTCCTCTGTATATATTTGGACAGTGAAGCAGAAATGTAAAATGTGGCTCTGCATTTTGGATTTTAGATCAAATGTTTCATGAGGCAACAGAACAGTGTGTCACCTTTTTGTGGCTATTTTCATGCAAATCTGTTTTACAGTTTAGAAATTAAAGCACCTTATCTATTCCCTAAACACTTCTATATGAATCCCGATAATGCCATGCTTTCTTTTTAGTGAATAATGGCTAGTGAGAAGGTTAGAGGCTATAACAAAACATGCTAAACTCTCATATTGCAAATATTGTGAGTTTAGCATTTTATGTGTTTTTTTGCAGGGGGGGGGGGTGTGATCTTTGGGCCTCTGTATCCTCACATAATTATTAACGATTCATTCATGATTATCCATGATCATGGCAGCATCCACAGTAATGTAGAAGTGTTCAGAAATATCTTATATTCTTACTTACAATAAAAGTAACTCCAAAATGACAATACATTATTCACCATTCAGTTCTTTTGGGCAAAGTTTGACCCGAAATGCAACCAAGGGGGGGCGTGGATCAGAACCAGTCAGTATCTGTTGTGACAACCATTTGCCTCATGCAGCACGACATGTCCTTAGCATTGAGTTGATCAGGCTGTTGATTGTGGCCTGTCGATTGTTGTCCCACTCCTCTTCAATGGCTGTGCGAAGTTGCTGGATATTGGCGGGAACTAGAACATGCTGCCGTACGCATCGATCCAGAGCATCCCAAACAAGCTCAATGGGTGACATGTCTCGTGAGTATGCAGGCCATGGAAGAACTGGGTCATTTTCAGATTCTGGAAAATGTTATATTTTTGGTCCTGATGTGGTAAGACTGTTGAAATAAAATCACAATCCATTTTGTAAGTTATATTTTTCAAAACTCAATGGCTATACAGTATATTAATTGAAATGTCCTAAAATGGATGTACCAATCCCTGATTGCCCCTTTTAAATAATATTTAAACCCTGAATCCAGCATCCACAGTAATGTAGAAGTGTTCAGAAATATCTTATATTCTTACTTACAATAAAAGTGACTCCAAAATGACAATACATTATTCACCATTCAGTTCTTTTGGGCAAAGTTTGACCCGAAATGCAACCAAAACAAACTGCAAATGTAAAGTCACAAGCTTAATGTAGTCATTGAGTGCAAGGAATATGGAACCAAATAATTTTGGACTATTTTAATACACTAAGGGAATTTGTCCAAATACAGTACTTGGCATCAAATGGGGGGGGGGGGGGGGGGGTAGATGCATAAAGTGCTTTCATTTCTAAACGGGAAAACAGATATTTTCAAAATGAGGCGACAGTACAGAATGCCTACCTTTTTTGTGAGGATGTTTTCAGATGAGAGATGAGAGAATATGACGAAACCAAGCATCCACGTCATGTCTTTCGATGTCATGTCACCTTTACCCTTACTCATCTCTGTCAAGAACACTTATGTTTGTATATTTAACTGGGAGTTCCTCTCTACACACTATACATTTTTGGGATGCAGCAAATACAATGTATCCTATCTGACCTAAAAATACTGAATAAAAGTATAAATGCAACAACTTCAGAGATTTTACTGAGGTACAGTTCATATAAGGAAATCAGTCAATTGAAATAAATTCATTAGATCCTAGTCCATGGATTTCAGATGACTGGGAATACAGATATGCATCTGTTGATCATAGATTCCTTGAAAAAAAGTAGGGGCGTGGATCAGAACCAGTCAGTATCTGTTGTGACAACCATTTGCCTCATGCAGCATGACATCTCCTTAGCATTGAGTTGGTCAGGCTGTTGATTGTGGCCTGTCGATTGTTGTCCCACTCCTCTTCAATGGCTGTGCGAAGTTGCTGGATATTGGCGGGAACTAGAACACGCTACCGTACGCATCGATCCAGAGCACCCCAAACATGCTCAATGGGTGACATGTCTGGTGAGTATGCACGCCATGGAAGAACTGGGTCATTTTAATATTCTGGAAATTGTTATATTTTTGGTCCTGATGTGGCAAGACAGTTGAAATAAAATCACAATACATTTTGTAAGTTATATTCTTCAAGACTCAATGGCTATACGGTATATTAATTGAAATGTCCTAAAATGGATGTACCAATCCCTGATTGCCCCTTTTAAATAATATTTAAACCCTCCCCCCCACACACACTCAGTTGTATGACCTATAGATAATGAACAATCCTCAGACTGTACAGTTCCATTTGTCCAGTGTCTCTTGAATATTTGAGCCATGTGAAGCTGTACCTTCAGTAATAAACACTAGAGGCATTCTCATTTATTAAAAGGATGAGGCAGCTACACTCTCCTCCATATGTATTTGGACAGTGAAGCAGAAATGTAAAATGTGGCTCTGCATTTTGGATTTTAGATCAAATATTTCATGAGGCAACAGAACAGGGTGTCACCTTTTTGTGGCTATTTTCATGCAAATCTGTTTTACAGTTTAGAAATGAAAGCACGTTATCTCGTCCCTGAACACTTCTAAATAAATCCTGATAATGCCATGGTTTCCTTTTAGTGGATAATGGTCAGTGAGAAGGTTAGAGGCTAGAACAAAACATGCTAACCTCTTAAATTTTTTACATCTGCAAAACACTTAAAATGCAATGAGAGAATATGTTGAAACCAAACACCCACAGCACCTTTACCATCATTCACCTGTCAACAACACTTATGTTTGTATATTTAACTGGGTGTTCCTCTCTACACACTATACATTTTTGGGAGGCAGCAAATACAATGGCGGATTAGATAGCAAAGGCTCAGGTTGCCCAACCCGGCAGTGATACAATCTTCGGCAAAATCATTCGCAAGGAGATTCCTGCAAAAATATTATTTGAAGATGTCTGACCTAAAAATACTGAATAAAAGTATAAATGCAACAACTTCAGAGATTTTACTGAGGTACAGTTCATATAAGGAAATCAGTCAATTGAAATACATTCATTAGACCCTAATCCATGGATTTCACATGACTGGGAATACAGATATGCATCTGTTGGTCATAGATTCATTTTTTTTTTAAAGTAGGGACATGGATCAGAACCACTCAGTATCTGTTGTGACAACCATTTGCCTCATGCAGCATGACATCTCCTTAGAATTGAGTTGATCAGGCTGTTGATTGTGGCCTGTCGATTGTTGTCCCACTCCTCTTCAATGGCTGTGCGAAGTTGCTGGATATTGGCGGGAACTAGAACACGCTGTCGTACGCATCGATCCAGAGCATCCCAAACGTGCTCAATGGGTGACATGTCTCGTGAGTATGCAGGCCATGGAAGAACTGGGTCATTTTCAGATTCTGGAAAATGTTATATTTTTGGTCCTGATGTGGTAAGACAGTTGAAATAAAATCACAATCCATTTGGTAAGTTATATTCTTCAAGACTCAATGGCTATACAGTATATTAATTGAAATGTCCTAAAATGGATATACCAATCCCTGATTGCCCCTTTTAAATAATATTTCAACTCTGAACCCCCCCCCCCACACACACACACACACACTCAGTTGTATGACCTATAGATAATGAACAATCCTCAGACTGTACAGTTCCATTTGTCCAGTGTCTCTTGAATATTTGAGCCAAGTGAAGCTGTACCTTCAGTAATAGACACTAGAGGGCATTCTCACTTATTAAAAGGATGAGGCAGCTACACTCTCCTCTGTATATATTTGGACAGTGAAGCAGAAATGTAAAATGTGGCTCTGCATTTTGGATTTCAGATCAAATGTTTCATGAGGCAACAGAACAGTGTGTCACCTTTTTGTGGCTATTTTCATGCAAATCTGTTTTACAGTTTAGAAATTAAAGCACCTTATCTATTCCCTAAACACTTCTATATGAATCCCGATAATGCCATGCTTTCTTTTTAGTGAATAATGGCTAGTGAGAAGGTTAGAGACTATAACAAAACATGCTAAACTCTCATATTGCAAATATTGTGAGTTTAGCATTTTATGTGTTTTTTGCAGGGGGGGGGGTGATCTTTGGGCCTCTGTATCCTCACATAATTATTAACGATTCATTCATGATTATCCATGATCATGGCAGCATCCACAGTAATGTAGAAGTGTTCAGAAATATCTTATATTCTTACTTACAATAAAAGTAACTCCAAAATGACAATACATTATTCACCATTCAGTTCTTTTGGGCAAAGTTTGACCCGAAATGCAACCAAGGGGGGGGGCGTGGATCAGAACCAGTCAGTATCTGTTGTGACAACCATTTGCCTCATGCAGCACGACATGTCCTTAGCATTGAGTTGATCAGGCTGTTGATTGTGGCCTGTCGATTGTTGTCCCACTCCTCTTCAATGGCTGTGCGAAGTTGCTGGATATTGGCGGGAACTAGAACATGCTGCCGTACGCATCGATCCAGAGCATCCCAAACATGCTCAATGGGTGACATGTCTCGTGGGTATGCAGGCCATGGAAGAACTGGGTCATTTTCAGATTCTGGAAAATGTTATATTTTTGGTCCTGATGTGGTAAGACTGTTGAAATAAAATCACAATCCATTTTGTAAGTTATATTCTTCAAAACTCAATGGCTATACAGTATATTAATTGAAATGTCCTAAAATGGATGTACCAATCCCTGATTGCCCCTTTTAAATAATATTTAAACCCTGAATCCAGCATCCACAGTAATGTAGAAGTGTTCAGAAATATCTTATATTCTTACTTACAATAAAAGTGACTCCAAAATGACAATACATTGTTCACCATTCAGTTCTTTTGGGCAAAGTTTGACCCGAAATGCAACCAAAACAAACTGCAAATGTAAAGTCACAAGCTTAATGTAGTCATTGAGTGCAAGGAATATGGAACCAAATAATTTTGGACTATTTTAATAGTCCTCTTCAATGGCTGTACGAAGTTGCTGGATATTGGCGGGAACTGGAACATGCTGTCGTATTTGAGCCAAGTGAAGCTGTACCTTCAGTAATAGACACTAGAGGGCATTCTCACTTATTAAATCAAATCAAATCAAATGTAATATGTCACATACACATGGTTAGCAGATGTTAATGCAAGTGTAGCGAAATGCTTGTGCTTCTAGTTCCGACAATGCAGTAATAACCAACGAGTAATCTAGCTAACAATTCCAAAACTACTACATTATACACACAAGTGTAAAGGGATAAAAAATATGTACATAAAGATATATGAATGAGTGATGGTACAGAGTGGCATAGGCAAGATGCAGTAGATGGTATCGAGTACAGTATATACATATGAGATCAGTATGTAAACAAAGTGGCATAGTTTAAAGTGGCTAGTGATACATGTATTACATAAAGATGCAGTAAATGATATAGAGTACAGTATATACGTATACATATGAGATAAATAATGTAGGGTATGTAAACATTATATTAAGTAGCATTGTTTAAAGTGGCTAGTGATATATTTTAAATCAATTCCCATCCATTCCCATTATTAAAGTGGCTGGAGTTGAGTCAGTGTGTTGGCAGCAGCCACTCAATGTTAGTGGTGGTTGTTTAACAGTCTGATGGCCTTGAGATAGAAGCTGTTTTTCAGTCTCTCGGTCCCAGCTTTGATGCACCTGTACTGACCTCGCCTTCTCGATGATAGCGGGGTGAACAGGCAGAGCTCGGGTGGTTGTTGTCCTTGATGATCTTTATGGCCTTCCTGTGACATCGGGTGGTGTAGGTGTCCTGGAGGGCAGGTAGTTTGCCCCCGGTGATGCGTTGTGCAGACCTCACTACCCTCTGGAGAGCCTTACGTTTGTGGGCGGAGCAGTTGCCGTACCAGGCGGTGATACAGCCCGACAGGGTGCTCTCGATTGTGCATCTGTAGAAGCTTGTGAGTGCTTTTGGTGACAAGCCGAATTTCTTCAGCCTCCTGAGGTTGAAGAGGCGCTGCTGCGCCTTCTTCACGATGCTGTCTGTGTGGGTGGACCAATTCAGTTTGTTTGTGATGTGTATGCCGAGGAACTTAAAACTTGCTACCCTCTCCACAACTGTTCCATCAATGTGGATAGGGGGGTGTTCCCTCTGCTGTTTCCTGAAGTCCACAATCATCTCCTTAGTTTTGTTGACGTTGAGTGTGAGGTTATTTTCCTGACACCACACTCCGAGGGCACTCACCTCCTCCCTGTAGGCCGTCTCGTCGTTGTTGGTAATCAAGCCTACCACTCTTGTGTCGTCCGCAAACTTGATGATTGAGTTGGAGGCGTGCGTGGCCTCGCAGTCTTGGGTGAACAGGGAGTACAGGAGAGGGCTCAGAACGCACCCTTGTGGGGCCCCAGTGTTGAGGATCAGCGGGGTGGAGATGTTGTTACCTACCCTCACCACCTGGGGGCGGCCCATCAGGAAGTCCAGTACCCAGTTGCACAGGGCGGGGTCGAGACCCAGGATCTCGAGCTTGATGACGAGTTTGGAGGGTACTATGGTGTTAAATGCTGAGCTGTAGTCGATGAACAGCATTCTCACATAGGTATTCCTCTTGTCCAGATGGGTTAGGACAGTGTGCAGTGTGGTTGAGATTGCATCGTCTGTGGACCTATTTGGGCGGTAAGAAAATTGGAGTGGGTCTAGGGTGTCAGGTAGGGTGGAGGTGATATGGTCCTTGACTAGTCTCTCAAAGCACTTCATGATGACGGAAGTGAGTGCTACGGGGCGGTAGTCGTTTAGCTCAGTTACCTTAGCTTTCTTGGGAACAGGAACAATGGTGGCCCTCTTGAAGCATGTGGGAACAGCAGACTGGGATAGGGATCGATTGAATATGTCTGTAAACACACCAGCCAGCTGGTCTGCGCATGCTCTGAGGGCGCTGCTGGGGATGCCGTCTGGGCCTGCAGCCTTGCGAGGGTTAACACGTTTAAATGTTTTACTCACCTCGGCTGCAGTGAAGGAGAGTCCGCATGTTTTGGTTGCGGGCCGTGTCAGTGGCACTATATTGTCCTCAAAGCGGGCAAAAAAGTTATTTAGTCTGCCTGGGAGCAAGGCATCCTGGTCCGTGACTGGGCTGGTATTCTTTTTGTAATCCGTGATTGACTGTAGACCCTGCCACATACCTCTTGTGTCTGAGCCGTTGAATTGCGATTCTACTTTGTCTCTATACTGACGCTTAGCTTGTTTGATTGCCTTGCGGAGGGAATAGCTACACTGTTTGTATTCGGTCATGTTTCCGGTCACCTTGCCCTGATTAAAAGCAGTGGCTTTCAGTATCACACGAATGCTGCCATCAATCCACAGTTTCTGGTTTGGGAATGTTTTAATCGTTGCTATGGGAACGACATCTTCAAAGCACGTTCTAATGAACTCGCTCACCGTATTCGTCAATGTTGTTGTCTGACGCAATACGAAACATATCCCAGTCCACGTGATGGAAGCAGTCTTGGAGCGTGGAATCAGATTGGTCGGACCAGCGTTGAACAGACCTCAGCGTGGGAGCTTCTTGTTTTAGCTTCTGTCTGTAGGCAGGGAGCAACAAAATGTAGTCATGGTCAGCCTTTCCGAAAGGAGTGCCGGGGAAGGGCCTTATATGCATCGCGGAAGTTAGAATAGCAATGATCCATGGTTTTACCAGCCCTGGTTGCGCAATCGATATGCTGATACAATTTAGGGAGTCTTGTTTTCAGATTAGCCTTGTTAAAATCCCCAGCTACAATGAATGCAGCCTCAGGATATATGGATTCCAGTTTGCAAAGAGTCAACTAAAGTTTGTTCAGAGCCATCGATGTGTCTGCTTTGGGGGGGAATATATACGGCTGTGATTATAATCTAAGAGAATTCCCTTGGTAGATAATGCGGTCGACATTTGATTGTGAAGAATTCTAAATCAGGTGAACAGAAGGACTTGAGTTCCTGTATGTTGTTGTGACCACACCACGTCTAGTTAACCATAAAGCATACGCCCCCGCCCCTCTTCTTACCAGAAAGATGTTTGTTTCTGTCGGCGCGATGCGTGGAGAAACCAGCTGGCTGCACCGACTCCGATAGCGTCTCTCGAGTGAGCCATGTTTCCGTGAAGCAAAGAACGTTACAGTCCCTGATGTCCCTCTGGAATGCTACCCTTGCTCGGATTTCATCAACCTTGTTGTCAAGAGACGACATTGGCGAGTAGTATGCTAGGGAGTGGCGCGCGATGTGCCCATCTCCGGAGCCTGACCAGAAGACCGCTTCGTTTGCCTCTTTTACGGTGTCGTTGTTTTGGGTCGCAGGCTGGGATCCATTCCGTTATCCTGGGTGGAAGGCAGAACACAGGATCTGCTCCGGGAAAGTCATATTCTTGGTCGTACTGATGGTGAGTTGACGCTGCTCTTATCTCTGTTGGTGCCGGAAGTAATCCTGCGGATGAGGCAGCTACACTCTCCTCTGTATATATTTGGACAGTGAAGCAGAAATGTAAAATGTGGCTCTGCATTTTGGATTTCAGATCAAATGTTTCATGAGGCAACAGAACAGGGTGTCACCTTTTTGTGGCTATTTTCATGCAAATCTGTTTTACAGTTTAGAAATTAAAGCACCTTATCTATTCCCTGAACACCTCTAAATGTATCTTGATAATGCCATGGTTTCTTTTTAGTGTATAGTGGTTAGTGAGAAGGTTAGAGGCTATAACAAAACATGCTAACCTCTCATATTGCAAATAATGTGAGTTTAGCATTTTATGTGTTTTTTTGCAGGGGGGGGTGATCTTTGTGCCTCTGTATCCTCACATATTATTAACGATTCATTCATGATTATCCATGATCATGGCAGCATCCACAGTAATGTAGAAGTGTTCAGGAATATCTTATATTCTTACTTACAACAAAAGTGACTCCAAAATGACAATTTTTCAGTTCTTTTGGGCTAAGTTTGACCTGAAATGCAACCAAAACAAACTGCAAATGTAAAGTCACAAGCTTGATGTAGTCATTGAGTGCAAGGAATATGGGACCAAATAATTTGGGACTATTTTAATACACTAAGGGAATTTGTCCAAAGACAGTACTTGGCATCAAATGAGGGGGGGGTAGATGCATAAAGTGCTTTAATTTCTAAACGGAAAAACAGATATTTTCAAATGAGGCGACAGTACGGAATGCCTACCTATTTTGTGAGGATGTTTTCAGATGAGAGATGAGAGAATATGACGAAACCAAGCACCCACGTCATGTCTTTCGATGTCATGTCACCTTTACCCTTACTCATCTCTGTCATCAACACTTATGTTTGTATATTTAACTGGGTGTTCCTCTCTACACACTATACATTTTTGGGATGCAGCAAATACAATGTATCCTATCTGACCTAAAAATACTGAATAAAAGTATAAATGCAACAACTTCAGAGATTTTACTGAGGTACAGTTCATATAAGGAAATCAGTCAATTGAAATACATTCATTAGATCCTAGTCCATGGATTTCAGATGACTGGGAATACAGATATGCATCTGTTGGTCATAGATTCATTTTTTTTAAGTAGGGGCGTGGATCAGAACCAGTCAGTATCTGTTGTGACAGCCATTTGCCTCATGCAGCACGACATCTCCTTAGCATTGAGTTGGTCAGGCTGTTGATTGTGGCCTGTCGATTGTTGTCCCACTCCTCTTCAATGGCTGTGCGAAGTTGCTGGATATTGGCGGGAACTAGAACACGCTGCCGTACGCATAGATCCAGAGCATCCAAACATGCTCAATGGGTGGCATTTCTGGTGAGTATGCAGGCCATGGAAGAACTGGGTCATTTTCAGATTCTGGAAATTGTTACATTTTTGGTCCTGATGTGGTAAGACAGTTTAAATAAAATCACAATCCATTTTGAAAGTTATATTCTTCAAGACTCAATGGCTATACAGTATATTAATTGAAATGTCCTAAAATGGATGTACCAATCCCTGATTGCCCCTTTTAAATAATATTTAACCCCCCCCCCCCCCCCCCCACACACACACACACACTCAGTTGTATGACCTATTGATATTGAACTATCCTCAGACTGTACAGTTCCATTTGTCCAGTGTCTCTTGAATATTTGAGCCAAGTGAAGCTGTACCTTCAGTAATAGACACTAGAGGGCATTCTCACTTATTAAAAGGATGAGGCAGCTACACTCTCTTCTATATGTATTTGGACAGTGAAGCAGAAATGTAAAATGTGGCTCTGCATTTTGGATTCTAGATCAAATGTTTCATGAGGCAACAGAACAGGGTGTCACCTTTTTGTGGCTATTTTCATGCAAATCTGTTTTACAGTTTAGAAATGAAAGCAAATGAAAGCACCCTGAACACTTCAAAATTAATCCTGATAATGCCATTATTTATTTCCAATGAATAATGGTGAGTGAGAAGGTTAGAGGCTATAACAAAACATGCTAACCTCTCATATTTGGAGTTTAGCACTCTCTGTGTTTGGGGGGGGGGGTGTCTTTGTGCCTCTGTATCCTCACATAATTATTAACGATTCATTCATGATTATCCATAATGATTATCCATCCACAGTAATATTGAAGTGTTCAGAAATATCTTATATTCTTACTGACAATAATAGTGAAAAAATTACAATGCATTATCCACCATTCAATTCCCTTCCGCTTGATGTAGTCAATGCATTATCCACCATTCAATTCCCTTCCGCTTGATGTAGTCAATGCATTATCCACCATTCAGTTCCCTTCCGCTTGATGTAGTCAATGCATTATCCACCATTCAATTCCCTTCCGCTTGATGTAGTCAATGCATTATCCACCATTCAATTCCCTTCCGCTTAATGTAGTCAATGCATTATCCACCATAGGAAAACCAGTTTGGATTTAGATATCATTTCAGCATAATGGGGGTTTTGAGAGGTTTAATGGCTTAATATTTAATTGCGTAGTCTCTAATCCATTAATTTGGAGCCCCTTAATGTTATCATTACCTCCAATTTTTAGAGCTAACATTTCAATAACCATAATAAATAAGAATGGTGACAGAGGACTTCCTTGTTTTACTCCTCTTGACAATTCAAATTTCTCATAGAAATAACTTAGTTTTACACAAAGGATTGTTGTACAAGACGTTTACCCTGCATATAAGAGTTTCTCAAGTAAAAAAAATACAGGCACTTAACAAATTCTGGACTCACTGTTTCAAAAGCTTTCTCAAACATTTCTATAAAGATTACACCTGGTTTCCCTGCATTTTCTTAAATTTTCAATGATGATTATTTTAAAATTCTGAGCAATACATTTTGCCAATATATTTGTGTTGCAACATTGAAGGGTGAGGGGCCTCCAATTCCCTGATTCCTGCTTCAGTAGGAGAGAGAGATCGGTCCCTCTTTTTGTGTGTCTGACAGTTTTCCATTTATATTCAAGTAATTTAAAACATGATAGTAATGGATCTTTCAGTAGTTCAGAAAATGTTTATATCTCTATTGGAATGTCCAGGCTAGGGCTTTCCCCATCTGAAAGGAATCAATTGCCATCGATAATTAATTTTGTGTAATTAGATAATTGTAACAAGAATCTTGTTTTTTGTCACTTAGTTTTTTGAAAATTGGTAGAAGGATATCACAACTCATCGTGAAGTGAGGTTGGAGGAACTTGACAATTGAACATTTATTTACAATGTTTTACTTCCTCATTCAAATCTCCTTTGGTGAGAAGTAGTTATGTAGGTAATGCTTTTGTTGCATTTATATATTGAAGGTTGAGGCATTTTTTGTCATTCTCCATCCAGTTTGTTCAGTTTTTTTAAGATAAGTGAAGCCTGATTTTTCCTAATTAAGTCCCTCAAACTTATTTTGTTTTGTGTCTAGATTATTCAGTGCTTCCTTAGTACATTTACCAATACCATTAATGTGTAATGTTAGATGTTCTATTTCTGTTTTAAGTCTTTTCTCCATTGACCAATAACATTTTTGTTTTTTGGGATGAATATTTAAAGGCATCCCATACAATAAGTGGGTCCACTGAACCTGTATTGTGCAAGAAAAAGTGAATTCCTATGAATTCCTTTGTTTTTGTTAAAGTACTGTCAGTCAATAAACCCAAGTTAAATTTACAATATGTTCCAAATGTTTCTTTGCAGTTCTCATCATTATGTTTATCTGTGTAAAATCTACCAAATAAACTGTTACATTTCAGCACATAAGTTAGATCAATTATTTGAAAATTAAACATTTGAATCTGGAAATGTATTTGGTCATGTTTTTTTGATCTCAACTCAATTTCTCAAGATTTGGCGTTTTGGTGTTTGGTGTTTACAGTTATGCTACAATGACACAAAGTTCCATCTAAGCAATTTCTTTAGACTTATTTTGAGTATGACTTGTATGAAACACCAGCATGCACAAAGCTATGGCTAAAGCTAGGTGCTGCTATCCCATTGGTTTCTGAGCTTGTGTCAGTGGGAAAATGTCAGTAAAACCAGTGGTGCATTCCTTTAGGGTCATCTTAGGGTTACAGTCAAGTATAAACCTAATAACACCACCCAGGCATTCACTCTGATGACATCATGTTAATGTCCTTTGTTTTCAACATGATTCTTTTTAACAGATTATAAACTGATTACCTGCGACTAAACATGGTGGCAACTACACTGTGGAAGATCATTACTGTTCTTCAGGCTTCAGCAAAGGAGCTATTCTGGCAGACTGGCAGCTTTTGATTTCAGTTGTAACTTATAACAAGCAGGAAAACAGCTACCCATCCTTTACCATCAGGGCTGCGTGTTACGTGATATTTGAAATCTTCTCCAAGGGCAGAGTAGTACTCCTGGAACAGTTTTTCATCCAATGTCACCTTTGCCTGTAAAATGTACTCCAATGCTAAATATGCCATATTAAATTGGATGCGTGTAGCCCAGAACTAAATGTGTGTTGGCAGTTCCTATTCTTGCTTTCAGGGGGTACGTTTGAACTCTAATAGGGATCCTGTTGTGTAGTAGAAGAGAGAATCTCAAGCTTTCAACAGAGATGCATCATTAATTTGTGACCCGAAGAAATGGTTGCCTTCTGACTGAGGCCCAACACCACTGGAAGAGGTGTATGCCCTTGGATGAAAGTGCCCTGTTTTGAGCATACAACTGCCCTACTGTTCAAGGAAATGGGCTGAGGCCAGGATTCTTTCAATTGCAGAGTGGCTTTCCAGATAATGCTTTCAGAAGCTCATACAATGTTCTAAGCATAACTATGATGTTGTATGATAATTTTTTTGTCCAGAAAGGCTGAAATGTACGTAGTGTATTTCTAGAAATGTTCCTTGGGATGGAAGTCTGCTGTCATGGATATGCTTTTCATGTGATTTTCAAATGTCAGGCCATGATTAAAGTTGACACAAGCCATTTTTAACAACAATTCAGAGAGTTATGACATGTTCATAAGCTTCTTATGACCAAGAGCATCATGAGGCTATCATCTGCACAGCATGCAGCGCAAGGGAAATGCATATATTTATTGATAACATTTCCAATGAGTAACCCAAAGGACATTTTAAAGCAGAATCTTGAATGCCAAACTACATTTTATTTGCTCTCCGATTTGTCATCTAGATGGACAAAGGAATGCTTCTCAGCCAATTTGTTAGCTAAAATGTGATGACTCACTTGCGATAAACTGAGATTCCTTGTGATTTCCTTCGTTTCAGCGATTAAGCCAGAGACACACTGAGACGCATGAAAACGGATGGAACCGTATATGACGTACATCATTTTCCGTCAAAAGTACAACTCAAGTGAACTATTTTCGGACGATTTGCCGCCATCAAAAGACAGACTCTCTCATTCGTTAACAGATGACTCCCATTGGAAAAGCATTGGTTCCATCTGAATTACTCAGACAACAGTGTGTTGCCAATTCTGGTGGCAACATCTGAACTGTCCAGCAATGTTTTTGCTGCTCCATGAGAGAATAGTGTCCTCAATGATGCAAGAGCCCCACATGTACACAGCAGACCCAACGCTGATGTCCCATAAATGATCTGTCCCATCCACCTGCATAGTGGTGTAAAATACTTAAGAAGAAATGCTTTAAAGTACTACTCTAAGTTGTTTTTTGGGGTATCTGTACTTTACTATTTATATTTTGGACAACTTTTAATTTTCTTTAGGAGTGAAGTAAAAGTATGTAATTTTTACTCCATACATTTTCCCTGACACCTAAAAGTTACATTTTGAATGCTTAGCAGGACAGGACAATTGTCAAATTCACACCCCTGGTCATCTCTACTGCCACTGATCTGGCGGACTCACTGAACACAAATGCTTTGTTTGCAAATTGAGCGTTGTTGAGTATCTGGCTATCCGTAAATTTAAATACACATTGTGCCATCTTGGTTTGCTTAATATATGGAATTGATACTTAAGGATATTTTAGCAATTACATTTAATTTTGATACTTAAGTATATTTAAAACCAAATACTTATAGACTTTTACTCAAGTAACATTTTACTGGGTGTCTTTCACTTTTTCATTTTCTATTAAGGTAGCTTTACTTTTACTCAAGCATGACAATAGGGAACTTTTTTCCACCACTGCACCTGCATAAAGAATATCTTCCATGTTACGTTGCAATCGCTTTCCCATGTTGACCTCATCCCGTCAGTTGAAGATGCCTGGTCATTCTTTAAAAGTAACTTCCTCACCATTTTAGATAAGCATGCTCGGTTCAAAAAATGCAGAACTAAGAACAGATATAGCCCTTGGTTCACTCCAGACCTGACTGCCCTCGACCAGCACAAAAACATCCTGTGGCGGACTGCAATAGCATCGAATAGTCCCCGCGATATGCAACTGTTCAGGGAAGTCAGGAACCAATACACGCAGTCAGTCAGGAAAGCTAAGGCCAGCTTCTTCAGGCAGAAGTTTGCATCCTGTAGCTCCAACTCCAAAAAGTTCTGGGACACTGTTGAAGTCCATGGAGAACAAGAGCACCTCCTCCCAGCTGCCCACTGCACTGAGGCTAGGTAACACGGTCACCACCGATAAACCCATGATTATCGAAAACTTCAACAAGCATTTCTCAACGGCTGGCCATGCCTTCCGCCTGGCTACTCCAACCTCGGCCAGCAACTCCGCCCCCCCCCGCAGCTACTCGCCCAAGCCTCTCCAGGTTCTCCTTTACCCAAATCCAGATAGCAGATGTTCTGAAAGAGCTGCAAAACCTGGACCCGTACAAATCAGTTGGGCTTGCAAATCTGGACCCTCTATTTCTGAAACTATCCGCCGCCATTGTCGCAATCCCTATTACCAGCCTGTTCAACCTCTCTTTCATATCGTCTGAGATCCCCAAGGATTGGAAAGCTGCCGCAGTCATCCCCCTCTTCAAAGGGGGAGACACCCTGGACCCAAACTGTTACAGACCTATATCCATCCTGCCCTGCCTATCTAAGGTCTTCGAAAGCCAAGTCAACAAACAGAATCCCACCGTACCTTCTCCGCTGTGCAATCTGGTTTCCGAGCCGGTCACGGGTGCACCTCAGCCACGCTCAAGGTACTAAACGATATCATAACCGCCATCGATAAAAGACAGTACTGTGCAGCCGTCTTCATCGACCTTGCCAAGGCTTTCGACTCTGTCAATCACCATATTCTTATCGGCAGACTCAGTAGCCTCGGTTTTTCGGATGACTGCCTTGCCTGGTTCACCAACTACTTTGCAGACAGAGTTCAGTGTGTCAAATTGGAGGGCATGCTGTCCGGTCCTCTGGCAGTCTCTATGGGGGTGCCACAGGGTTCAATCCTCGGGACGACTTTTTTCTCTGTATATATCAATGATGTTGCTCTTGCTGCGGGCGATTCCCTGATCCACCTCTACGCAGACGACACCATTCTATATACTTCCGGCCCGTCCTTGGACACTGTGCTATCTAACCTCCAAACGAGCTTCAATGCCATACAACACTCCTTCCGTGGCCTCCAACTGCTCTTAAACGCTAGTAAAACCAAATGCATGCTTTTCAACCGTTCGCTGCCTGCACCTGCACGCCTGACCAGCATCACCACCCTGGATGGTTCCGACCTTGAATATGTGGACATCTATAAGTACCTAGGTGTCTGGCTAGACTGTAAACTCTCCTTCCAGACTCATATCAAACATCTCCAATCGAAAATCAAATCAAGAGTCGGCTTTCTATTCCGCAACAAAGCCTCCTTCACTCACGCTGCCAAACTTACCCTAGTAAAACTGACTATCCTACCGATCCTCGACTTCGGTGATGTCATCTACAAAATTGCTTCCAACACTCTACTCAGCAAACTGGATGCAGTTTATCACAGTGCCATCCATTTTGTCACTAAAGCACCTTATACCACCCACCACTGCGACTTGTATGCTCTAGTCGGCTGGCCCTCGCTACATATTCGTCGCCAGACCCACTGGCTCCAGGTCATCTACAAGTCCATGCTAGGTAAAGCTCCGCCTTATCTCAGTTCACTGGTCACGATGGCAACACCCATCTGTAGCACGCGCTCCAGCAGGTGTATCTCACTGATCATCCCTAAAGCCAACACCTCATTTGGCCGCCTTTCGTTCCAGTTCTCTGCTGCCTGTGACTGGAACGAATTGCAAAAATCGCTGAAGTTGGAGACTTTTATCTCCCTCACCAACTTCAAACATCTGCTATCTGAGCAGCTAACCGATCGCTGCAGCTGTACATAGTCTATCGGTAAATAGCCCACCCATTTTTACCTACCTCATCCCCATACTGTTTATTTATTTACTTTTCTGCTCTTTTGCACACCAATATCTCTACCTGTACATGACCATCTGATCATTTATCACTCCAGTGTTAATCTGCAAAATTGTAATTATTCGCCTACCTCCTCATGCCTTTTGCACACAATGTATATAGACTCCCCTTTTTTTCTCTACTGTGTTATTGACTTGTTAATTGTTTACTCCATGTGTAACTCTGTGTTGTCTGTTCACACTGCTATGCTTTATCTTGGCCAGGTCGCAGTTGCAAATGAGAACTTGTTCTCAACTAGCCTACCTGGTTAAATAAAGGTGAAATAAAAAATAAAATAAAATAAAAATGTTGTTTTGCTTCAATGTTCACTTCTGTGAAAATCCCTGGTTTCTGTGTCAGACAACTGTCTCCAGAGCAGTGGTCCCTCTCACAGACTGGTGTGAATAATGAATATGCAGCTATAGGGGGCCTCGACAGGATCGTATTAAATATGTATAGTCACCACAGAAGTGCTGACACAACAACTTACCCACCAAAACATTCTCACACCCTGTACCCTACCCATAGTCAACCCCACCAAATTCTCAAGGAATACACTAGTATGTATAATACATCATATCTCTCCTTGAAATTACCATTTTTATTTTCCATCCTTCTGTCTCCCCAGCTCTTTCTCCACTTTTACTCCTTGTACACCCTTTCTTGTTTCCTCACCTCTCCTCATTTCGCCCTCTCTCTCTCTGGCATCCCACCACCCTTCCCTCTCGCCCTCCCTCTTTCCCCCAGCCTCATCCTCAGATGGATTCTTCAGTCAGTCGACTGGAACTGGTGCGGCTCCCGGAGAAGCCTTGAGTGAGTGAAAGAGAGGGAGAGGGAGAGGGAAAGATAGAGGGGTGGAGGGGCTGCGCCGAACAGAGGTTGGGTCAGAGCGCTCCATCGCTTCAGACAATCACAAGAGAGGAAGAGAGAGAGAGAGGAGGTAGATATGTGACAGGATGTGGTTTCCCTGAGCTTGCAGAACATAGCCGAGGCATACTTTGAGCATGACCTAAACGCACCCGCTCAAAGTGTTTGCTGCGCACCGTTAGCTAGTGAGCATCTGACGAGGATCGAACAAGCTGGCAGAGCTACTGATCCCATCCAGATTTTAGTCTTCTTGCTGTCTTTTTCCCCTCTTTGACACGAAAGCCTCTGTTCGAGCTGTATCTGCAGGACCTGAGTGAAGAATCGCAGAGGATCTGAGCGAGGACTGTTGCGCGGTGCTGTTCTCCTGTCAGTAGAATGTGTGTGTTTGTTCGAGGAGCCGTTCCAGTGGCTTTCTCTTGATCTCAACAGTAAACTTTCCAACTCCCGTAGTCAACAGCTTCTGATCAGGTAACTCCCTTTTTTTCTACTTTAACTTGCATGTGTTTACCACTAGTCTACATCCTTATTTCTCAAGGCTTGAGAAAATAAATATGTAGCCTACAGGAAAAGACACTGATAAAGACAGACACATCTCTTTGGACAGAAGTCACAGACAACTTAGTGTTCTGGTTGTTTATAGCATAACAACCGTTCAGAGGCAGATTAATGAGGATGAATGCATCAGTCAAGGGATGCCGCAAGCCACAAGTTTGGCTTGTGTGCAATGTCTTACAAGAAACTCCTGATCACCAACCCACACTCCTCCCATACACACCCACGCATGCACACAAACGTTCAGAGCAGTAATCGTGCTGATCAATGAGCTGGTTGGTTTGAAGTCACATTTTTTATTTTTTTTAGTTCACCTTTATTTAACCAGGTAGGCTAGTTGAGAACAAGTTCTCATTTACAACTGCGACCTGGCCAAGATAAAACAAAGCAGTGCAACACAAACAACACAAAGTTACACATGGGATAAACAAACGTACAGTCAATAACACAATATAAAAATCATTATACAGTGTGTGCAAATGTAGTAAGATTAGGGAGATAAGGCAATAAATAGGCCATAGTGGCAAAATAATTACAATTTAGCATTAACACTGGAGTGATAGATGTGCAGAAGATGAATGTGCAAGAAGAGATACTGGGGTGCAAAGGAGTAAAAAAATAATAACAGTATGGGGATGAGGTAGGTGGGTGGGCTATTTACAGATGGGCTGTGTACAGGTGCAATGATTGGTAAGCTGCTCTGACAGCTGATTCTTAAAGTTAGTGAGGGAGATATAAGACTCCAGCTTCAGTGATTCTTGCAATTCGTTCCAGTCACTAGAAGTGTGGTACCAGAGGGGTGAGAATGCCAAAAAATGTCTACCTAGCTCCAATCACTGAACCCTGATGGCATTTCAAGATGTGCTTGACATACAGTATTAAACCTTAGGCTCTACTGCAGAGAGAGAGAGAGTGTGAGTGTGTTCGCCAGTGTGAGAGAAAGCAAGAGCGAGGGAGGGACAAAGTAGAGCGAACAAGTTGAAGGATGTGAGAAGGGATAAGAGGTTGGGAGAAAGGAGAAGAGGGCATGAGAGAGGAATGCACACAGACAGGAAGAGTGAGAAGGAATGAGAGAGAGCGTTAGGGAGTGAGTGAGGAAGAGAGAGAGTTTGAGTGAACTGTTAATCAGTTCCAGCTGGTTGGTTGTGAGGGCTGGGCTGTTAACCCTATATTGTTGCTGGGTCACGAGCTAGCACGCACGCACGCACACACGCACACACACACACACACACACACACACACACACACACACACACACAGGGAAACACTTTTCACCAGGAACCCCCAAATGACTGCATCACAGACTAGCCACAACCCAAATATAACTGGCCAGCCCTGAATGGGAAAGTCATTGTGGTATCTGCTCCATGCTGTAGGCCTCATTTGAAACAGAGAATAATAGATGGGACAAAAGGTGAAGCGAGGGAGCCGGAGCAGAAACAGTTTCATGACATAATTACGGTGTTAAATTGAACACTCGCCTGATATAATCTATAAGGCCTACATAGTAGGAACTCACTATTGTGTGTTTCATAAAGTTGATCATGTTCACAGATTTTCTGAACATTGACTTCTGTCGTCCAGCTGCGTTTACGTTCAAACTTCCATTTTAATCCAGTTCCCACATGTCTGATATTGGACCAGGGTGTAGAGATTTATCTGGTCCTGAGTTGAATTTGAATTGAATTGGCTTGAATAGAATTGGAAAGTCTTGCTTGATTTTAAACCGTTTCCGTTTAACGGAATTCAGCCGACTTTGTCGGCATCTTACCAGAATCTCCCCAGAAGCGGCCTGATGCTAATTTAAATAAAATATACAAAATTACCCGATTTAGTAATTTTAAATATTACTATTATACATTTTATACATACAAATTATACCCACCCATCCACCAAAAAATTGTTTCAGTGTGCCTGTGCCTGGCCCACCACAGAAGTCTCTACAGCGGGATGGGACAAGGACATCTGGGCCGGCCAAACCCTCCCCTAACTCAATTGTACGTCGCCTCATGGGTCTCCCGGTTGCAGCAGGCACAGGTCTCGAACCAGCAGCTGTAGCAACGCAGTTTGCACTGCGATGCAGTGTCTTAGACTGCTGCGCCACTCGGGAGGCTCCATCCACAAAGATTTTAATGCTTATCAGTTGCCTTGCACAAAGTATCAAAATACTCAAATACTACACAGGACTCTTAAAGAATTTCATTTAATTGTTCATTGTATTTTTTGATCACAGACACAATGAGAAAATATAAATAAAAATTAATAAATAATTAAATGTTAATTATATAAAGCAGCCCGTGTAATCATCTGCCAGAGAGTAGCTCCCAATCGGCCCAAGCCTCAAGTGATATATTTGGGCCAGAAAACTCACACCGGAATCGGCCCGAGCTCAAACCCACATCCTAGCCACAAGTAATACTGCTGATGGCGGCCCAGACTCGGGCCACATGACGTCGGCCGTGTCTGACTCTCAGCCGAGTGCCCCGACTCTCAGCCGGAATTGGCCCAGATTCACTGTGCTAGCTGGGATAGTACTTGAACATAGTTCTGTCTTCCCATAAAACATATTTTAAACAAGAACCAAAACTGAGAATTACTGAAATAATATTTCCATATTGAAAGACTCTACACACACACAAACACAATTCCACACATACTCTATTTATCCCTATTTGCCTCCCTACAAGTACCTACCCACCGTATTTTAGGCCTTTTGGGTAAACAGCTTAGCCTGATTACTTGCTGAAAGATGACGGGTAGTTCTTTGCATTTCTCCTGACAGCGATGACAGTCTAAATGGATTATACTCTTGCATAAGCATCACATCTATGTCCTTTGAAATGCTTTGGTACATGATCTGTGGTAAAGATTGTACCTTTTTCTTTCTTTAGTGATGGGCTTTTGAAGAGACCAATTTATTCAAGCCTTTGGCATAGCCTGAAAGTACTTAGAATGGATATTAAGAGAAATCCCTTTGCTGGAAGGAAAACATGGTGGTATGCAGTTTTCACTTGTTTTGTAGTCGCTAAGCGAGGAAGAAAACTTCCCTTTGATACTGCATTTCTCGAAGGGAAATTGACTGGGTGGTCAAGAACTGCAGGAGTATTGATCAAGTAATGTTCAAGGACTTGTCGATACTGTAGCTGAAAAGCAAAACTTAGCTTCAGTTGGCTGTAATAAAGAAAATGGCCCGCCTCCAGCAAGTTTGCATGAAAACAATAAGTCATTCCTTGAAATCTCTGTGCCTATGTTTTGGAGAATATAATATTATTAACCAGATTTTCCTCTTTCGCAATGTTATTTTCATTCTTGCTGTGTGCCATTCACTTTAGTCATGATCGGACTCATCCATTGCAATGTTTATGCATGATAGATTTAGAAATGCGTTGAGTTCAGGGTATTGTATAAAACCCAGAGTGAAGAGATTATACATACTTTATCAAGATAATGACTGTCAAACAAAGCAAATGCAAAATACAGACCTGAAAGACAGAGACTGGGAGGAAATTAGAGAGAAGACCTTACAGGCAGTGAGAGAAAGAGAAGGGAGAGACGAGAGCTTAGCCCTTGGAGAGAGGAAAATAGAGATATTGGTGTCTATTATTCCCCTGAGAGGGGAAGTAGTTCTAAAGGGGCTGGTTCCCATGGCAATAGCTCCCTACAGTACATGTGTGTCTGGGTGCAGCATATGGAGCCGGCTGTGCCCAGGCCTTGAGACGATAGAGGGATGGCTTGGCTGGAACCAGATCGAACCAACCACCGGGCCAGCCAGGACACTCAGCCTTGAAGCACTGGAGAGGCTCAAGCAGACGCTTGTTTACTACGCTCTGTTTTTACCAGCACTTATCTCCCCTCATCTTTCAGCAAGGCTCTTTCTTTATGTGTGTCATTATGTCTTGTCCTTGGAGATTTATATTGAATGTAATAAACTGTGTCTAGCTGTGGGTTTTCAAAAAAGCTATTCCAGTTTTCAGAGAAGGCCCAGTATTTGGGATTGCGCTATGGTCATTGTTTTCATCTTAACTACAGGGCTTTCAAGCTATGTAATATTAACACTGGTCTAATTGTTTTTGTTGCTGTAGTATGGTCACCAACGCAACCTAAATCCCAGCCCACCTCTGTTTTTCCTCTGTCGGGCCCCTTGCTCCTATCCTCCTTGTCCACTGTCCCGCCCAGGTGAGAAGCCAAGGAAGGAAGAAGGGAGGAAGTCCAAACAGGGAATGGCCCTGCTCCGGGCCCCTGAGAGCACTCTCCCCCCTGAGTGGACAACACAGCAGCTGCCAGGAAACTGCGCCTTTTGCACAACTGCTTTATTTGTCACATTTAAGAACCGGGGTAATCGGGGTTACTGTGGTAGACACAGGAGTAGAGACGGAGGCAATGTAAGAGATGGCCGTGTTTTAAAGAGCGTCTGCCCCTGAAAAGTAACTTCTTAGTTTTGAATACAGCCTGCCTATGTGGCATCGATTGGAGTCAAACGTTTATTCGATTGTCATGTCCGCTGCATTTCTTAATGACCAAGCCGAAAAACAAGGCCAAATCAGGAAGTTCAGCCGCCCTTTAAGTTTGGAGATGGATAACTCTTCCTCTAATCTAGCGGTCACCAACCTTTTCTGAGTCAACATCACTTTCTAAGTCAAAATGCAAGCTTAGATCTACCACTCAGATTTTTTTTTTTAACATGACTTAAATAACGTAAGCCTATGCAACATTACCCAATTAAAAACAGTACTGTAGCAATGAGGTTTGTGCAATGGGCTATAGGACCCAAACATTGTCACTGCATATTGGCTATGCTTGAATTACCCTGACAATGTTGTTCTCAGACCATTTTGGAATTATATTTCAAATGAGGTATATGATCACACTGGTAGTAGATCAGTTGTTGTATTACTTGTGAGCCACAGCTAAGTAAGCATAATAATTGGTTTCTATATTTTTGATTTATTTATTACTGGACTGATGGTCAGGTTGAGGGGAGAGAAGGAGCAGCGGTGAGGCTGCCTCTCACCCGACTCATCGACCGCCGCTCTCGCTCCCTCCACCGAGAAAAGGGGACACAGTCTTCCAGCTAATGGCGAAACTCAAGTCACACTGCATTATTTTTGCCTCATACACAAATTCATGTTATTCCTATGACCAGAGAAAGTGAAATATTCCTCCTTATTAAAAAAACGACACAAGCCGCTAATAATAACAACACAAGCTTATCGTAACACTTTTCTAACATTGTACTCATTCATTGCAGCTGCAGTGCTGGTTGTAGCATGAGTGGAAGTAGGGAAAACGCGCATTTATGACAAAAGTGTTGAACAAAGTTTTGACAGTGCTGAATAAACATGAACTTACTCATAAAAACAGCAGCTCTATGCTGTATTTTTTTGGTTTTGAAAGTTTTGAAATCTCAGAGTACCAATCTCAGAGTAGCAACTTTGCTGTGTGTGCGAGGCTTTTTACAGTCTATGGCTCGAGGAAACTGTGCAGCCACAGTGATCTGAGCTATCTGATTGGTCAGCGGTAGGCCTATAGGTGCACTTGATTTGCTCTCTGGGCATGTCGGGTAGGCAGAGTTCTACCTTCAGACTTCCCGGCACTAGGGCTGCTGAATCATTGTGCACCTACCGGCAATGGCGCAAAACAAATAAAAAAAAATAGGAACACAAGGCTTTATTGTTGGGTTTTTTACTGAAATGTTTGGTGATCAACTTAGAATCCGATCAAACGGTTGGTGACCACTTCTCTAATACTTTCTAGTCCAAATATATCTTTTCATCACAAGTTGAGCTTTGTTCTCAGGGATTTACATGACACTTCCAAGAAGACAAATTATTTTATGATTAGATAGCATTATGGAAAGATAATGAATCATCACTCGTTATATTGTTGCCCATATCTGATCCAACCAAATATTTACAGAATCATCGTACATTATTAACTCATGTATTAAGTTTACTCCCATGCAGATATAACATAAATTCTGTGCTAAGCAACTGTGGAGACGTTGGAAGGTTATGAAGGATGTTTAACCATTGAATTCTATATTTATTAAGGATCTACTCATCCTAGGGTCCAGCACCATTAAGACGGTTATATTCCATTCCAAACATGTTCATGGCTAACAAACATGACTTTCTACACTGAACAAAAATAGAAATGCAACATGTAAAGTGTTGGTCCCATGTTTCATGAGCTGAAATAAAATATCCCAGAAATGTTTCATATGCACAAAAAGCTTATTTCCCTGTTAAGTGAGTGTTTATCCTTTGCCAAGATAATCCATCCACCTGACAGGTGTGGCATATCAAGAAGCTGATTAAACAGCATGATCATGACACAGGTGCACCTTGTGCTGGGAATAATAAAATGCCACTAAAATGTGCAGTTTTGTCACACAACACAATGTCACAAATGTCTCACGTTTTGAGGGAGTGTGCAATTGGCCCGCTAACTGCAGAAACTTCCACCAGAGCTGTTGCCAGATAATTTCATGTAGATTTTTCTACCATAAGCAATGTCGTTTTATAGAATTTGGCAGTACGTCCAACCGGTGTCACAACCGCAGACCATGTGTAACCACGCCAGCCCAGGACCTCCAAATCCGACTTCTTTAAATAAAATAAAATGTTATTTGTCACAGTGTTATTTGCCGATGGTGTAGACCTTACTGTGCAATGTTTACTTACAAGCCCTTAACCAACAATGTATGGTCTGAGATCAGCCCCAGACAGCTGGTGAAACTGTTGGTTTTCATAACCAAATCATTTCTGCTCAAACTATCAGAAACCATCTCAGGGAAGCTCAACTGCATGCACGTCATCCTCACCAGGGTCTTGACCTGACTGCAGTGGGTAACTCCTAACCATCGATGGCCACTGGCATGCTAGAGATGTGTGCTCTTGATGAATCCCGGGTTTCAACTGTACCTGGCAGATGGCAGACAATGTGTATGGCATGGTGTGGGCGAGCAGTTTACTGATGTCAACGTTGTGATCAGAGTGTCCCATGATGGAGGTGGGGTTATGGTATGGGCAGGCATAAACTGTGGACAACAAACACAATTGCATTTTATTGATTGCAATTTGAATGCACAGAGGTACTGTGACAAGATCCTGAAGTCTATTGTCATGCCATATATCTCCCGCCATCATCCCAGTTCTTCCATGGCCTGCATACTCACCAGACATGTCACCCATTGAGCATGTTTGGGATGCTCTGGATCGACGTTTACCACAGAGTGTTCCAGTTCCCACCAATATCCGCCAATGAAGAGGAGTGGGACAACACTCCACAGACCCCACTCAACAGCCTGATCAACTCAATGCGAAGGAGATGCGTTGCATGAAGCAAATGGTTGTCACACCAGATACTGACTGGCTTTTTGATCCACGCCCCTACTTTGTTTATTACGGTATCTGTGACTAACAGATGCATATGTATTCCCAGTCATGTAAAATCCACAGCTTAGGGTCAATTTGTTTTTATTTAAATTGACTGATTTATTTTATATGAACTGTAAAATCATTTAAATTGTTGCATGTTGCGTTTATTTTGTTCAGTGTATATCCATCCTATTTAAGTACATCCAGTTACAAGAAACCCTTTGGACTTCTATAACATCTTGCCTTACAAAGTCTTATCGAGTAAAACCTCAAATGCAATTAACTCCAAACAAAAGAAGGAAAGAAACAGTGAACCGGTCGTTACTAATTCAGCTAAGAATCAATGCCTTTCTGTTTTTCTGACAATATCGAGCCGTTATTTGGACTGTTGGTGTAACCCAAACTCCCTCGCTGTCAGTCTGAAAAGCAGAGGAGATTAACCAAAGCAGGCCCATAGAGGCAGAGCTCAGGCAGAGCATGCTCAGAACATGCACCTCGATTCTGAGGAGACGTTTGAGAGGGAAAACAGTCCCTCTGAAAATCATAAACATCTCACACTTCTTCTGTCAACTCTAAAAATACCCTGGCCTCGCCTCACTCCCCCCGTTGGTCTCCAGGAGCTATACGAATAAGAGCCCCTACGTTTTTCTAAAATGTTCAGCCTTTTGTTTTTCTCTCTTCTTTTGTTCAGACTTCTTCTGCCTTTCCTGTACATTACATTACGGAGCCTCTCTCCGGAGTTCACTGGAACTTAGACAGAGCACATCTGAGATAATATTAAAAACGATGGATATTTTACTGTAGTATTCGCCTGTTTTCTTTGATGACAGAAAAATGGTGATGTCATTGAGCCGAGTTGCTTTAGAGTTCAGTCCTGGGGGGCTGTTTAGGAGAAATTGAACACTTTTAGGGAAATGAAAGATCTGTTTTTTTGTTTTTTGGGGATTTGAAATGTGTGCTCTTGATTTTGGAACTGAGGCATGAGCCCCAGTTTAAAGACAGAGAAGAAATTACACAATTCCCGGAGATGACTCGCCGAGTTCTATTTTAAACATTTAAAAACCAATTTTAAAACTTCTTTGAAGCATATTTACAAAAATACAAAACATCAGATCCTGCAAGCATTCCTTGTATTCACTGGTGTACTACACGCCCTGCAGCCACTGCAAGGCAGGACATAAGCCATGGCAAAATGTGTAGAATAGCAGGAAATATGCTTAAAGAATGCTTCATTCTCTCAGCCTCATTGCAAAATGTGTAGAATAGTATGAGATGGTCAATAAAACTGTGGTATGCCACTGCTTGTATTGACTTGAAAGCCATTGCCTGTATTGTTATAAATTATACATGTTATGCACACGTATGACATTTATTAAAAAGAGACAAAGATTATAGGTGATACACACATTTCATTTCATAATACAAACACGGATATCTATGTAGGTGTTGTGGAAGACAGTGGCTCTCATGACAATACTTTTGAATCTCTGTCATCTCCCTCTTCTCGTCACTTCTATTCAACAGGGTCTAATTACAGTGGCCTATCTCTCCAGACTCTACTTGCCATGCATTACCTAACTCGTCTCTCTAGCGAACAATCTCCAACCAGCCACCCATTTCCTCTTTTTCCCTTGATTGATTCTCACCTTTTCATTCTTCCTGCTCACCTCATTAACAGAGCACCGGTTCGCTCCTGTCCCCCCCCCCCTATCCTCCTGTCTCCGCCACGGCCTCTTGGATTAGTCCGCTGGCGAAGCCCGGAACGGCGTATAATTAGAGGGGAACATAATACAGTGCGTTCCTCATCTGCTGGGGGGCCGGCGCCCCCTGGAACCCCCATCACACCCTCCCAGGTTTAATCAGCAGAGCACAATGGGATATTACCTGTGCCAGCCTGAGCCAATGGAGATGCAGCACCGCTGTCACAAGCCATTTGGGTGACACCCGGTGCACAGGCTCTTTAGAGGCCCCCTTCCATAGTCTTTCACGGTTGTCTCTGTTAATTTGTCCCCCAGGGAACGAGGGCTCCGGAACCCATGAAAAATCAAGCTCATTTATGCCTTATTTATTTATTTATTTGGAGCCGCTTATCCAGCATGTTTTTATTTATTGGTTTTCCCTCTGAGACTCCCTTGGGGCCCCATATGTGAGGTGTGTGTGTGTGTGTAGGTGTGTGTGATAGAGAGATTAATCCATCTCTCCCTAAATTGAACATGTCTTATGCTTTGGGGACTGGTGTCCAGTTTCACACACACACAAGCATCAGGTAGCCTAGCAGTTAGAGCGTTGGGCTAGTAACCAAAAGGTTGCTAGTTTAAATCCCAGAGCCAACAAGGTGATGGCAGACCCTGGCCGTGACCCCACTCTTCAAGGGTGTCTCAAGGGGATTTAGGATATGCAAAAAAATAAAAATCTAATTCACAAGTGTATTAATAAACACTTGTACATGTGTGAAATAGGACAAATATATGAACCCACCTTATTACACACACACACACACACACACACACACACACACACACACACACACACACACACACACACACACACACACACACACACACACACACACACACACACACACACACACACACACACACAAATCTCATTCTGCCCCATCTATTCCCTATGTAGGGTCCACACACACTCTGGAGAAATGGGCTGTGGACTGAGGAAGCTGAAGCCATCAGAGGAGAGTAGTCCAGGGAAGATCTACTCCACCCTGAAGAGACCACAGGTGGAGACCAAGGTGGGCGTAGCCTACACATACCAATACGTCGACTTCCTCGTCGGGAAAGACGGTAAGACATGCAACGTTTCAGAGACAATTCAGTGGTTATTTCTAAGCCGTTTGAAAAACGTACTAAATCACTGTTACAGTAAGAATACCAAATTATAATGTTTTGCAACTCTTTTACACACCAAAGATATGCTGAACAATCATATTGTCCATCATATTGTTCAAGTTCAGTACCAGAAATTAAACTGACATGCACTCCAACCACAGAACATGCTGCCTGCCGCCTCACACTTAGATGGAAATACATTCCTCCACCATAATAGACTCCATCTCCTTCTCCCACCTACTCACACACCCGCAACCAACAGAGGCGTTTCTTGTTGCAATTTGAGGTGTTGATGAGATGCAAGCTGGGGTGTTGCTTCCTGAGACCTGCTCTGCTCATGGCCCAGGGGCGGGTATATGGGGTGAGCAGCAGAGACCTATGGAAGCTGGGGATAAATATAGCCATCACTTTATTTCCCTCCATGAGAAGTTACAATTCAAACAGTGTGAGTGGTGGTGTGCTGGTGGGAGATGCAGCCCTCTGGAGCCGGGAGAAGCTGGGAGATGTAGTGTGCTGTGTGTTGGCTGTGACAGTTTATTAGACTCCATTAGCTAGTCAATCTGACGGGGAGAGAATGGGCACTAAGATACACCATCTGGGTGTCTGGGGCTGTATGTGTGCATCTCTCTCTCTCTCGCTCCTCTTCCCCTCCACCCCCACTGGGTCTGTCTGACTGTCTCTCGCTAGCTCGCTCTTTCTCAGTTCTCTGCCTCGCTCTTTTTTAAAGCTGTGCCTGTTTATGTCTCCTAGGACTATACTGAGTCTGTGTAGTTGTGTCCCTGGAGTGTTTGGGTCTGTCTGAAAATCCTTACATTACCTAAGCAGTTTTTAGGGTAACTGTTGGGGGATAACTTACTGTATGTAATTATATTGTACCAGGCATGTGACTAGGCTACAGGGAGTTTCATATTTCCTGCAACTCTTAGTGCTGTTTCCTACAAAATACACAACATTTCATATGATCACAGAAGTGCACTAAACGTACTCATGGCTGTGTATACTAACTAGCCTGTTTATTCCAATTACTTGGGTATAAGGCCTTTGTAATGTAAATGTGGCCTCTGTATATCCGGGCTCATACTTTCTTGTTCTAAAAAGTGATTTGATCTCAGCAACAAGCTCTAACCAAACATTTTCAACTAATCAAATCTAGGAGAATTTAGGCAAAAAATGTTCTAGTTTATTTGTTTCCAATCATGTCCATAGCTCAATGTATCTCTAAAACAGGCACTATTATAGTACTGCCAGCTACTTTTAGGGTGTTTTCACAAATGTAATTTGGTACCCTGGTTCGGTTTCCTGGAGCAATTCTACAGAATACGTTTTGCTTTCACAAGACCTGAAAATACTGGGAAAGAAAGTTCCACGCAACTCGGGCTGCTGTGTCACGATATCTGGTACTCTGGTCCTGGATCTTGGTCCCGCTACTCACACAGGTCCAGGATTCATTTCTGCCAGGGTTCGTTTGCGTTTCACACATGCTTTATAGCACGGATCAGGGTACCAAACGCTCCAGGATCCGGATCATAAGGGGATATGTGAAAGCGTCCTAAATGACCAAATGACAGGGGGCCATGTTGAGCCACATAAAGACCGGACCAAGGTATGAAGAGCAATGTGTCATGAGCTTTTAATGAACTGCCACTGTAAATACCAGGCAGCCTTAGCTAGCAAGCTATAACCCCAAGTTTTATGTAAGTATATTACTCACATTCACGAACATAGCCATGCTGCTACCTTTCATTTACCTCAGAAAATTGCTTTGAAACAAAGAGGCAATAATTATTTGATATTAACACCATGGCCCCATAGGGAAAGGACAAACTGAGTGCTGTGCTAACCGGTGTGGAAAGAAACCATCTCACCGTACACACATAGAAAGGATCTTGGAGTGCCTGGCACGTATTTTATTTCCTAAAATGTGATTTCAAATGTTTAAAATGTCAAGAGGATGAAAAATTGAAAACACACTTATGTTAGTTTCCAGTAGACAGCATATAGCTACAGAGATTTTGTCCTTGAAATCAAATCCAGCTGACAGACGCACGCATGCACACACCATTTGATTTCATCTTGGCTCCAGACACATTATTTATATGCAAAACCCCCAGAGCCTGAAGTCCTCTTGTTAATATAAGCTTTCCTCACCGCTCCGTGTGACTGACATGTAGAAGCAGCGGCGTTCCGCCTGTGCTCTGATCGGAAGCGGGAATATGGAGCACGGAAATGAGAGGTCAGTGGAATTTTAGAACACCGTAGTGTGTTCTGAGTGGAGATTAGCCCCTGGATGCGGGGAGCCAGAATTTATCCCGGTTCACCACTCCGAGAGGGAGAATTGAACAGCGGTCGGTTCTCAGGGAATGACATTGAAGTGAATTCACGGTCATCAGGTTTTACTTTAGATTTCCATTATATTCTCATTGCATGGGTGAAGTGTTTGCATGGCTCGATTCCATTCAACATATTGTTTATAATGTAGATATGACCTAAACAGAAAAGACACACTTAGGGTAGATGTTGACGCCAACCACAGATCTAGGATCCCATGACCTTACACCCCCTAATCCTAACATTAGAGGTATGACAAATGAATGAGCCTGTAGGACTACTAATGATTATGGGTATTTTATATTCCAAGACATGCACACTGTTTTATTTAACTAGGCAATTCAGTTAAGAACAGATTTGTATTTACAATGACAGTGGGTTAAATGCCTTGTTCAGGGGCAAAACCACAGATTTGGACTTTGTCAGCTCGGGGATTTGATCTAGCAACCTTCCTGTTACTAGTCCAAAGCTCTAACCACTAGGCTACCTGCCGCCCCATGTAGGATGCACATCTGACTTAAAGTGTGAATGTACAGTTGAAGTCGGAAATTTACATACGCTTAGGTTGGAGTCATTAAAACTCGCTTTTTCAACCACTCCACAAATGTCTTGTTATTAACAAACTATAGTTTTGCAAGTCGGTTAGGACATCTACTTTGTGTATGACACAAGTCATTTTTCCAACAATTGTTAACAGACAGATTATTTCACTTATAATTCACTGTATCACAATTCCAGTGGGTCAAAAGTTAGATACAGTAAGTTGACTGTGCCTTTACACAGCTTGAGAAATTACAGAAAATTATGTAATGGCTTTAGAAGCTTCAGATAGGCTAATTGACATCATTTGAGTCAATTGGAGGTGTACCTCTGGATGTATTTAAAGTCCTACCTTCATACGCAGTGCCTCTTTGCTTGACATCATGGGGAAATCAAAAGAAATCAGCCAAGACCTCATAAAAAAAATTGTAGACCTCCATCTCCACATTGGTTCATCCTTGGGAGCAATTTCCAAACGCCTGAAGGTACCACGTTCATCTGTACAAACAATAGTACGCAAGTATAAACACCATGGGACCACGCAGCCGTCATACCGCTCAGGAAAGAGACGTGCTCTGTCTCCTAGAGATGAACGTACTTTGGTGCAAAAAGTGCAAATCAATCCCAGAACAACAACAAAGGACCTTGTGAAGATGCTGGAGGAAACAGGTACAAAGTATCTATATCCACAGTAAAACGAGTCCTATATTGACATAACCTGAAAGGCCGCTCAGCAAGGAAGAAGCCACTGCTCCAAAACTGTCATAAAAAAGCCAGAATTTGGTTTGCAACTGCACATGAGGACAAAGATCGTACTTTTTGGAGAAATGTCCTCTGGTCTGATGAAACAAAAATAGAACTGCTTGGCCATAATGACCATCTTTATGTTTGGAGGAAAAAGGGGGAGGCTTGCAAGCCGAAGAACGCCATCCCAACCGTGAAGCAGTGGGGTAGCAGCATCATGTTGTGGAGGTGCTTCGCTGCAGGAGGGACTGGTGGTGCACTTCACAAAATAGATGGCATCATGAGGCAAGAAAATGATGTGGATATATTAAAGCAACATCTCCAGACATCAGTCAGGAAGTTAAAGCTTGGTCGCACATGGGTCTTCCAAATCAACAATGACCCCAAGCATACTTCCAAAGTTGTAGAAAAATGGCTTAAGAACAACAAAGTCAAGGTATTGGAGTGGCCATCACAAAGCCCTGACCTCAAACCTATAGACAATTTGTTGGCAGAACTGAAAAAGCATGTGCGAGCAAGGAGGCCTACAAACCGGACTCCGTTACACCAGCTCTGTCAGGAGGAATGGGCCAATTATTCACCCAACTTGTTGTGGGAAGCTTGTGGAAGGCTACCCAAAACATTTGACCCAAGTTAATCAATTTAAAGGCAATGCTACCAAATAGTAATTGAGTGTATGTAAACTTCTGACCCACTGGGAATGTGATGAAAGAAATTAAAGCTGAAAGAAATCATTCTCTCTACTATTATTCTGACATTTCACATTCTTAAAATAAAGTGGTGATCCTAACTGACCTAAAACAGGGAATTTGTACTAGGATTAAATGTCAGGAATTGTGAAAAACTGAGTTTAAATTTATTTGGCTAAGGTGTATGTAAACTTCCGACTTCAACTGTAGACGTGATAGCGATGGAAACCTCTGATGTTACTGGTTGGATTAGCATACTCTGTCAATCAATAAACAACAGAAGGCTTTGGATAGCAGACAGCTCCTACTAGGTTAAATTTGTAACCAAATACACTGAGTGTACAAAACATTAAGAACACCTTCCTAATATTGCGTTGCACCCCCCCTTTTTCCCTCTGAATAGCCTCAATTCGTTGGGGCATGGACTCTACAAGGTGTCAAAAGCCTTCCACAGGGATGCTGGCCGATGTTGATGCAAATGCATCCCACAGTTGTGTCAAGTTGACTGGATGTCCTTTGGGAGGTGGACCATTCTTGATACACACAGGAAACAATTGAGCTTGAAAAACCCAGCAGCACCTACTACCGTACCCCGTTCATAGGCACTTAAATATTTTGTCTTGCCTATTCACTCTCTGAATGGCGCACATACACAATCCATGTCTCAGTTTTCTCAAGGCTTAAAAATCCTTCTTTAACCTGTCACCTCCCATTAATCTACACTGATGGAGGTGGATTTAACAAATTACATCTCTAAGGGATCATATCATTTACATGGATTCACCTGGTCAGTCTATGTCATGAAAAGAGCCGGTGTTCATCATGTTTTGTACACTCAGTGTGTGTCATACACTGTAAGTAGGATGTTTAACTATTCTGTAAATACGTCATATATAAATACCCTTTGAGGTTGCTCAATACAGGAGGCATATGTTTACAGGTGTCCATACAGCAACAGATGATTGCTACTATGCTACTATGTAGTGCTGAATGTTCCTTACTATTGCTTTGGACCACTCAAGCAGTCAAATACGAGCCTATTGTTTTTAAAAGAAAATGTGTTGGAGCAGCATTAAAATGTCTGACATTGTAAAACTCAGCAGGTTCTTAATCATTAGGCTTCAAACAAGAGCAACTGCTGACAACGTTTTCATCAACAGGAAACGCAGATTTCTGTACAGTTCCTTCCTCTCCCCCTCTCTCTCTCTACCTCCTGTATCTGAGCCTGTGTCTGAGGCAATATGTTTGAGATTAGCCTTGATTCTACAGGAGGGAATTCTTCTTATTCTGCAAATACTGTTTCCTGTGTCTCGGGTCTGTCTTCTGTGGTGAACGGAATCTCATTTGCTACGTGAAATATGTGTACATACAAATATGTCCCTTCTCCTTCTTGGAGGCAAATAGTCTGTTCATGATTTGGTTTTACTGGCAGCCCAGATATAAACCTGTCTTATTTAGTTCTCTTTCTCTCTCTAGAGGTGTGTGGGGATTTCTGAGTGTGGGGTCTGTGTGCATTATGTGTTTGTAAATATACTGTAAGAATATGTCTGTGTGTGCGTGTGTGCGCGCGCGCACGTGTTGCACTTGTGTGTTTGAATGCCTGTTTTTACCAACCCCATTTTCGATCCTAGCTTCCATCCTCTTCCCGCTACTCTGATACACAATACCCCCTATACGCCCCCTCACAGCTTTATTGGGTCGTATTATCCTGTTGCTCTGATCCAATATGACAGTATTGATTGTGTTGAAATGCAATCTAGGCAAAGATAGCAGAGGAGTAAACAAGCTAAATTTAACCAAACACTTCTGCCCCAGCCTTCACACAACCCAAATGAGGAACAATGATATTTGTCTGCTGTAAAAAGAGGATATATTGTATCCTCTCATGGCTGTTCTTGGACTTTATAAAGAAAGCACTGGGTTGTTGCTCACTGTTCACAGGAAGTGTCCTCATTCTGGAGAATCTTGACCTCACTTCCTGAAAGCTAGGTTTGAACATTTCTGTTTTCAAAGGAGGTCGTGGTTGAAGGTTCATCTCAATGTGCATGAGGCATTGGTTTTCTGTGAAAGCTTGAAATTGTAATGACAAGATACAGAATGTACTGAGAGTGTATGCATGTGCACACTTAAATGACAGATCTGAACATGTGCAGTTGTTTTTCATTCATCTTCATTCTCATTCAGTTAGTAGAATTCCAGTTGTCATTCAAAAAGTGTCACTGAATAATTGACACGCACAGCTCATGACTGCCATGCTACTTACTGCTTATCCTACAGCCATGCTCTCCCATCAACCACTAACGTAGAGCTTCAGACATTCTGGAGCTGTTTGAACTCCTCTGAGCTGGCGTGTTATGAAAAGTCAGACTTTTCAAAAGCATATTCTTTAGTTATATCTCATTAGATCGATGTAGATATGGGGGGGGGGGGGGGGGGGTTCTCTTCTCTTCAGATTTCTGCTGTGAGAACCAACACAGGACTCCACTGAGAAATCATCAACCCTCAAATAAACCTGAAGGACGAGAGTAGCCTACCCACTGATGATTTATCCTCAGCTATCGACAAACTTGGGTAAATGTTTGCTAAACGGTGTTCATTCGACTCCGTTGGGCTATCTGGGTTCTCTGAAAACCACACAGAAGAAAAAGTATCGTATTGACAAAACGTCTTCTCTAAATAGTCATGTCAAGGTTTGAGCCCACCTCACCAACACACACTGGTTGTGTGTGCTTTCTCCATGAGCCTGTCTCTCATACTGAGTCAATTGTACGTAGCACTAGTCTTCTCTATCTGTTCTCTTTAATAATATATTCATATGTTTTTCAGTCAGTCATTCTCCTGTATTTGACTTATTTCATAATTCATGTGAACACGGGTCTTGTCCTTCAAGAATTCAGTACATCGCTTGTGAAGTATGTAGGTATCACAGCGTCAATTATATATATAATAATCCTCTATGTCTATAGCAATCTATTCTGGTCATTTAGAAACAAAAGATGGTGTTTCGCAGGCACTGTAAGCAATTAATTATAATAAAGATCATAGACACATTCTGTAATTATTGCAGATCTGTCTCGTATTTCACTCATACGTCTGAGTTGTTAGCGAGGTCCCAGGCATTGTTTCCATGGGTTCAATCATTATAGTGCCGGGGATGGTTTCCATGACGATATACCACCTGTTGTCTGTTGGAGCTCCCATCTGCTGGGAGACTGAGGTGTGAGTACAGGGCTTTCTGTAATGGGAGTTAATGACTACTGAAGAGGGTGTGGATGATTAGAGTATCTGTTTATTAATTTAGGATAGTGTCTCTTGATGTATCCCACTGGCCCCTTCAGACTCAGTCTGGGGAATCAGTTAGAGTTTGGGGTCCTTTTGTTTCCCATATGTCTCCCTAACTTTTGTTACTGCAAATGCTAAGTGCATCTCTATGGAAAATATGAGGAAGAGTAGAGTTATTTATTACTGCTATGTAAGAGAATGAGATGATTCACACCGTGTGTGCAGGTGCAGACACATGTTTTACAGGGCCGGCTGCACATAGAAGTGGATCATCTACTCTATACAGTTGTGAAAACACTTAGTGCCTTCAGAAAGTATTCACACCCCTTGACTTTTTCCACATTTTGTTGTGTTACCAGTCGGAATTTAAAATGGACTAAATTGAGGTACCCCATAATTTCGTAGTGGAATTATGTTTTTAGACATTTTTACAAATTAATTAAACATTAAAAGATTAAATGTCTTGAGTCAATTAGTATTCAACCCCTTTTTTATGGCAAGTCTAAATAAAATTAGCTTAACAAGTCACATAATAACTTGCATGGACTCACACTCTCTGTAATAATAGTGTTTAACATGCTTTTTGAATGACTCTCTCATCTCTGTATCCCACACATACAATTATCTGTAAGGTCCCTCAGTCTAGCAGTGAATTTCAAACACAGATTCAACCACAAAGACCAGTAGGTTTTCCAATGCCTCGCAAAGAAAGGCAACTATTGGTAGATGGGTAAAAAAAAGCAGACATTGAACATCCCTTTGAGCAAGTTATTAATTACACTTTGTATAGTGTATCAATACACCCAGTCACCAAGATACAGGCGTCCTTCCTAACTCAGTTGCTGGAGAGGAAGGAAACAGCTCAGGGATTTCACCATGAGGCCAATGGTGACTTTAAAACAGTTAGAGTTTAATTGCTGTGATAGGAGAAAACTGAGGATGGATCAACAACATTGTTGTTACTCCACAATACTAACCTAAATTACAGAGTGAAAAGAAGGAAGTCTGTACAGAATAAAAATATTCCAAAACATTCATCCTGTTTGCAATAAGACACGAAAGTAAAACTACATTTTTTTTGGGGGGGGGGGGGGGGGGGGGGGCAATTTCTGAATACAAATCGTTATGTTTGGGGAAAATCCAACAAAACACACCTTTCTAAAAACATGTTCCACTTTGTCATTATAGGGTGTATGTAAATGGGGGAGAAAAAATACATGTAATCCATTATGAACTCAGGCTGTAGCACGACAAAATGTGGAATAATTCAAGAGGTATGAATACTTTCTGAAGGCACTGCATGTGGTTTCTCAAGAGGCCTGTGTTCAGCTGAAAAACATGTAACACCTCATTGATAGTTTTACGTAGCCACATTTTATCATCAAACATATTCGAGTTCACAGCCTTTGATATGGGCCTTGTACTCAGCCCTGAGGTATACCACTACATTGTCTACTACTGCACCGAGGTGTTCTACTCCATTGGGTTATTATTTAAAATGTTGGACCTTTTATTTAACTAGGCTTTAGGTATTGAGTTGCAGTTGGTTCTCCGTACCAAGGGCACTACATGAGATGTTTAAACTGGTGATCCCAGAGGAATGCCGGGGACCTAGGGCTGTTTGCATGTCCTTATCAATGTGGATACCGCCTTCCACCCACGTACAATACAGAAACAGACACGCACACAACCTCCGCCACCCACAGGTAACCAGACAGACCTACCATACAGCCTTGTGGTTTGTAATATCTCTCTATATGGAAAGATATGATCCCCATAGTCATAGTGGTGGTGATCTATACATCTAGTACAAACACAGACGGTAGGCATTATAAAAACTATTTCGTTTTTCACTAAGACATATTACCCATGTTTTCCTAAGAAGAAATATTCTCACAGCTGGAGCTATGGTCATTGGTATCCCTCCCCAAGACATTCTCATACATTATATAAACCAAGAACAGAAGTAAAGAAGATTATGGACTTGAGAGTAAACAGAAATGCATTTGATGCCAGGGACAAGGTGCCTGTAAATAAGGAATGTAAATCTAGCCTTGTTGAAGGGGTCTAATCCTTATGTTAATCACAAGCTACTTCTCCAAATTCTAATCTCCATATTTTACAATTCTAATTTTGGATCTTCCAATCAATTGGCGTTGAACACTTCTCTTATTCAAGTGTGGCTTCTTTCAATGGAACCCTAATGTCAGAAAATGTTGTGGAAATGGACTCAAACCTAAAGGGAGGAAGGAGAAACTCTTGTACTGTTGTGGAGACAGACTTGGGTTCAAATAGTATTTGAGATCTTGAGTGTTTACTTGATCCTGCCTGGAGTGCCAAGTGGGCAGGGTTTTCACTTCTGGGATTTTTTTTCCGATTGGTTCAATTGCGGCCAGGCAACCTCTGACAAACACAGCTAAAGTATTTGAAAGATTCAGAATACTATTTGAACCCAGGTCTGCTGTGGTGCACTTCTGAATGTCGTCAATGGACTCATATGGGCATTGATAAACGCCTGCTTATTTAACACTGCTTGTCTCTCGAGCTGCCCGTCTCCGAGCAACAGGGCTGTCAACAGATCTACTTTCTCAGAAAACTTGCTTCAGAGACTTTCTGTCAAGAAAATCTGATGGAGGGAGAGACTTAATTCCAGAGAGCCCTTTTTTCCTATTTATAAACCTTTTTACTGGCAGAACAAATTACAGGTAGTTTTCCCTCCATCAAGTCGCCGAGCGCCTTTTCATTTAGCCGTCACAACGTACAGTGTTTAGACATTTAAAGAGGGAGCTTTTAGTTAACTCTGTGCTTTTCCGCTCTTTTATAAGCTTATGTGTGGTTGTGCTGAGATTGAAAGTAGCAGGGGATGCATATGTACATGGTGATCTACAGATGGACGCTTAAATGCACTGTCTAGACTTCAAAAGTACAATTACATGAGCATTTTAGTAGTCCTTGTTGGAGACTCACTGCCTAGTCAAACGACACACTAAACCAAAGCTCTTCATCGATTATGCCTGCTTCGGATGGGTCCAGTCTCTCGATGACCGCCTACTCTTCTCATGATGCAGTCTGTTACGGTGCCACTGTGTAAGCTGTCATAAGACTTGCATAACCTGTAACAGCATCTTGCAAGCTAGCAGTGACTCTTCCTCCCTCTGGAACATGACCCCTGGCAGTAGTTCAGTTTTAAATTATTAGAATGTGGTCATCTTCAACACTGTATCTGAGAAGGGAACAGGAGCAGGTTATCTCCCACTTCGCCAGAGCACAAGGTGTGAATGCCCGTGTGTGTGTGCGCGCGTGTGAGAGAGCAAGCATACATGTGTGTGCGTGTCTGTCTCTTTGTGTGTGTTTGAGAGATTGTGTGCTTACAGGGGGTTGGTGTGCCTAAGTCTTAGAGAGCGTGCATTTTTGTTTACTCCTGAGCGAGTGGCGGGCCAATGCACGGCACCAGCAGACCTCTCACAATGACTCATTAGTTAGGTAATTAAGGCACAAGGCTGTGCCCCCGGGGCTCCACAGTGGAGCACTGTGAGCTAGGACTGCTAATGATACTAGGCCCAGAGCAGAGAGAGATGGAAGGAAAGTATGGTCCATAGGTTCTGCTCTCCACAAAGGAGGGTGGTGGGGGGAAGAAATGGGGGAGAGGTGCGGACAGGGGACCTGCCGGCATTTTCATTATGGGTCTATGAAAGCTAATGACATAGGGCAGGGCCTGGACAGGGGATACGGGTCCAGAGGTTGTGCTCAGTGGAAAAAAGGGTTCAGGAAGAGTAATTTAATTGGACACAGATGAGGGTATGAGAACTTTGGATACTTACAGTATACTGCAAGGGTGGGTTAACACAGACTTTAAATGGTCTTCTGTGGTCATTTGTAAGGCTTTATGAACTGCCGTAAACCCCATAGGTATCCCCACAATTTACGACCATGTACTCCCGTTAGGGGAGAAATAGGAAAGAGGTGGCGGCTATTGTCATTTTGAGCACGGTGCTACATTAGTCATTGTCCTTTGGATGACATATTGTAGTATCCTAATCAAATTACAATATGGAGGCCCCTTCCTGTATGGTTTAAGGATATTCTACTCTACAGTATTCATATCGTTTTGTCATGCAAAACACCACTTCCCATACCCTGAACTCATAGCAGCTAACTTTTTCAATTGAATGAAATGATACTATAAACTTCCAGTTGTTTGTACATCAGTTTGAATATGATATTGTCCATAAGCAAAATGAGTTATTAGTGTGGTAGGAAAATATACAGCGCTTTAATTGTGATGAGGGAAAATGATGCTGAACAGCAGATAGGGAAAAGTAAAACCTTCTTCCTGCTGAGTCCTAATAGCTAATTTATTCTGGGTCTATTTTTCCCCACTCAAGTTTCATGCAAATCGTATTGAACCATGTCCCCCAGTGGCGGAGTACCGAGTGTCGGTGGAGCCCACACGCTCAAATCTCTCAGCTTATTCATTTCCTATTTACTCATTTCATTTTTAATACATTGACTGATGGAAGTGCAACAGCCGAGCTCAAAGGTGCTTACATGGAACTGATGGTAGAGGGCGAATGAACAATTGAGCTGGTGTCATTATAAGGGCTGTCAGAGTCTACACATGTCTTAATGCTGTATGGCAAGTGGGGTGTATGATGCTATTATATTGTAGACATATTGGCACTGCAACATTGTATCATTAGAGGATGTCAAAATAGTGACATCTACCCATTGTAGTTAGGAGTATATTTCACCTGGGCTGACATTAGTTGAATGTCACTTTTGATGACATATGCCTCGCATTATATAATTAAGTGATACTGCCCAAGAAGCCAGTGTTTGGAGGATATATTGGCACGGGTGTTAGGCACGAGACGAAGTCAATGTCACGGCTGGCTGAAGGACTGGACCAAGGTGCAGCATGGTAAGCGTACATTTTCTCTTTACTAAAAATTATGCCGACAAAACAAAGAACAAAACCAAAACCAAAACCAAACCGTGAAGCTTTGGGCTATGTGCCCTGAACAAAGTCAAAGTTAACTTCCCACAAAACAGGTGAGGGAAAAGGGTACCTAAGTATGGTTCTCAATCAGAGACAACGATAGACAGCTGCCTCTGATTGATAACCACACCCGGCCAAACACATAGAAATAGAAAATCATAGAACATAGACTGCCCACCCAAATCACACCCTGACCAAACCAAAATAGAGACATAAAACGCTCTCTACGGTCAGGGAGTGACAGTCAAACACTGGCTTTAAGGGCATAATCACCTTTATACAACTGGTTACCAACATATTAAAATAATGATTGACATTTTCATAAAAAAATATATTTTAATGATTTAATTCATACATTTTCACCCTTCCACAAGAAATAGTCCTGACATAAATCTAGGGTTGCTACCCAAGCTGTTCGTTCTATCGGTTCGGTTGCCAGAAATGCGACCCAGTCGTTCAGTCTTTTTGTTGAGTGTCTACAGACCAGGAATTCATTCTAAATGTTCCATTGCCATATTGGCTGGGAACATTCTTATCCCTTGCTTGCTAGCTAGCCAATTACGGCTAACTTACAGTCACGTTAAACAGTGTAGCCAGAATAACAACGAAGTAGTTGCATTAGCATTTGTTTAAGCTGTTTAACATTTCTTTAAGCTGTGACATTTATTTGGATACATTCATAACAAGGAGCTGATGATGCACGATTTCACCTGGCATAGAAAATGTGCTTTCTCGTCAGGACACTGTTGTTCACAGGAGCTAGCCAACTACACAGCTAATACAATCAATTCAAACTGAAGCTGGAAAGACTTCAAAACGTTCAGACTTCCCGATTCCCAAAACATTCATTACTATGGGACAGCTGGAGGTCGAATTTGAATATTGAAACAATGTTGCAAATGTTGGAGAGACAGACAGCAAGGTTTATACAAATCTCTGCTGTTGAAATCTAAATGTTAGTCTAAAAGAAATGTGAGATAATGTCTTGATGCTTTTTATAGTGGAGATCAAGTTTATAAATTGCCTGGCTGGGCTGATGAGACAGCAGATTGCGCAGCCAGATGGAACAGAGTAAATAGGCATTTTAACGTCATAGATTTAGTCGGTGGTAACTTGTGGAATAGACACCGGCTGGAATGCGGTTTTAACCAATCAGCATTCAGGATTAGACCCACCGTTGTATAATATGTCACATTGACAGTGCCATCAAAACATTACTCATACCCCTTGACTTATTCCACATTGTTGTGTTACAACCTGAATTCAAAATGGATTAAATATTTATCTGCACACAATACCCCATAATGACAAAGTAAAAACATGTTTTTAGAAATGTTTGCAAATGTATTGAAAATTAAATTCAGAAATATCTCATTTACATAAGTATTCACACCCCAGAGTCAATACATGTTAGAATCACCTTTGGCAGTGATTACATCTAACACATTTGAATAAATGTAGGTTTTGAAACATATGAATGCGTCATAACCGGCCATAAAATAAAGCAATATACTGTATGTCACATCAGGTGTAAATATATGGGTCATGACAGTGTTACTACAATGTTGTTGATCCATCCTCAATTTTCTCCTTTCACAGCCATTAAACTCTAATTGTTTTAAAGTCACCATTGGCCTCATTGTTTGGCACACCTGTATTTGGGGAGTTTCTCCCATTCTTCTCTGCAGATCCTCTCAAGCTCTGTCAGGTCGGATGGGGAGCATCGCTGTACAGCTATTTTCAGGTCTCTCCATGTTCGATCGGGTTCAAGTAAAATTTAATAAAATTGTATTTTTCACATTTGCCGAATACAACAGGTGCAGATCTTACCCTGAAATGCTTACCAAGCCATGAGGTCGAAGAAATTGTTGGTAAAGCCCTGGCTGGGCCACTCGAGGACATTCAGAGACTTGTCCAGAAGCCACTCCTGTGTTGTCTTGGTTGTGTGCTGAGGGTTCTTGTCCTGTTGGAAGGTGAACCTTTGCCCCAGTCTGAGGTCCGGAGAGCTCTGGAGCAGGTTTTCATCAAGGATCTATCTGTACATTGCTCTGTTCATCTTTCCCTCGATCATGACTTGTCTCCCAATCCCTGCCACTGAAAACATCCCCACAGCATGATGCTGCCACCACCATGCTTCACCGTAGGGATGGTGCCAGGTTTCCTCCAGACACGATGCTTGGCATTCAGGCCAAAGAGTTCAATCTTGGTTTCATCAGACCAGATATCTTGTTTCTCATGGTCTGAGAGTACTTTAGGTGCCTTTTGGCAAACTCCAAGCGGGTTGTCATGTCCCTCTTACTGAGGAGTGGCTTCTGTCTGGCCACTCTACCATAAAGGCCTGGTTGATGGAGTGCTGCAGAGATGGTTGTCCTTCTGGGAGGTTCTCCCATCTCCACAGAAGAACTTTGGAGCTCTGTCAGAGTGGCCATTGGGTTTTTGGTCACCTCCCCGACCTAGGCCCTTCTCCCCAGATTGCTCAGTTTGGCCGTGCGGCCAGCTCTAGGAAGAGTCTTGGTGGTTCCAAACTTCTTTCATTTAAGAATGATGAATGCCACTGTGTTCATGGAGACCTTCAATGCTGCAGAAATGTTTTGCTACCCTTCCCCAGATCTGTGCCTCGACACAATCCTGTCTTGGAGCTCTACGGACATTTCCTTCGATCTCGTGGCATGGTTTTTGCTCTGGCATTCACTGTCAACTTTGGGACCTTATATAGATAGGTGTGTGCCTTTCCAAATCATGTCCAATCAATTTAATTTAACACAGGTGAACTCCAATCAAGTTGTAGAAACATCTCAAGGATGATCCGTGGAAACAGGATGCACCTGAGCTCAATTTCGAGTCTCATAGCAAAGGGTCTGAATAATTATGTAAATCCTGTTTTTCTGTTCTTTTTTTTCACTTTGTCATTATGGGGTATTTTGTGTAGATTGCTAAGGAATTGTTTTAATTTAATACATTCTAGAATAAGTCAAGGGGTCTGAATACTTTCCGAAAGCACTGTATATCACTAATGTATTGTGTAGTAGGGCCAAGATGATTGAAAAGTATTTGAAACTTGTTTGGATCATCATGTTCTTGAGGATGACTCACACACAAGAAAATGTATTCATGTGCACATGTGGTCAATGCCAGGCAGTTGCCACGTAAAGAAGATCAACTGAACTAATAACTTTTTATTTTTACAAAAATAGGATCCAACAGTTAAACTTATTTTCATCTAGCATGGCCTGTGTGTGGACATAACCTGGAGAAACAGATCATATATATTTTTTAAATCCCACATTTTGTTTACTCTTCATTGTTAAATGGGAGTATTTTGTTTGATGACTCTGTGCTAACAGAATTTGACAGAAAACTAATTTATTGGCTGTCAGCCAGGAGCCTTTTCTTTCATTATTTGTCAAGGTACGATTCATTTTTCCCTCTTCTGTTTATGTAAGTTAATTTATTTTCGGGGTAAACAAAAAAAAGGGAAAAGAAATTGGCTTCCAATTTGTTGATAACGTTAACCAGACTGCCTCAGTCTGAATATGGGCTTTTCAAACAAGGGCCCTCACGTTTACGATATTAAACGCAAACATTGACTTGAGATATACATATACTGCACAGAATCTAATCTGAATTTATCTACTTAAAAAAATGGGTTTCTGTATGGATAACAGGGTCTTAATTGCCAAATAAACGCTCTCACCGCGTCACACATTTTTGTGAGACCTCGCATTACCCTGCACTAGGCTTCAAAAGAGATGTTTGAATGATAAATATACATATCGGTTGGTCACCGTATGACGGCTTTTGGATTCGATTTCAGGATCAGCTCTCATAGCGATTAGAGGCAACTTAAGAAGTCCCCTATGGGTGTGTTTCCATTGGCTCTTAATGAAAAACATATTCTATATTTACTCATCTCAATGGAGTGTTCAGAAAGTAAGCAGAGAGAATTCTAGTCACGTTATTATATATACACCATCTCACAGACCCAGCATACATACACAGCACAGAACCAAGCCTCAAGGGAAAGGGAAAAGAGTTTGTGGATCACCAAAACAAGAAAATAAAATCACAGATCACAGAAGGATTAATTACATTTCCAACGGCAGTAGGGCAGAAAAGAAATGATGTTCCACACATTTTGAGAGGGTGGCCTATTTCCTTTCTCTGTCATGCCTTTTAGCTCTGGAAGCTCCTGTATTGTGTCGGAGTAGGACAGAGTGTGATTGAGAAAATGTGGGGATATTTTTAGCCAACCAGTTACTGGCCTGAGGGGAAAGAGGATTTTTTTTTGTAGCTGTTTCACAATGAACCTCTGGTTCCATGCCCAGGAGAGACTTCAGATCCTCACTGAATCAGCTTTCATCTCCTCCACAATGCTGCTGTTTCCTGGTTGGCATTACAAGCTCCACTGCTCCCCTTTCCTCTATTGTTGTTCTGGTGATATACTGCAGGGTTTCCCAAACTCGGGCCCGGGGCCCCCCGGGTGCACGTTTTATTTTTTGCCCTAGCACTACAGAGCAGATTCAAATAATCAAAGCTTGATGATGACTTGGTTATTCGGCCCAGGACAGAGTTTGGGAAACCCGATATACTATACTGTTAGTCACACTATTGTGTTACAGTAGTGTGCTATAGACTGGTAGAACAATTGAGTTGTTACATTAATTCACAGACACTCAGTTAACACAGTGAAATGTATCAACCAAAGTAAATGGCAAATAGAAACAGGCACATTATGTCTTTTTGATTTGTGGTTTGACTGGGAAAACACTAACTTCATCATTTCGCTTGAGTGAACCCATGTCTGTAGCACCATCACTCTGTTGGATCTATTCAACCACAAATGCTAATGTGAGAGTTACACTAATTTTGTCCTAAGCATTTTCTTGTTGATGACATGAAGTTGTGAATATTTCTCTATGACCAAATGATCCTTCCCTGACCGTGACCTCTCATATACTTTCCGTTCCGACGTTCCCATGGACTTTGCCTTTTTCTTCCCACTTTATGCCGCATTGATTCCAATTACAGCAGTGACATTCCCACAACTTGTTTCACCCCTCCTCTCCTCCTCCCTCCCTCCCTCCTGCTCTTTGTCTTGACTGTCTCCCAAGTGGGCAAACTGTTTGGACCTGTTTAAATGTCGCCTCACAGCGTGTTCTGGAGCTGTGGATGGCTTGGCCGAGCTGCTTGGATTGTGCTGAGACGACTAGGCTTAAAATACACCCCCCCCCCTCTCCCCCCCACGTCAAAATATCTGGTCACTCAGCGAGTCTACTATCTTGTTAATTCCAAGCGTCTGTCTTCGCCACTGCTATTGCTATTGGGAGGTTAAGCCCTGTCGAGAAGGCATCAAAGCTGTCCTCGGAAAGCGGCTCGTATCATAGAGCTAAACAATCAGCTTTGATTGGATTTTTATCCTGTCTTATTAACTCTCAGACCAGGGAGCCAAAGCCAAAGGCATGATGCTAATTGCCAAAACAAACTGAAAATGCTCCGTGGATCAACACTGACATACGGTCCTGCTTACGTTTGGGTTGTTGTACTGCAGTAAAGTATTATGACATTTGATAGGGATGTTTTCTGTTAGGCAATTTGGTTGACCTGCTTCCGTATCTCTACTTGACCTGGTCATGGATGAGTTCAACTAGATTCCATTTGAATGTAACCTTTTTGTGAGACTTTTCTTGGTTGTACATGATAGTTCCCTGTGTATGTTTAAAAGTCCGAAGGAAGAGCAACAGCCGAAACGCTTCGGTTCTACTTTTAACAATGAAGCTTTTATTTATTGAATTCCATTGTCCTTCAAAGGTTGCTGAATCTCCTCTCTGTTTATCACTTTTACCTGAATTTGAGTATCATTCACTGGACTACTACTATAGTCAGTACTATCACTATAACTTCCACTACAAAACACCTGAACCAACCACACACACGTTCTTCAGAATCTGTACCTTTTCTCGTTCCCTGTCTTTCAGATGGCTCATCTACACTGTGTCTTTCGTCTGTGCGGGAGCTCCCAGCCCAGCTCCAGGACCTGTACCAGCAGGGCTTCTCCCTAGTTGCCGTTCACCCCTTCATTCATCCCTGTGGTTCCGACGCAGTCAGCCCCCAGCACCAGCTCTACAGGGCCGTGCTGATCCGACTCGATGATGGGTACGAGTACATACACATTGCACTCATTCAGAGTACCTTCATTGACACAATTAGCAGAAGCCTTATCCAGGGTCAATACATTTGTGTTCATGTAAGCTTTGTCATTACGTAATATGTACAGCAAATAAAAATGTATATTACTACATGGATGTAGACATTGGTATTACAGAGGTTGTTTTGGGCTAGCTGTCACAGGGCTGTTGTTTTGGTCGTTAGCAAGCAAATAATCTCTTTCCAAGCTTTTGATGCTCCGGCCAACATGTGGAATGGGCCAAAGTCACAGCTGCCCCCCCATGTCTGTCCTCCACCCAGGCACCTGTCAGCGAGCCCTGGGTGAGAGTCAGCTTGGATCAGGGCATGCTTTTACTCCAAGTGTATGTGAAGGGCATGGTGGGGTGGTGCTGGTAGTGGTGGTTTCCGGCTGAAGCCCTGTCTGGCTTGCCTCGTGTGCCCTGTGTTCTACCAGCTGGCTGTTATGAAGGACAGCGGTTTCATGCGTGTTAGGCCACATGCAGGTCTGGCTCTGGGAATGACTGCCTGTGTGAAGCAGAACCAGACACTCACTAGTCACTTTCCCCACAGAGAGGTTAGAGGGGCAGCAGTTGAACCTCTCACCCTCCCCTCTTAACAGTGTTTTATGGCCTGGTCTGTTCTCTCTCGTGGATCCAGAGCCCTGGGGTCGGACAGTGACGCCACACTCCATAAATCCCTGGACTCTCCTCTCGTTGAATTATCATCCAGGAATTAATATTGAGATTCCTAAAATAAATCATTCCAAACATGGACAAATAATTCCTGCACATTCCTCAGTATATTGGGGTTTAGGCTCCGTGCCCTGTTGTTCTTGTTTTGTGCTTCCTGGTTGCCTAGTGTTGTCTTGATAGGATCAAACCATTTGGCTGGTACAGGTGGAGGGTTTAGTTAGTTGTAAAGCACAACAATCCATCCACTCAGGTGGCTCTTGCCTTCTTTCTAAAGACAGCCTGTGCCCATTAATGAGCTCCTATGGTCTAGGGAAATACATCACACCTCTCTCCCACTGTCTCTACACAAAAACCACTCACAAACAAGTTCCAGACACTAATCCTATGCTGGGAGCACATAAATATTGATTTTGTATGAAAAGGGATGGATGAATGGGCAGCAGCATGGTTTTTACACACCGACATGGTTGCCTTCCTCTGAAGGAAAAAAGAGAATATGAGGAATAGAAAGCGGTAGAGAGAGAAAACAAGATCACAGCTGGAGTGTGACCGAGCGAGCGGGAGTTAGAAAGAGAGAAAGGGGAAAGGGCTGCCATCCTTTGATGGCTCCGGCCAAACCGTCCTGCTTTATCTCAGAGTCTGTCACCGTGGAGACGGCTGCTCACATCAGCACCAGCCCCGGGGGGGAGGGGTGGGATAAAAGAGAAAGAACAAAACAAAAAAAATCAACCAGGTAGCATCTTCCTCTCCTATTCCCTTGTCAGTCCCTTGAATCAGGGAGCCAAAACTGCAGATGACAGCGCAACCATTCATCACTCTCCCAAAGCAAACAGACCCAAAAGTGTCTTCTTCGCTCTGCAGTGCGCTATGCGTCAGCTGGAGACAGACAGAGGGGGAGAGATAGTGTGTGTGTGAGAACCAGAACAAGAACAGCAGCTAGGCTATGCTTAGCAGCAGCTGGATGTGCTGTGTTTAGTATGCACACAATGTCTCTTTGGATACAATCCCAACCAATTTTCTACAGTATTAGCCTCAATTGTAAAGCCTCAGTGAACAAGGGTATAGCTGCACAGTAGTGTGACATTGCAAAAGCTTCTAGAGCCAGGAATTACACAGGGGCAGGTAGCTTATATAGAGCTGGGAGCCAGTATTGTTCATGTTAAACACTGTCACCTGGAACAACTATTTAGTTCAAGATAAACTCTCAAACTTGTATAATTTCAGCCAGTAGTTTTGAAAGTGGCGCTCACGAACCAAAAGTGGTCCCTTTTTTGTGTGTACTATGTCATCAAATTGGGTACTACAGTACGTCATTCATTTTGTATGATATGTTATGTCCTGCAAATGTTGTCGATTTTGCAATTATACATTTTCAATCCAATTTGTACTGTACGTTCCGAATTTGTTGTGCTTAAGGTCCTGGAGTGCATCTTTAAGTAGGCCATAACTTTAAACGCCTGTTGTCTCTTTGACTGTGATTTGTCACTGGTGACCGTGGTAACCTGCTCAAATCTGTGGATCAGAGAGAATGGATAGGACCATTTTAATTTTCAAATGTCAACTGTCAAATTTCCCAATGTTCAATTTGGTTGCGGCGTAGAGGGGTTACAGTTCAGCAGGCAGTGTCTGATGGGATATATTCATCATCTATTGGATAATTGTAGAATTCACATGCGCTCGGGGAGAGAGCTGTATGGACCAGAAACCATTAGAGGGGATTCGTCCAAAGAAATTATTCATGACTCTGTGAAAAGCTGACATTAGAAAAATATGTGCTATATTATTAAAGGCCAGGGATGAAAGATTGCTAAACACAGGTTCGATGGTGGAGCCTGACCGAGCCGTTGTCATGGAGATTGTGATTTTTGGAATTGCGATTTTGGCGCCCGATGTGAGGGCTTCTGGGTTTAAAGCTACATTCTGGGTTTCAAAAAACTTCATCACGCCCCACCATATCAAGAATTAAAATAACCATCCCCAGATTCCAAATCCCAGACTGTGGCTTTAATAGTCCCTGTGGTCCGGGATACAGAACCTTGAACGGTTGAACCTGACTGACAGTGCAGCTGAATAGATAGCAGCAGCAGTCTGCATAAGGAGTGGGAAGTCAGATGTAGATGTACACCCAGGAGGAGGCTGCAGTCAGAACAGCTGCAGGCTGGAGCCAGGCATGCGTTTGACACTTACTCTAGCAGCCTGGCGGTAGATAGCAGATCAATGGGGTTGAATGCAAGTAACCTGTTTCACACCGAGAAAATGGACTGCAGGTGATGGGGGTATTTTTAAAGAAGTCCTTACCTCTAGAGAGGCGATGGGAGACTAGTTCTTTTCTCCCACTTTGTCCATTATGGATTTGAGCCCTCTGTCACGACCGTCAAACGAAGTGGACCAAGGTTCAGCGTGGCAAGCGTACATTTTCCTTTTTATTCAAAATGTCTCCAACAAAACAACAAACGAAAGAAACAACCATGAAGCTTACAGGGCATTAGTGCCACAAACAAAGTTAACTACCCACAACGACAGGAGGGAAAAAGGGCTACCTAAGTATGGTTCCCAATCAGAGACAAAGATAGACAGCTATCCCTGATTGAGAACCATACCCGGCCAAAACATAGAAACACAAAATCATAGAAAACAAAACATAGAATGCCCACCCTAAATCACACCCTGACCAAACCAAAGAGACATAAAAAGGCTCTCTAAGGTCAGGGCGTGACAGTACCCCCTTCCCCCCAAAAGGTGCGGACTCTGGCCGCAAAACCTGAACCTATAGGGGAGGGTCTGGGTGGGCATCTATCCGCGGTGGCGGCTCAGGTGCGGGACGCAGACCCCGCTCCACCACTGGCTCACCCCACTTTGGTGGCACCTCTGGTGTACTGGGACCCTCGTTGCCGACCCCGGACTGGGGATCCTCGCCGCGGGCGCCGGACTGGGCACCCTCGCCGCGGGCCCCGGACTGGGGACCGTCGCCGCGGGCTCCGGACTGGGGACCGTCGCCGGTGGCTCCGGACTGGAGACCGTTGCCGGGGGCTCCGGACTGGGGACCCTCCCTGATGGGAGGAGGCGTATAGACAGCCTGGTGCGTGTGGCTGCCACAGGGCCCACCAGGCTGGGGAGACATACAGGAGGACTGGTCCTTAGAGGAGGCACAGGATGAACTGGGCTGTGGGGGAGCACTGGAGATCTGGTGCGTAGCCCTTGGCACCACTCCTCCAGGCTGAATGCCCACTTTAGCCCGGCACCTCCCGAGCGCAGGCACAGGTCGAACCGGGCTGTGGGGGAGCACTGGAGATCTGGTGCTTACCACGTGCACCTCTCCTTTTGGCTCCATGCCCACTTTAGCCCGGCAAGTGCGGGAAGTTGGCACAGGCCGCACTGGGTTCTCCTGGTGAACAGGGGATACCATGCCTAGAGCTGTCGCAGGATAACCCGGGCCGAAGAGACGCACCGGAGACTAGGAGCGCTGAGCCGGCACAATCCCTCCTGGCTGAATGCCAACTCTAGCACGGCAACTGCGGGGAGCTTGCAGAGAGCGCACCGGGCTATGAGAGTGCACTGGAGACATATGGCGCAGAGCCGCATAACCTGGTGCCTGACTAGTCACTCTCTCCCTACGGTAAGCACGGTTGGCTCAGGTCTATAGCCAATCTCCCCGTGTGCCACCCCCAAACATGTTGGGGGGGCTGCCTCTCGTGCCTGCTTCGCTGACTTGCCTCCTCATATCGCCGCCACTCTGCTTTAGCTGCCCCCAGTTCCTCCCTTGGACGGCGATACTCCCCAGCCTGCCTCCAGGGTCCCTTACCGTCCAGGATCTCCTCCCATGTCCAGGAGTCCCTTTCACCACGCTGCTTGTTCCTTTGGTGGTGGGTAGTTCTGTCACGGCCGTCAAAAGAAGTGGACCAAGGTGCAGCGTTTTTATTCAAAATGTCGCCAACAAAACAACAAACGAAAGAAACAACCGTGAAGCTTACAGGGCATTAGTGCCACAAACAAAGATAACTACCCACAACGAAAGGAGGGAAAAAGGGCTACCTAAGTATGGTTCCCAATCAGAGACAATGTTAGACAGCTGTCCCTGATTGAGAACCATACCCGGCCAAAACATAGAAACACAAAATCATAGAAAACAAAACATAGAATGCCCACCCAAAATTACACCCTAACCAAACCAAATAGTGACATTAAAAGGCTCTCTAAGGTCAGGGCGTGACACCCTCCTCAAGTTTACAGATCCAATCTGCTTTTCATGACTTCAAATTACAGAACGTGGAAAACAAATAGCAAGAATTCAGAGGTTTTCCTTTACATTGGCGCTTCACGGTGCTGTGAATTGCACAGTAAGTTTGCAAAAACATTTGCATCCAATGTGCAGATTTTCCTTGACACAGTTTGCTACTGACATTTGATCTGGGATAAGTTGCATAATGATGAAGGACTGGCGTGACGGTGACATCTGACTTCTGTGGGGTTGTTGTTGACTGTGAGAGATGACTCAGGTTCCCGCTGTGTTGTGAAGTCCGTGTGACAGAGAGAGAGCTAGGCCTAGGCTGCATGGGATAATGTTTAAAGTCTCCTTACACACACACACACACACACTGTACACACACACACGTACGTACTGTACATACACACACATGCTGTGGCGAGGGTGGAAGGGTCCCATCCGTGTTGTCAACAGGATGAGAGGTGAAGCAGAGCGATGGAAGCTGGGGCATTGGCCTCCTCCAGGGCTAGCTGTGGGATTTCCTCCAGAGAAGATAGAAAAATACAGACCCATATACATAGATTCCATCCACCCACAATACTGATAAGTAGAAAAACAAGACAAGATTTGTATTGCATTGAGTTTCCTATCCCACCCTAATGTGCCCCTTTCGATCCTGATTTGTGTCTACGTTAAGTGCTCCTTCTTTTTTTTGTCACACAGGCCAACAATTACATTAACACGGCTCATATGTGATTTATTAATACATTATTTTCATAAATCCATAAATACTTCATTTCCAAGGATTTCTCTGTGCAACCATTTCAGAGATGTATTACAGAATGTGGTGTATGTCTGTATTGTGTATGACTGAAGTGACTGTGGCTGAAATGTGTTGTTCCTCTCTCTCTTGCTGTGCGGGCTGCTACCGCAGGTTGGAGAAGAGCCAGTCAAACTGTGCTCCCTACCGTCTGCAGCTGGAGCAGTGTCTGTCTACCGACCAGGTGCCCACCCCTGAACTCATCCAGGGCTATGTCAAGAAGGTGAGCCTCAGATAAGGCCCTGTCACACTACTGAGACGAGCTGAGCCAAGCCAAGCTGTACTGAGCTGGCCGGGTTAGTGGTTAGGCATCCACAACTGTGCTGAAAAGGACATCGATGTGAACGAAACTATTAAGCCTGCACAGTTTTGTTCAGGTGGTGTGATAAGTGTGAAAAGGGTATAGTGGACTCAGATCACAGACACAACTGACCAGCCTATAAGTCCTAAAGGCGCTGTGAGCAAAAACTATCTGTTGGGTTTCTTCTTTATCTCGACTCGCTTTCCACAGCCAGTAGACGAGACGGTCCTTAGTTTTAATAAAACATTGGGGAGTAGAAATGGGTTATCAATTCAGCCGGCCAGTCGCCTGAGGACCTGAGTTTCATTCTGAGCTTCAAACTATCGGCTCCTGGAGCACTCTCTCTAATATCTGGAAAAATAGGAAATATGTAGCCTATGTAGAACTGGAAAATGAAAGTCTTTACAGAGGGTTGCTCTCATTCTGCAGTGAGGACATGGTAACACTAACCACTCTCAAGCAAGCTGATGGCCATAACCATATCATGTTAGGAGATATCACAGGCGTCTATTAAAAGCAAAAGAGACTTGTCATTATAAATAGCAATGTAACAGAAACATATGACGTTTACCTGTTTCTCTGACCTGAGCATGTACAATACACAGTAGTGTGATTTTCCATTCGATGCGGACCATTTTAAAGGCTATCCATTACCTTCACACCCGAGTCGACCCACATTAACACACACACACACACACACAGTAGAAATTATCCCTCTCCCTCATTGACTGGCAACGTTACCCTCAAATGAGATACAATATTTTTATTTTCATCTTGGCAATTCCATTTTGCAATTTGTCTGGGAATAAAAATGTGCAAGTGCTGAGCGAACGTTCAATAGATATTAAACAATGGAGCTAGGAAACGATGTGACTGTTTTACAATTTCATTTCATAGAGGATAACCTGTGATATGGCACCCATGCTGATTTGATTTGGATTCTCCTGGTCCCCGGTTGCAGATAGCAGAATGTACTGCCTCTGGCTGGATCTTATGACAGAATGTGAATGGAGAATGGCATCATTAACACTGCTTGACAGTTAACATTTCAATTTCATTTTGATGGAAAATCCCAATATTGACATAGAATGCCAGATGACAATGAAATGGGAAAAGCAATGCTTGATTTGGGATGCAGTCCTGCCAGGGCTGGAGCCATTGCAATCCAATCAACTCTAGTTCAATTTGAATGGCTGATGCTGGCCAATTTGAATGGCTGAGGGGTGGAGGGGGGGGGAGTGCCTCTATAATTATATGATAATACCAGGTATGTAAACAGTTCCCCTGGAATCCATTTGGTTGATAAAATAGGGAGTAAATGGGGGAAATTCAGGGGGAAAAAATAGCTATGGTTCTATAATGGTATGACTTTGCAATGTGTGCTTATGTTCTAGATTGTGTTTCAAGATTATCACAAATTTTTTAGAATGTCCATTGAGCACTAGCTACAACTTTGATCTTACTCATGATTAGCCAACATGATCTTAAATAACAGTCCATCATAACAGAGCATACCGTATGAAAGGTTGGTATTATTCAATTGTATTTGTAAAAGTCAGGTCGTCCACGGATCTCTCTAAGGCGGTTGTTTGCTATCTGTCTCTACAGCAGATCCAGGATGCTGCAGACCAGGGGGTCATGTTTGTGGGCTTCATCCAGGAGCCGTGTGGGTTACGAGGTACCCAGACTAGAGAACCAGAGACGCCCTCCCTCTCCCTCCACTCCAGCCCCAGCTCCATGCTAGGCTCCCTGAGCAGCCGAAGCCCCACTAGCCCCCGGACCAATGGAGAACCAGGAGCCCAGGAGCAGGCGATGGACACTGGGGCTGATGAGGGCCAAGGCTCCTTATGTAAGGGTGGGGAGGGGGAGGACCAGACTAGGGACACTGTGGGGAGTGAGACCACTGTCGGGGAAAGCAACCATGATGGGAGATCCTCTCTTCCCATAACACCATCCACAGAGAGCAAGCAAGATGATGATCAGGATGTTATAGTGGAAGACACACTGACACACAACAATAACAAGACAAACGTCATAGAACTGAAGGAGAAGCCAAGCCGTCACCCTCAGCGAGCCAATGGTGAGTATTGTCAGATTTCTATTCGTTACTATGTAATTGGATTTGTATACTGTATGCCAGGCAAGATTCAACTTGAAACCGCATAAATGGTTCTTCAATTTCCTCAGACTGTGGTGCAGCATAAAGTTGGATTAAATTAGCATATTTCAGCATCTTAGAATACCAGATGGACAGCTCTTCTCTTCTCTCACACATTCTCTTTCAACCCCAGTTGGAAAACATGCTCATAAATGTGCATGTGTGTTGAATGCTCCCCTCTGTGTGTGTGTGCGCCCATACATACTTGGCTCCCTGTAGACAAAGCACCCTGGTCCATCTGGACGTCCCTCAAGTGTGTATTGCAGTGAGATAACCCCCACCCCCCCACCCCACTCAGCCTCCTCCCTCATCCCCAAACCAGTGAGATAATCCCCCCCCTACCTCACTCAGCCTCATCCCTCCTCCCCAAACCAGTGAGATAATCCCCCCCTACCTCACTCAGCCTCCTCCCTCATTCCCAAACCAGTGAGATAATCTCCCCCACCTCACTCAGCCTCCTCCCTCCTCCCCAAACCAGTGAGATAATCCCCCCTACCTCACTCAGCCTCATCCCTCCTCCCCAAACTAGTGAGATAATCTCCCCCCCTACCTCACTCAGCCTCATCCCTCCTCCCCAAACCAGTGAGATAATCCCCACCCCTACCTCACTCAGCCTCCTCCCCAAACCTCTACAGTCCACACCACCACGGCATAGCCAGTATTGTCTGTGACCATGTGCCAAGTACCCTTGTCCTCTTCGCTAATGCTCTCTGCTGAAATTGACTCAAAGTCTCAGTTCTGGGTGGCTTTGCCCCCATAATCCTCCTGAACAGCAGAATGTGGAACAGGGAACAAGGTCACAAACCAACAGTCAGAAGTGAAACTGGGACTTGAAACCGACGTGCTCTAAAATAGCATCAAAGATCGTTGAGGTTATTGAAACTAGTGCTGAGAACATTCCTTTGGGATCACATGTGTGAGAGGAGGAAGTGATGGTATAAAAAGAAGACATAGATTGGACAAACATCACAATGGTCACTCACATTATTGCCGTTACCCCTTATAAATTAAGCAGTATGAAGCTAACCACTCTCCAACTAAGAATCACGTTGCAGAGAAAGCTGGCCTACATGTTGGTTTGAGCATATTTATTATGAAATGTTAGTCCTGATTAAATCAGTGTTGAGGAGGGTGGATTAGCAGAACAGATGCTGTCATGTTCAACAGTGGTTCTGTACAGTACACATTACCAGTTAGGATTATGGGGCCTGACCTTGTCACTTGGACAGGCATCCATCAGACCAAACTTTAAAAGGAGACCCATTTGGAATGTTGCAATTGCGTTCATGCGCCCGTTTACTCTTTAGTCGTCAATCTTCTCAAATGATTGGACCACACAAGGTATCGTCTCATAGCAGGTCTGTCATTTCCCATGCGACTGTGGCCTGGCTGGTCTCAATAGCCATAACACCCTACTGTTTGTGTTATCGCCATCCAACTCTCAGGGCAAGTCGAGGGCGATCCTAAAATATTTGTTTAACTTTGATGCCCCTGATGCTGAAATTGTTGAGTCAGTTGCGCTTTGAAGTGGTCATCATGTGGGAACTGATCTGACAGGTATGGACCCTGGGTTATCTTTATCTCCAGATTACCGTAATTCAGATTTAACCTAGCGAATGGAAATAACCTATGCCGCAAATTGTTCTAAGTGTTGTTATAAAATGTATGTTGTACAATTTACCACGATTATCTCATCTTTAAATGCGTTCCCATTGAGCTGTCTGGTTTAGTCAGATGCATTAGTGCAAGGTTTCTGTCAGCTATGCATAAATTATAAACGGTCTGTGACACATTGCAGACGCAGAGCATTTAGTGGGATGGTGAAGGTAGCAGTTCCTCAGAACCGCTGGCCTTGAACGAGTAAACATCAACTTTAATATCATGTGAAAGCCTCATTTAAATTCACTCTTTTGGGGGAAAACAACAGAACAATTAAGATTAGTGGAGCGACTTTGTTGTATTGACTTGGCTTGGTTTTCAATAAGTTTGTCGTTTTTCCAACGTATGCAGGGAGAGTTGTGATGCATTATTGTCATTCAGTTGTCATTCTGGAGCTTTGAAGAATGGAAAAAACAATAGGATTTTGGGAATTTGGTGGCCAGCTGTCACATCAGTCAGACGTGGCAGAAAGGAAATGGATATAAATGATTCATTCTTCCTGGGTGTCTGACTGAATGACTGACAGAAAACCAGAGCAACTGAACCATGGTCCCCTCTGATGCACTCTGTGTGTGTGAGGCGTACGTGCATCTTTGTGAGTCTTCGTGTGTGGGAGTCTAACACATTCTGGCCCTCCGTCTGGTTCACATGGGAATGGCAGATATTAGCATTAAAAAGAGAAGATTATGCCGCACTTCATTTAAATGGCTGCTGCCAAAACAACAGTCCATCCAAATTTGTAAGCATTGGTCCATATTAAAGGACCATTTCAATTGAGGCACAAGCCTTTGGTACGGGATTGTGGGAAAATGATGATGAGTCAACTCTGTTATGTGTTATTAATCACCTCTGTTATGGGGGTATGAGTCAACTCTGTTATGTGTCATAAATCACATCTGTTATGGGGTATGAGTCAACTCTGTTAAGTGTTATAAATCACCTCTGTTACAAAGTATCAACTCTGTTGCGTTATGAATCTCTGTTGCATGACATGTTTCATGTCAGCACAATCTAAAGAGATTGAGATTGAGTGTTCTGTGTTCTCAGGGGTGGAGCTGCTAGCCCTGTTCAACCACCCAACTGACAGTGAGGGCCAACTGAAGTACTACACTGTGAAGGTACCGCTGAGGGTTCAACTCCGTGACGAGGGGGTAAAAGGGGTGGAGGCCAACTGGCTGGATCACATGACCCAGCACTTCAACAACGGGGCCTCGCTCGTTGATGGATACTTCCACCTGGGCAACGACAACGGTAAACAAACTATCCAACGTCCACTTTGTGTTTTTACACACATTACATTTCAATGTAACATCTGTTCTGCTATGGTATAGTACTAGCAAAGTAAACTCAAAAAAAGAAACGTCCCTTTTTCAGGACCATGTCTTTCAAAGATAATTAGTGAAAATCCAAATAACTTCACAGATCTTCATTGTAAAGGGTTTAAACATGGTTTCCCATGCTTGTTCAATGAACCATAAACAATTAATGAACATGCACCTGTGGAACGGTCGTTAAGACACTAACCGCTTACAGACGGTAGACAATTAAAGGTCACAGTTATGAAAATTTAGGACACTAAAGGAGGCCTTTCTACTGACTCTGAAAAACACCAAAAGAAAGATGCCCGGGGTCCCTGCTCATCTGCATGAATGTGCCTTAGGAATGCTGCAAGGAGGCATGAGGACTGCAGATGTGGCCAGGGAAATAAATTGCAATGTCTATACTATGAGGCGTTTAAGACAGCACTACAGGGAGACAGGACAGACAGCTGACAGGACAAACACACCACCTCGCAGTGGCAGACCACATGTAACAACACCTGCACAGGATCGGTACATCACAGGACCGAACATCACACCTGCGGGACAGGTACAGGATTGCAACAACAACTGCCAGAGTTACACCAGGAATGCACAATCCCTCTATCAGTGCTCAGACTGTCCACAATGGGCTGAGAGAGGCTGGACTGAGGGCTTGTAGGCTTGTAGAAAGGCAGGTCCTCACCAGACATCATCAGCAATAATGGCACAAACCCACCGTTGCTGGACCAGTCAGGACTGGCAAAAAGTCCTCTTCACTGAGGAGTCACGGTTTTGTCTCACCAGGGGTGATGGTCGGATTCACGTTTATCGTCAAAGGAATGAGCGCTACACTGTGGCCTGTACTCTGGAGCGGGATCGATTTGGAGGTGGAGGGTCCGTCATGGTCTGGGGCGGTGTGTCACAGCATATCGGACTGAGCTTGTTGTCATTGCAGGCAATCTCAACTCTGTGCGTTACAGGGAAGACATCCTCCTCCCTAATGTGGTACCCTTCCTGGAGGCTCATCCTGACATGACCCTCCAGCATGACAATGCCACCAGCCATACTGCTCGTTCTGTGTGTGATTTCCTGCAAGACAGGAATGTCAGTATTCTGCCATGGCCAGCGAAGAGCCCGGATCTCAATCCCATTGAGCACGTCTGGGACCTGTTGGCTCGGAGGGTGAGGGCTAGGGCCATTCCCCCCAGAAATGTCTGGGAACTTGCAGGTGCCTTGGTGGAAGAGAGGGGTAACATCTCACAGCAAGAACTGGGAAATCTGGTGCAGTCCTTTGTTCTGGGACACATTATTCCGTTTCTGTTAGTCACATGTCTGTGGAACTTGTTCAGTTTATGTCTCAGTTGTTGAATCTTGTTATGTACATACAAATATATACACATGTTAAGTTTACTGAAAATAAACGCAGTTGACAGTGAGAGGACTTTGTTAAGTTATGCTGAGTTTAGTTATGGAAAGTACTCAGTCATGTTTTCATCCCTCTGTCAAACCAATTATTTTGTTCCACATTAGTAAACAATGTAAACAAATATTAATAATAAGACAAAGGAAATGATGACTTAGCTATTGCCAAAATGTCTCCATATCCTGTCCCCTTTCAAACTGTCCAGTCTGTGCTGCTGTTGTTCTGGTAGTGTGCTGTGCTACTTCTCTACTGCACATTGCACTCTGCATCTAGACCCTGGGGCATGCCACTTAATTCTGATGGTGACGAAAAACCTAAGCTTGAGTAAATAAGAGTCATAATTCATTAATCTCCTAAAGTGAACGCATCAGCGCCTCTGAAACACAGATAATTAACCTGATGGCAAATGAGTGCCTCCTTGCATATTTTCTCTCTTTAGAATGGGGTAATGAACCGCGTTATTATAATTCCTTTTTTCTAGTAAGTTATTCTAATATATTTACCATTTTTATGTGTGGTTAAGATATGCATCTTTTATTACAGAATGAGTGTATTCTAAAAATAAATAATTGGCTAGGCCGTGTTCTGTATTGATCTGGAAAATGTCAGCTCCCTATCAGAAATAGCTTGTCAAGTATACTGTATCGGGAACAGCCTGTCAATGCATGCCTGCCAAACCCTTTTCAAAACAGACAAGTTTGTCTAGGTGAACGTTGTGTTCGTGTGACCCTCTTGGGAACTGTGAACGGTAGGATATCAAAGCCAAGGCAACATCATGTGTTTGTTGCTAATTACATCAAAACGGAGGAGCGTCTGGTTTTAACAAGCCTGAGAACCCATGGCCGTGCAGACGAATCCAAATTTAGCACCTCTTTGAGATCCATTTGTGAATACATTAGAGTATGAGAAGAAACTCTTCTCCCTGGCGCTTGAGACCATCTCCTCTCTATAAACATCAAGGGTATTCTGGAACGTGAAGCAGCACAATAAAAGATGTAGCGTGTCAGTGGCGATGACACTCGGTTTGATTGGAGATTATAATGACAGTCACAGCAGAGCATCAGAAGTGCAAAATAAGTGTCTCTGATTGTCATCATGTCCCCTGTGCAATACAACTGTGTACCAGTACTCTGCATGATCTTCTTGTGCTTTGTTTTTTTCTTCTTCTTTTTTTCAATTTCCCTTTTGATGTTTTCTGAAAGAGGTCTTGTTGTTCCTGTTGTTAAGCTCTTTCTCTGAACTGTTTGGTAGTGCATCTACTTTCCCGATGTTCTCCCACTTTCCAAAACATCACAGGCCTTCCAAAGTAACCGCCAGTGGAATATCCTATATATGTAACAACCCTAAAACAAGCCAAGCAAATGTGGTTAGCGGTAGGCAGTTACCCCTTTTAGGTTCTCTTTAAAAACAGAATTAACAACGCTAATAACTATACATCTCCCTGTACCTTCTAGTTACAGAGGAATCATCTCTCAGCAATGTAAAGTTTCCCTCCATTGTTCTGAACTTGTTTCGCTGTTGTTTACTCCTACAGTCCTACGCCTCTTCGAATACATATTCATGATTTCTCTCTGCTCGGCTGGCCTTTTGCTAAACCCGGCGCTACCTCCCGATTGTGGCCGGCTGTCGACAACCATACCAGGGGAATACCACACATACAGTCTCTCCTCCTGCTCCTCTGCCCTCGCCCCTGAAGAGATGGGTTTCCATGGTGAAGCTCACTGAGGAGGCGGGGCGGTGGGAGGGGGGGATTAAGTCCTGTTTAATATCCCAGCGTGGCTAGGTGGGATGGAGGCGGGAGACTGGTGTGAGTGGGTTCAGAGAGGAAGAGACCTCTCCGGCACGGAGGGTCGGATATTAGTTTGTACTGGCAGGCGGCTCCTGTGTAACGTTAACGGCCCCGCCTCCCTGCGGCGTCATGAGAGGGGCATTAAAGATTTATGCCCAGCCCAGCGTGTCAAAGCGCCCTTGCAGCCCTACACGGCTACGCCACAGCTGGAGTTCTGAAGGCGAGCGGTTTGTTTACTGGTGAATTGACACTAACGGTGTTGATGGGAGGTGTTTTCTTTGTTACACTTAGCTTACGCTATCTCCGCCACGACAATGAGGATTTGTAGCCGGCACTGTGAAACATTTGAGCTATTCATATGCATGACAGCTAGCATAGAGAGAGAGAGAGAGAGAGAGAGAGAGAGAGAGAGAGAGAGAGAGAGAGAGAGAGAGAGAGAGAGAGAGAGAGAGAGAGAGAGAGAGAGAGAGAGAGAGAGAGAGAGAGAGAGAGAGAGAGAGAGAGAGAGAGAGAGAGAGAGAGAGAGAGAGAGAGAGAGAGAGAGAGAGAGAGAGAGAGAGATAGAGAGAGAGATAGATAGATAGATAGATAGATAGATAGATAGAGAGAGAGATAGATAGATAGATAGATAGATAGATAGATAGATAGATAGATAGATAGATAGATAGATAGATAGATAGATAGATAGATAGATAGATAGATAGATAGATAGATAGATAGATATCCCCAGAATATGAATTTCCAATAAGGTATTACTTCAGAGTGAAAAGAATTTGGAGGAAAGTTGTGCTGGCAATTTTTATGGCCAAAGATTGGTTGTGCAATAGGGCTTGAAGGTGTGTGTGTACATGTGCGTGACTGTGAGCAGTGGTGGAAAAAGTACCTAAAGGTAAAGAGACCTTAATTGAAAATGACTCAAGTAAAAGTGAAAGTCACCCAGTAAAATACTACTTGAGAAAAAGTCTAATAGTATTTGGTTTTAAATATACTTAAGTAACAAAACTAAATGTAATTGCTAAAATATACTTATGTATCAATAGTAAAAGTGTAAATGATTTCAAGTTTCTTATATAAAGCAAACCAGATTTTCTTGATGTTTTTTTACAAATATGCAGCAGCACCCTCCAACACTCATAATTTACAAACAAAGCATTTCTCTTGATAAGTGTGTGAATTGGAATCTTGCTAAGAATTCCAAATGTAGCGAGTGCTGTTGAATGTCCGGAAAAATTGATGGAGAATGTAGTGGAGTAAAATAGAATGTAGTGGAGTAAAATATGTCAAAAATAGAGTACAGATACCCCTAAAAAAACGACTTAAGTAGAACTTTAAAGTATTTTTACTTAAGTACTTCACACCACTGACTGTGAGTGTGATTTTGGAAGTATATGCCTTTGTGTAAGGCATGGTACATTATTCATGTCATATTCCTCAAAACCCTAGCTACAACCAGAAGTCTGCCCGGTAACCACAGGTACATGGCTCCCAGCCTCCAAACCTTTGGCTCATAGGAGGAAAGCCCTGGCCAATCAACACACATTAGTAACCCCACTCTTTCTATATCTCTCCTTCTCTCTCTGGATGCCTGCCTGTCCCGTTTTAAAATATAGATAAGCTGTCACAGCCCTCCTGTTCTCCCCGGCAGTGCTAAGCACACATGTTTAAGTCATGTCAGTAACAGACAGGACTTGGGGCAGGGTCATTCGGTTGCTTCTGCGGTCAATAAGGCTTTAGATTCCTCTCCCTGTTTTTCACTCCTCTGTGTCTCTCCTTCAAAGTCTATGTCAACCTAGCATCAGTCTTTCTCACTTAGTGCCTGTCTTCAGTCCACTCCCCTGTCACTGGTTGTCACTGGGCCCTAGTTAGGTTGATGCTCCGTGTCAGTCGGTGTCACGACTCACGCCGCCATTGTCACTATCTATCAGTACGTCTGTCACTCTTTGTCTTTCAATTCACTCTCTATGTGTCGGAGATAGTATGAGCACATCTCACTCAGTATGTTCAACCTCAGGTGCCTGGAGAGGATAGGCTAGTCGATGAGATTACATTGTCCCATTGCAAATGAACATGTGTTTCCCTCCAAGCTTCTGTTTTGCTCACTACATTGTCAGTCAAGACTCAACTCAAAATGTTATGCTGTTATTTGTGTTGGCACTACATGTCCCCCAAACCTCTCAACCCCACGGTGCCTCAGTGTCTGGCAGCATCCTGCCAGGAGGCAGTGTGTTCCTCCTAAAGCAAAGGGACTCAATCCCTGTGTGCATCTCACCTGAGTGATCCAAGTGCATCGGCAGGCCAACACAATCTCCAAGAGGGCTTTCCAATTACACGCCAAGCAGGGAGACGTCTGATGAACAATGGATGGGGGGGATGTAAAGGAGGGGTAGGGTGGAGGAAGGACGGAGGGAGGGCGGGAGAGGGGGGGAATGAACAACGACAATGTCTGTATTTGAAAGGAGCCAATAGATGTCTGAGAGATCTTCAATTGAGCTCGTCCAGCAGCCTTAAATGGGTTCTCTGGGGGGAAATAAAGGACCCTGTCATCCCTCCCTTTCCAGCCGGCCCTCGTTCCCCCATTATTAGGGCAGAGTAATGAAATGTGGAGTGTCTCATGGTGGAGCCTGGGCCGCACCAACTCTATTAGTGTGTAAATGGTACAGGAGTAATGAGAAAGCACTCAGGCCAACTGAGAGCCCTGGTCTGAAGGGCAATAGGTTCTAGCACACTGCTCAATGGAATCAAAAGAAATGCGGGATGGAGAAGAAGCTCACCAATGTTCCTATACCAATAATGCCCAAACTGGGAATGTTACCCTTATCCATGGGGTTCAAATGAAATGGAGTCTACAGCATGTTTATGGTACCATGGTCCCTAATAGTCTAATAGTTCTTCCATGTAAATATCTACAATATGTAAAGCATATCATTGTTTTCAGATGAATCGTGTTATGCTTCAACAATCTGTCCGTAATACCTGTCTGTTCATCTATAATCTCTCCAAGCTTCTTCCCTGAAGGAAACATTCTTCTCCCCCTCTCTCTTGTTCTGTCATAGCTACATAATCCATAATCCATAGCCCTTGCTTATACAAATGGTCCATGCTGCAGCCCTGCCTGGTAATAAATGGCCCAGTGTGTGTGTGGGTTGCTGGTCGGCTGCGTAATGTCATTAACTTCCCTCTCCTCTTGCACAGCCTAGAGGCCTAGGAGCCAGACAGACAGACACCCTCCATTCTGTAAATACTAACTCCTTCATGGCCTCCCTCTCCATTTTCTACAGATTTGCAGCCTAAATCAGTGGAAAGCGTCTTCATCTTCCAGGAGGGGACGGAGGGCGGCGACCAGAGCGTGACCACCACGTACGACGCCATTGTTGTGGAGCAGTGGACTGTCATTGATGTGAGTGGGCTTTTTACATGGCTCGGAGTGTTTTCCAAGGTTGGACCGGTTTGTCCTTACATTTTACTGTGAGAGTCATCATATGGAAATATTCCCTCTAACCATGGTGGCTATGGCACATGTGTCATGGTGGCTTGTCTTATCTGCAGCAAACAAGCCCTTATCTGGCCAGCCATTACGTCCCCAGTTTGCGCAAATCCAAGTTGGAAATGGATTTCTGTCTACTTCTGAAGGGTTTGAGGCTTTTTTTCTGTGTGTGTGTGTGTGTGTGTGTGTGTGTGTGTGTGTGTGTGTGTGTGTGTGTGTGTGTGTGTGTGTGTGTGTGTGTGTGTGTGTGTGTGTGTGTGTGTGTGTGTGTGTGTGTGTGTATATCACTGTCAGAGTTTGTAGTTTGAGGCTGTCGAAGTGTGAAAATATACTTATGTCCCCTAAATGTGACTGGAGCATCATCCAGCTCAGAAAGGAAGTCGGCTCACAAAGACAGAATTTAACCCTCGACATCAAAATGCTCTTAACCCTTTAAAATGACTGAAGAATTCAGACTAGACAATATTCGCCGCCTTAAAACGTCATGTTTGTCAGTGTCCCACACCACACAAAAACCTAGGCGCTTGTGTCTTGTGAAGGTTATACACTGCGCCATTTTGAAAATCGTGGAGTATGTAGGAATCTTTATGTGAATACTGTGGTAAAGATACTGCAATAATGTCTTTATTAAAGATTTAGCAATTATTTTGTCAACCACTGAGAAATAACATGGATTTAATATACTTTTTTAAGCACCTTTGGAAGTTCATTGAAGGACAAAGCAACAATGTGTGACAACTTTAGATGTTTCACATTATAGTTCCAATGGATCCAATCAAAATATGCTGGCCAGGACTTTATCAAAAGCAATTTTGCTCAACTTATCGCTCCTGAAGTTAGCTTGATAACACTACTTTACAAAGGATGATCAGACTTCATTGCTGGCACATTCATTATGATAACTGCTTAAAATGTATATGCAAATTATCCTCACCGCTCATTGTCATTTCGGTGCCAGAATAATTACACTGAAAAATTATGCAGAATATTGATTGGGATATTTTTCTTCAGCGCTCTCGTTCCCGTCTTGCTGAAAGACTGACAGGTGGTTGGATTTATGAGCCGCGAAAACAAGAAAACAGGCTGGTTCACTGAGAATTTAATCAATATTGTTGTGTTGAAGCAGGAAGTGCAGCTTTTCTCAGAGATTTTGTTTTCGTATGGCATAGAACATGTCAAACTTTCTGTTTTAATTGATAGCAAACTTTTAAAACAAATCTGACTTTAAACCCAAATGAGGAGTTACAGTTTTTTATGCGCAGTATTCACAATCACGTTGGTAGAATGTGGTATGATTGGTACAGTGTAGATATGTAGAGCTGTTTGTGGCCAAACTGTTTGTGGTCTGTAATCTAGAAAGCCAGACCTTCCTCAATTGTCACTAATTACACATTTTTGTGGGAGATGGGGTCATTTCGACAATAATTTATTTGGTACTTTAAATTCATATTAGTCAATATGTATTCACCATATAAGAATGTATACGTTAGACCATTTAATCAAGAAAAGTAAGGCTAAATAATAACTGTACAGATGCTCAGAATTCTGCATAGGTCTATGGATGGACATTCTACCTTAGCCAATCAGAGACATACTTCCCATTTTCTTCAATAAATGACTATGCTCTGATGAAGGCCGACTGACAAAGCTCGGCTACAATGAAAGACATTTGCATCTGACTGGAAGACCTTTTCCTATTTCTACAATAAATTACTAAATGAACTGAATAGGGCATATAGTAGATGTTCATGGAGCCCACAAAATGAATAACTAGACATAATTTCCTACACAATGAAATTCAAATTAGGACTGTGCGCCCGTCTCTCGTATCAAAAGGAAAATCAATATGAAAGTTCAGCCTTGGATATAATGCAATGCCTCCCCTTATCATTGAGCTCTTAAAGCTGCAACAAAAAGTTCCTCTCCTAGAGACCTCTGAGAAATATTCTTTATAGATTTTGTAACCTTGTTATTAGTTCATATTGATGGAAGGGTATGAAATACTTGTTATGTTAGTGTACTACTAACATTCTCAGTTTCTAGATAAATTATTTAACAAATAACATGAATGACAACTGAAAACAACAGGAAGTGGATGTGTGTGAATATTATTTTATGATAGCACTACTGCTAATATTTAATGCCTAACTGTGTCCTTTGGGGATTTGGAATGCATGTGGTGCAATATGGTCAACATTTGGGTTATACTGTACATTACTTGAGATTTTATGAAGTGTTATAGTTAAGTGATAATGCCCAAAAAGTCAATATTTGGAGGATATATTGGCACGGTGTTGTTAAAAAAAAAGTAACCTTTTAGGCAAGTCAGGTTAGAACAAATTCTTATTCTACAATGACGGCCTTCCCCAGCCAAACCCAGACGACACTGGGCAAATTGTGCGCCGCCCTATGGGACTCACAATCACAATCACGGCCAGATGTGATTCAGCCTGGATTTGAACCAGGGACTGTAGTAACGCCTCTTGCACTGAGATGCTGATTTTTCGCCTTTTTCGTGACTGCAATTTCCGGGCGATTTCTCAGCCAAACGTGAAGAACAAACGGAGCTATTTCGCCTACAAAAATAATATTTTGAGAAAAAATTAACTTTGGCTATCTACCTGGGAGTCTCGTGAGTGAAAACATCTGAAGTTCATCAAAGGTAAACGATTTAATTTGATTGCTTTTCTGATTTGTGACAAGGTTGCCTGCTGCTAGCAAGACATAATGCTATGCTAGGCTATCGATAAACTTACACAAATGCTTGTCTAGCTTTGGCTGTAAAGCATATTTTGAAAATCTGAGATGACAGGGTGATTAACAAAAGGCTAAGCTGTGTCTCAATATATTTCATTTGTGATTTTCATGAATAGGAATATTTTCTAGGGATATTTATGTCCGTTGCGTTATGCTAATTAGTGTCAGGCGATGATTACGCTCCCGGATCCGGGATGGGGAGTCACAAGAAGTTATTGCGAACTCCTGTTCATATAAGCTGGTATAATAGCTACACCAAAGTATTGAGATAAACTTTTGTTATTGACCAAATACTTATTTTCCGCCATAATTTGCAAATAAATTCATTAAAAATCCTACAATGTGATTTTGGGGATTTTGTTTTCTCATTTTGTCTGTCATAGTTGAAGTGTACCTATGATGAAAATTACAGGCCTCTCTCATCTTTTTAAGTGGGAGAACTTGCACAATTGGTGGCTGACTAAATACTTTTTTGCCCCACTGTATATATATAGAATAGAAGATAGCATTGTTCATTTATGGTGCAAGGCTAACAAACCGCTAATCGCTAACAGTCATGCTAAAATGCTCATGCATTCCAAAGCAAAATGCTAACTGTAGTGCTAGCGGGAAGCGCGAGCTAGCTAACAAGCTCAACACATGGTAATTGTACACAATAAACCACAAAACTTAGCTCCACATAACATGACACAGATCTCAAGGCACTTACGTTTAGATGCACGCACAATTAAACATCAGTCATACGGGGATTCAGTCCACAGTAGGAAAACTTCAGCAGGAGGGAAAACTGTGGAAGTGCTCATCAGGATGGAGATAGCACGTTTCTGACATAGACCAACTGAAACTGAAGTCCCGGAAATTAAGGCTGCTGATAGGCTGAACAAGATGTGATGATAAGTATTTGGCGTGACCTTGGCCAATAAGATACTAACAAAAGGGGGGGGGCCTCTGAATAGGAGGCTCAACTGCCCGACTAGAGCTAACCATAAAGGATGGCTAGAATCAGCTGACTGAAGCTGGCCATTTTAACAGGTGTCATCGGTCAGAGGGCCTCTCATGTTAACTTGTAGTCTAGACTCTAGTTCTCCCAACATTTGTGTGTCATGGTGCTATGCTTGATTTATATGATGTAATGAGCTGAAATATGCCATCAATCCTATTGGTGCTGCCCGATTTGAGTAGCCAATTAACATGCAGTGGGTGTTGCAAAATGTTGAATAGCCAGAATAGACTAAATTATATAATCTGTCAGATGAATACCTCGTACCTACAATTCTGCATGTATTGAAAGCAGTAACTCCCCTCAATTAATTCTGAACAATTCATGACATTTCAGGACCAAGAACATGGATTCAAAATAGCTTCTGAAGTTTCATAATTTTATGTTCATTAATGAGAAAATGTGGCCGTTTTTTTCCATTTCCTGAAAAGTTTGTGTTTTGGAGATGAGTTTTTCATTCAACAGAACCAATGGCTCTTGGGGAAATTTCTTTTTAAAGATTATCTAAGCATAGATATTGCTTGTTATTTGGCTTTTTATTGAAATATATTTTTTAACACATACTGGTCAAAAGTAAACCAAGGCATGTCAATAGTCACGTAGCAGCAGGTGTGGCAGGGAGACCACTGAATGGATCATTAAAGTGTATCCTTTGCCAATGATTTATTTTTCCTCTGAAGCCGAGGTGAGATGAGCTGACCTATATACAGAGACCAATTTTCACTTTCCCTGCATGAGTCCACTCTTATGGTCACACTAGTTTGATGAGGGATGTGGAATTTATGCTCATGGCTTGTGGATGAGGAAGTTCCCAGAGAATTCTGCTCACCGAAATATGTGACTAATAATTGGTTGACATCTAGGCTAACTACAATGGTTAAATGTCAAAATGTTGACATATTCTATTGAAACTATGTTGATTATTATTACTCTTATTTTTATTATTATACTGTATATGGTGTGATTAGTCTTCATTACAGCTGTTGGTTTTCAAAAATGTTCTCAGTCTCTCAATGATTGACATGCAGAGTAGGGACTTTTAAGCCTCGTTTCAGGATACACTGTCCATAAAAATACAATGAGATTGTGGTGGAAGTAGTGCAGCCCGGTCCAAAGACAAAGCGATAGCTAGAAGGCTAGAGGAGTAGCCTAGATAATTTCCCTGTGCTGATAGACCAGACTACGGCCTGTAAAAACATGAAGGTACAATTAGACTTATTGCAAAAAGGGAGCGAAGTCTGTCAATTCTTCTCAAATAGAAACGGTTGAGAATTACTTCAAAACAATAGAGCTCTGTTTTCTTTCCTCCAACTCTTTGTGAACTCAACACCACCCTGCTAGTTTTACTCTATAACACGGTTCTGTTTTCAAATCTTAGCCCCTACCCCACTGTTCTCCACTCTTGATAATGTAGCCCTTTACCACCCTAGCTTGCTTCCTACCCTGTTTTTATATATAGATTATATTTAACACACAAATCAGAACACAGAGTTACTGCTAAGGCCCCGGGTTCCGTTTCTCATGTGCTGATGCAGCAAGGTGACCACGGTGAGATCAGGGGGAGGGAATCTTCCAGAACATGAGTTGTGCTTACAGCCCAACACCGTGCAGGACGTTTGGCATTTGCCAGAGAACACCAAGATTGGCAAATTCGCCACTGGCGCCCTGTGCTCTTCACAGATGAATGCAGGTTCACACTGAGCACATGTGACAGACGTGACAGAGTCTGGAGACGCCGTGGAGAACGTTCTGCTGCCTGCAACATCCTCCAGCATGACCGGTTTGGCGGTGGGTCAGTCATGGTGTGGGGTGGCATTTCTTTGGTGGGCCGCCCAGCCCTCCATGTGCTCGCCAGAGGTAGCCTGACTGCCATTAGGTACCGAGATGAGATCCTCAGACCCCATGTGAGACCATATGCTGGTGCGGTTGGCCTTGGGTTCCTCCTAATGCAAGACAATGCTAGACCTCATTTGGCTGGAGTGTGTCAGCAGTTCCCGGAAGAGGAAGGCATTGATGCTATGGACTGGCCCGCCCGTTCCCCAGACCTGAATCCAATTGAGCACATCTGGGACATCATGTCTCGCTCCATCCACCAATGCCACGTTGCTCCACAGACTGTCCAGGAGTTGGCGGATGCTTTAGTCCAGGTCTGGGAGGAGATCCCTCAGGAGACCATCCGCCACCTCATCAGGAGTAGGCCCAGGCGTTGTAGGGAGGTCATACAGGCACGTGGAGGCCACACACACTACTGAGCCTCATTTTGACTTGTTTTAAGGACATTACATCAAATTTGGATCAGCCTGTAGTGTGGTTTTCCACCTTAATTTTGAGTGTGACTCCAAATCCAGACCTCCATGGGTTGATAAATTTGATTTCCATTGATAATTTTTGTGTGATTTTGTTGTCAGCACATTCAACTATGTAAAGAAAAAATGATTTAATAAGAATATTTCATTCATTCAGATCTAGGATGTGTTATTTTAGTGTTCCCTTTATTTTTTTGAGCAGTGTATTCCTTTTCATATCTGACATGTGCTGTGGTTTGTCAGTGAGGGCAGATGCAGAGGAGATGGAACACCACAAACACACTTCCTGTGTGAGCAGAGGCGTTAGCGCATGTGTGCGTGCGACGAGCGTGTGTCTTTAACCCAAATCTCATGTGCACTACACTGTCATACCAGCGAACAATCTGACAGAAATGCATGTATTTTCCTATGCATCATACATAGTTCATCATCTGTTGTCAAGAGCTTGGGTAATCGTGGATCTTTTCATGGGGTTTTAATGGTCTATGTGTTTATGCATGCATACATTTATGCGTGTGTGTGCCTGTCTGCCTGCGTGTGTGTTTTCATATGTTGGAATTTTGGCTAAAGATTACTTGTCATGCAAATGGGCACAGTTATTGTCATAATTGTCATTTTTGTTAAAATGTTTTGAGCATCGTAATGCATCTCTGAAAAATAGCTACGACAAACCTAATGAGTACAACCCAGCTTTGGTAACACCCCGGTCTCAAAAACCTCTTGGAACTTTTGGAAATGAAGCTACTCCCAACGGTACCGTTCTGCTCATAAAATGATTACTAACTTTACCCACTTCACGTAAAAATGAAAAACTGCTATTGAGTCATTTATATCTACTTGAATATGAAGTTGAATCCCCCCTTCTCTTAAAATGAATATGCATTATGACTATTATGATAATTATTTTTGAAGTTCACAGTTATTGTCTATAATTGTCAGTAATAGGATTAAACGATAATGGTGCCAGCCCTACTCGTGCTTGTGCGTACGTGTATGCATGCGTGTGTATAGTGTTTGTGTATAACTGGAGTATGTAATATTCATGTGTTTGTATTCTCTCTGTAGGGCTTGCAGGTGAAGACAGACTATGTTCCCCTGCTCCAGTCTCTTGCCATGTACGGCTGGAGACTAACGTGTGTGCTGCCTACACCCATCATCAAGACCAACAGGTAACTACTTTCACCTTCCAATACACACTCTCACTAATGTTGAGTTAGGGCCTGAATGACCACCATATCTCCTGGTTACCCAACTCTGGTATCGATTCGTCAACCTGATTAACCCTCTGGAGATTACACTGCCTTCTCTTTGATTTCAAAGAGCACCCATCTCATTTGGACAAAGCAATGGTCAGCCCATATCACTGGTCAATTAACAGCTCAACTTAAATGGATTGTGAAGTCAGTCAGAAGAACTCAACAAGTTGTTCAACGAAAATACTAACTGGCCCCAATTGGCAGGTTCATTCGTAAGAGCGTGTGGTGCGAGACAGTTTAAACCCACAAATGTGTGTAACTGGAAAATCCCTTCAGAGAAATGTAATGGTTCTTCTGCTCAGCCTCTGCTGACTCATTCATCTTATATGAGGACTATGCACGCACACATTCGCTAGCAGTCAACAACTCAGTCATCTATCAGCAGCCACAACATGTCTTCTCCCACCTGAAACCCCACTTTACACAGTCACAATCACTCATCATTATGACAAGTCAGAACACGTCCAATCCAATATGTACCCATTGTATTGATCCTTGAAGAATATAACTTGTAAATAAATATCTTGTGAGCTTAGTTCAACTGTCGTACCACATCAGAACCCAAAATAGAAACTTGTTTCACTCCAATGTTTGTAAACAAAGTAAAGGCAAACGAACACTGTATAGCCTGAACACATGGTTAAAACTATCATTTTAATATCATGGATGGTCCTTGCATCCATAGAATTTGAGTGGTAACATTTCTCCAACCCCATGCCCCCGTTTTTGACTGAAACAGTGGTGGGGAGAACACTTTGTTATTGTTTCAACTACTGATTGCCGCTAGTAGTCAGAGTTATGTGTTGTGTCACGCTTATGTAGACTCCAAGTACTGTATATGCTTAGAGTTCAACACGGTTGCAGTTATATGTTTCCCTTGCGTGACCTTGTCTCTGGGGATCGTGTTTGTGACCGTTCCGGAGCATAGCTGATTAATTACTGCTCTATTTTCCTCCCTTGTTTTTTCATCACTCTTTATTTGTATCTCTCTCTCTCAAATTGCAACAACGCAACAGCGCAACACGGCTAATTAATCAGAGAGCCGGCCTAGATACAACACAGCAACGCTCATTTCTCTCCATCTCTGAAACACTCGTCTCTTTGTGCACAGCAACGATAGCTGATGACCCATTTCAGATTAGCTTGTTCATTACACGTGTATTATGTTGACTCTTCCATTTTCACAACTATATTAAAGCTAATGCACGTTGGGATACTATCTGAGGATGAGCAAAGTGCACTTCTTCCAATGGGGTCTAAATGGACTCTGATCTGCATAGGCCTACGTACACACTAGTTAGCATGTAAAGTGAACATCCACCGGGACTCAAGGCTTCTTTAATCAACGTAACATGAATGTGAAGTTGCACGTGGTAATGTGCAGCATATTTCTGCCACACGAAACATGTTACGTTTGGTGTAAATCTGATGTTTGGACATCGTAACTGTTTTAAGTAAATAAGTAAGTGCTTCATTATACCGTTATAAATGCTTAACGTTACACTACAGAAAACATGAATAAAGCTGAATTGAACAACCACAGGTAACCACTAAACATGATACACCAGGTTCCCCTACCACTGTACCAAAGAAAGTATTGTTGCTGGTATATGAAGTTTCTGTTCCAGTACTGCAGACACTGACAGCTATGAGAGGACTTTAGCAGCAAGACACAGACGGCTATGAGAGGACTTTAGCAGCAAGACACAGACAGCTATGAGAGGACTTTAGCAGCAAGACACAGACGGCTATGAGAGGACTTTAGCAGCAAGACACAGACAGCTATGAGAGGACTTTAGCAGCAAGACACAGACGGCTATGAGAGGACTTTAGCAGCAAGACACAGACAGCTATGAGAGGACTGTAGCAACAAGACACTGACGGCTATGAGAGGACTGTAGCAACAAGACACTGACAGCTATGAGAGGACTGTAGCAACAAGACACTGACAGCTATGAGAGGACTGTAGCAACAAGACACTGACAGCTATGAAAGGACTGTAGCAACAAGACACTGACAGCTATGAGAGGACTGTAGCAACAAGGGGCCTGTAATTCATCCGCTCCGTTCTACTTTAATGGGCTTGGGCTTTTTCTTAGGACCGGTTGGCTTTTCCGCTTTCATTCAGCAGGAAGCTGTTGGGCAATATGACAGCCTGGAAAATAGGGTAAGGAGGGAGGGATGGGAAATGGGGGTGGTTTAGATAGTAAGTCTCTACAGGAGATCTGGAAGCCCATTTGATGTTGTGGGGAAGATTTGCAGCCAGCGCTATACCGTTGTCACCCTATCATACATTTCCGTTGTTCTTCATATGTCCAGTTAAGGATCCAGCTTAACTCGAAGCTGCTTCTTCCCCATGTGTATAAGAGTACATATATTTTAACGGATGAGGGAGTCCGAGAGAGGAAGTGACAGAGAAAAAAAAAGAGAGAAGAGAAAAGGGAAAGGACAGAGAAAGTCTACATGAAGCTCACAGAAGAGGAAGAAGCAGAGAAGTAAAGTGAAGGAGACAGATCGTTAGAAACAGCAGGCTAAAGTAAGAAACAGAGTCGATACGTGCATGTCGGATGGAAAGATGAAGGAGAGAAGCAGAGAGAAGGTTATGCGTGTGAGATGGAACGAAGAGAGATGAACAAGAGAGAGAGCAAGCACGAGAGACCGGAAGCCCTCTGATGACAGAATCTCCTCGGTGGATTAGTCTGTCTGTCATCTGTGCTGTATGGATTATCCATAAATGAACACAGAGTGTGACATGTGCATGGACAGGGATTATTTTGGAGAGGTTTATGAGGACAGCCATGTTTTGGGGAAACCAGTAAACATGGTCTCTTTCTCTTGGTGTCTGAACTCTCTCCTAAGCATAGAACATATTCACATTTACATACATCATTTCTCCAAATTCCTTTTTGGTTTCTCGGGTTAACAAGAAAGGACAGAAAGGGAAGAAAGCAGAATTATCGGGGTTGACCACTGCCATGTAACTCACATCTGTGGTAGATGTCAGCTATTAATATAGCATCAGCGCTGACCATACTAGTCACACAAACCATTATAAGGTCTACCCTGGAGTGTGGATTCCTCCCCCATGTGGAACTGGAGCATTATAATACAAACTGCATTTTCCATTCCTCTCTTCCTTGCTCTGAAATGACCCCAAGTATTTCTAAAAGAGAGTGTGGCAATCTGATTTGTGTGACATGGATTTCTTTATCGATGGTACAGATGTTGTTCTCTACAAATAAAGTAACAATCAAGAAAATGGCTATGGTTTCCAAAGTTATTTGTATTTCAGTTCTAATTATATTCTCTCTCCCTCCCTCTCTCCAATTTCACCTCTACCTGTTATCTCTCCATCTCCCTATCTCTCCCTCTGCCCTAGTGATGGAAGTTTGGCCACCAAGCAGGTCGTTTTTCTTCAGAGACCTGTCCTTCCCCGCAAGAGGGGGGACTCCAAGGTGTGTGACCTCTCATTGTGACCCCTCCTAGTGTTTGTCTTGGCACATGTGGGTCAACTCGCAGCTTGTTCACTAGCCAGAGCAGCGCTCCAAGGCCAACATCAGCCCTCACCATACCACACTTCTTTTTGTTTTCACAGAGATAAATATGCACACTGCCGGTCAAATGTGAATGAACCCCTTTCTTCCTGAGATATGAGCCATTCTGTGGTAACCACGGCAATGCATGTTGAGAAAGAACTTTCCATTTGACCCTAGATATAACCTCTAGATTTGACCTTTGTCCTTTGTGGAATGAATCTGTGTTGATATTGTCTGTGACCTGAATTTAAACTCTGGTCACCATTGGCAACCAAACTGATGGGCAATAACCCTGGCAGAGTGGGGCAGAGAATGATAATGTGAATGTTTGTGTGCAGGAAACATGCTGTTTGCCTCAGTATACTGTAAGTCTCAGCTAAAAGAGGGTCAATGGAGGCAATCTCAAAAAATATTACCAGCCATATTTTCTTGTTTGGTCTGTACCCCTGAAGGCACCAATCAATTCCCTTGAAATTACCATTTCATTCCCCACAATGAGAATCATTTTAATTTGTTCTTTCCAAGTATGCTATTATGTCAATTTCCAACAGTCTGTCTGTCCATCCTTAACATGGCCAATGGAACAGCAGTTTAGAGAAACGTTCTTACACAAACGTCCTGTCTTTCAGAAACTGATATTCAAAAGCAAGTCCAACAAGAACTCTGTTAAAGACACGTCAAAAAACAAGAAGAAGAAGAAAAACAAGCAATTGGCAGCAGAGAAAGATCTGGAAGATTCCAAGATTCTTGACGATGGGGAAAAGGTGCTCAAAGAGGAGAGGAACGTGAAGGGAAACAGGGGGAATAAAAAGGAGAAAGTGAAAGAGGTGGAGGTAGAGACTGTGTGTAAAGAGGGTGAGGCTCCCTGTGAGGTGGAGGAAGAGAAAAAAGTTGAGGCAGAAACTGAGGAAGGGGTAGAAAGCGGGGTAGAAACTGGGGAGGAGAGAGTTGGAGCTGCAGGAACAAATGACAAGAGCGACAAAGAGGGGAGAGTGCAGGGGGGAGAAGAAGTAGGGGCAGAGACTGAGGAGGAAAGAGATGGAGAGAGGGAGATCGTGGAAGAGAAAGAAAATGGGGTGGCAGTTGATGATGAAACCGAAACTACCAAGGGTTCAGAGGTGGAGGTGGAGACCAAAGAGCAAGGGCAGAAAGAGGAGAAAGGGGGAGGAGCTGAAATGGAAGTGAAGGAAAATGGGGTTGAGACTAAGGAAGAGACAAATGGAGGGGAAGAGAATGGAGAAACTGAGAATGTTGACTTGCAACAAGACCCAGCTGACCAGGATGAACATTTAGTGCAGGAGGTGCAAAAGGCAGTAAAAGATGATGGACAGATCAAATTGACCAATCAATGCCCCGAAGAAAGTCAAAGGTCGGATGTGTAAACCTCTTCAGACCACAGCAGACATCACACCTAAGGGTTTTCCTACCCATCAATCATTTACCAACAAAACATCATAACCTGAGATAGGGGGTCCACAAAGTCCCCATTACCCCCTGGAACAGCCTAAATTGCTGCAACATCCTCCTACCATGTAATCACTCTATCCTCTGCAGCATCTCTCCACAACGGACACATCTCTACCACAGATGGACACACACCAGTCTCTCTCACAGCCTCAGACCGATCCTATGCCTACACATAGAGAACGTACATAACTGAGAATGATGCGCAGGATACTAATGTACGAGAGTCACTGGATATAATGGACAAATTGATGGAACCAGTGGGGCTTGGGTCTGAAGAAACACAGACTTTAACCAGGCAAACTCGCTTGTCCTTATTTGTACAGTACCATAGTGGTACAGTTACTGTATGTCACATGGGTTTAGATGAGGAGCACTGTGGGAAATGTAGTGGCTGTTGTTGCGACAGGCAATCCAATGCAAGGTGAATGGAACTTGATTTACTTTGAGCACATAATGTAAAGTACTACAGATGATGCTGATAATCGCTTTGATTCTTATAGTAGGTATGATGCATTCGCCTTGCATTCCGAATGTGTCAATATCCAAGCCAAGTCAAGGGTTTGATAATGGAGTAAATCTCCATTGAATGTGTGTGGGTGAGTGGAAGTGAAGTGTGATGAGAACCAAACATGGAAATGTTGAGTCAACTTTGAGAGTTTACACACGTTTGATTTTAATAGCTTTTCCAATCAATGGTCATTAAAAGGTACTTGGCAAGTATGAGGGCAAGGTTATGGGCTGTGCCACGACTGGGTGTTCAAGATAGAAACGGAGCGCAGAAGAAGTAAAAAAAAAAAAAAAATGATTGAGCAATTTGGAATAGCTGTGTTTGAATTGCCATTTTCCATTGACTTTGCTTTAGTATTTCACCTCAAGCTTTTAAAAGCCCCTCTTGACAGTGTCATTTCTGACCATACCAAAATCATAATGTAGTCTTTCAAGGTATCATGTTGCTTTTCATTTTAAAGTGGTGCTGCATCGATGCTGTGTGGAGAAATCATTAACCGGCTAATGGACGTTGTCAGTGGGGTGTCAGTCAAGTCATACATTTATAATGGGGGTCACTTATGTGGCTATTGACAGTGGAAAACCTCACCTCGAAAAATAACAAATAGCACTTCATTTGGATTGGGATTTTCATAGGGATTGATTTTTCTTGTGCTGCAGTTGCTAAGCAAAGTCTGTAGAAACCTGTATGTTTACAGATTAATATAGGCTTGTCGTCGTTTTGTAGATGTGGTATTTTTCTGAATAACCGACTGTTCTGAAATGTTCATCTCAATGGCAGATGTATTGTATAGAATAGAATTCCAAACTGTGACCAGGATAGCCTTATTGTGATACTGGGCCTAAATCGTGAAGTACAAATGTCAGAAGTATAAAGGTGGTTTCAGTGTTATAGCCTGAGAGGGTTGCTACAATCAGTGTTTGAAGATAATATGAGGGTAAGTTCAGTGTTCTCTGTTTTGGATTTGAACGGGAGGTAAGGAATTTGGCTTTAACAGGTGTTGTTGATTTAAAGGGCAAGTTTCTGTTTTTGATTTGAAGTTAGGCTCAGTGTATTCTGTCGTGCTAACGCTAGCTGAAGTGTGCTTTCTAACGCTCATACTGGAGCTAGCTACCTCCTTAGGCATATTGGGGATTTGTAGCTATGGAGTCGTCATTGGCAACTTTTCCCACCATATGGTCCATGCTGTAGGCGTGAGGTCATTACTAATGGCCAAGTGGTCAGAGGTCATGTTTGAACCATATTTGATGGATTTTCCACAGCTGCTACTTGTTCAAGTAGAAAGGAGTTTGCCCACATGTCAAATAGCAGATTTGATATGAAGTCAGGATCTTTTATTTTTATTTTGTGATATTATCTGTGGTATTGTTTTTCTCCAGCGACACTTCGCTTTAGGCGATTACGAGCTTTAATAAGCACTTGTTGTATTCAAAATATTTTATTTAGCTTTGTGGGTCACAGCTAGAGAGAGAATATAAATGACTTGTCAGTTTTAATATTTGTGTGGCTAGGACGAATATGAGTAAGAAATGTAAATCTAAAACACCCCGCTGTGATAACAGTAGAGATTATCTTGGACCTGAGACAGATTTCCCCATTGGCTTCTTATCAAGTCACTTTTTCTCTTTAGATTTAAACTAATCGCTTTTTGCCCGGATATAAGATCACGTAGGACTGTCATATTTGCTTATTCATACATTGTTTATTATGTGTTCATCAGTTCTGTTGTTCATACCAATCTCTTTTTTTATATCTGTGATCCTTGTTCCTTTGTATATTATTTTACAAGAAGACAATACTGCCTGTTCAAGTACAATGTACATCAAGTTATGGTAGGAAAGTATGGAAAAATACAGCCAGGAACTATCAGGTGATCTCATCCTTTACATCATTGTATTTTAACACCTACAGCATTCCGGTAGGACACCGTTAACATGGACAACTGTAACCTCCACAGAGTTGGGTCAAATGACACCAGGTCCTGTATCCGTTTGTATTACCTGGGGGGTCGTGAACTCCATGCCCTCATCTCTCGTGATAAGAGATGATTTGTGATTGTACATTTGCTCAGCTTTTACATAAGTAGACTCTGGGGAGAGTGGGTAGGCTACATTTTTCCTGATACTGAAAAACAAGGATATGGAGAGAAGGTGAAGCAGGATCTGGCACTTCATCAGTTAAATGATGCTGAATGTTGTTTACTTACTCTTCCTTGACGATCCCTCATCCTGTGACTAACTAACCTCAGCCTTGTCTAGAACAAGCGCCTCCAACCCACTCATGGAAAAAAGGTAATCTACTATTTCCTGTCTTTATGTAACCATAATTGTCTAAAGCTCAGCAGTCAGTGGCAGTGCAATTGTTCTTGATAATGCTGTGCAAAATGTGTGTTCCAGGGTTCATTTCCTGTGTGTTATGATGTGAAATGGACAGATTAGAAATGACAGAAACATGATACAGTAGGAGGGCAATCTCTTTATGTTGTCACTTTAGCTTGCTCGTGGCCTCTGGAATTGTATTGTTAGGTTTCATCTCCGATGTTACTGTTTTCATCACCTGCGCTGCCATTTTGAATGTTGAGTGTCTTTGGTCATCGGCTACCGTCATGCACTGCAGTCTTTGTAAAAACGAAGGTATTCTTTGTATTCGCTTTTCATGGAAATGTCCACATCCCTACTGTTCATGACTGTACAATTTGTATATTATAAAATTATTTATATTTAATGTGCACCTGTGGTGTTTTATGTTCCTAGGGGAATTCTGAAAACCAATGCATTTTGCCATGTTTGGGGTCATTCCTAAACTCAAATCATTACCCAGCACTACACATTTCGCTCATCAGTGGCCTTTCAATTTTCAAGTCTCTTGTAAAGCTTTATGTGCAACCTTCAATGTCTTAGATTCCGTAAACACTAAAATGCACCATTAGACATTAGAATCACACGGGTGGTTAAATATGACATTGGCCAGTGAGAAAAACAAGCTGAGACATGTTTTGTTCAGGTTCAGCTCTAAGGGCCCGATTCACTCTCAGAAAATCTATTATTTTTTTGATTTATTAAGCACTTCTCGGTAGTTGGTATCCATACTTACCGTATGCAGGTGTGTTACAAGCTTTGCAGGTGTGTAACAAGCTTTTCAGGTGTGTAACAAGCTTTTCAGGTGTGGCTACCTTGCACGTACTGAATAAATATAATTCAACTGCTGAAAACACTCCCACTTGCTGGCCAACAGATTTTCTCGTGGAGTTTTCATTCGGAAGGGTTTTCAGTACATATTTCTAAAGCCATCCCATTAAATATGGTGTACCTTTAATTCAAATTTTCTCGACAGACAGTGAGTGTACAAAAAATTGGGAACACCTTCCTAATATGGAGTTGCACCTCCTTTTATCCTCAGAACAGCTTCAATTCATCAGGGCATGGACTCTACAAGGTGTCAAGTGTTCCACAGGGATGCTGGCCCATGTTGATTCCAATGCTTCCCACAGTTGTGTCAAGTTAGCTGGATGGCCTTTAGGTGGTGGACCATTCTTGATACACACAAGAAACATTTGAGCGTGAAAACCCCAGCAGCGTTGCAGTTCTTGTCACACTCAAACCGGTGCGCCTGGCACCTACTACCATATCACATTCAAAGGCACTTAAATATATTGGTCTTGCCCATTCACCCTCTACATGGCACACATACACAATCCATGTCTCGATTGTCTCAAGGCTTAAAAATACTTATTTAATCTGTCTCCTCCCCTTCATCTACACTGATTTTAGTGGATTTAACAAATTTCCCCAATAAAAGATCATAGCTTTCACCTGGAATCACCTGGTCAGTCTGTCATGGAAAAAGGTGTTCCTAATGTTTTGTGCACTCAGTGTAATTGAGAGAATTGGTTCAGAATGGGGATTAATGAAAGAGACATCTTAATACACATATTTATCTCCTTTCCACCACCAGTTAGTAGATTTTAAAATACTCTGATCTTGTGTATTATTTAGGGTTAGGAAACGATTGTCATTTATATTTACAATTCCCTTATCCAAACGTCTTACTCATTTACCTAGCTCTTATCAATTTGTAAATTACAGTGCATGGAGAATGGTGTTATTTCTATCAGGGGAAAAAATAAAGTAGATGTTGACCTTATTCATTGTTTCATCATGTGTAAAGATGGTGTAATTATGAGGGAATTAAGTCGAGGTTAGAATACGGCATATCTGTAGACACACCTCCACCACACCTTCATTTATTTGATCCCCAAAACGAATAGCGGTTGAATAGCATGCTATTCTCAAGTTCAAGGTCAGAATACCCGTAGAGAGAAAGGTGCATAAAAAGGGAATTACATTCCATTTACACACGCTTAACTCGGGTTGGAATCGGCCCCCGAATGAAGGGCTCTTGTAGGTTGGCCTTGGAGTGCTGAAAGAATGTAAAGAGGTAAATGCAGAAAACTTCAGTCCCTCAGTCTACAGTACAAGGACTCTCCATTGTTGGATCAGGCTGGACCTGAGTGCTGTGTAGCTATGCGCTTACAGACAATTTCATTTTCTTAGGGGGCACAAGGGGGTAAAAAAACGAACATAACTATTGTTTAAAATCTGTCGTATCTACTTATTACAGTTTCAGTACCATGAAGGGGTCACAGTTGATCAGATGTATAGGCATTATGCTGCTGTATTAAAATACATTACGTGGGCCCCATGTGTTCATAACTCATGGTAATGGTGCTTGTGAAAACAAGCCTATTTACGAAGAGTTTCGCGGTCAGGGGTGATCTATACATCATGAGAGCTAGAAGCCCTGGGGAGGACAGGGTCATTATGACAAGGGCTATGAAACCACAACCACATCATATCCATGTTGTCCACTACAGGAAGCATTATTAGATCTTAAATGACCAAGGGGACGAGGTGGACCACTAGAGCGTGTCAAAAATCCTCATTTCCATCCTGCAGTTGTAGTATTGAACAACTGTACTTATGGCCTAAAACGCTGTGGCCCATGGGGTTTACCACTAAGACCTGAACTGATGTTTAGTTTGGGATAAAACTGCTGAATGTGGCATACTGAATGTCTGGAGAATTTTGGTCATCTTGTTTTAAGATCTGATTTTATCAGACTAAATATTTATATTTGTATAATGATACGCCAAGGTTAATTCAAGGAATATCATTCTGTGCCCAGAGGGCCATAAAGGTTAATTGATTTACTGCAAACTGTAAGAGGACATTCAAACGGATCACTTAATAATTTCTATTCATCTACATTGTGTATACTGTTATTTTTACTGGTTTTCATCTAGTTGGTTCTGTCATACCCCTTAAACTGAACTCTGGACCTCGAGGCCAGCCCCATTGCTTTCTCCCCCATTGTTCCCCTTTTACCAGGAACTGATTTATACCTGGGACACCAGGTGGATGCAATTAAATATCCTGCAGAACAGAAAGCCAGCAGGCACCGGACCTTCGTAGGGTAAGAGTTGAATGCCCCTGTGTCATACCATCCATCCACTGAACCATGTCAATTCACCTCTAAGATAACACTGCCATCTAGTGGTCATGCCAGTCACCTGCTCATCTGGTTGGATGGACCTACCTCTGATGCTCCTTATGACTCAGCAAACAAATGCGTATTTTGTCTGCATTTAAACACTTCATGGTCTTAAGGTTCCTTTCAAAGTATCAACATACATATACAGATGACCTATGTCATCACTCTTTACTATCACTCCAATCTAACCCACACTAAATTAAAGTATTGTGTACCAAGAGGCAAATAAGTTTGAACTTAACTTGGAGTTCACCAGAAGTTCACTCATTAGCATGAAAGAGAAACTCCAGAGCAGTGAATTATGGGTCATTATAAGTATGCCTCCATTGCCTCATGTTTGATTATCTGGTGAAAACCATTGCGGAGCAGCTTGATAAAGTCACACGGTCCTTCACTGCGTTTGCAGATTACACATTAACACAATTACCTCTGTGTATGCCAATCACCGCCTTATCGAACCCCGTCAGGCCTTTAAACTGTAAATTAATTCATAACCCTTGTCATTTCTTAATTAGCTCCCTTTCTAGGAGGAGAAATGCATGTGTCAGCACCTCCATTTTGTGCACACTTGTTATGACTTTGCTTTTGAGTTTATTGGTTCATTAGAGACGCTCTATGAAAACATGCTGTTCTCATGCTGATGAGGATTTCAGTGTGTATTGTGGAGTGATCTGGGGGGGGGGGTCTTCAGCTGAGATGAGTGGGTTATATTCAGTAGGAGCTAATGTAATTTGTTTCAGCCTCACTGAACAAAGGAGCCATAAAGACACAGTTGAATGATTTATTAGGTTTGAACCAGTGGTAGATTCAGATATTGAGTGTAGATTGGCTTGAATGGACCATGGGTCAGTGCCTGTGTGTTGACAGTCCGAAATTCCTTTTTAATACTGTCGCAAAGCTAACTAAAAAGCAGCATTCCCCAAGAGAGGATGACTTTCACTTTAGCAGTGATAAATTCATGAACTTCTTTGAGGAAAAGATTATGATTATTAGAAAGCAAATTACGGACTCCTCTTTAAACCTGCGTATTCCTCCAAACCTCAGTTGTCCTGAGTCTGCACAACTCTGCCAGGACCTAGGATCAAGAGAGACGCTCAAGTGTTTTAGTACTATATCTCTTGACACAATGATGATAATAATCATGGCCTCTAAACCTTCAAGCTGCATACTGGACCCTATTCCAACTAAACTACTGAAAGAGCTGCTTCCTGCTTCCTATGTTGAACATAATAAACGGCTCTCTATCCACTGGATGTGTACCAAACTCACTAAAAGTGGCAGTAATAAAGCCTCTCTTGAAAAAGCCAAACCTTGACCCAGAAAATATAAAAAACTATCGGCCTATATCGAATCTTCCATTCCTCTCAAAAATTTTAGAGAAGGCTGTTGCGCAGCAACTCACCTCCTTCCTGAAGACAAACAATGTATACGAAATGCTTCAGTCTGGTTTTAGACCCCATCATAGCACTGAGACGGCACTTGTGAAGGTGGTAAATGACATTTTAATGGCATCAGACCGAGGCTCTGCATCTGTCCTCGTGCTCCTAGACCTTAGTGCTGCTTTTGATACCATCGATCACCACATTCTTTTGGAGAGATTGGAAACCCAAATTGGTCTACACGGACATGTTCTGGCCTGGTTTAGATCTTATCTGTCGGAAAGATATCAGTTTGTCTCTGTGAATGGTTTGTCCTCTGACAAATCAACTGTAAATTTCGGTGTTCCTCAAGGTTCCGTTTTAGGACCACTATTGTTTTCACTATATATTTTACCTCTTGGGGATGTTATTCGAAAACATAATGTAAACTTTCACTGCTATGCGGATGACACACAGCTGTACATTTCAATGAAACATGGTGAAGCCCCAAAATTGCCCTCGCTAGAAGCATGTGTTTCAGACATAAGGAAGTGGATGGCTGCAAACTTTCTACTATTAAACTCGGACAAAACAGAGATGCTTGTTCTAGGTCCCAAGAAACAAAGAGATCTTCTGTTGAATCTGACAATTAATCTTAATGGTTGTACAGTCGTCTCAAATAAAACTGTGAAGGACCTCGGCGTTACTCTGGACCCTGATCTCTCTTTTGAAGAACATATCAAGACCATTTCAAGGACAGCTTTTTTCCATCTACGTAACATTGCAAAAATCAGAAACTTTCTGTCCAAAAATGATGCAGAAAAATTAATCCATGCTTTTGTCACTTCTAGGTTAGACTACTGCAATGCTCTATTTTCCGGCTACCCGGATAAAGCACTAAATAAACTTCAGTTAGTGCTAAATACGGCTGCTAGAATCCTGACTAGAACCAAAAAATGTGATCATATTACTCCAGTGCTAGCCTCTCTACACTGGCTTCCTGTCAAAGCAAGGGCTGATTTCAAGGTTTTACTGCTAACCTACAAAGCATTACATGGGCTTGCTCCTACCTATCTCTCTGATTTGGTCCTGCCGTACATACCTACACGTACGCTACGGTCACAAGACGCAGGCCTCCTAATTGTCCCTAGAATTTCTAAGCAAACAGCTGGAGGCAGGGCTTTCTCCTATAGAGCTCCATTTTTATGGAACGGTCTGCCTACCCATGTCAGAGACGCAAACTCGGTCTCAACCTTTAAGTCTTTACTGAAGACTCATCTCTTCAGTGGGTCATATGATTGAGTGTAGTCTGGCCCAGGAGTGGGAAGGTGAACGGAAAGGTTCTGGAGCAACGAACCGCCCTTGCTGTCTCTGCCTGGCCGGTTCCCCTCTTTCCACTGGGATTCTCTGCCTCTAACCCTATTACAGGGGCTGAGTCACTGGCTTGCTGGGGCTCTCTCATGCCGTCCCTGGAGGGGGTGCGTCACCTGAGTGGGTTGATTCACTGTTGTGGTCATCCTGTCTGGGTTGGCGCCCCCCCCCTTGGGTTGTGCCGTGGCGGAGATCTTTGTGGGCTATACTCAGCCTTGTCTCAGGATGGTAAGTTGGTGGTTGAAGATATCCCTCTAGTGGTGTGGGGGCTGTGCTTTGGCAAAGTGGGTGGGGTTATATAAATTCATTTATATAGCCCTTCGTACATCAGCTGATATCTCAAAGTGCTGTACAGAAACCCAGCCTAAAACCCAAACAGCAAGCAATGCAGGTGTTGAAGCACGTTGGCTAGGAAAAACTCCCTAGAAAGGCCAAAACCTAGGAAGAAACCTAGAGAGGAACCAGGTTATGAGGGGTGGCCAGTCCTCTTCTGGCTGTGCCGGGTGGAGATTATAACAGAACATGGCCAATATGTTCAAATGTTCATAAATGACGTGCATGGTCAAATAATAGGTCTGGGACAGGTAGCACGTCCGGTGAACAGGTTAGGATTCCATAGCCGCAGGCAGAACAGTTGAAACTGGAGCAGCAGCACGGCCAGGTGGACTGGGGACAGCAAGGAGTCATCATGCCAGGTAGTCCTGAGACATGATCCTAGGGCTCAGGTCCTCTGAGAGAGAGAAAGAAAGAGAGTATTAGAGAGAGCATACTTAAATTCACACAGGACACCGGATAAGACAGGAGAAGTACTCCAGACATAACAAACTGACCCTAGCCCCCCGACACATAAACTACTGCAGCATAAATACTAGAGGCTGAGACAGGAGGGGTCAGAAGACACTGTGGCCCCATCCGATGATACCCCCGGACAGGGCCAAACAGGAAGGATATAGCACCACCCACTTTGCCAAAGCACAGCCCCCACGCCACTAGAGGGATATCTTCAACCACCAACTTACCATCCTGAGACAAGGCCGAGTATAGCCCACAAAGATCTCCGCCACTGCACAACCCAAGGGGGGACGCCAACCCAGACAGGAGGGTCACATCAGTGACTCAACCCACTCAAGTGACGCACCCCTCCTAGGGACGGCATGAAAGAGCACCAGTAAGCCAGTGACTCAGCCCCTGTAATAGGGTTAGAGGCAGAGAATCCCAGTGGAAAGAGGGGAACTGGCCAGGCAGAGACAGCAAGGGCGGTTAGTTGCTCCAGAGCCTTTCCGTTCACCTTCACACTCCTGGGCAAGACTACACTAAATCATAGGACCTACTGAAGAGATGAGTCTTCAGTAAAGACTTAAAGGTTGAGACCGAGTTTGCGTCTCTCACATGGGTAGGCAGACCATTCCATAAAAATGGAGCTCTATAGGAGAAAGCCCTGCCTCCAGCTGTTTGCTTAGAAATTCTAGGGATAATTAGGAGGCCTGGGTACGGCAGGACCAAATCAGAGAGGTAGGTAGGAGCGACTATTTATCAAAATAGATCAGTTAATTTACATTGACTTCAAAATGTTCATTTTCTTACCTCCCATAAAGAGCCTTTCTGTTATCGCTGTGCATGTGCAGTCCCAAGGCAACTGAAGTAATCATTTTCATTCAACAGGACTTGCATAATGAGTAGCTTTTTCCTCACTTTTGGTATAACAGAGCTGTGATATTCTATGATTTGTTTTGCTATAATCGACATTCAAACAATTCTATGGATGTTAATGAGTCAACATTACCAATTAAATAAAGACATAAAAATGACCTTGTTGTCACGCCCTGGTCTTAGTATTTTGTGTTTATATATTTATTTGGTCAGGCCAGGGTGTGACATGGGTTTATTTTGTGTTGTGTTTTTGTATTGGGGTTTTAGTAGGTATTGGGATTGTGGCTGAGTAGGGGTGTCTAGCATAGTCTATGGCTGCCTGAGGTTCTCAATCAGAGTCAGGTGATTCTCGTTGTCTCTGATTGGGAACCATATTTAGGTAGCCTGGGTTTCACTGTGTGTTTGTGGGTGATTGTTCCTGTCTCTGTGTTAGTTGTCACCAGACAGACTGTATAGGTTTTCACATTTCCGTTTGTTTTTGTATTGTTCGTTTCATCCTTCATTAAAGATGTATCGAATTAACCACGCTGCATTTTGGTCCGACTCTCCTTCGACGGAAGAAAACCGTAACACATGTTCTATAATCTCTTGTATCCCCTGTATCTAGCTAGCATTATTGTCTGACATGCACATCAATTACCTGCACACATGTTAACATTACATACAGCCAGGTCCATAATTACCAGCACCCTTGATAAAGAGGAGCAAAAATATATATATTTATATTGTGTGTATATATACACACACACAAAACCTATTAAAAAAAACGGATTATACTAACACAATAGCATAAAGAAATAGATTTTGTTCAAGTAATACAAATCTAAAAAAGATAGCGGCAAAACTTTTGGGGTACTTTTTGTACTCCTGTTTTCAGTACTCCAAGCACCCTGTACTTGCAAGGACAACACAGTATTTTTCAAAAATATTCTATGAGATTGGAGAACACATTGGGAGGGACCTTTTTTATAGGTAGGCCAGTTGAGAACAAGTTCTCATTTACAACTGCGACCTGGCCAAGATAAAGCAAAGCAGTGCGACAAAAAACAGAGTTACACATGGGATAAACAAACGTGCAGTCAATAACACAATAGAAAATCTGTATAAAATGTGAGCAAAGTGAGGTAAGGCAATGAATATGCCAATAATGGCAAAGTAATAACAATTTAGCTGGAGTGATAGATGTGCAAGTACAAATTCTGGTGTGCAAAAGAGCAGGAAAAACTCAAAAGAAATATGGGGATGAGGTAGGTAGTTGGTTGGATGGGCTATTTACAGATGGGCTTTGTACAGCTGCAGCGATCGGTAAGCTGCTCTGACAGCCGATGCTTGAAGTTAGTGAGGGAGATAAGTCTCCAACTTCAATGATTTTTGCTATTCGTTCCAGTCATTGGCAGCAGAGAACTGGAATGAAAGGCAGCCAAAAGAGGTGTTGGCTTTGGGGATGACCAGTGAAATATACCTGCTGGAGCGTGTGCTACGGGTGGGTGTTGCTATGGTGACCAGTGAGCAGCGATAAGGCAGAGCTTTACCTAGCAAAGACTTAGATGACCTGGAGCCAGTGGGTTTGGCAACGAATATGTAGTGAGGGCCAGCCAACGAGAACATACAGGTCGCAGTGGTGGGTAGTATATGGGGCTTTGGTGACAAAACAGATGGCACTGTGATAGACTGCATCCAATTTGCTGAGTAGAGTGTTGGAGGCTACTGTGTAAATGAGGTCGCCGAAGTCAAGGGTCGGCAGGATAGTCAGTTTTACAAGGGTATGTTTGGCAGCATGAGTGAAGGAGGCTTTGTTGCGAAATAGGAAGATTAAATTCTAGATTTAATATTGAATTGGAGATGCTTAATATGAGTCTGGAAGGAGAGTTTACAGTCTAGCCAGACACCTAGGTATTTATAGTTGTCCACATATTCTAAGTCAGAACTGTTCAGAGTAGTGATGCTAGGCGGGCAGGATGCATTTTGTTTTACTAGCGTTTAAGAGCAGTTGGAGTCCACGGAAGGAGAGTTGTATGGCATTGAAGCTTGTCTGGAGGGTTGTTAACACAGTGTCCAAAGAAGGGCCAGAAGTATCCAGAATGGTGTCGTCTGCGTAGAGGTGGATCAGAGACTCACCAGCAGCAAGAGCGACATCATTGATGTATACAGAGAAGAGAGTCGGTCCAAGAATTGAACCCTGTGGCACCCCCATAGAAACTGCCAGGGTCCCGGACAACAGGCCCTCCGGATTTGACACACTGAACTCTATCAGAGAAGTAGTTGGTGAACCAGGCGAGGCAATCATTTGAGAAACCAAGGCTATCGAGTCTGCCGATGAGGATGTGGTGATTGACAGAGTCAAAAGCCTTGGCCAGGTCAATGAATAGGGTTGCACAGTATTGTTTCTTATCGATGGCGGTTAAGATATCGTTTAGGACCTTGAGCGTGGCTGAGGTGCACCCATGACCAGCTCTGAAACCAGATTGCATAGCGGAGAAGGTATGGTGGGATTCGAAATGGTCGGTAATCTGTTTGTTGACTTGGCTTTCAAAGACCTTAGAAAGGCAGGGTAGGATAGATATAGGTCTGTAGCAGTTTGGGTCAAGAGTGTACCCCCCTTTGAAGAGGGGGATGACCGCAGCTGCTTTCCAATCTTTGGGAATCTCAGATGGCACGAAAGAGAGGTTGAACAGGCTAGTAATAGGGGTTGCAACAATTTCGGCAGATCATTATAGAAAGAAAGGGTCCATATTGTCTAGCCCGGCTGATTTGTGGGGGTCCAGATTTTGCAGCTCTTTCAGAACACCAGCTGACTGGATTTGGGAGAAGGGGAAATGGGGGAAGGCTTGGGCGAGTTGCTGTGGGGGGTGCAGTGCTGTTGACCGGGGTTGGGGTAGCCAGGTGGAAAGCATGGCCAGCCGTAGAAAAATGCTTATTGAAATTCTCAATTATATTGGATTTATCGGTGGTGACAGTGTTTCCTATCCTCAGTGCAGTGGGAGGAGCTGGGAGGAGGTGTTCTTATTCTCCATGGACTTTACAGTGTCCCAGAACTTTGAGTTTGTGTTGCGGGAAGCAAATTTCTGCTTGAAAAAGCTAGCCTTGGCTTTTCTAATTGCCTGTGTATATTGGTTTCTAGCTTCCCTGAAAAGTTGCATATCACTGGGGCTGTTCAATGCTAATGCAGAACGCCATAGGATGTTTTTGTGTTGGTTAAGGGCAGTCAGGTCTGGAGAGAACCAAGGGCTATATCTGTTCCTGGTTCTAAATTTCTTGAATGGGGCATGCTTATTTAAGATGGTGAGGAAGGCATTTAAAAAGAATAACCAGGCATCCTCTACTGACGGGATGAGATCAATATCCTTCCAGGATACCCCGGAGAAGTACTCCAGACATAACAAACTGACCCTAGCCCCCCGACATAAACTACTGCAGCATAAATACTAGAGGCTGAGACAGGAGGGGTCAGAAGACACTGTGGCCCCATCCGATGATACCCCCGGACAGGGCCAAACAGGAAGGATATAGCACCACCCACTTTGCCAAAGCACAGCCCCCACGCCACTAGAGGGATATCTTCAACCACCAACTTACCATCCTGAGACAAGGCCGAGTATAGCCCACAAAGATCTCCGCCACTGCACAACCCAAGGGGGGACGCCAACCCAGACAGGAGGGTCACATCAGTGACTCAACCCACTCAAGTGACGCACCCCTCCTAGGGACGGCATGAAAGAGCACCAGTAAGCCAGTGACTCAGCCCCTGTAATAGGGTTAGAGGCAGAGAATCCCAGTGGAAAGAGGGGAACTGGCCAGGCAGAGACAGCAAGGGCGGTTAGTTGCTCCAGAGCCTTTCCGTTCACCTTCACACTCCTGGGCAAGACTACACTAAATCATAGGACCTACTGAAGAGATGAGTCTTCAGTAAAGACTTAAAGGTTGAGACCGAGTTTGCGTCTCTCACATGGGTAGGCAGACCATTCCATAAAAATGGAGCTCTATAGGAGAAAGCCCTGCCTCCAGCTGTTTGCTTAGAAATTCTAGGGATAATTAGGAGGCCTGGGTACGGCAGGACCAAATCAGAGAGGTAGGTAGGAGCGACTATTTATCAAAATAGATCAGTTAATTTACATTGACTTCAAAATGTTCATTTTCTTACCTCCCATAAAGAGCCTTTCTGTTATCGCTGTGCATGTGCAGTCCCAAGGCAACTGAAGTAATCATTTTCATTCAACAGGACTTGCATAATGAGTAGCTTTTTCCTCACTTTTGGTATAACAGAGCTGTGATATTCTATGATTTGTTTTGCTATAATCGACATTCAAACAATTCTATGGATGTTAATGAGTCAACATTACCAATTAAATAAAGACATAAAAATGACCTTGTTGTCACGCCCTGGTCTTAGTATTTTGTGTTTATATATTTATTTGGTCAGGCCAGGGTGTGACATGGGTTTATTTTGTGTTGTGTTTTTGTATTGGGGTTTTAGTAGGTATTGGGATTGTGGCTGAGTAGGGGTGTCTAGCATAGTCTATGGCTGCCTGAGGTTCTCAATCAGAGTCAGGTGATTCTCGTTGTCTCTGATTGGGAACCATATTTAGGTAGCCTGGGTTTCACTGTGTGTTTGTGGGTGATTGTTCCTGTCTCTGTGTTAGTTGTCACCAGACAGACTGTATAGGTTTTCACATTTCCGTTTGTTTTTGTATTGTTCGTTTCATCCTTCATTAAAGATGTATCGAATTAACCACGCTGCATTTTGGTCCGACTCTCCTTCGACGGAAGAAAACCGTAACACATGTTCTATAATCTCTTGTATCCCCTGTATCTAGCTAGCATTATTGTCTGACATGCACATCAATTACCTGCACACATGTTAACATTACATACAGCCAGGTCCATAATTACCAGCACCCTTGATAAAGAGGAGCAAAAATATATATATTTATATTGTGTGTATATATACACACACACAAAACCTATTAAAAAAAACGGATTATACTAACACAATAGCATAAAGAAATAGATTTTGTTCAAGTAATACAAATCTAAAAAAGATAGCGGCAAAACTTTTGGGGTACTTTTTGTACTCCTGTTTTCAGTACTCCAAGCACCCTGTACTTGCAAGGACAACACAGTATTTTTCAAAAATATTCTATGAGATTGGAGAACACATTGGGAGGGACCTTTTTTATAGGTAGGCCAGTTGAGAACAAGTTCTCATTTACAACTGCGACCTGGCCAAGATAAAGCAAAGCAGTGCGACAAAAAACAGAGTTACACATGGGATAAACAAACGTGCAGTCAATAACACAATAGAAAATCTGTATAAAATGTGAGCAAAGTGAGGTAAGGCAATGAATATGCCAATAATGGCAAAGTAATAACAATTTAGCTGGAGTGATAGATGTGCAAGTACAAATTCTGGTGTGCAAAAGAGCAGGAAAAACTCAAAAGAAATATGGGGATGAGGTAGGTAGTTGGTTGGATGGGCTATTTACAGATGGGCTTTGTACAGCTGCAGCGATCGGTAAGCTGCTCTGACAGCCGATGCTTGAAGTTAGTGAGGGAGATAAGTCTCCAACTTCAATGATTTTTGCTATTCGTTCCAGTCATTGGCAGCAGAGAACTGGAATGAAAGGCAGCCAAAAGAGGTGTTGGCTTTGGGGATGACCAGTGAAATATACCTGCTGGAGCGTGTGCTACGGGTGGGTGTTGCTATGGTGACCAGTGAGCAGCGATAAGGCAGAGCTTTACCTAGCAAAGACTTAGATGACCTGGAGCCAGTGGGTTTGGCAACGAATATGTAGTGAGGGCCAGCCAACGAGAACATACAGGTCGCAGTGGTGGGTAGTATATGGGGCTTTGGTGACAAAACAGATGGCACTGTGATAGACTGCATCCAATTTGCTGAGTAGAGTGTTGGAGGCTACTGTGTAAATGAGGTCGCCGAAGTCAAGGGTCGGCAGGATAGTCAGTTTTACAAGGGTATGTTTGGCAGCATGAGTGAAGGAGGCTTTGTTGCGAAATAGGAAGATTAAATTCTAGATTTAATATTGAATTGGAGATGCTTAATATGAGTCTGGAAGGAGAGTTTACAGTCTAGCCAGACACCTAGGTATTTATAGTTGTCCACATATTCTAAGTCAGAACTGTTCAGAGTAGTGATGCTAGGCGGGCAGGATGCATTTTGTTTTACTAGCGTTTAAGAGCAGTTGGAGTCCACGGAAGGAGAGTTGTATGGCATTGAAGCTTGTCTGGAGGGTTGTTAACACAGTGTCCAAAGAAGGGCCAGAAGTATCCAGAATGGTGTCGTCTGCGTAGAGGTGGATCAGAGACTCACCAGCAGCAAGAGCGACATCATTGATGTATACAGAGAAGAGAGTCGGTCCAAGAATTGAACCCTGTGGCACCCCCATAGAAACTGCCAGGGTCCCGGACAACAGGCCCTCCGGATTTGACACACTGAACTCTATCAGAGAAGTAGTTGGTGAACCAGGCGAGGCAATCATTTGAGAAACCAAGGCTATCGAGTCTGCCGATGAGGATGTGGTGATTGACAGAGTCAAAAGCCTTGGCCAGGTCAATGAATAGGGTTGCACAGTATTGTTTCTTATCGATGGCGGTTAAGATATCGTTTAGGACCTTGAGCGTGGCTGAGGTGCACCCATGACCAGCTCTGAAACCAGATTGCATAGCGGAGAAGGTATGGTGGGATTCGAAATGGTCGGTAATCTGTTTGTTGACTTGGCTTTCAAAGACCTTAGAAAGGCAGGGTAGGATAGATATAGGTCTGTAGCAGTTTGGGTCAAGAGTGTACCCCCCTTTGAAGAGGGGGATGACCGCAGCTGCTTTCCAATCTTTGGGAATCTCAGATGGCACGAAAGAGAGGTTGAACAGGCTAGTAATAGGGGTTGCAACAATTTCGGCAGATCATTATAGAAAGAAAGGGTCCATATTGTCTAGCCCGGCTGATTTGTGGGGGTCCAGATTTTGCAGCTCTTTCAGAACACCAGCTGACTGGATTTGGGAGAAGGGGAAATGGGGGAAGGCTTGGGTGAGTTGCTGTGGGGGGTGCAGTGCTGTTGACCGGGGTTGGGGTAGCCAGGTGGAAAGCATGGCCAGCCGTAGAAAAATGCTTATTGAAATTCTCAATTATATTGGATTTATCGGTGGTGACAGTGTTTCCTATCCTCAGTGCAGTGGGAGGAGCTGGGAGGAGGTGTTCTTATTCTCCATGGACTTTACAGTGTCCCAGAACTTTGAGTTTGTGTTGCGGGAAGCAAATTTCTGCTTGAAAAAGCTAGCCTTGGCTTTTCTAATTGCCTGTGTATATTGGTTTCTAGCTTCCCTGAAAAGTTGCATATCACTGGGGCTGTTCAATGCTAATGCAGAACGCCATAGGATGTTTTTGTGTTGGTTAAGGGCAGTCAGGTCTGGAGAGAACCAAGGGCTATATCTGTTCCTGGTTCTAAATTTCTTGAATGGGGCATGCTTATTTAAGATGGTGAGGAAGGCATTTAAAAAGAATAACCAGGCATCCTCTACTGACGGGATGAGATCAATATCCTTCCAGGATACCCCGGCCAGGTCGATTAGAAAGGCCTGCTCGCTGAAGTGTTTCAGGGAGCGTTTGACAGTGATGAGGGGAGGTCGTTTGACCGCTGACCCATTACGGATGCAGGCAATCAGGCAGTGATCGCTGATATCTTGGTTGAAAACAGCAGAGGTGTATTTAGAGGGCACGTTGGTTAGGATGATATCTTTGAGGGTGCCCGTGTTTACGGCTTTGGGGTGATACCTTGTAGGTTCATTGATAATTTGTGTGAGATTGAGGGCATCAAGTTTAGATTGTAGGATGGCTGGGGTGTTAAGCATGTTCCAGTTTAGGTCGCCTAGCAGCACGAGCTCTGAAGATAGATGGGGGGCAATCAGTTCACATATGGTGTCCAGAGCACAGCTGGGGGCAGAGGGTGGTGTAATAGCAGGTGGCAACGGTGAGAGACTTGTTTTTAGAGAGGTGTTTAGAAGTAGAAGTTCAAATTGTTTGGGTACAGACCTGGATAGTAGGACAGAACTCTGCAGGCTATCTTTGCAGTAGATTGCAACACCGCCCCCTTTGGCCATTCTATCTTGTCTGAAAATGTTGTAGTTAGGGATGAAGATTTCAGAATTTTTGGTGGTCTTCCTAAGCCAGGATTCAGACACGGCTAGAACATCCGGGTTGGCAGAGTGTGCTAAAGCAGTGAATAAAACCAACTTAGGGAGGAGGCTTCTAATGTTAACATGCATGAAACCAAGGCTATTACGGTTACAGAATCAAATCAAATCAAATTTATTTATATAGCCCTTCGTACATCAGCTGATATCTCAAAGTGCTGTACAGAAACCCAGCCTAAAACCCCAAACAGCAAGCAATGCAGGTGTAGAAGCACGGTGGCTAGGAAAAACTCCCTAGAAAGGCCAATACCTAGGAAGAAACCTAGAGAGGAACCAGGCTATGTGGGGTGGCCAGTCCTCTTCTGGCTGTGCCGGGTGGAGATTATAACAGAACATGGCCAAGATGTTCAAATGTTCATAAATGACCAGCATGGTCGAATAATAATAAGGCAGAACAGTTGAAACTGGAGCAGCAGCACAGTCAGGTGGAAGTTGAAACTGGAGCAGCAGCATGGCCAGGTGGACTGGGGACAGCAAGGAGTCATCATGTCAGGTAGTCCTGGGGCATGGTCCCTAGGGCTCAGGTCAGTTGAAACTGGAACAGCAGCATGGCCAGGTGGACTGGGGACAGCAAGGAGTCATCATGTCAGGTAGTCCTGGGGCATGGTCCTAGGGCTCAGGTCCTCCGAGAGAGAGAAAGAAAGAGAGAAGGAGAGAATTAGAGAACGCACACTTAGATTCACACAGGACACCGAATAGGACAGGAGAAGTACTCCAGATATAACAAAAGTCATCAAAAGAGAGCGCCTGGGGAATAGGAGTGGAGCTAGGCACTGCAGGGCCTGGATTCACCTCTACATCACCAGAGGAACAGAGGAAGAGTAGGATAAGGGTACGGCTAAAAGCTATGAGAATTGGTCGTCTAGAATGTCCGGAACAGAGAGTAAAAGGAGGTTTCTGGGGGCGATAAAATAGCTTCAAGGTATAATGTACAGACAAAGGTATGGTAGGATGTGAATACAGTGGAGGTAAACCTAGGTATTGAGTGATGAGAGAGATATTGTCTCTAGAAACATAATTGAAACCAGGTGATGTCATCGAATGTGTGGGTGGTCGAACTGAAAGGTTGGATAAGGTATAATGAGCAGGGCTAGAGGCTCTACAGTGAAATAAGCTAATAAACACTAACCAGAACAGCAATGGACAAGGCATATTGACATTAAGGAGAGGCAATTTTAGTGGAGTGATCATAAGGGTCCAGTGAGTAGTGAGGTTGGTTGGGGTCACGGCGATTCAGACAGCTAGCCGGGCCATCGGTAGCAAGCTAGCATAGGATGGAGGTCTGTTTTTAGCCACCTCGTGCGTTTCCGTCGGTAGATTAGTAGGGTTCCGTGTGGTAGAGGGGATCAATCCAATTGGCAAAATAGATATAGATATAGTGACCCAAGAAAAATTGTCCAATAGACCTATTCAGATTGCAGCCGATAAGACAGCTAACGATTAGCGGGCCGCAGATGGGCGTTCAGGTAACGTCGTGACGGAGGGGCCAGTTGGATAACTCCCTCGGGCAGATAATGTCAGTAGTCCAGTCGTGAAGGCCCGGTGGGGCTCCGCATCGGCAGTAAAACGGGTCCGGATAGGTGATTGTAGCCCAGGAGTGGCTGATGGTACTCTTCAGCTGGCTAGCTCCGGAATCATTTATGTTTGCTCCGGGGATCGACGTAAGCCAATAGTCACACGGATAGCAGCTAGCTAGCTGCGAGATCCAGGTGTAAATGTCCAGAGCTTGCGGTTGAAATCCGGGGATATGGAGAGAAAATAGATCCGGTATGTTCTGGTCTGAGTCGCGTTGTACAAAACTGGCGATAGCTTTTCGAGCTAAAGGATAGCTGATGACCACAAACCGTGTTTAGCTGAATACTAACATTAGCCAGTAAACTGGCTAGCTTCTGACTAGCTTCTGGCTAGCTACCTTTGATGATCTTCATCAGAATGCACTCCCAGGAATCCCAGTTCCACAATAAATGTTTGATTTGTTCGATAAAGTTCATCATTTATGTCCAAATAGCTTCTTTTGTTAGGGTAAACAAATCCAAACGCGCGTTCAGGTCCAGCCGAACGTCGGACAAAAAGTTCCAAAAGCTATATTACAGGTCGTAGAAACCATTGTCTGTAGAAAAGCAATGGAATGAATGCTAACTCTCTCGTGACCGCGCACCACTAGCCTGTGGCACTCTGCCAGGCACCTGGCTCAATCCCCTCTCATTCTCTCCCCCTTCAAAGTTCTAAAGACTGTTCACATCTAGTGGAAGCCTTAGGAAGTGCAATATGACCCATTTACACTGTATATTGAAATGGCAAAGAGTTGAAAAACTACAAACCTCAGGTTTCCCACATTCTGGTTGGATTTCTCTCAGGTTTTCGCCTGCCATATGAGTTCTGTTATACTCACAGACATTCAAACAGTTTTAGAAACTTCAGCGTGTTTTCTATTCAATACTACTAATAATATGCATATATTAGCATCTGTGACAGAGTAGCAGGCAGTTTACTCTGGGCACCTTATTCATCCAAGCTACTCAATACTGCCTCCCTGTCACCAAGAAGTTAAAGACATATTTTAGTACAACAGCATTAGTAAGGTTTAACAGAAATTTCCCTCACAATAGTGAGCTGCATCATAGTCACCAGCGCAGTTGTAGGTTGCTGAATATGATAATTGTACTTGGTATTGTTACATGGAGCCCTTGCTGTATTGCTGATAGTTTCCTATGTTCTTAAGGCCCAACCAGACCTCTTGGCTTTTTTGATAAACCAGACTCCTGTTGCAACTCCCACCACTTCTAGAGTCACACTTCCAACACGCACTGCTGTCTCTACAGTCTGGTGGGCCGTGTGCACTTCAACCTCTGTGGTCACATATAGTGAAGAAACAACGGATGTATTAGTGTCCCTAATACAGTATCAACAACCTCCCACCCTTCTCTGTGTCATACCCTACAGTATAAGGTCACACCAGCAGTGACTCACCCCAGTTCCTGGTGAACGGTTCCTGCAGGCTGATGTGACCCACACTACAGGAGTAGATGTCCCCTCCTGAGGTGTGATGCTGAGATAGGAGAAGATCCTGAAGCTGAAGTCTTCATTGGAGTAGTACTGGGTCTGACTGACGGTCCTCTCTCCCACCGGTTGCTCGTTAATGGTCCAAGTCACATCCACGGGTGTTGAGTGGAAATTAATGACCTGGCAGATGAGTGTGTTGGGGACTCCCAGGTCCACCTTTCTCTGGGACTATATGTGGGAGGCTCTGTTGTTCACTCCCGAGTGAGGATAGTGTTCACACCAGTCCAAATGACCTGAACTAAGGGGCTAAATGCACCACATTTTCCTGTGGTTTTTTTATGGATTTTTTTTTTAACATTCTCTGAACAATTTGAGAACATGACTTTAAGTAGAACCATGAGGAAATGTTATGTTGAAGTACTGAAATTCACACAGAAGAATGTTGTTTCTTAACCTTCTCTGAACTATTTGAGAACATTCCCAATATCAAACCACTTCGTCAAGTTCCTTAAATGTGCTGAGAATGTTCCAAAGCCAAGCAACTACCCTGTACCATTCCCATAAAGTTGTGGTAAGGTTATATGCAAAATAACCATAGGAAACCACACTCTCACCAAGCTCCAAAAAACAGATAATGATGTGCTAGCTGGGGTGTGACTTTACAGAAACAGCACTCACCTATTGCCTCCTGCAGGCTCTTAAAAAAATTAAAAAAATAATATTTCACCTTTTTTTAACTAGGCATGACAGTTAAGAACAAATTCTTATTTACAATGACGGCCTAGATAATGGGTTAAGTGCCTTGTTCAGGGGCAGAACAACCGATTCATACCTTATCAGCTCGGGGATTCGATCTTGCAACCTTCCGGTTACCGGCCCAATGCTCTAACCACTGCTGCCCCAAATTGTCTCCCACAATGCAGTGGGGGATATTGTACTGGCAGGTTCCGAGGGACACGTACACTTAGCGAGGTAGTCCTGGGTCAGGGGTCCACTACTGGGCGAACTCTGACAGTCGTTGGTCTACCCAGTAGGTCATGGGGTCAACGTAAAAGAGCTCATCTCCATCAAACTCCACGTCATACTCTTTGTCGCTAGTGATGTTATTTTGGCAGAAGGTCAAAAACCGCAGCAAATGGTTGCCTGTGTTCAATAACACAAGTTGAGATGGAAAATGACAAACATGGCAATCTTGCTCTGTGATACGAGAGTAGTTGAATGCAATATAATTAATTTGGTTACGCCTTTCAGTAAATGTTGTTTTAATAACAATGCGAACTGATATAAAGCAGCTGTCTGCATCTATGGGTTTACGGAATAGAATACTGGAACCCAGTATACTGCTAAAGTGATTCTTGCAAGCAAAATAAGGCCCAGTCTGCTTCCTTCCTCTAATCACATTCTTGTCTCTCATATGAAATGAGTAAAAGTGGACTTTGGTGGTGTGACAGTAGACAAACACCCAGTATTAAAGCCAGGAACACTCTGCCCCCCATCCCAAGTACACTTGTCCAGTGAAGCTTATCAGTAATGTACCAATGTTTTTGTTCCGAATCTAGTGTTGTACTCCAAACAGTCCTGCTGAAGGTGTCAGGTGACTTCCTCAATATCATCAGCCAATCGAATCTTTTATCTGGATGACACTGATGTGTATTACCATATCTATGGTTACTACATAGAACATGTTAGGCATTCTGAGTATGCATGGCACACCTTACACACAACTAGCATGTATCAAAGAGGTGAAACATGCAGAACTTTGCAGATAGAAACGCAATAAATAGAGCTGAGACATGACTCCCTATTCTACGCAAAACATTTCTATCCGAATGATCAGCATCGCCCTGACATAGCCCATCTGACTGCTGCCACCTACTGTGGAGTCATGATCATTACAGTGTCTGCCCTTAGTTATACTGTACGTCCAACCCGCCTCACAACCGCAGACCATGGGTAACCACGCCAGCTCAGGACCTCCACATCTGGCTTCTTCACCTGCGGGATCATCTGAGACCAGCCACCCGGACATCTATGAAACTGTGGGTTTGAACAACCAAAGTATTTCTGCACAAACTGTCAGAAACCTTCGCAGGGAAGCTCATCTGCATACTCGTTGTCCTCACCAGGGTCTTGACCTGACTGCAGTTTGGTGTCGTCACTGACTTTAGTGGGTAAATGCTCACCTTCGATGGCCACTCATGCTGAAGAAGTGTCTTCTTCACGGATGAATCCCAGTTTCAACTATACCAGGCAGACAACATGTATGGCGTTGTTGTTGTGAACAGAGTGCCCCATGGTGGCAGTGGGGTTACGGTATGGGCAACAATAAGCTACGGATAATAAACACAATTGCATTTTATCACTAGTAATTTCAATGCACAGCACAGGAGGTTGGCGACACCTTAATTGGGGAGAACATGCTTGTGGTAATGACTGGAGCACGTCACGTCTGGAGGAAACATGGCACCATCCCTATGGTAAAGCATGGTGGTGGCAGCATCATGCTGTGGGGATGTTTTTCTGCGACAGGGAATGGCAGACTAGTCAGGATTGAGGCAAAGACAAACAGATCAAAGTACAGAGTTCCTTGATGAAAACCTGCTCCAGAGCTCTCAGGACCTCAGACTGGGGTCAAAGGTTCACCTTCCAACAGGACAACGACCCTAAGCACAGGCCAAGACAACGCAGGAGTAGCTTCGGAACAAGTCTCTGAATGTCCCAGCCAGAGCCTGGACTTGAACCCGATCAAACATCTCTGGAGAGACCTGAAAATAGTTGTGCAGCAATGTTCCCCATCTACCCTGACAGAGCTTGAGAGGATCTGCGGAGAAGAATTGTAGCGTCATACCCAATAAGACTCAAGACTGGAGTCGCTGCCAAAGGTGCTTCAACAAAGTACTGAGTAAAGGATCTGAATATTTATGTAAATGTGATTTTTTTAATTATTATAAATTGGCAAACACTTCTAACAACCACTTTGTCATTATTGGGTATTGTGTGTAGATTGATTAAATAGTTTGTTTTCCTCATCAATTTTAGAATAAGGCTGTGATGTAAGAAAATGTGGAACAGGTTAAGGGGTCGGAATACTTTCCATAGGCACTGTATAAATAATAGGGGTGTACTGCGTATACATTATCGCAAACAAATATAAAAGGCTTTATAGAAGAGGTCTCATTTTAATATATAAAGTTTTCAAATGAGTGGCATGCTCCTGAGGCAGCAATCCAGTCAACCAGGACGCAAAACAATGTTCAGGACATGTTCTGGAATAAAAGCATGACTAAGTAGAGGAGGATAAAAAGAGTATAAAAGAAAAGACTGGGGGGAAAAAAAGAGACTCACTGGTAGAAAGAAACATGATGATTTGACCACTGAAATACAGTACTATGTGTATATATATATATATATACACACACACACACACACACATTTCCTTCGATATCTAACAGCCTAGCTTCTGTACATCTCATCTGGTGTATCTCTTGGTCCAAACTTCAACTTAGGACATCTACTCCTGTGTACACGATGATTTAACATCCAACCAACAGTTAGCTTGCAAAGCGCATCATACTGTGACACTTTCTGTATTTTGAAAGTTCTATGTTGAAAATTTGATGGCTGACATGCAAAACATTGTGGAACTGCATCAACAGTGGACTAATGAAACAAATACCAAATGATTGATTGGAATTTTCCTTTAAGCAGAGTTAACGGAATTGCTTAGAACTGAAGAACCAATCAGCTTCTATGACTGTAAGACTGCAGTGTCACCATCAAGAAACCTACTCCTTTCCTGAGAAATGACACCCGGGCTGTTTCTTAAATGGTGAGTGTCGTACATGTAGGACAAATCTCACTGTCAAGGAAAACAGTTTCAGTAGTTAGAGCTCTTAAGAGTAACATATGGAATGGAAATAAAACTCTCCTTTTGCCTCTGAACTTTATGTCCAGCTGAACATAGGTCTGTTAGCAGTTAGAACAGATGTCAAATGAAACACAGACAGCAACAACAAAAATGTACTGACTCGTGCCTGCAGCTATAAGACTTGACAGAAAATACATAAGTCTGAAAATCAACCACTAGACAGTGACTGCCTCGTAGTGAAAAAACAGATAAGTGTGAAGCATTACAATACTCACTCCACATAGCTTCTGGGAGGGCAAGTGGGGTTTCTGCCATACTGCTTATACCCATTCAATTCTTATCAATCTATGAGTGCATATCAAGAAGTGTCCAACATGGGGCTGGGCACATCTCACATCCTTTCACTACTCCCTCTTTGGGGGATCACCATAAAATTCTTCTTTATAAAAGAAACATAGATTAATTGTACAAGTATTTACACAGGGAGGAGAGGGATAACAATGCATTTGTGTTGGGGGGTCTTGAGCAGAGTCAAAGAGTTGGGCCGATGCAGTTTCTATCGTTCTGAGAGCCACTTCCTCCTCCATAGCTGTTGCTAAGTGATAGACGCTTCTCCGCTGTGCTGTTGATTCCTGATAGTTTCAAAACCTATGAAGATGTTCAGCAAAAGCAGATATGCAATTTGTTGACACCAATAAAGACTTGGATACACATTATCCTGAATGGTAATTTCATTGCGAACGGTCAGAGGCGCTCTCGTATTGTTACATTACCAACATTGAGAATAAAGGCGCTAACATGGCAGCTGTTCTTGAACCTGGCTGATCTCTATGTTTCTGGTCTTGAGTATTCTTAGTGACCTTCACACGTCCTCCACCCTGCATAAAAATCCCACCATCATCGTCAATCATCTTGGAGTGTTCGTGCTGGGGTGCCATTCGAGGGAGGGGCACTCTTCTTCCTCCCTAGACCGTCCCAGGAGACCTCGTCCTGGGGCTGCTGCATGTCCCTGAGCTCTACGGGGGGTTCCCTCCCTCTCCCACTGTCTCATCAACCCGAGTCTGATTCACTGGTGTCAGAGGAGGAGGATGACGAGGAGGAGGAAGAGTCTGAGCTGGAGCTGCTGCCGCTGAGGCGGGAAGGCTGGGCATGGGGCTCCACGCCGCTGAGCTTCTCCGCTGCGAGAGAGAGACAAAGTGGGAAAAGGATTAGCATTTATCTCAATGCTAAATGCTACATGTGCAAAAGCAGCTCCGTGTGTCTGTGGTTCTCACCCTTGGGTTTCTGGGGTTTCTTGCCAGAGTTGAGCTGTCCGCTGACATCCTGCAGCCTCCTCTCCAGCTCCCTCTTCTTCTCCAGGGTCAGTTCTTCTCTGGACTTGCCGGGGCCCCCTTTCTTCACTGTTAGACACAGACAGGAGGACAGGTTACATACTCAGCCCACACATACATATAAAAACATTCCATAGTGAAAGACTGGTTCCTTTTGTATGGTATTAGTCAACCAGAGCGCTAGCATGTAGCATTATCACCACAGCACCAGTTCGTAGCATCAGTTCTTTGTAGCATAACATGGCATTAGCAAGTGTCTGCAGTGACAACATGACGCATTCCCTAACACACCATACTAGCTAACCACAGCTAGCATTAGCTATCGCTATTTGTTCCCTCTCACCATAGGGCTTACGGGGCTTCTTCCTCAGGCACGTCATGACGTAGCACTCCAGCTCGCGCAGCGTCGACGGCTTGAGTGTCTCAAAGTCGATTTCGATTTCCTCGGGGTTGGTGTCGCGCAGCGAGGGCTCGCGGGACTGGATGATGTGGACGACGCGGCCCAGCTTTTCGCCAGGCAGCTTGTTGATGTCCAGGCTCAGCTGGCGCTTCTCGTCGTACGACATGGGAGACGTCTCCTCCTCTTCCTCGGAGTCGTAGTGGGGCAGCATGGAGAAAGTAGGCGAAGCGTAGTAGGGCATGGTAGCAGCCTGGGACTTTTTGGTGTTTCTAAAGTGGGGGGGGGGGGGGGGGGGGGTGTTAGAGACTGTGGAGTAGTACTAAAGAAGTTGTATGCAAAATTTTCCAGCAGGGAGACCATTTTTTCATGCCCGAACTTGTGGGGACCCAATTATTTCTCGTGATCCCACCCAAAATATAATGACAACCTACATTTCAGTACATTTACATTTTTACATCAACATATCACCTTCAATTAATTACATTTTCATCTCTTATCAAAATGAACTTGATATACGGTCCCATACAATCTGTACTCTGCGACCCCACTGCAGTTTCTAGAGACAAACAGGTCAAGTTGGAAATTGGAATGTGATGAAAGAGTGGAAGTATAAAATGGTGTAAGAAACATTTAAAAAAGCTATGAGGAAAGAGGAAGCAATGAGGAAAGAGGAAGCAATCGAAAGTCTACAAAATGAGAGACTGAAACAAGCAAAGTAGGAGAAATAGAGGACATGGATCACAGATCGAAAAGTTGACTAAAAGCAAAGAGAAAGGTCATGTTTGAGGTCAGTGAGTGCTTACTTGCTGCCCTTCTTCTTGCCGGGGCCTCTCTTGCCCTGTGAGGAGGCGGGAGCTGAGCTCCTGCTACTGGATTTACTCTTCGGAGTCCTCATCGGCTTGGCCGTCGGCATCTCCCAGTCCTCACCCCCTACCTCCGCACTGGGCCGTCCTCGGCTTCGCTTCTCCGGCTTCTTCTTCTTCTTTTTCTCCTTCTTGTCTTTCTTCTCTCTCTTCTTCTTGTTCTTGACAATTGGACCCTGGGAGAGGGCTGCCAGCTGCTCGTGTACGGCTCGGAGCTGTGACCGGGGGTCAGACCAGAGGTGGAGTGTTCAACTGCACAAATACACTTCACGTATATGGCTAGGTCATTTTATTTAACAAGGCAAGTCAGTAGGTAACAAATCCTTATTTACAATGATGGCCTACCTTAGTGTAATAGTGAGAAAATACAGCAAATGGCAGGCTTATGTACATGCATGTTTGAACACAGACAGAGTACTTGTATAAACATGTACACCAAATGAGTGAAAGTATGTATACGAGCATGGATTTGTCAGAATATTAGAAAACCCTGTGTCAGACAGAAGTCTAAACTCTTGATGCAGTCTATGCTTGTGATGTGTAGATGAAAGCAGGCCTGTTATGTGTGTGGTACAGTGTGTTAGGTGTGTGTGGTGCAGTGTGTTAGGTGAACGGGGGGGTTGAGTCTACCTGTGTACACACCTGGTCCTGTAACTCGGCCAGGCGGTGTGCTCGCTCCTCCTCGCTGTCCGAGCTGGGGCTGCTCTCGCTCTCGCTGCTGGGCTCGCTCTCTGACGAGGAGGAGGAGGACGACGACGAAGACGAGGAGTCACCTCCGCCGTGAGCGTGAGTGCCCATGCCGCCGCCCATGCCACGGGACTTGGTGGGAGCCTGCTGGAGGGGCTCGTCCGGCATCTTGGCGAAGCGGAACTCAAACACGTCCTGGATGGACGGACAAAACGGAGTGAGAGCTTGTTTTTAACACCATTGTGGATCATGTTCCTTTTTGTTTTGTTACACAACAATAACAGTTATCACGAGAGACAAAGTTGTAGGGACAGAACAGAGGAAATGGAGACCAAAACAATTGACATATTAGTCATTAAGTAGACTAATCCAGAGTGCCTTGCAGTCAGTGCGTTCAACCACGGTAGGTAAGACGACCACATACCACAGTCATTGCAAGTAAAACCCACTGAGCGTGAAGTGGACATAGAGGTCTGGCAACAAAGGTGAACAAAGGGTTCAGGGTGAGTTGTGGTGATGGAACCAAGCTCACCTGCAGTTTGCGGGCCATGCCCACTACGTCATGGTCAGGGGGGTTGTATTTGTAGCAGTTGGAGAACATGAGTCGGACGTCAGCGGAAAACTGTTGCGAATCCCTGTACTCCCGACTGTCCATCCTCCTCTGAGAGAAAGATAGGAGAGAAAAGAGACTGTTTTAAAACTCCAACAGATAAAGGAGAGGACTCCAGATCGGGATAAGCCTCCTTGGTTTCATACTGTGACAGATATCCACGCAAAATAAATCTGAGAAGATATGAGGTAATCTATGAACTGTGTATTTCAGCCACATTCAGTTCTCATTGAGTTACGGCAGTGCGACATCTCTATCTTGCAAGCTGACCTTGATGTTGCTGAGGTCCATGGGGCACTTGATTATGTCGTGATAGTCGTGCAGGCCCAGGGCCGAGGCGTCCACTGGCTTGTAGAAGGGCCAGGCGTAGGCCGCGTGTTTCTTAGACAGCAGATCTTTCAGTACACTGTTACAGTAACGCAGCTGTTGGCTCAACTTGGCCCGCCGCGGCGCCTTGGGCTGCACAGAGTCCGGCAGATCCTTTTTGGGGGGCTTGATGGGGCGTCCACTGCCCCCGCGCCGAGCCAAGGTCTTCCCGCCTGCGGCCATCATTGGCTGGAGCAGAACGGGGCCTCCTGGGCCCATGGGTCCTCTAACCAGGCTGGGAGGGGGGTCCATGTCCCCCAGGGAGGTGATGGAGAGAGTGGAGGGGTCGTGGCTCAGGCCTTGCCCGTGGCCTCCTTTCCCCAGGCCCACAATCCGACCCCCTCCTACGGCCATCATGTTGGAGGGAGTGGTGGTGTCCGCCTTCCGCTTCACTCCCTTCTTCTGCACAGAGAGAGAGAGAGAGAGAGAGAAGTTGCAGTATGGTATTCTGTTTGTCAATGGAGGTTCTGTAGCCTATATAAAGTGTGAAGGCAGCAACAAGTATGTAGCATCAATACAATGTACAGTACTATAGCAAGTTCCTATTCAGGTCTTAGTGAAGTGAGGTGTGGTACCTTAGCGGTGGGCAGTGTGGGGGGCAGGCTCAACAGCTGTGTGGGGGGCAGACTCTTGGGCAGCATGGTCTGAGGGGGGGTGTCGGAGTCACCCGTGTCAGAGGAGGAGGGGGAGTATGCTGACTGGGACACCGCAGGGACCTGGTGAGCTTTCCACACTGAAAGATGGACAGAGAAAAATCAGACACAAGAACACATACCTAATGGTAATACTACCAAGAATATTATGGCCAAAAATGTACAGTGAACTACACATTAAACACTGTTGTTCCAACTCATATTTAACCAAACATACACAGTACATTCACCAACTCTTCATTGAACATTGCCCTTACGTTCTTTTCCCCACCACATTCTCCAGAGTGACTCACCGTTGGACTTGCGGCCTCCTTTGCCAGGCTTGCCCCTGGGGGCAGGAGGGGGCAGCTCAATCTCCTCCTGGGGCATCTGGGCCACCTTCTGCAGGAACACCTTCTCCAGGGACTGGGCCATCAGCACTATGTCATCTGTGGGCTGGGAGAGGAGAAGAGGCCACTGGCACTTTATAATCAAAATCCAGTTAACATCGGTACATCTACAGTTGCTGTGATTATGGAAAGACCTTATGATAAACATATTCGGTCCGTTGTCATTGATGCATTGGCCTGACCTACACATGTAAATATTATAGCCATACCTTGTTGTAGATGTAACAGTTGGTGAACATGGTGTTGAAGTCCTGCATGCACTCACTGGCGCTGCGATAGTAGTTGTTCTCCAGCCGCTTCTTGATGGTGCCCATGTCCATGGGCTGCTTGATGATCTTGTGATAATCCTAGTAGAGCAGGAAAGAACAGAATAAAGAAAAAGAGAGTAACGACTGTTGAATGGTGGTGTGACAAGGATGTCAACTATGGACAAACACTCATAGGTGTAGGCCTACATGGTGGTGGGTTGTAACAAAAGCTTGCAACCCCTATGGCTCTCTAGGACCAATGTTGGTGACCACTAATCTCTACACATAGACAAACAGTGTAACTCACTGGGAGGTTGAGTCTGAAGGCATCCACTGGCTCATGGAAAGGCCAGGCAAAATGGTGTCTCCACAGGGACTTGATCATAGCCTTCTGGAGGAACTGCAGCTGGTTGGTCATGCAACCCTGCCGGCCGGGGTCCCTGACGGGGGGCTGGACCGGGGGAGGGGGCGGCGCATGTGGCAACTGGGGGCTCTCAAAGCCTTCATACAGCAGCGAGGGCTTCCGCATGCGCTTGCCTGGGCCCGAGACATGGTGCTCCATCCCGCCGCCAGACAGCCCCACCACTCCCAGAGAGATGCTGACCAGGAAAGAGGAACAGAGGGTGGGAGAGGTTGAAGTAGTGGGATAGACAGGACAGGCCGTGGGAAGACAGAAAGGGGTGTATTAGGGGAGATACATTTGGGCAGAAAACTCATTCATATGCTAAAATTATCCCTCAGCCCTGGCATTTCAAAAGTAGTAAGCTACAATGTGCTTGATATTTGCGTTATTTCATCATTGCCCTACAATTCAAGCAGGAAAGCATTAGGAAGGAACCCTTCGCCAACACAGGCCCTTCGCCATCTTCTCCCTCACCAATGCAATGAGGATTCTATCAATAGGCTGCCACTTTTGGCACAGCCCCGGCAACCCAGATCACTGGATGGGAAAATCACTGGGGCAGCATTGAAGCACTACTGTACTAAACATCAGTACTGTACCCCACTTATGGCAGTTAAACTTGCATTCAGTGATAGAATAGTGAAAACATGCAGGTTCTCCCTCTATTCGCTTCCATCTTTTGCACTGGACCAGATTTGGATGATTTTTATCCCAGTCACCCCAGGGCTCACAGCAAGCACATGCCATCCCACTGACACAAAAGTATGCAATGCTCATGAGCTCATCTCAGGACTTACACACCAACACAACATGGCTTTGTTAAGTTAACCCCTTTGAAGAAAAGGGAAAGAGCTACAGAGTATCTGTCAACATATTAGTAATATTATTCCTTGATAACCCGGAAAAAGACGGATAGATAGTATGTTGACCAGTTTACTGCCCTCTATGTGTGTTTGTTATACTTAACCTCCCAAGCATTTTCGTTGAATTAACATTGATTTGTGGGTGTTAATCGGTAATAGGCTATAATCAAAGGCATTAGCTAGTTAGATTGTGATATGCTTTCATTCTTAACTGTGGCAATCATTTCAGCCGGCAGAGAGGCGAGGCTTCTGCGCTTATTGCGTGGGGTCAGTGTCGTCGCCCCGCCTTTTATGAGTGTTTGTAAACACACCGACGCCAAAACAGACCCTCAGGATCGTCAGTCAAAACCTTCAAACTCCTGTGACTTAAACCCTTGCACAACTATCCAATCAGCTCCTCTTGTTACTAGCTTGTTTATGTGAGACCCCATTTGTGGAAACGCTAACTTAGCTGGCTAGCTTGGAACCATCGCATCGTTTGTCAACAACTGAATCCAGCTAGCTACCAAGTTAGTTAGCCAGGATGCTAACGTTTGCTAGCGAACATCAGAAAGTAAACAAACTGGTTAGAGCAACGGAATAAGCTACAAATAAATTGCACATCTGCGGCCCTATCTCGGTTTATTTCTCAGTCATTAAGATTTATAGCAGGAAAATGGCGGTGGCGCAGTGCCGCTCAGTGAAGCGTTTTACCACAGCCAATTTTAAACAATCCCCCAGCACTAAGTTATTGAGTAGGCTGACCCACATTATGGCAATATCCACCCTCGCTGCATAACTAACTACGGGGTTGTTCGGAACAAAAACATCTCTATATTTACATCTTACTAGCCAAGGGAATATTTTAATTGTTTGGTGTCCAAGTTGAGTAAAGACTAGTTAGGTAGATGATGCACCGACAGTGAATACTAGCTAACTAGGTTTAGCCATTCAGTCCCGATTCGTGTTAATTTTCAAGCCTGCAAAATCAGTTCCGACCCGAGCCTGAAGGTACAATGTTCCTAAAGGTACCTGTCAAGGGGCGGGTTAACGGCCGTTTCCATCAGGATGGATCCGGATTCTTTTTATGTTCCAAATTTGTCCACTGTTATGTTTCCACTAAATAAAAACCAAACAGTTCTACAATGAAATGGCGCCGAAAAGCTTTCGGCCTGCCGCTTTATAAACATATCACGTGTCGTTTCCGTGCAATTCCTGTCCTACTTCTCGTAATACTTGCTTCCGATTGGCTACTCCGCATGGGTGCTAGATTATGTTTGGCTATCCACGCTGTCTGTAATTTAACATGCCACACCCTGCAAGAAAAACATCCCGTTCCTTTAGTTTGGCGGCTAATCTAGCTAGTTAGATAAAAACAACACAGATGATTTGTTTATATGACCGTTACAATCTTTACGTTTACGAAACCGAATTCTAAATACAAAACAATTATTACCGGTGGTAGGTCTTCCTCATGTCATGACTGCGTACTAATTTCCCAATGTTTAGCCCCAAGTAGCTAACGGTAGCTAGCTAAAATAACCAGAAAATCAACAGCCTTTTATGGGCCAAGGCCCCTGCCAAACGTTAGAATTGCAATGTATTAGATGAATAAAACGCAACCTCCCCTGGGTGCATCTTAAAAGTCTAGCAGCCTCAGTCCCCACTCCATTGGCTGTATCAGCCACAGTTGTAGGTTTTATTCAGTCACTAGGTTGGGGCATAACTCAGGTTTTTTATTTGAAGTGGAAGTTATGCAATCTGTCACATCAGGGGGAGTGTGGGGCAGTTCAGGCATGACATGATGATTCTGAAATTTAAAGAAGTTGTTCTCAACATCTTGGCCCAGAGTCAATACTATAATTGTAACCCTGGATGTGCCAGTTTATCATAAAGTTTAGGCCAGGGTTTTCCCATGAGTTGCACTACTGAACAGATATGCTAGAGTAGCCTACACGCTTATGCAGTGAAATATATTTTTCCAGGGCTACAGCCTAACACACTGTACCACACACATAACAGGCCTGCTTTCATCTACACATCACAAGCATAGGGGGCGGCAGGTAGGCTAGTGGTGAGAACGTTGGGCCAGTGACCGAAAGGTTGCTGGATTGAATCCCCGAGCTGACAATATCTGTCATTCTGCCCTGAACAAGGCAATTAACCCACTGTTCCCCGGTAGGCTTCTAGGGTAAATAAGAATTTGTTCTTAACTGACTTGCCTAGTTAAATAAAGGTTAAGTTGAAAGTGAATGTTTTTAAACCTGACATTTAGCCAAAAGTCACATGATTAATTAGGAAAGGAAAATCGGGCTTTGTCCTTATGGTAGACTGAAGGTTCCACAATCAATGGGCAAAATGGTCTAAGACAATGCATCTCAGTGCAAGAGGGCTCACTGCAGTACCTGGTTCAAATCCAGGCTGCATTGAATCCATGCTGCTCTCAATCACCGGCTGTGATTGGGAGTTATATAGGATGGCACACAATTGTCAGTCTTTGTAAATAATAATTTGTTCTTAACTGACTTGCCTGATAAAATAAAAAATCTGTAGCATTTTAGCAATTGCAGTTGACTGCAGCAAGATGATGATAAACTAAGTCCACGTGAGATGATGACAGTACTGTATGTGAATCATTATTACAGATAACTATCTAGAGGGACAATCCAAGAGGAATAACATTGTTGTGGATGGCATTCCAGTCTTTGAGACCTTGATGGAGAAAGTGAGAAAAATCACCAAAAAGCTGCAGATGGACCATAAGAAGATTGCAAATTCATCTGCCTCATCTAAATATGTGCGCAATGCTTGATAGTGTGTGCGATGTTAACAGATAGGTATTTTTTCTGGGTGCTCTGAAGGGGAAGCTGTCCTCTCAAGGGAAAGCTTCTAACTGTGGCTAATGCCTGTAATATGACTCAGGCTTATTACTCAACCAACTAGAGTGCATACCAATAGTGTTGGATCTGTGACATCCACTTGTATTGGTCATATCTTCAATAATGCTGCAGGGCTTTGCTCTAAAGCAATATCAGTTCCCATTGATGTGTATGAAGAAGTGAATCCACTGGAAGCTATTCGTGCCAATTGTTGACAAGCATGCACCTGTTAGGAAATGAACTGTGAGAAATGTTGGAGCCCTCTGGATTGATGATGAATTGAAAAATTGTATAGTTCAAAGAAATGGTGTAAAAGAGGTGGCAAACAAGTCAGGCTGGTCAGCTGATTCGTTGGCATACTGTAAATTGGGAAATGTACAAAAATCATTTCAATGACTGTTTCACTAGTGAAGTGGAAAAACTCAGAAGTGAAATGAAAACATTGGTCAGTGAACCATCATATTTTTGTGTAAAATGTATAATAATGAAAGAGAATGATGGCTGTTTTGAATTTGGTGAAGTTAGTGTGGGAGAGTTGGAAAAACTATTGTTATCATCCATAATGATAAGCCAACCGGTATAGAAAACATTGATGAGAAAATATTGAGAATCGTAGCAGACTGTATTGCCACCCCTATTTGCTATATCTTTAACCAAAGCCTAAAAAGGGTGTCCACGGGCATAGAAGGAAGGTAAAGTAATTCCACTGCCTAAAAATAGTAAAACAGCCTTTTTTTGGCTCTAATAGCCACCTAATCAGTTTCGCTGCCTGCTCTTAGTAAACTGATGGAGTGAATATAATGCTATTTTTCAGAGAACAAGTTAACTACTGACTTTCAGCATGCATAGAGAAGGGCATTCAACTTGTACTGCACTGACTCAGATGACAGATGATTGCTTAAAATAAATGGATAATATGATAGTTGGAGCTGTATTATTTTCAGTGCAGTCTTTGAGTTTCTTCAATAACTATTTAGGATCAATAACATCACTTCCTTTGGCTTTACATCACCTGAAATGACATGGTTGGAGAGTTATTTATCCAATAGAACCCAGGGAGTGTTCTTCAATAGAAGCTTCTCTAGCATCACAGTGTCCCTTAGGGCAGCTGCATTGAGCCATTACTCTTCCCTATTTTTAAAATAATTTGCAACTGGTCTTACACATGTATGTCTGTTATGAAAATATGTTAGATGTTCTGTGTTTTTTTTACACAAAAATCAACTGTACTAGTTGTTCAGACTCTGGTCTTGTCCCATCTTGATTAGTGCCTGGTAATATGGTCAAGTGAAGCAAAGAAAGACCTAGCACAGCTGGCTCAAAACAGAGCAATACGCCAAATCCAGATTGTCTGCATAATCAAATAACATTCAGCTCAGACACCCATACATACCCATAAGACATGCCACCAGGGGTCTCTTCACAATACCCAAATCCAAAACGAATTCACGACAATGCACAGGTTTACAGAGCCAGGATTCCATTCTCCAATTACTCAAGCTAACAGCAAAATTACCTTTAAAAAAAAGAATAAACATGTCGTGGATCGGCGTTGACAAACACATACACACAACTTATTTGTTTTACTTGTATTGTTTGAATTATTATACTTTTATTGTTTATATATCGTTGTGTTTAAAATGTGTGCGACTGTCTATCAGTGTACCAGTGTTTTGTTACTTTTTTTGGACCGCATGGAATAGTTTCTGCCTCAACAAAAGCTAATGGGGAAACAAATATTGTTGCTATGGTGTTACGACAGTTTAGCTGTGATGGACCCGCTACCAAAGATATTTATAACTAACCCAAGATAGTTAGTCGTTTACAGGTGTGAGCAAATGAAATTGTGCGCAGAACAAGGTGGGCAAAGCCACGAGCTAGCGAGATCCTATTTGGTACGTTTGTTTCATGTATTTGCATATTTTCGTTAGTGTACATTCTGTGAAGTGCGCATGGACCGAGACAGACTCAATTCGACCGTGCACTCCTAAACAATGTTTTTTAACTTACGCTAAGCGTCAAGTCTATAACACATAGTGCACTATGTTCGTAACATTTCAGTTTTGGGAACAGCTAAAAGGGTTGAGATCAGATGTTTAATCGATGAGAACATTTGCAGAATGTCAGCACATTGTCACCTAGTTCCATCCTCTCCCTCTACCAGCGACTGGATTTATTTGGTGTTGACATACGTTTTAAACGGATGCTTCAGATTTTCAGCCCCTGTGACATGTTTTCAGTTACCCCTTGTCTGTGCTGCTACTGCTGCAGGGTCTGGCTGCTCCAGCAGTGTGTACGTTTGTGGACCTAAAACTATGCTATTGCAACTGTTATGAAACTGCCTTTGATAAGCATCGTATTGCCTTCATTGAAATACCCTCTAAACAGTAACAGTATTGCTGGAGGTTATTGTATGCGATTCGACTTTGGCATCATTATCTAGGCCTGTAGCAAAGAAAAGGACAAGCATGAGATGTGGAGTTTCCCACTGTAATACAGATCAACTGCAAAACTTGCGGGTATTATTTAACCATTCCCCCACATACAGATACTAAATGAAGAAATGATTTCAGAGAGCAGAATGTTTATTGTCATTAACACAGAACAGAAAACGGCTAATGTATTGTACTGCCTTAGAGACAATGTACACAGAAAACAAAACATTATTTGGGATCCCTATTTACATAGTTATAACACAAATGTGGGAGAACAATTCAACAAAAATAAATGTAAAAATAAATACAAAATGCATTTGGGGCATTAAGAATACTTAAGTTGCAGTATAGTGCAAATAGAAAGTTGAACATAGAAATGTGCTCTTTGCATGAAACCTTTTATATTACAGGACTGTTCTTGTCATTTGTTTTTTCTTTGAGTACCTCAAAATCAGTTAGGGGAGATAATTAAACTAACGTTTGATGCTATGATCTCAGAGTATTTGCAAAGCATATGTGATACAGTAGAAATAGTAGGTAATAATGTTGAAAATGTGAGATGGTGGCAGAGTGGGATTTCAGTGTAAATTGAGAAGTGTCATGGGATTGGAGCCTCTGTTTTAGTTTTTCAGCTCCTCCCCTTCTTTGCGCTGGAAGCCAGTGTTCTGCTTGTTCACCAGGTCAGCATAGGTTCCACCTTTCTCCAGCAGCTCAACATGGCTCCCCTCCTCTAGCACCTTTCCCTCCTCAAGAACGACAATGTGATTGGCCTTCTCCACAGTGCTCAGCTTATGAGCAATCAGCAGCACTGAGCAGGGGTTTGAGTCCTTGAGCAGAGCTTGGTGGACCTAAGGACATGGAGAGAAACATGATGAGTATGTTTGAATTAAAGCCACTGAACTGTCAGAGATTAGCTGAGATTACAATACATTGTAAATAAATTATTCATGTTAGGGAAGGAAACAGCCTCCATTGGGTTATATTATGAGTAGATGATCAACAGAAACTGGTTAACCCCCCCAAAAATAGACCTGTCAGTGAAAGATAACAAGATTCAGAGTTATCTTACCAAATGCTCGCTCTCTGTGTCCAAGTTACTGGTGGCATCGTCCAGCACTAGAATCCGAGGCTTTCTGATCAAAGCTCTGGCGATGGCTATGCGCTGCTTCTGCCCTCCTGAAACCTGGCCTCCCTTCTCCCCGGCATCTGGAATAAAGAACAACAATTAAGTATGAACAGTAGAGCTGAATAACACACATACACTACAATCGCGTCATCAGTAGTTTAAGGAAGGAAAAGTACTAACAGTTCAAAGTCAAAGCTATGCAGAGAAAAGTGTAACGTTCTATCAGTAAGGACTAAACAAAGCCCCAAAGAAACAATATTACCAATCCTATCAGGATGAAGTCAATATGAGTTCATCTTTTGGGACATACCTGTATCATAGCCATTGGGCAGGTCAGAGATGAACTTGTGGGCGTTGGCCAGCTCAGCAGCCCGGTACATCTCCTCATCAGTGGCATCATCTCTGCCATATTTGATGTTCTCCTTGACAGAACGAGCAAACAACACCGGCTCCTGACTCACCACACTGATCTGAGAGAAATTATTCATTTAGATAATGCATTTAGTTGGTTAATAACTTCTTTGCAAACATTGTGATCATGTACTTTTCTTTAAAGGCTGGTAGCTAATTATGTTATGCACTACATTGCTTCCATTGCTGTTCATAATGACCTTGTCGTGTAGGTACTGGTTCTTGTAGCTGTGCAGTGGCTGTCCATCCAATAGGATCTCTCCTTCCTGGGGAAGGTAGAACCTCTCCAGCAGGCTCACACAGGTGCTTTTCCCTGCTCCAGAAGCCCCCACCAAGGCAGTGATCTGCCCAGGCCTCAGCTCCAGAGACAGGCCCTGAGAGATTAACAGAAATTGTAATTGAATGTATATGTAATTTTAATTCATATCCAGTATATGTGTATACAGTATACTGTAAATATACTGTAGATACCTTGAGCACTGGTGTATCTTCCCTGGTAGGGTAGGTAAATGTGACATTCTTGAACTCAACATGTCCCTCAAGATTCTGTGGGGCAAGGGTGCCTTCTGGAGGAACTTGGGGCTGTCGGTCCACATACTCAAATATCTTCTCAGAGCCACCGATTGCCCTCATGACACTTGGGTAATACGACATCACGGCCTGTCAGACAGGACGTGTAAAAGCGACACCAGTAAGTGACAGTCAAAATGTTGCTACTCAAAACTCTAGTTATGATTAAAATGTTGTGATACTAATAAATCATTTTGACCCCTATTTTACTGTAGAACAACTTGGCAGTGCCTTGTTAGGGTGTGTACATTTAGGTCTGTTTGGATTTGGCAGTAGGCATTAAACATAAGATGGCTGCGGGTAGATTGGATGGAGATTGTTAATCTATGGCCTTACCTCCACAGCAGAGGAGAATTGGAGCTCGTAGAGCACAAAGGCCACCAGATCCCCACTGCTGACGGTCCCCCCTGTCACCAGACTACCGCCATAGTACAGGATACTGACCTTCAGGAACAGGCTTGACATCTGAGAGGGAGACAGATGGGGTTACTATTGATTATGACTAGGGCTCAGAGTTTTGTAACCATGTAACCAGGAAAAACTCTGGGACCTACAGTAGTTATAGTCTATAACAATTGTCCAGAGCTTTCCCTTGTCAGTTCACATGGCCAGGAAAAACTCAGGGCCCTTATTACAAATTCATGTACCCTCATGAATCAATGTGCAATCCAAGCTCTTTGGAACTGAATTTGGAGAAATTGCTCTCACCCTGTGACCGTTTACAATTGAAGCTGAGACTCACACTATTGGTCCAGGTTGAGGCTGCGTAGGCTGCTGCTTCCTCTTTATTCAGAGAGTAGGTCTTCTCCAGCCTCTTCCTGTAGCGCTCTGTCTCGCCCTCCTCGTTGGCAAAGCTGCGTACTGTCTTCATAGAGGAGAAGGTCTCCGTGGCAACGTCATTGGCCTGGGCTAGTGACTTTTGAACCTTCGCACCGAGCTCCTGGGACAAAAACAAAATTCACAGTTACCTTCTGATTGGTCAGGTAACGTTCTGTCTGCTCTGTAGTGCTATTTTTGGTGACTGTAACTTGTAGAATCAAGATGTATGCAAACACGAAACTGCAACTCTCAGACAAGGTTACTCATGGGAGTGTTCAGTATTTCACAAAACTACCCCCACTATAGCCTGGTCCCAGATCTGTTTATGCTGTCTAGCCAACTCTTATTGTCATTGTCACCCCATACATTTAGCCAAGAAGACGCAAACAGATCTGGGACCAGGCTACTTCCACTACAATACGTTAGAAAAAAAAGTCTGATTTCCTGTACCTGGTACCACTTGCCGGATATCTTTGGTATGACCCAGATGATAGGAAGCCCCATCGCGGTGAAGAGGGACAGCTTCCAGGAGAGATTGAGCATGAAGATGAAGAGGAAAGTGACCCGCATGAAGTACCACATCAGCAGACTCAACTTCTCACTCAGAGACTCACTCATGTCGTTGGTGTCTGTGGTGATGCGTGACACAAGGTCACCTGGAACAAAGGTCATAGGTTAAGTTAGCCCCTTGGAGGGGACGGAGTGCAAATATATATATCATATATATAGCATAAAGCATAAATATATAGCATAAAGGTATCCTCTTCACTTTGAAGAAAAGAAAGATCAGCACAATACTCTTGACCTGATCACTCATGTTAATTAAGATACTCTCCTTTTCATTTAAAAATAACTGGGGTATATCCTTTGGACATACAGTATGTGTTTATCAATTAGCTTAATCAATTAATAACCCAACAACTGTATAAACAAATATTTAAGAAAGGTGAAGTACAGGTAACTGCCAAAATTGTCACAGCCTGATCTGTTTCACCTGTCTTTGTGATTGTCTCCACCCGCTCCAGGTGTCGCCCATCTTCCACATTATCCCCTGGTATAATGCCTGTCCCTGACCCTGTCTACTGTGCTGTACCTTTACCCCACCTCTGGATTACCAACATCTGGGTGAGCCTGCCTGCCGTGCTGTACCTTTACCCCACCTCTGGATTACCAACATCTGGGTGAGCCTGCCTGCCGCGCTGTACCTTTACCCCACCTCTGGATTACCAACATCTGGGTGAGCCTGCCTGCCGTGTTGTACCTTTACCCCACCTCTGGATTACCAACATATGCGTGAGCCTGCCTGTCGTGCTGTACCTTTACCCCACCTCTGGATTACCAACATCTGGGTGAGCCTGCCTGCCGTGCTGTACCTTTACCCCACCTCTGGATTACCAACATATGCGTGAGCCTGCCTGCCGTGCTGTACCTTTACCCCACCTCTGGATTACCAACATCTGGGTGAGCCTGCCTGCCGTGTTGTACCTTTACCCCACCTCTGGATTACCAACATCTGGGTGAGCCTGCCTGTCGTGCTGTACCTTTACCCCACCTCTGGATTACCAACATCTGGGTGAGCCTGCCTGCCGTGCTGTACCTTTACCCCACCTCTGGATTACCAACATCTCGGTGAGCCTGCCTGCCGTGCTGTACCTTTACCCCACCTCTGGATTACCAACATCTGGGTGAGCCTGCCTGCCGTGCTGTACCTTTACCCCACCTCTGGATTACCAACATCTGGGTGAGCCTGCCTGCAGTGCTGTACCTTTACCCCACCTCTGGATTACCAACATCTGGGTGAGCCTGCCTGCCGTGTTGTACCTTTACCCCACCTCTGGATTACCAACATCTGGGTGAGCCTGCCTGCCGTGCTGTACCTTTACCCCACCTCTGGATTACCAACATCTCGGTGAGCCTGCCTGTCGTGCTGTACCTTTACCCCACCTCTGGATTACCAACATCTCGGTGAGCCTGCCTGCCGTGCTGTACCTTTACCCCACCTCTGGATTACCAACATCTCGGTGAGCCTGCCTGCCGTGCTGTACCTTTACCCCACCTCTGGATTACCAACATCTGGGTGAGCCTGCCTGCCGTGCTGTACCTTTACCCCACCTCTGGATTACCAACATCTCGATGAGCCTGCCTGCCGTGCTGTACCTTTACCCCACCTCTGGATTACCAACATCTGGGTGAGCCTGCCTGCCGTGCTGTACCTTTACCCCACCTCTGGATTACCAACATCTGGGTGAGCCTGCCTGCAGTGCTGTACCTTTACCCCACCTCTGGATTACCAACATCTGGGTGAGCCTGCCTGCCATGCTGTACCTTTACCCCACCTCTGGATTACCAACATCTGGGTGAGCCTGCCTGCCGCGCTGTACCTTTACCCCACCTCTGGATTACCAACATCTCGGTGAGCCTGCCTGCCGTGCTGTACCTTTACCCCACCTCTGGATTACCAACATCTGGGTGAGCCTGCCTGCCGTGCTGTACCTTTACCCCACCTCTGGATTACCAACATCTGGGTGAGCCTGCCTGCAGTGCTGTACCTTTACCCCACCTCTGGATTACCAACATCTGGGTGAGCCTGCCTGCCGCGCTGTACCTTTACCCCACCTCTGGATTACCAACATCTGGGTGAGCCTGCCTGCCGTGCTGTACCTTTACCCCACCTCTGGATTACCAACATCTGGGTGAGCCTGCCTGCCGTGCTGTACCTTTACCCCACCTCTGGATTACCAACATCTGGGTGAGCCTGCCTGCCGTGCTGTACCTTTCCCCCACTACTCTGGTTATCGACCCCATGCCTGCCTTGACCTGTCGTTTGCCTGCCCTGTTGCTGTAATAAACACTGTTCCTCCGACACAGTCTGCATCTGGGTCTTACCTTCAAACCTGATAAAAATAAAGAAATCCCTTGAGTAAATGAGGGATACATAGTATATTGAAAGCAGGTGCTTCCCCACAGGTGTGGTTCCTGAGTTAATTAAGCAATGAACATCCTTAGGGTCATGTATAAATATGTCCAGCTGCCCATTATTTTGGCTACCATGGCTAGAAGAGATCTCAGTGACTTTGAAAGAGGGGTCTCAAAGAGCATAGGAGGTTTAAAGGGTATGTGTGTGTCTCAGTCACCAGATCTCAACGCAATTAGAGACGCATAAGACAGCGTTTTTCAACACCATCAACAAAACAAGAAATTAGGGATGCATCGGAATTGGCCGATTTTAGACAAAAATGCCAACATCTAGTTTAACGCCGAGGTCAAAGCTGAAGTGCAGATGACGTAAGGATGCCACGAAAAATAGAGAGCTACATGTTCAACACAGCGTTCCTAACCTAGGCCACAATGACGTTCATGGCATTGAAACACCTGCTCAACAAAACTGCCGACACAGACAGTGGAGTTAAAACGTGCAATAATACTCTACTAGACGCTGTGAACAAGCGATTTGGTGGCATTCTCTCTGAGCCTCTTTACTGTGTCGCCAACATGCACGATGCTAGGTACAAGGACCGCTACTTCGATGCAGACAAGAAACAGGGTTTACATGAAATGTTACCGACACAGCTGGACAAGATGGAAAAGGACACAGTGACAGTGCGCACCGAAGAAGAGGACCCACGACAGACAGAGCTGAAACGTCACTGCTTGACATGTATGATGAAATCCTGGTTGAGAATGAAACGACTGAACAAATGAACAACGAAACAGCACAGCAAGTAAGTGAAAGAAATAGGTTTTGATTATGTTTTACTAGTAATGAGGACATATGTAAATGCCAACAAAATAACTTTTTGGTGTGTGTGCGTGTGTGTGAGAGAGAGAGAGAGAGAGACGCATTGTATTTTCATTTTCTGTTACTATATCGGCCAACATTTGCCTGACAGAACCTACTATTCCCAGGAATTAAGATGCACCTGGATACTGGAGAAGTAACAAGCACCGTTTCCCCATCCTAGCTAAAGCTGCGCGCAAGTATCTTGGTGCTCCCTGTACTAGTGTGGACAGTAAGCACCTTTTCAGTGCAGCTTCACACATTGTAGACCAAAAAAGAAACGCCTCTCTTGTGACAAAGCCGAGCATGTCCTTGTCACGCCTTGGTCTTAGTATTTTGTGTTTTCTTTAATTATTTGTTCAGGCCAGGGTGTGACATGGGCTTATTGTGTTGTCGTATTGGGGTTTTTGTAGGCATTGGGATTGTGGCTGATTAGGGGTGTGTCTAGCATAGGCTTGGCTGCCTGAGGCGGTTCTCAATCAGAGTCAGGTGATTCTCGTAGTCTCTGATTGGGAACCATATTTAGGTAGCCGGGGTTTCACTGTGTATTTTGTGGGTGATTGTTCCTGTCTTTGTGTTAGTTAGCACCAGACAGGCTGTATAGGTTTTCACGTTTCATTTGTTGCTTTTTGTATTTAAGTTATTTCGTGTATCGCTATATCTTCATTAAAAGAACATGAGTAACCACCACGCTGCATTTCGGTCCGACTCTCCTTCAACAGACGAACGCCGTTACAGTCCTCTTTGTGAAGAAAAACCTCCTCCAAATGTTAAAATTGTAAATGGGCAGTCATATTGTAACCCAGCCATCTCGAGGCACTGGAAAAATGTTTACTAAGCCCAATGCCTTTCTGTTGTTCACTCATGGCTGGTATAGGTCAAGATTTTAATTTAATTTAAAACAAAGCAGTTGTGTGTTTTTGTTTTTATTTCCTAAATGAAAGATGAGATGTGTTGTATATTTCTTCTCATTTTACTAGTCAAGTCAGTTGAGCACATTTTAAGTTTAAGCTGTGCCATTTTTCAAGCAGTTAAATCAAAAAAAATATTAACTGCATTTTAGTTGAAACCAATATTTCTTTTAAAGCATTTAAGTTTCTCCATACAGTCAAGATTGGATAGTAAGAAGAGCCACCAACTACTTAACCATCTTTGTAATGCGGGGAAGCTAAAATATTTGTGTCATGAATATCTGTTGTGCGATAAAATACATCCATGGATGAATAATTTTTCTAATTTACAAGTTATTAAACAATCTGTTCCTAACTGAACAAATGAACATATGACACTTGGTTTCAACTATTTAACTGTACTAGAATGCTTAAAAGGCTGCTAAAATGTTAAATATAGGTTATCGGTATCGGGTTTGTTTTCGGTAAGGAAAATATCGGTATCGGCCAAAAATGTCATATCGGTGCATCCCTACAACAAATTATGGAATTTCTCATGGAAGAATGGTGCCAATCCCGCCAATAAAGTTCCAGACTCTTGTAGAATCTATGCCAGGGCACACTGAAGCTATTCTGGTGGCCCAACACCCTATTAAGACACTTTATGTTGGTGTTTAATTTATTTAGGCAGTTACCTGTAGATTGCAATGAGATGTGACTCACCTGTCTGTGCTGTGTCAAAGAAAGCAATCTCCTGCTTCAGCACCGACTGGAAGACTAGGCCCTGGATGGAGGTGTGTATGCGACTCATGGTGATGTTGTAGATGAGGTCACACACAAACTCACACACAGCACTGAATGATAGAGATGGGAGAAGGAGGGCAAATAAACACGTTACTACAGTATCATTACAATAAATGCCCTGTGGAAGTGATTAGGACCCTTGAAACCTCCAAAGTAAACAGTAGTATCAAACACTGAGCATCAATTGGAAGGGCTCAAGAGTATCGTATCACCAATGATTGATATATGCTGTACTATACCTCATGACTGTAATCAGAGACATGACCGTGATGGCGTGAGTAAAGGCTTCAGGCTCGTCTTCATTCATAATCCAGTCTGTCATCCGGCCGGTGTAGTGGGGAATAGCCATCTCACCAAGGGAGGAGATGACAACAAGACTCAGCACGGCTACAAAGCGTATGAAATAAGGCTTCATGTATCCCAACAGTTTCTCTAGAGAGGCCCCAGTCTTCTTCTGTGGTTCCTTGGTGGGCTTGGTAAGAAGAGAAGGGACGTAGCGTGTCCAGTACAAACATGCTACGACTGTTACGCAGTAGCCCTGAAGTAGCTGAAAAACAAGTGATTTTAGTCTGTTTGGTTTGTCAATTTTTAAAACAAAAAGGGTATATATATTAACATAATTATAGCAACATAGACTTGTCACCCACCCCCTGCCAGGAGTGCCATCCCCATAGTTGCCCCAGGATGGACTGGCCACATGCCCAGAGAAGGCTGATGTAGAGTGGGCAATGGAAGCAGAGGACCCCCATGCTCTGGAGCCCCTCGAAGCTGCTCATCCATGGGGGACTTCCAGGGAATGTGAAGGTGAGAAAGAGGTGGAGGCCAGCACGGAGCAGGCTTCCACCCCACAAGGTGATGAGGGGATGGTGGAGGAGAAGAGGGGAGAGTTGGGCCAATCGGACTGTCTGCACCACACACACATCCATGCACAGGAAGAGCAGCAGAGAGAAGTTCATTTTCGGCATCCTGAACAGGCTCTAGAACAGGAGGTTGGGAGAGACAGATAATGAGGTAGAGGAACATCATATCCAGGGGTTAAATTGAGGAGGACTAAGTGGGATAGCATATGGAACATGAAATATGCACATAGACCTATTATAGCATATTATGGAAAAAGTGGCAATTTGGGAATTAGTTCACACAAAATCCAAATTAAACCCCTGGGACATAGATTATCTGAAAATATTGGAGGGAGTTTAATGAAAAACAGCTGACCGACTAATAAGCGACAACATTGGGTGCTAGTGTGTAATCAGCTGTTATCTTATGCTTCCATTTTTACTTTCACTTTCAATTAGGTGAATTTCAAAGTATTTTTGGCTTCATGAAGGATATGGCGAATTGTAACAACGCATTACAATACATGCTGTAATATATAACACAATATAACACGTTTAAATAGCTTATATTTAGACTACTCACGTTTGCATGTGGGCTCTTACGAATGAGGTTGCAATTTCTTCTGAATGTCAAGGAAACGATAGCCTATATCTATTAAGAATAGATCTAGCCTATGTTCTATGTTACACACGCATATCATATAAAGGGCAATCTTCGTATTAATGTAGTTATACAGCAGCAGCCTGCGACTAGACTCGACGACCCTACGTTCGAGTTGATGATTGTGTTTCATAATCAAACCGAAAGTACACAACTGGAAAGTCCCTTTTGAACGACCCGCCCCTTCTTGACATTGGCAAATGCCGATTTTATATTAATTATACTATGCTATACTTTATGTGAAACGAGTAGGTGATTACTGTGTAAGGGCTTGATATATATGAAAAAGTTGTACAGTAAATTACTTACTGGCTGATTCACCTTTGAACTTGAAAGGAATCTAATGCAGAATAGCGACATCGTGTGGAATGCTTGATGATCTACACGAGGATAATCATAATCATCATCACTACCATCATTGAAACATTATTTCCATGACCATCTTTTGCATATTCCCCTTGACAATGCACAGCAGCCTAATGTTTCTATATATAAACTCATCATATAAATAAAAACTATTTTAGGTTTTTGCCCAGATAATGAGTAAGTAGTATGCCTTAGCCTGAAATAGACCCCCCCCACTCCCCCACCAACACTTGAAAAGGCACACAATCTTTGTTGTACCACCTGCTGTGAAGCTGTTTCTTGGTATAATAGATGAGTCCTGAGGTTAAGGATGAAAGTAGAACCCCCTAGTTTCCTGTTCCTGGATCCATCCTTTCATTTGAGGCCGGTGACATATGAGCCTGCAGCTGTATCTGTCTATTTTAACACCCACCACATTCCTGGAGGTTATTATCCCTTCTTTGAGATTTTGAAATAGTTTTATTTGTCGTTTGCAGTAGTTAAGATTATATATCTTTTTTTTAATGCAGAGAACATGCTCCTGCATGGGAAGTTAAAAAGAAGTGATATATGCAGGCCTACTCCAGGGCCTGTATTCATAATGTGTTTCAGAGAAGGAGTACTGATTTAGGATCCGTTTAGCCTTTTTTAACGTAATTAGTATGATTGCATGAACAGGGGGCACCTAGATTGCTTCATGAATACAGGGCCTGGTTCATTTGAAAGATTACATCCTGAGGCATTATAATCAGTAGAAAAACAGACTGCAGACTCACACACACACACACACACACACACACCGCTCCTATTGTTTTTCACACAGTGTCAGGAAGTTGTCCACATATCCGCAGTGCTTCTGAAAAATAATTAGAGAGAGAGAGGTGGGTGGTAGCAGCACTGGAAGTTGGGGTGTACCACTTTAGATATAAACTGTTCATATGGTCCCATTGCGAACGTGGTCAGGAGCGCAGTGAGACAGTAAGTTCTCCAGAAGAGACCCAGAGAGATACCCCACAACACTGTAGTGGAGTACAGTCCTGCCGGACCTGCCATAGCTGGACTAAGGCATTGGACCTAGTAACCGCACTGGTACAGCTGGGAGGATAGTGAGAGAGATTAGGCTACTGCCGTCTCCATCCTCTCTGGGACCTGCCTGCCTTAATGATGCTGGTGCTGTGGACAGCTGTTCTGTTGGGTTTGAGCAGGTGCTGTCAAGGTGAGTCCATCTTCCAGCTATTATCTTGTTGATATGATGTTCGATACCTGTGAGAGTGAGGTAAAGTCTCTACTAGGTAATCGACTAAAGAGAGGAAGTCCTACATGGTACTTCCTAGCAACCCTGAGGAATGCACAGTGATGCCGAAACGTTGATAAATACCCATTAAATTGATGGGAGTTTATACATGGAGTGTGCGACTTTCTTTATTTTGAATCCCAGGAACAAAACATACTTCTTCTTTTTTACATTCTCACTTCTATGTTTTATAGATTTCTGAGGATATATCATTAGGAGAAAATACTATGACGTACTTGAGATATACTGCTCTCACATCCTTTCATCATCACTTTATAAGATGCTGCGTGAATGTGTCACTGATTTAAAGATATGACTGACCAAAAAGTGCATTGCTTGCATAAGAGTCAAAGATTGTACTGTATTTCCTCAAATGTTCACTGCTATACAGTACACCATGTCTAATCCCAACTCTCCTGTGCTATAATTGTATTGTCCCTCACACACCTGCCAAGCCTCTCCATTGTCCCATTCCATTCCATTCCTCATCGCCAGGGTGGCGACCTCCGACCTTCATCCAGTTCCAGCCCACTCCATTTCCTGTTGCTATTCGCCTATCCTGGAAACTTCCTGTTTGTGTCAGGCCTCCTATTTCCCGTTTCATGGTTCATGCCAAGGACACACCTTTTATAGCCTGCCTGGCTGGCACGGTACCAAGCATTGTTAACAATGAATGCTTGGTGGTGATAGATACACCTAGGCCTATACAATACACAGCTTGAAAATATAGGTCAAAGCACAGGTTCTTGCTTGATACAGTAATACAGTATTGTAATTAATAGATGCTTTTATCCAAAGTGATTCAGTTTAAGTTAGTATATTAGTATTAAGTGGGAATTCAACCTTTGTGTTTGTGTGTGTGTGTGTGTGTGTGTGTGATTCCTCCCCAAGTAGCAGCAGCGTCTCCTGGTGGTGACCCCTGGGCCCAGTGTCCGTCCAGACAGTGTGAGGCCAAGTTTAGAGATGGGTCATGTGATAAAGAGTGCACCGAGCCCGAGTGTCTGAGAGACGGGTTCGACTGTCTGAGGGACAAAGGACGCTGCAAGTAAGACACTGTAGCAGCAGGGAGATCTGAGCTGCATTTCATTCCAGGAAGATGTTCCATCCCCTCTTCCATTTGTTCACTCTCCTTCATGGATCTGACAGGACTGGATATGTGAAAGCAATATGGTGACTTACTCTTACCCAGTAGTCTCATATTCCTGGTGAGGGGAGTTAATAAGAGCAGAGGGGAGAGAAAGTTTTCCTGGAATGGAACACACCCTGCTCTTTCACTTTCCTTTTTGTATACATCCAGATGTTTCAGCTGGGGTTCACGCTTTCTCTGCATCCTTCTAACTATCCCCTCTCTCAGTTCAGGTCACATCCACTACTGCCGAGACCACTATTCCAACTCTTACTGTGACCAGGGCTGTGAAAGTGCCGCCTGTGGCTGGGATGGGAGTGACTGTCACAGGCACCACAGCCCTCTGTGGGCTAAGGGTACCCTGCTCCTGCACACCCACGTCCCCCTGCAACACGGCACATTTTCCAACAGTTCCCTTCTCTGGGCCCTCAGCACCCTCCTGCAGACGCCCCTCAAACTGCGCGGCGCGGTGCCCCTTGACCCCAGCAAGGACCTCTTCACCTTTAATCCCCAGCAGCTTGAAAACCTGCTGGCTCAAGCTTCTTCGGATGACTCAAATGGGTAACTATGAATAGATTGTGATTTTGCTTCCCCTATTTTTATTAACTTTAACCTAGTCTCTTTTGTTAACATCTCATCAATGTTCTCACTCCCCATCTCTCTGAAACAGTTCTCTCCTATTCCTGCAAGTGGATAACAGGCCGTGCTCCCGTCTTCCTTCTACCTGTTTCCCGTACGCCATCGAAGCAGCTAACTTCCTGCGGGCTGCTACATCATCGACTCGTGTGTCGGTCCCCTCTCACCCAGAATTAAAGGCCATTATTAGTGTAAGAGGGGTTGGGGAGGAAATAGGAGGGAGAGAGGAGGACCCAGTTGAGGAAAAGGAGGACACTAATGATGGTATGTATCCTGTTACATAGTTTGTGTGTGTGTGTGTGTGTGTGTGTGTGTGTGTGTGTGTGTGTGTGTGTGTGTGTGTGTGTGTGTGTGTGTGTGTGTGTGTGTGTGTGTGTGTGTGTGTGTGTGTGTGTGTGTGTGCGTGTGTGCGTGTGTGTGTGTGTGAGTACCACCTAATATCTCTGCCCCCCATCTCCACACAGGAGCAACACCTCCATGGATATGGGCTGTGATCGGCGTGGCAACGGGCCTGGTACTGGCTTTGGTCTTGATGGTTGTCTTGGTGATCAGAAGGGTGAGACGACGACGAGAGGAGAGGGAGGGAGGAGGAGAGAGGGTTAGGCACAGATCCACTGTCACTGAGAATGACAACGGAGCCAATGTGGCGAAGGCATGGGCACAGCATACACCCCACCGAGAGCAGAGGGGCAGGACAGGGAGAGAGAAAGGCAGGAATGGGATAAAGAAGAAGAAAGCGAAGGAGGCTGAGAAGAAAAGACGCAGAGAGCCACTGGGGGAGGATGCCCTTCGACTGCGGTGAGTGAAGATGAATGATTATGGGAGAAGTTAGAGGATGTTCAGTCTAGTAAATCAACAGCGCTGTGATCAGATAACAGTTTGCTTCATTGTAATGGGTTGTATGGCTTTCAGTTGTTTCCATTACGGTCATTTTAACCTAACTGAACTTTTACTCTGTCTGTTAGATAAAACTGTTGTGTTGGACTATCTCTAATTTACACAATACTAGTGATACTGTAGTCATATCACTAAGTATGCACAAAGTACTGCTATTCAGAGCATAAATGTATGATTTCAGGCCCCTGAAAAAGGACCTGGATATTGGAAGTGACACTGACTTTACCCAGAGTTCTATGGAGGACGTCAACAGGTCCATCTGTGACCACCGAACGCAAGAGCAGAAGCACTACCGCAGCCCCCCGAGCCACCCACAATCACCCATACAACGTAACATCACCTCCTGATCATGGTTAACATACTGTATTAATAGGCTTGTAAAATGACTCATTGTTCCTTTACATTCATTTGTCACAGAATAATTTACGGTTTGCACAACGTAACTACGCAAGTAACTAAATTGACTTTCAGCTCCACTTTTAGCCCCCCCAAGAGGATGGGAGAGAAATGCTGTCCCGTCGACACATCACAGAACACCCAATCAAGTGAGTTCCATACATATTCTACATAAATGTCAATATGTTTATTTACATTGTAGATTACGCTGGTTATTATTTACAGTATTCCATTTTGACTGAACCAAACATTATTATGACAGTCTGCTTCGGTTCAATGGTGTGGTCCAGATGGGTCAGTGGTCCTGATTCGTGCGGTCCGGAGTGGGCTTGACCGTGTGGTTCTGGAGCTGCTACGAGCTGGGGTGCCGGTTAACAACACAGACCACACTGGTATCACTTTACTCTCCCAATTTCCCAATTACATTATTAACCAAAATGTAGGCTAGATGGTAAAAAAAAACAAGTTAACTGAACTTCCCTGTAGAGTGTCATGGGAGGATTATTGTGCAAATGTATTTTAAAAATCAATATTGCATGGAACAAATATCCATAAATGTTATGTCCATCTTCCATGGATGTAATAACGACCTTATAAACACACTGCCTCACATACATATTACTATATTGTATTACTTTGAGGGTTTGAGTAACCAGTGTAACTGATCTCATCTCTCTCTGGTTCTCCCCATGTGCCCCTTCTCTTCTCTTCTGTTCTGGTAAAACCTCCATGGCTTCCCACTCTTCCCTTCCATTCCTCTCTACAGCACCCCTGCTGCCCCCCTCTCAAACTGATACAGAAGTTAATGTGCCCTAGTGCCCAGGCAGTGTGGATGTACCATATTAACCTTCATTGCTCTCTCTCTCTCTCACACACACACACACTATCTCTCGCTCTCTCCCTATCGGGCTGATTCCCTAGTCCCTCACCATCATTTTCATTCTCATTTCCTCCCTTTCAAAATCTCCCCCTTCCCCATCTTTCACCATTTGGGCTTGACTCTGTTGTATAATGTTTGTTCACTGGCTGACTTACTCCCTCTCTTTCTGTACTGAACTCCCACCTTCCTTCCCTTAACTTCCTCCACTTGAAATGCACTCTCTCTCCCAGGGAGATCAGCCCTCCACTGGGCATGCTCAGTTAACCACCTCTCCTTGACAAGAACCCTCACTCGCTACGGTGCTGCGGTGGACCTACAGGACAACAAGGTACCAAGGCCAGCAGAAGCCTCTGCTTTAATGATTCTTCACATACTTGTATGAAGATTTAGGAAGAGGAACTTCAAAGAAACTATGTTCAGTTAAATCTGTGTAGAGTGTTTAAACTTTAGGGTACTCCAATATTATTGCTTCGACACTCCCATTCTGATATATACCACTCTCATTATCTGATAGGGTGAGACTGCTCTGTTCCTCTCCGCCCTCCACGGTTGCTACGACACCGCCCGGTTCCTGCTCCTGAACGGGGCAAATCAGGATCTGTCTGATCGCAGAGGACGCCGGGCACTAGATGTTGCCCGAGAGGGCATGCATCATCAAGTCCTGGAGCTCCTATTGGCTCACAGGGTTCAGAGAGGGCCTATTCCTATGGAGCAAGCCAATGATATGCTGTGGGATGAGCGTGCCTTTCTGTATAGCCAATGGTTGAATTCCCCTGGGCTCCCTGGGAGGAGTGCCTCCTTCTCTGGTGTCATAGGGCATCGGGATATGTCTTCGCCTCCACCAAGGTAAAGTCTTGTGGCATTTGGCACATCTACTCACAATAACATTTAGCAATTTACTCATCTTGATAAGGCAAATTCATCACTGCCTACTCGTATGATCTCCCTCTTCTTTTGACAGTGATTTATCAATGGGCAGAGTGCAGTGCCCTTCCCCTCAGAACTGGCGGCCACAGCTCAACCAATCAGCAACCGCATTGGTTACCCCAAGAATCATGGGGCGTCCACCAAGACCAATCAGCACTCTACAGGAGGTTACCTCAGAGGACGAAGATCGTGAAAGGCCCCAGGAAGTCCCGAGAGCAGCGACACCGCACTTCCTGTTACCGCAGCCTGCTCCTCGACAGCGGTCCTTCTCCTGTACCCAGAATGCACTGCAGCGTCGCTCCAGTTCACAGCAGCCCGAACCGACTTATGTTGCCTTATCAGAGAAAATAGCCACTGAGCCCATAGAAAGAGTGATCGTAGTCCCTCCTACAGATGCTCCCACCCAATCAGATCGCAGATCAATAGTCGATAGTAGCGACAACCCCAGGAGGGCAGCACCAGAGATTGAGGCAGCAAGTTTTAAAAAGGCAGAACAGAAAGCCCGAAGTGAGAAGCTAAATAACCACATGCCTGACTCTAACCAAACAGCTTTGTAAGGGGGCTCTGCTGTGAGATATCGTGCTGAAATGACCCCAAATACCATCATGTCAATCATGTGCTGTTTACATTTTCTGTAAAAGGCCCCTTGCTCCTAAATAACAGTAGACTGACAGAAGGGATATAAACTCAGTCAATAAATGAGTAACTTCAATTACTCTAAATATCTAAATCAATAAACAATTAATGTGCAATTTTTTCTTCTTCTGCCATATTAGGAGGTGACCTGTCTCTCTTATGCTAATATCAACCAATCAAGACAAACCAACTGACTGTGAATAGAGAGTCTTTATTGTAAAAGAGGTAGAGAGAATACAGGTGTTTTTCACTCACTGTACAGAATGACAGCACTGTTGATATACTCATTCAAACTGTTAACATAACCAGCACACATACTTCATTCATGACATAGACACACACAGACAAACAAGCCCAGTAGAAAAGAGAAAACAAACACACAAAATCTTTGGATTTTCTCTATTGCCCCCACATCCTCTAAATGCAACTATATCTGACCTTTAAACTAAAATCCTAAAATATTTGTAACAGCATTAATAATATAGCCTAATAAAACAATGGTAATGCAATTTTCCAAGCCTCCCTGCCCACATACCACAGTAACATATAAAGTAGTGGAAAACAAAACCCATGATCCCAATACAAAACATCACACACACACACACACACACACACACACACACACACACACACACACACACACACACACACATAATGAACATGGACATAATATCATTGGACAGTAAGAAACAGAAAAGACATACAAAAACTGCAGCCAAGTAAGAGTGATATCATTCTTTCAGTCTTTTTCCGTTTTCTTTCCATCTATGTCATCGACACAAAGTGGACGGGGCCATCAGTCAGACTCCCCTGAGTGGTCGTTTCCTGGGGAAGTGGCAGAGGGGGGTGTGTTTTGCCCTTGCCAGTTCCCATTAGTCTGCCAAAGAGAAAAAGACATGTGGTGACTTGTAGTGACATTAACCTACATTAACCCCTCTCCACTCCAATACATCTCCTCCACAAGGTTGTTGTTGTGAATGAGAATGTGCTCTCAAATAGTTACGACCTAAAATAAAGATGATATGTAACATGATGTGAATGACAGTGAAGTTCCATACTTGTGCTCCCATGTAGACAGGCTGCTCTCCATTCATTGGTGGAACACCCAGGAAAAGGTCTGGTCCAGTGAGTGAGAAGGCCCCCGATCCTGTGGAGGAACAAAAGGGGAAACGTCTTTAATAAGGGCTATTAGGCCTACAACATCAACCTGGTCCCAGATCTGATCCTGTGGAGGAACAAAAGGGGAGACGTCTTTAATAAAGGCTATTAGGCCTACAACATCAACCTGGTCCCAGATCTGATCCTGTGGAGGAACAAAAGGGGAGACGTCTTTAATAAAGGCTATTAGGCCTACAACATCAACCTGTTCCCAGATCTGATCCTGTGGAGGAACAAAAGGGGAGACGTCTTTAATAAAGGCTATTAGGCCTACAACATCAACCTGGTCCCAGATCTGATCCTGTGGAGGAACAAAAGGGGAGACGTCTTTAATAAGGGCTATTAGGCCTACAACATCAGCCTGGTCCCAGATCTGATCCTGTGGAGGAACAAAAGGGGAGACGTCTTTAATAAGGGCTATTAGGCCTACAACATCAGCCTCATCCCAGATCTGATTGCACTGTAAAACCGACTTCTATTGTTGGGCAAGGAGTTGGCAAGACAGAACAAAAGGCCCAATTCCAACTTAGAAAATGACACCTTTCTCAAGCAGGCCTTTCCTATGCACTTCTCAGTAGTTGTAATTCAGACGTATCTTATTCAGTTGCGTAACGGGCTTTGCAGACATGGTTCGATTGCGTGTGCTGATTAAATGTAATTCAACCACTGAAAACCCTCCCACTTGCTGGGCAACAGTTGTTTCATTCAATAGGGGTTTCAGCACATTTATTTTAAGCCATCCCTTTAAATATGGTGTACCCTTTAAGTTTGAATTTTGTTGACAGACTCAACAGAATATATATATATATATTCCTCTTGCTGCTCCGTAACACAAAAACACTAACAACCCATCCATTTCTACTACCAAATGAACCATAAACTCAAAACAGTTTGTATCACTAGGCCTGGCTTCCTTTCCTCAGCTCTTACCTGTTGAGTTGGGCGTGTGTGGAGAGTCCTCGCTCTGTGTCGCCACGATGGCCGTCTTCATGGCATAGATGTTGGCCTCCTCTTGGAACTTCCCAATGTTCTTCTTGTAGCGGATTCTCTTGTTTCCAAACCAGTTGCACACCTGTTCAGTTAACAAGCCAGTAAGCGGCTGGTCAATGGAGTCAACTGTATATGGGAGTATCAACGGTTGAGCTAATAGTAAATATATGACGCATATACTTATGACACAAGGTTACCTGAGAGACAGTGATGCTACACTGTTTGGCTAGTTCTTCTTTGGCCTCTTCACTGGGGTAAGGGTTGGCGAGATGGGAGTAGAAATACTCATTCAGGACTTCTGTCGCCTGCTTGCTGAAGTTTCGTCTCTTACGCCTGACAACACAAAGGTGAGTGTGTTGAGAGTAGTCATGCAACCCAGGCAGAAGTATACGTTTCACAACTACAGTAACAACTGATATTGACACACAATAGTCATTCACAACCTGCACTGTAATAACATGACTATGCTCTGTAAATAATAATGGGAATTGATGTAAAATATATCACTATCCACTTTAAACAATGCTACTTAATATAATGTTTACATACCCTACATTATTCATCTCATATGTATACGTATATACTGTACTCTATATCATCTACTGCATCTTTATGTAATACATGTATCACTAGCCACTTTAAACTATGCCACTTTGTTTACATACTCATCTCATATGTATATACTGTACTCGATACCATCTACTGCATCTTGCCTATGCCGCTCTGTACCATCACTCATTCATATATCTTTATGTACATATTCTTTATCCCTTTACACTTGTGTGTATAAGGTAGTAGTTGTGGAATTGTTAGTTAGATTACTCGTTGGTTATTACTGCATTGTCGGAACTAGAAGCACAAGCATTAACATGTGCTAACCATGTGTATGTGACAAATAAATTTGATTTGAAATATGACTGGTATGACCATGAACCACTGTTCATTTATGGAATGTTTTATTCTTCATTAACAATATTACCTGTATATGAATTGTCATTCACTGTCATGGCAAGTTTTGACAGGTGTTATGTCACCCCAATAACAGTGTTACACGCTGACCTGGCGTCGAGGAAGCGGGACCTCAGGATCATGACGGCCTCGCAGGTGCTCTGCTTGAGTTGTGTCTGGATGGAGCTGAACTTGCGGTGGATGATGGCCACCATGCGCTCAATCTCCCTCGGTGACACCGGCCGCGTACGTGACTGCTCCCTCAGCAGGTTCATCACGTGGGTAGTGAACTCACTACAGGCCTACAGGAGACACGGAGAGAGAGAGCGAGAGGGGGGATTGGAGACAGATATGACAGTCAGTTGAGCTCAAAGGATGGAAGTCAACAGCGGGCCGACACTGTTGACGTCGGTCATTTATGTTCATGTTCAATTATCTCACCTAAATTATAACATCACCTCATTTTAGTTTACTTCGCTAAAGGGTGTAATTTTCAGTGTGTGCAAAGTGTCAAGTCCCTCCACCTCAAATCAAGTACAGCCACTGACCCCAGCACACATGAACAGTGTATGTCAGAGTCGATATGAGTTTGAATCCGGCCCACTGCTCTTTGACTCACCCTCCCTCCCTCTTCCCCGTCTTTCCAACACTTTACTATCTCTTCAATAAAGCAAAAAAACAATACAAAAGGATTGGGACTGCCCCACTGCTTGAAAAAAAACAACAACTAGAAAAGTACCTGGTCATATTTCTCCATCTCAGTGTGATAGATGTTGCGAATCTGGCTCAACTTGCTTTTGTAGTCTGAGTGTTCCAGTGAGCTGTCTGGAGACATGCCTCCAGAGCTGGTGGCTGCGGACACCGCCGCTGCCGCCCCGCCACCTTTCTCCGGCCCAGCCACACCCTCCGCCAGCAGCATGTTGTCCAATCGCACCAGCTGTGGGTCCTGTGATTCTTCCTCCTGAGCATTTCGCATTGATAGGCCTGCAACAAGAGAGGTCTGTCAATCTGATTCATGGTAAACTAAGTTACAATGTCTCCTATTACACTGAACAAAAATATAAATGCAGCATGCAACAATTTCAAATATGTTACTGAGTTACAGTTCATATAAGGTCAATTGAAATACATTCATTAGGCCCTAACCTATGGATTTCACATGAATGGGAATACAGATATGCATCTGTTGGTCACAGATACATAATTTTTTTTTTTTATAAAAGTAGGGGCTTTTTATGAAAACCAGCCAGTATCTGGTGTGGCCACCATTTGCCTCATGCAGCGCGACACATCTCCTTCACATTGAGTTGATCAGGCTGTTTATTGTGGCCTCTGGAATGTTGTCCCACTCCTCTTCAATGGCTGTGCGAAGTTGCTGGATATTGGCGGGTACTGGAAAACACTGTCGTACACGTCAATCCAGAGCATCCCAAACATGCTCAATGGGTGACATTGTGCAGGTCATGGAAGAACTGGGAAATGTTCAGCTTCCAGGAACTGTGTACAGATCCTTGTGACATGGGGCCTTACATTATCATGTGAAACATGAGATGATGGCGGCAGATGAATGGCACGACAATGGGCCTCAGGATCTCGTCATGGTATCTCTGTGCATTCAAATTTCCATATATAATTGTGTTCGTTGTTCGTAGCTTATGCCTGCCCATACCATAATCTCACCGTCACCATAGGGTGCTCTGTTCACAACGCACAACAGCAAACCACTCGCCCACATGACACCATACACACTGTCTGCCATCTGCCCGGTACAGTGAAAACTGGGATTCATCCGCGAAGAGCACACTTCTCCTGCGTGCCATATCCAATGAAGGTGAGCATTTGCCCACTGAAGCCGATTACGCCGCCGAACTGAAGTCAGGTAAAGAAATTATTCTGTTGTACATTCCCACAGTTTCATCACCAGTCCGGATGGCTGTTCTCAGACAATCCCGCAGGTGAAGAAGCCGGATGTGGAGGTCATGGGCTGGCGTGGTTACACATTGTCTGCTTTGTGAGGCTGGTTGGATGTACCGCCAAATTCTCTAAAACAACGTTAGAGGCGGCTTATGGTAGAGAAATTAACAGTACTTTCTCTGGCAACAGCTCTGGTGGACATTCCTGCAGTCTGCATACCAATTGCACACTCTCCTAAAGTTATCTGTGACATAACTGCACATTTTAGAGTGGCCTTTTACTGTCCTCCGCACATGGTGCACCTGTGTAATGATCATGCAGTTTAATCAGCTTCCTGAAATGCCACAACTGTCTGGTGGATTGATTATCTTGGCAAAGGAGAAATGCTCACTAACAGCGATGTAAACAAATTTGTGCACAAAATTTTGTATGGAAAATATCTGGGATATTTTATTTCAGCTCATGAAACATGGGACACTTTACATGTTGCGTTTACATTTTTGTTCAGTGTATATTAAAATATTATCCCTCTGAGGTACAGACTTGGAGAAGCACTTTGTGGATGAAACAAATGAAGGAAGGGTCATCTTGCGGTAATATTTGAAAAGTCATCATACACAATACATCTTTGTTGAAAATGTAAAATATCTAAAGAATTTTCTAACTGTCATCTAACTGCATGGATTATGCGCAACTCATTATTATTATGATGGAGCCAACATCTTCTTCTGTTTCATCACAGATGGCCAGAAACTTTTAAACGAATTAGCAACAAGTTTAAAATCAAACAAAGGGTTTCAATTAGTGAAAATAAACTTACCTGTTTTCTCTTTGATCTCACATAAGACGCTGAACAAAGCTGGTTTCATTCGATGGCAATTCAATGCGTGTTTTCTGACGATTGGAAAAAAATATTATTGTTATTATTAGCTAGCTAACTAACGTTAGCTACTGTAGCTGTATATATAGTCAGCTATTTAGCAACGAGCCATTAGCACGAACAAAATATTTGTTAGTTAGCTAGCTATTTGTTTGTTAGCTAGCTCCCTGCTTTCACACGCTTTATTTAGCTAGCTAACGTTAACTAGATGTCATTCACAACAACAAACATCGGCTCTGTTGTTCGTGACCTTTTGACTGGAGTTCACTGTAGCCTACTGTGCTAACGTTGGCTACGTAATGATATGGCTAGCTAGCAGCAGCTACAATATGTAGATAATATGTTAACATTTTATTCGTAGAACAAATGTAGCATGAAATGGTTAATGCCAAGATTATGGCCACAATCCGTTTATAATATCTTGCAATTCATATACATGTAAATCCAACTGGCTAACGCGTTAGTAGTAACACATTAGCAAGCTAACAATAAAGCAATAGAGCATAGCTAGATAACTGGCCAGTTTTAGCTTAGCAAGAATTCACGCTCTTCATCGAGTTAGCCACAAAAAAAATCACAACAACAGGCGTGTAAATAGCCCAGAGGAATAAGTAATAACTATTTAATAAACAACATATCATGACATAAAGCCAATTAGCTAGCTAGCAACGTTGGCTACCTAGCTATCTTATTAAAAAACTTCAAAGTAGAAAAAAATTGAAAACTTCTGAAAACTTTAGCTAACTCTTAGCCATTGAACAAATTTGCAGAAATGTGTGACTAAATCTGAATACGTTATAAACAATTGTGACTAACTTTGCTTGTGCTTCGTCCAAACTTTGGTCGGTGATGGTCATGATTTGCTGCAATATGTCGCCAATGTCTCTGCGGCTTTCATGTCCATTTTCTGCGCCTTCGTGGCCCGTGTCTCCGTCGGAGCGGTGGTGGGAAGATGGATGAACCGAGTTTAGAGGGTGCATACCGGGGTGAGAGCTCAGGCCAAGGCCCCGGCCGTTAGAGGGCCCGTTGCCAGTGAGAGGCTGCTGCTGCAACATCCTGAGCGGCACACAGTGGCGCGGACGAGTAATCACAGTCACACACCCTTCAAAACTCAAACACTATAGCAGGCCTGCACTAGAGTCCCCTAGCGATTGACAAAGAAAGTCTCGAACAAGAATGTTAATAAAATTCGAATTGTACTCCAGACAGAGCCCATAGGCTACTGTACTAGGGATATTCATAGCTATGACTTTAAACTAAGTAATTATTCTGAACAATCAGGTAAATGGATATAACTATGAGGCAACGGCGTGTGTAGGCTTATGTGTATGTGTAAAAGAGAAACAGAAACAGAAAAAGAGAGAAGAGGGGGATCTTTCATTCTGCAAGTAGTCTAATACATTGAGCATTTGCATCCATGATGAGGGAGGGATCATCTTCTGATTTCATATCAGTTAATGTAATAATGCATCAGCTTCATAATAAGGTCACAGGTCTTTACCAATCAAATCATCAACTATTTTTTCCATCACATTTTATTTGTCATGCTTCGTAAACAACAGATGTAGACTAACAGTGAAATCCTAACTCTCGGGCCCTTTGTCACATGCTTTGTAAACAACAGGTGTAGACTAACAGTGAAATTCTTACTTTCGGGCCCATCCCAACAATGTAGAGACAAAAATAGAAAAAGAATAACACAAAGAATAAATACACCATGAGTAATGATAACTTGGCTATATACACGGGTTACCAGTACAGAGTTAATTTTTTTATATAATTGAATTTCACATTTGTTTAACCAGGTAGGCCAGTTGAGAACAAGTTCGCATTTACAACTGCGACCTGGCCAAGATTAAGCAAAGCAGTGCGACACAAACAACAACACAGAGTTACACATGGAATAAACAAACGTACAGTCAATAACACAATAGAAGAAATAAAAAAGTCTATATACAGTGTGTGCAACTGGCGTGAGGAGGTAAGGCAATAAATAGGCCATAGTAGCGAAGTAATTACAATTTAGCAAATGAACACTGGAGTGATAGATGAGCAGATGGTGATGTGCAAGTAGAAAATACTGGTGTGCAAAAGAGAAAAAAGTAAATAAAAACAATATGGGGTAGATTGGATGGGCTATTTACAGATGGGCTGTGTACAGCTGCAGCGATCAGTTAGCTGCTCAGAAAGCTGATGTTTAAAGTTAGTGAGGGAGATACAAGTCTCCAACTTCAGCGATTTTTGTAATTCCATTTAGTAGTTCCAGTCATTATCAGCAGAGAACTGGAAGGAAAGGCGGCCGAACGAGGAATTGGCTTTGGGAGTGACCAGTGAAATATACCTGCTGGAGCGCGTGCTACGGGTGGGTGTTGTTATCGTGACCAGTGAGCTGAGATAAGGCGGAGCTTTACCTAGCAAAGACTTATAGATGACCTGGAGCCTGTGGGTCTGGCAACGAATATGTATCGAGGGCCAGCCAACGAGAGCGTACAGGTCGCAGTGGTGGTGGCACTGTGATAGACTGCATCCAGTTTGCTGAGTAGAGTGTTGGATTCTATTTTGTAAATGATATCGCCGGATTGGTAGGATAGTCAGTTTATGAATCTAGATTTCATTTTGGATTGGAGATGTTTAATACAAGTCTGGAAAGAAAGTTTACAGTTTAGCCAGACACCTAGGTATTTGTGTCACGCCCTGGTCTTAGTATTTTGTGTTTATATATTTATTTGGTCAGGCCAGGGTGTGACATGGGTTTATTTTGTATTGGGGTTTTAGTAGGTATTGGGATTGTGGCTGAGTAGGGGTGTCTAGCATAGTCTATGGCTGCCTGAGGTTCTCAATCAGAGTCAGGTGATTCTCGTTGTCTCTGATTGGGAACCATATTTAGGTAGCCTGGGTTTCACTGTGTGTTTGTGGGTGATTGTTCCTGTCTCAGTGTGTTTGTATTCACCAGACAGGCTGTATTAGGTTTTCACATTTTCCGTTTATTGTTTTTGTATTTTGTTGGTATTTTCATTCATTAAACATGTATCGAACTAACCACGCTGCATTTTGGTCCGACTCTCCTTCGACGGAAGAAAGCCGTAACAATTTGTAGTTGTCCACATATTTTAAGTCAGAACCGTCCAGAGTAGTGATGCTAGTCGGACGGGCGGGTGCGGGCAGCGATCGTTTGAAAAGCATGCATTTAGTTTTACTAGTGTTTAAGAGCAGTTGGAGGCCACGGAAGGAGTGTTGTATGGCATTGAAGCTCGTTTGGAGGTTCGTTAACACAGTGTCCAAAGAAGGGCCAGATGTAAACAGAATGGTGTCGTCTGCGTAGAAGTGGATCAGGGAATCACCCGCAGCAAGAGCGACATCGTTGATATATACAGAGAAAAGAGTCAGCCCGAGAATTGAACCATGTTGAGTTGACATGCAGGGGTTACTAGGAGGTAACTGAGGTAGATTTACATATACATTTGAAGTCGGAAGTTTAAATACTCTTAGGTTGGAGTCATTAAAAATCGTTTTTCAACCACTCCACAAATTTCTTGTTAACAAACTGTAGTTTTGGCAAGTCGGTTAGGACATCTACTTTGTGCATGACACAAGGAATTTTTACGATCTAGAAGAAAAAGAAACGCACACCTATTTAGGCGAGGTGGTGGCTAGCGGAGTAGAAAACTTGAAAATAAGAATAAAAGAGAACACTCTAGGAGCTCAGATGCAAAATTTTTATTACCAACGTTTCAAAATTAAATTTTTGCATCTGAGCTCCTAGAGTGTGCGGCTCTCTTTTATTCTTATTTAAAAGGAATTTTTCCAACACTTGTTTACAGACAGATTATTTCACTTATAATTCACTGTATCACAATTCCAGTGGGTCAGAAGTTTACATTCACTAAGTTGACTGTGCATTTAAACAGCTTGGAAAATTCCAGAAAATGTCATGGCTTTAGAAGCTTCTGATAGGCAAATTGACATAATTTGAGTCAATTGGAGGTGTACCTGTGGATGTATTTCAAGGCCTACCTTCAAACCTACCTCTTTGCTTGACATCATGGGAAAATCAAAAGAAATCAGCCAAAAAATGTTAGACCTCCAAAGGTCTGGTTCATCCTTGGGAGCAATTTCCAAATGCTTGAAGGTACCACGTTCATCTGAACAAACAATAGTACTCAAGTATAAACACCATGGGACCACGCAGCCATCATACCCCTCAGGAAGGAGACGTGTTCTGTCTCATAGAGGTGAACGTACTTTGGTGCGAAAAGTGCAAATCAATCCCAGAACAACAGCAAAGGTTTGCAACTGCACATGGGGACAAAAATCGTACTTTTTGGAGAAATGTCCTCTGGTCTGATGAAACAAAAATAGAACTGTTTGGCCATAATGACCGTTGTTATGTTTGGAGGAAAAAGGGGAACGCTTGCAAGCCGAAGAACACCATCCCAACTGTGAAGCACAGGGGTGGCAGCATCATGTGGTGGAGTGCTTTGCTGCAGGAGGACCTGGTGCACTTCACAAAATAGATGTCATGAGGTAGGACAATTATGTGGATATATTGAAGCAACATCTCAAGACATCAGTCAGGAAGTTAAAGCCTGGTCACAAATGGGTCTTCCAAGTGGACAATGACCCCAAGTATTCTTCCAAAGTTGTTGAAAAATGGCTTAAGGACAACAAAGTCAAGGTATTGGAGTGGCCATCACAATGCCCTGACCTCAATCCCATAGAACATTTGTGGGCAGAACTGAAAAAGCATGTGCGAGCAAGGAGGCCTACAAACCTGACTCAGTTACACCAGCTCTGTCAGGAGGAATGGGCCAAAATTCACCCAACTTATTGTGTGAAGCTTGTGGAAGGCTACCTGAAACGTTTGACCCAAGTTAAACAATTTAAAGGCAATGCTACCAAATACTAATTGAGTGTATGTACATTTCTGACCCACTGGGAATGTGATGAAATAAATAAAGCTGAAATAACTAATTCTCTCTACTATTATTCTGACATTTCAAATTCTTAAAATAAACTGGTGATCCTAACTGACCTAAGACAGGGAATTTTTACTAGGATTAAATGTCAGGAATTGTGAAAAACTGAGTTGAAATATATTTGGCTAAGGTGTATGTACACTTCCGACTTCAACTGTAGGTTGGGGTAAAGTGACTAGGCAAGAGGATAGATAATAAGCAGTAGCAGCTGTGTATGTGATGAGTCAAAAGAGTTTGAGAGTCAGCGTGGCAGATGTATTGTTGCCTACTCTCACCACACAGGACAATACAGACAATACATGCACTTCATGATATTAATAGATTTGACAAATTTGACGAATGAATTCACAGTGATCAAGTTTCATACACAACAGCAGAACACTTTTTGAACTGCAGAATAGTTCAGACAAGTCATATATGAAAATACCCAAATGAACAATTACCCTCTCCACTGTTCTCTCACTTTACCAAAAATAATCAACATCTCACATCTCTCTTCCTTTCTTTCTCTCTCTCTCTCTCTCTCTCTCTCTCTCTCTCTCTCTCTCTCTCTCTCTCTCTCTCTCTCTCTCTTTCTCTCGCTCACACTTTGTCTACTTCTCCTTTAGCTGCAAGTCAACAGGAAGTATGTCAAACCACAGCCCCTGTCAGAATAACAGTGGGCCTGTTTCAACATGTTGCTGTTTCTGACTGTATGCTGTTCGGCTGAAAATGCAACATGAGCAGAGCAAAACTTCATAGCCATTTCGCCCTTTCTGATGTTCATCTCAAATTATGAGATTTGGCTTTGTTTAAAAACAAGGCTATTTGATATCATCACACCACTGGCTATAAAATCGCACCACTTCACTTTTTACAGTAATATCTCATAATGCCATGACGTAAAGAGATAGGGGACAAATAAATAGGGGTGGGTTGGGGTAAGAGGAACAGGAAGAGACTAGAGGGCTGACAGGCAGGCAGAGAGAGAGTGAGAAAGAGCTCGTCACGGTGATATGTGAAGCATAACTGATAGCAATTAGTTCTCAGGAAGAAAACTGTCGTGAATCAGTGATGCCATCCCTAATCAGTGTGGACACAAGAAGATGATGTTTATCAGAAACTGAACTCCAGCCAAACACAGGTACGATAGACTTATTGAGAGTGTGGGTGGGTAAGGTAATGATTAGCAGGCGGACAAGTACAATCCAAGATAGGAATTTAGTGCCTTAAAGAAGTGAGCAGGAAACCAGTCTTGGTTTTTCATAAACACCAGTCTTGAGATTCTACTATATTATGCTTACAGATACAGTGGCCGTTCAGTCTGTGTCAAACGAGAGGTCTTCTACATGTGTTGTTGCGAGTTAACATTTTAAGAAACTCTATTAGATTACCTAAAACATTTTCTTACAACCAGTTAAACAATCCTAATAATGTACAACAGAACTTCAGTTGATATATTTGTCTTATCCCATTTCTGTCAGGTTTACACTGAGACAGACGTAAATGGATGTTGTCATGGAATACCCAGGGGTCAAAGTTGAAACAGTTGAAGAGGAGCATTTGGAGGATCTAATCATTATTAAGGAGGGGGATGTTGAGAGAGTTGTTGAGGGAGGGACAGAGCCAATAACAGGCAGGAGCAACGATGAAGACTCCAGTGCGGAAGAGGATGCCACTGCCAGACATGGACAGATTGGAAAAGCCAACACTGAAAGTGGAGATGGAGACAAAAGAAAAAAGGATAACCAAATAAAACAAGCAAAAGGAGAGACTGGGACAGAGGATGGGGTTGAGCACATTAAAGGGATGGATGAATTGGTAATGGATAGACAGAAAATGGAATGCAAGAAAGAGGGGATGGTGATGGTGGATATAACAGAAAAATACAAAACAGCAGAACAAGATTTGGAGACGGACAAACCCTCACAAGGATTACAAGTTGGCACAAATATACATCTTCCCTCTGACCAGTTGCCCAAAGATACGCTGAGCCCAGAGCATGCCCAAAAACAGGTTTATAACATTTGTTTTCACTAAAAAATACAGACATTTCCCTTGTGCCCACAATTACAATAGTTCCGTTAGTGACCGAATACCAGTCTAAACATTTTTGATGTAGCATTAGTTTTTGATGTAGAAGCGTTTTCTTTCACATATTGTAGGTGTTTTTGTAGGTGTGGAAATGCCAGCGTGTTTGAAATGAGTAGTGATACCACCCATTTTGAAATCCTTGATAATGGCTACTCTTTCTGCCACCTGCCACCTGTCTTTCCCAGGCTCAACGGTTAACCCCTTACTTCCCAGACGCTCTGTATGACCTGGTTTTTACTCTGCAAGAAGGAAGACGACTCAATGACCAGCGGTGCTCGTTCAGAGGGAGGAGAAGGTGCCATTCTGAACCCAACACCTACATTCCAGCCCACAGAGCCCCCAGAGGTGATAGAATGTGAAAACAACTCCCTGTAATCATAACTAACTAAGTGACTGTGGTAAACATAAAAGCTGTTGCAATTAGCTTCCCTTGTTTCCCCATAAACACGCTGACTCATGAAGGGGAAAATCTGTAAATAACTGTACGGTACCAACATCCATTGAAGCACTTCTATCATATAACTGTGGCAGGGACAGATATTAGGATGTCTTCTGTACATTAGTGAAATATTGAAATAATATTGCTTGAATGATTAACTAGGACACCAACTGAACTAGGCCACTAAATGTAGCATGTCTCCACTCTCTTTTCTCCTCTTTCATTCCCAACAGTGCATTTCTCCTCAATGACCTCGCTGCAGAAAGATGAGTTCTTTGACTTGCTGGCTACCTCCCAAGGCCGTCGGCTTGACGACCAGCGGGCGGAACTACATGACACCCCACCCCCTAAGCCGAAAGCCAATAAGAAGAGGAGCAGCATAAAAGATACAAAGCCCAAAAAGTCTGCTCCAATTGCAGTGCAGAACGAGGACTTGTACAATATGATTCTCATGTCGCAGGTAAGTAACTGGCCATCATGATGATTAAGAATGTGTTCTTAAATTACTTGTCTAATTAAAAAAAGGTAAAATAAAAAATAATAATAACTGTAATCACCCAAGCTGCCTGTAGTCAATTTGACCAAAACATTATTTTGTTCTTGTCATAAGCAAAATATAATGTAGGCATCATGTCATATGGTGTTACGTTGATATCATGTTACAGTGCTACATTGTCATTACAGATGAAGGATCTTCATTTGACCACTCTGTTGTTGCTGAGAATTTTCCTCCACCCCAAAAAATGCAGATGAGCTTCGTGATTTACATAAATGAACAAAAACCAGCACTAACACAGTTATATTAACAGTATTGTCATTTTCATGTAGCTTAATTTTGGCCAGTTTATAGCCTAACCACCGATCATGCAACATTATGGACTAAACATTCAAATGCTGTTGCTGCAGGATTATTTTACTGGTCAAATTAATATCCTACACCTGTGTGTCATATGCTGTAACATGGGCTTTAGGTATTATGTTGTATAGTGTAACAACATATCATGTCATATGGTGTTATGTAGGTGTAATGTCTCGTCTCCGTACCTCAGGTCCAGTGTAAAATAGGCATCAAGCCATGTGGTGTTTCTGTCTGTCTCTGTACTACAGGCCCAGGGTAGGCTGGAGGAGCAGCGCAGTGCGGCCCCGGGCCCTATGGATGATGAAGACTTCTTTTCCTTACTGCTGAGTGTCCAGGGAGGACGCATGGAGGACCAGAGGACTGAGCTGCCTGGGATTCTGGGAACCTGAGAGATACACATGCTGGATAGATGGGCTCAAATGGCTCAGAGCATATGGTGTAGCCCTATAGTGCAATGGCTTTTGCTTCTTATTCACCTGGCCAGACCAGGCATGACCATTTTGTTCTGTTATGGTCTGAGCTGACAGTACCATTTGTATCGATGACTGCATCAGTAATTTCATATCAAAAATTGTATGTGAATAACAGAGGTGTCAATTCAGTTGCATAATGCTATAGAGACTAATTCCAATGTTTGTTGTATGATATTAAGCTTACAGAGTGGGCAGATTTGTATGTTGACTGCACAATAATTTGGATGATATTCAAAACCCCAAAAGCTTTTGGGTGCTTTAAATGTGTTTATTGCAATTTGAGGAAATTAGTTTTGCCCAGCACGGCAGTGAATGAGTATGAATGAGAGTGTTTGTGTTTCCATGTTATATTTGAATACAGCTCACGAGAATAAACTATGTGTTAAAGACTTGCATCAAGAGTGTTTCTAGTTGTTCCCTGAGAACGCTTACGATAAAGTCCCTCAGCCTTTGTCTATTGGACCACTCAATATTCATTATTCATTTGTCAAACAAAAGATATCTGCCTTTACATTACAGTGTTGCAATGCACTAGTGCTGTTTACAGAAACTTTTCTAGACAACTGGGCTGTTAGGCTAGCCTATATGTGCCGTGGATTCATTTTCCACAGCACAGTGGAAATGTATCAACTCCATCCCTAAACTGTTCAACCATTGTTGACAGCAGCAAGGAAAACACACTTGTTCATTAAATATGTATCCAACAAATATGTATCATACGTCCGCGGCTTGCTTTATGGTCATATATGCTCTTCCATTTAAATAAATAGATGGTCCCCAACCGAGGTAAAGACAGTTTGAAGTTGGATATTCAACAGATATTCGCACTTTCAAACCTCAATAGCTTTCAAACCAGTTGAGCCACAGACTCCAAATAAGTGTCATGATGTAGGAAAAATTGTGCACAACATGGCGCAAGACTTATTTTCACGATTTGGGCATTATGTGGAAATGGAAATGTGAGCAGCATTTTGTATTCCTCGTTGAAATAGTTAGGGAGTGTGAACAAAGTACAAACCTTTTTTACATTCAAATTTCAATAGCTCCTTAGTCATGTGACCTACTGACTCCAAACAAGGTTCAGAATGTCCACTGAGTGGGCCTACACATTGCACACCATTTAGTTTGTCCATTTTCATCTCACATGGTTTTACATGAGTTTTTTCAAAATGTAAAATTTCAATAGCTCCTTGATCATGTGACCTAGTGACTTCAAACAAGGTTCAGAATGTCTAGTCAGTGGGCCTACACATTGCACACCCTTTAATCTCACATGATTTTACATTAATTTTTCTACATTTAAAATGTCAATAGCTCCTTGGTCATGTGACCTACTGACTTCAAACATGGTGCAGAATGTACAATGACTACCCTTCTATATTGCACACTCTTGTGAACTCTGAAATCATAGGCATGAACTGAACATATGGCTTTCCCACACAACTACATAAAAATAAAGAATGTACATTTACTTTGAATTAAATGTCATTACATACCAGACATTTTAGTATATCCTCAGTCATTTCTTTTCGCAGTTGCTCCATGTGTTTTTGAAAGTTCCATATCAATTTGGGAGGGGATGATACGCTTTTCGTGGTATCCAATTGTTAGTAGTCTCATCTACTATCTTGTCTCATCGCTACAACTCCCGTACGGGTCGAAAGCCATGCGTCCTCCGAAACACAACCCAACCAAGCCGCACTGCTTCTTAACACAGCGCGCATCCAACCCGGAAGCCAGCCGCACCAATGTGTTGGAGGAAACACCGTGCACCTGGCGACCTGGTTAGCGTGCACTGGGCCGGTGCGCCACAGGAGTCGCTAGTGCACGATGAGACAAGGATATCCCTACCGGCCAAACCCTCCTTAACCCAGACGATGCTAGGCCAATGGTGCGTCGCCCCACTGACCACCCGGTCGCGAACCCAGAGTCTCTGGTGGCACAGCTAGCACTGCGATGCAGTACCCTAGACCACTCCCAGGAGGCCCATAAAATAGAGCTTTGACCTAATTGTCACATAACAGCTAACCATTCATTATTGAAAATATAGCTATCAAACCTGCATTACAAAGACCCCACAGCTGAAGGTGTCCTGCTGCATGGTGTAAGTTAATACCCCTCATTTCCACTTTGTGTCCACCCAGTTGTCTTATCCATGGCAGGATCTTCTCATTTTGAAGTATTCTCTTTTTTGTGTAAACATAAGGGAATTCTGATTAGTTATAGGCAAATGAATACACAAGCCAAATGTGTATGCTGTTTTCCTTATCACTATAATCTAGTAGTAATTTAGTAGTAAAGGTTATTTAATTTATGCCCCATTCTACACACAGCCTAAATTATAGGCACTGAACCATTTACAGGACAATAATAAAAGTAGCATATAGGATCCAACCCTATCACAGAGTGAATGAATGTAGAGCGTTTATAGACTTTAAGAAACAAATATTAAGTAACAGTTTCATCAGTACATGCTTAAAAGAAAGTCATATCACAAAGATCACAGATGACAGTGCCCACCAAATCTTTGACAATAGAGAATGAATTGTAAGCACCAAAGTGTGTTTGTGAAAATAATATCTGAAAATGTCAGCTGTTGAACATGATACTTCTATTTGCAATAGCAATTTATGATATATGCAGTTGGGGAATATTCCATGTACCAACACTACATGAAGGACGGACATAAGACATTCCCACATACAGTATTTTTAATTTTTTTATTTCAACTTTATTCAACCAGGTAAGCCAGTTGAGAACAAGTTCTCATTTACAACTGCGTGTCACACGGGACTAGGTGTGTGAGGTAAGAATCAGGCGCAGAGAGCAGAGAGTTCCAAGGGAGAAGTGCACTTTAATACAGACCAACCTAAAACACAGGGTACCCAGTCCGGAGCGCGAACACACCCAACAACACATAACACAAGAATAATCCCACACAAAACAAGGGCAGGTTTACTAGCCTTAAATAAGGAAGCCCATCAGGAAAACATAATAGGACACAGGTGCAACTAATAAGACAAAACAAACAGAAAAAGGAAAAGGGATCGGTGGCGGCTAGTAGGCCGGTGACGACGACCGCCGAGCACCACCCGAACAGGCAGGGGAGCCAACTTCTGTGGAAGTCGTGACACTGCGACCTGGCCAAGATAAAGCAAAGCAGTGTGACACAAACAACAACACAGAGTTACACATGGAATAAACAATCCTACAGTCAATAGCACAATAGAAAAGTCTATATACAGTGTGTGCAAATGAAGTAAGATTAGGGAGGTAAGGCAATAAATAGGCCGTAGTGGCGAAATAATTACAATTTCGCAAATAAACACTGGAGTGATAGATGTGCAGAAGATGAATATGCAAGTAGAGATACTGGGGTGCAAAGGGGAAAAAAATAAATAATAAATAACAGTATGGGGATGAGATAGTTGGATGGGCTACTTACAGATGGGCTATGTACAGTTGCAATGATCTGTAAGCTGCTCTGATGCTTAAAGATAGTGAGGGACATATGGGTCTGCAGATTAGATTTTTGCAATTCGTTCCAGTCATTTTGCAGTAGAGAACTGGAAGGAAAGGCGGCCAAAGGAGGAATTGGCTTTGGGGGTGACCAGTGAAATATACCTGCGGGAGCGCATGCTGCAGGTGGGTGCTGCTATGGTGACCAGTGAGCTGAGATAAGGCGGGGCTTTACCTAGCAAGGACTTATAGATAACATGGAGCCAGTGGATTTGGCGATGAATATGAAGTGAGGGCCAGCCAACGAGAGCATACAGGTCGCAGTGGTGGGTGGTATATGGGGCTTTGGTGATGAAACGGATGGCACTGTGATAGACTGCATCCAATTTGCTGAGTAGAGAGTTGGAGGCTATTTTGTAAATGACATCGTCGAAGTCAAGGAGCTGAGAAATAGGGGAGGCTTGGGCACGTTGCTGTGGGGGGTGCAGAGCTGTTGACCAGTGCAGGGGTAGCCAGGTGGAAAGCAAGACCAGCTGTAGAAAAATGCTTATTGAATTTCTCGATAATTGTAGATTTATCGGCGGTGACAGTGTTTCCTAGTCTCAGTGCATTGGGCAGCTGGGAGGAGGTGCTCTTATTCTCCAAGGATTTTACAGTGTCCCAGAACTTTATTGAGTTTGTGCTACAGGATGCAAATTTCTGTTTGAAAAATCTAGCCTTTGCTTTCCTAACTGCCTGTGTATATTGGTTCCTAACTTCCCTGAAAAGTTACATATCACGGGAGCTATTCAATGCTAATGCAGTATGCCACAGGATGTTTTTGTGCTGGTCAAGGGCAGTCAGGTCTGGAGTGAACCAAGGGCTATATCTGTTCCTGGTTCAAATTTTTGGAATGGGGCTTGCTTATTTAAGATGGTGAGGAAAGCACTTTTAAAGAATAACCAGGCATCCTCTACTGACGGAATGAGGTCAATATCTTTCCAGGACGATTAGAAAGGCCTGCTCGCTGAAGTGTTTTAGGGAGTGTTTGACTGTGATGAGGGGTGGCTGTTTGACCGCAGACCCATTACAGATGCAGGCAATGAGGCAGTGATCGCTGAGATCCTGGTTGAAGACAGCAGAGGTGTATTTAGAGGACAGGTTGGTCAGGATGATATTTACTAGGGTGCCCGAATTTACGGATTTGGGGTTGTACCTGGTAGGTTACATGATAATTTGGGTGAGATTGAGGGCATCTAGCTTAGATTGTAGGACGGCCGGGGTGTTAAGCATATCCCTGTTCAGGTCACCTAACAGTACAAACTCTGAAGATAAATGGGGGGCAATTAATTCACATATGGTGTCCAGGGCACAGCTGGGGGCTGAGGGGGCTCTGTAACAAGCGGCAACAGTGAGAGACTTATTTCTGGAAAGGTGGATTTTTAAAAGTAGAAGCTCGAACTGTTTGGGCACAGACCTGGATAGTATGACAGCACTCTGCAGGCTGTGTCTGCAGTATATTGCAACTCCACCCTCTTTGGCAGTTCTGTCTTGGCAGAAAATGTATACACATACATATAGGCATTTTTCAGCTCTGATGTTACCACTCAGAATCCAGAATGGATATGACAATGTGGCAGCACAGGACGTAATACACCCTTACAACAATATACTTTTTGATCTTCTTGACTTCTTATCTGGTAAACTGCTACTGTGTGTCAAGAAAAGAGCTCCAATTAGGGGTTAGTCTACTTCAGTAAAAAAGGTCTGGTTTAGATTAAAAACTATTCCCCTGTGTCCTTGTTCATAGGGGAATGAGAGACTTGTCACTGGTAGAACTGAGTTGGCACTTTATTTGCCCAAACACCCACAGACCCACAAGGTTGAGGTTGCTCATGGACAGTAATTAGTATTATTTTAGTTGTTGTTGCGTTGATGCATTGTGTCTTCTAACTGTCCAAGAATAGGATCCAAAGTGTTAGAAAATATTTGTTCCCATAAATACGAGGATGTCTCTCATACCTCTGGCACTTTAGTCAGACTGCCAGACTGTGCACCACAGAGCCAATCAGGAGAGAATACATACAGGTCAACGGTGCCAATTCAAAGTCAAGGGGCGTGTCTGTGCCTTTTGGATTACTCTCTCTTTACAGAGAACCCCTGTGGTTCAAGTCAAGAGCTACCCTTCCCCTTTCAGTCTGCTCTGCGCATGTCTGAAAGTGACAGAGCCAGCAGCCAAGAGAGTTTTTCACAGTAGGTCATAAAAAAATATTACACTTATGAATGTATGTGAAATGATAATGTGTATTAGATCCAGTACAATGGAATAACTAAGACCTGAATTTGAATGCAGAGTGTTCCGATTTCTCATTCTCTTTCTGTCCAGCAGGGTCAAGCAAAAACACTTGGCCTGATGGTTCATGCAGATACTGGGGAAGCAATATAGAAATGTATTGATCCCTTAAAAGATTTGACCCATATCACAACCCTCATACCTCTTCACAAAAATGTACCTACATCAATTTTGGAAAAATGATTTTACTCACAAAAGACGTAGGAACATGGACAAACTAAAGGGTGTGCAATATAGAAGGGTAGTCAGTGGACGTTCTGAACCTTGTTTGAAGTCAGTAGGTCACATGACCAAGGAGCGATTGAAATTTTAAATGTAGAAAAATTCAGGTAGAAACATGTGAGATGAAAATGGACAAACTAAAGGGTGTGCAATGTGTAGGCCCACTCAGTGGACATTCTGAACCTTGTTTGAAGTCACTAGGTCACATGACCAAGTAGCTATTGAAATTCTAAATTTGGAAAAGTTTATGTAAAATCATGTGAGATGAAAATGGACAAACTAAAGGGTGTGCAATATAGAAGGGTAGTCATTGGACATTCTGAATTGTTGTTTGAATTGTTGTTTGAAGTCATTAGGTCATATGACCAATGAGCTAATGAAATTAAAAAATGTAAATACATAATTTAAAATAGTGCAAGTTGTAAATCAACAAAAAAAAAGTGTGTGCAATGTGTGTCTATGCCATCGGGTTAGCTACAACCGGTTTTGAAGGTTTTAGGAGTAATGGTTAAAGAGCTATTGAAATGTGAAAATTTAGATTTGTCACTATATTGACGGTCCCTAACTGCTGTTGGTTAATGTAAGGAAAACTACAGGCGAATATCCAACCCGAAGCTGTCTTCACCTCGGTTGTTCCCCATGTGTAAAAGGCAGAAGAGTGCCTCTGGTCCAGGGCGTTAGTGCGAGATCCTCCACTAGGCGTTGAAGGCGCCCTTTAACAGAGCTAGCAGAGGGGTAGCTAAAGCAAACTATTGTCATTAACTCGTGACCGTAAGCCCGCCCGGTGACATCGTACTTCAAAACAAGGATGTATCTCGACTTTAGAAATGGAATAGTTCGCCACAATCAAAGATCACGTGGATATGGAAAAGCTGTAGAATCAGCATAGTTGTCAAGTTCTTATCTACTCAAAGGTAGGATAAGTGTTAATGTAGAAATTAGAATTTTCAATGGGGCACATTTGGCATAGGTTATAACGTTAGCAGGTGTATTAAACTCGTTCTTATTCTACGAGGTCCGGAGCCTGTTGGGTTGCTGTTCTATCTGATCATTATTTGCGCAGACCTGGGTCTGAATCAGTCCCTCCTCCTGATTAGAGGGGAACAAAAAAACGCAGTGGAACTGGCTTCGAGGTCCAGAGTTGAGTTTGACGGGGCTATACGTTTCGTTTGCATGGGTTATGCTTCATTCTAATTATTTCTAAAGCAGTTGACAAATCAATTAGATATCAACTCAATGAAAAATCGGATACTTTTTGTTAGTTTACTTCTGATACATTGTAACAACATTGTAACATAATTGTAACACCAACTTTCGGCTACTGATGCTATTTGTAATGCATCGCTGCGTTCTCTTCTTGTTCTAAAGCCACCCTTTTCCATTTTAGTCAACAAATGTTGAAGTTGCCATTTTGGCAATAGTTTTTCACAGTTCCTAAAACTATTTTGACCTCATTGCTTTCGCTTCAGATGCTGTCACTTGTTGTCCTGCTGATCCTGTTTCAACCAGGAGAGGGAGGCACCTCACCTATCTCCTGTTACAATGATCAAGGGGAAGCTGTTGACTGGTGAGAAAACAGTTCTGGGCAGACTGAAGATTGAACTGATATGACCTTTTTCCCTTAGGTCTGTTAACTACTTAGTCACAGACAGTGTGCATAGCAAGGTGTGCAAGAACAACACAAAGTACTGAGAATCAAACTCTATCTCTCCTTCTCTCTCTATCTCTCTGTTGCTTTCTCTCAGGTTCTATCTCTACAAACTCCCCCATGTTGATCGTGAATTTCCCAACGATGGACAGAGTTATCTACTGATGGACAAAGGGAGCGAGGGATGGACGGATGGAAAAGTGTTGGTGAATGACAGCACTGGAGCCCTGGGGAGGACAGTGGGCCGGCTGTATGAGCAGGGGAAGGTCTGGTTACATCTATTATTAATATCAGACCACATTTGAATGAGCTGTGAAACTTAAAGGGAAAATCCACTCAAAAACGACCTGTTGATACAGGCCCAAAATGACACTTTGTTTCTTGGAAGTCCAATATCTTGAAACTTGACCGCTGACATGCAAACCATTTGGGGACTGTATCAACAGTGGACTATTGAAAAAAAATACCAAAAGATAGTTTTTGAGTGTTTTCAAATGAAAGTTTATTTGTCACGTGAAATGCTTACTTACAGGCTCTAACCAATAGTGCAAAAAAGGTGTTAGGTGAACAATAGGTAAGTAATGAAATAAAACAACAGTAAAAGACAGGCTATATATAGTAACGAGGCTACATACAAACAGTCAGTTAGGCAGGCTGATTGAGGTAGTATGTACATGTAGATATTGTTAAAGTGACTATGCATATATGATGAACAGAGAGTAGCAGTAGCGTACAAGAGTGGTTGGTGGGTGGCGGGACACAATGCAGATAGCCCGGTTAGCCACTGTGCGGGAGCACTGGTTGGTCGGCCCAATTGAGGTAGTATGTACATGAATGTATAGTTAAAGTGACTATGCATATATGATAAACAGAGTAGCAGCAGCGTAAAAAGAGGGGTTGGGGGGGTCACACAATGCAAATAGTCCGGGTAGACATTTGACTACCTGCTCAGGGGTCTTATGGCTTGGGGGTAAAAACTTGAGAAGCCTTTTTGTCCTAGACTTTGCACTCCGGTACCGCTTGCCATGCGGTAGTAGAGAGAACAGTCTATGACTGGGGTGGCTGGGGTCTTTGACAATTTTTCGGGCCTTCTTCTGACACTGCCTGGTGTAGAGGTCCTGGATGGCAGGCAGCTTAGCCTCAGTGATGTACTGGGCCGTACGCACTACCCTCTGTAGTGCCTTGCGGTCAGAGGCCGAGCAATTGCCGTACCAGGCAATGACGCAACCAGTCAGGATGCTCTCGATGTTGCAGCTGTAGAACCTTTTGAGGATCTCAGGACCCATGCCAAATCTTTTTAGTTTCTTGTGGGAGAATAGGCTTTGTCGTGCCCTCTTCACGACTGTCTTGGTGTGTTTGGACCATTCTAGTTTGTTGTTGATGTGGACACCGAGGAACTTGAAGCTCTCAACCTGCTCCACTACAGCCCCGTCGATGAGAATGGGGGCGTGCTCGCTCCTCCTTTTCCTGTAGTCCACAATCATCTCCTTAGTCTTGGCTACGTTGAGGGATAGGTTGTTATTCTGGCACCACACGGCCAGGTCTCTGACCTCCTCCTTATAGGCTGTCTCGTCATTGTCTGTGATCAGGCCTACCACTGTTGTGTTGTCTGCAAACTTAATGATGTTGTTGGAGTTGTGCCTGGCCATGCAGTCGTGGGTGAACGGGGAGTACAGGAGGGGACTGAGCACGAACACCTGTGGAGCTCCAGTGTTGAGGATCAGCATGGGAGATGTGTTGCTACCTAACCTCACCACCTGGGGGCGGCCCATCAGGAAGTCCAGGATCCAGTTGCAGAGGGAGGTGTTTAGTCCCAGGATCCTTAGCTTAGTGATGAGCTTTGAGGGTACAATGGTGTTGAACGCTGAGCTGTAGTCAATGAATAGCATTCTCACATAAGTGTTCCTTTTGTCCAGGTGGGAAAGGGCAGTGTGGAGTGCAATAGAGATTGCATCATCTGTGGATCTGTTTAGGCGGTATGCAAATTGTAGTGGTTCTAGGGTTTCTGGGATAATGGTGTTGATGTGAGCCATGACCAACCTTTCAAAGCACTTCATGGCTACGGACGTGAGTGCTATGGGTCTGTAGTCATTTAGGCAGGTTGCCTTTGTGTTCTTGGGCAAAGGGACTATGGTGGTCTGCTTGAAACATGTTGGCATTACAGACTCAATCAGGGACATGTTGAAAATGTCAGTGAAGACACCTGCCAGTTGGTCAGCACATGCCCGGAGCACACGTCCTGGTAATCCGTCTGGCCCCCGCAGCCTTGTATATGTTGACCTGTTTAAAGGTCTTACTCACGTCGGCTACGGAGAGCGTGTTCACACAGTCGTCCGGAACAGTTGATGCTCTCATGCATGCCTCAGTGTTGCTTGCCCTCGAAGCGAGCATAGAAGTGATTTAGCTCAGAACATGTTCCAGTCTGTGCTAGCAAAACAGTCCTGTAGCTTAGCATCTGCTTCATCTGACCATGCTTCCTGCTTTAATTTTTGCTTGTAAGCAGGAATCAGGAGGATAGAGTTGTGGTCGGATTTACCAAATAGAGGGCGAGGGAGAGTTTGTACGCGTCTCTGTGTGTGGAGTACAGGTGATCTAGAATTTTTTTCCCTCTGGTTGCACATTTAACATGTTGATAGAAATTTGGTAGAACTGATTTAAGTTTCCCTGCATTAAAGTCTCCGGCCACTAGGAGCGCCGCCTCTGGGTGAGGGGTTTCCTGTTTGCTTATTTCCTTATACAGCTGAATGAGTGCGGTCTTAGTGCCAGCATCTGTCTGTGGTGGTAAATACACAGCCTTAACAGTTTCATTTGAAGTAACACATAGCAGTATTTATTTAGCAGCTATTTTTGGTAGCTGGCCGCTCAGAATGTTTTTTGTCACAGTGGAATGAGACAGAATGACACAGAAAATAGAAATGTGGAATTATAACTTTTTGTGGGTTGTTTGTTTCACTGTCTAATTTTCACTAAGGAGCAATTGGAGTTTTCTTTTCACCCAGACAGCCATGATAAATAAATACAGCACATGACGTTATCAAAGAACTAACACTATTGACACTATAACCCTTGTTTCTGAGTTTAGAGTTTACAATATGCATGTAAGTGTATATCTTATGATGATGAGTGTGTCTACTTTCCCTTGCAGAATGAAGACATTGCATACATCCTCTACAATGACCAGAGACCACCCGAGGAGGGAGAAAGAGGATTTGGTTTCCTTAGTAGCCGAGGTGGCCACACTAAAGGTCAGGACAATATAAACCTCAGCTGTATACTGTATACAGGCATCACATAATAATGTTAATCTCAGCACCCAGGCATCTGGCCAGCTACTCCATTTGTAGTATGTTAATGTTTTTGTCAGACAAGAAAGTACTGTTGTGAAATGACTCAGTTTTCAATGAGTGACTGGTATCTCCCTCTCTCCATCTCAGGTGTTGTCTTATTGGACAAGACACAGGGCTACTGGTTGGTCCACAGCACCCCTCATTTCCCCCCTGTAAAGGAAATAGGGCAATATTCCTACCCAGGTAGTGGTGTACAGAACGGACAGAATTTCATCTGTGTGACCTACCCACTGGAACGCTTTCAGGCCATTGGTAAGACTGTAATCCTGTAAAAGTCATTTGGAATACTATAGGTTTACCATAGAATTCTGAAAAAGGATCTTGGATTATCCACCCTGTTATAATGCATGAAACTGTGAATTGTTTCTATTTCTCTGTGCGTACAACCCGATCCGACTGGGATATGTTCCCCATAGCGTCGGATAATAACATTGAAGAATACGCTGATTCGGTGAGCGAGTTTATTAGCAAGTGCATCGGTGATGTTGTACCCACAGCAACTATTAAAACCTTCTCCAACCAGAGACCGTGGATTGGTGGCAACATTCGTGCAAAACTGAAAATGCGAACCACTGCTTTAAATCAGGGCAAGGCGACCGGAAACATGACCGAATACAAACAGTGTAGCTATTCCCTCCACATGGCAATCAAACAAGCTAAGCGTCAGTATAGAGACAAAGTAGAGTTGCAATTCAACGGCTCAGACATGAGAGGTATGTGGCAGGGTCTACAGTCAATCATGGACTACCAAAAAAAAATCCCCGACGCGGACCAGGATGTCCTGCTCCCAGACAACTAAAAAACTTCTTTGCTCGCTTTGAGGACAATACAGTGCCAACGACACTGTCCGCTACCAAAACCTGCGGGCTCTCCTTCACCGCAGCCAAAGTGAGTAAAGCATTTAAATGTGTTAACCCTCGCAAGGCTGCCGGCATCCATAGCCGCATCCTCAGAGCATGCACAAACCAGCTGGCTGGTGTGTTTACGGAGATATTCAATCAATCCTTATCCCAGGCTGCTGTTCCCACATGCTTCAAGTGGGCCACCATCGTTCTAGTTCCAAGAAAGCTAAGGTAACTGAGCTAAATGACTATCGCCCCATAGCACTCACCTCCGTCATCATGAAGTGCTTTGAGAGACTAGTCAAGGATCATATCACCTCCACCCTACCTGACACCCTAGACCCACTCCAATTTGCTTACCGCACCAATAGGTCCACGGACGACGCAATCACAATCACACTGCCCTAACCCATCTGGACAAGAGGAATACCTATGTAAGAATGCTGTTCAGCGACTACAGCTCAGCTCAGCTCATTTAACACCATAGTACCCTCCAAACTCATCATCAAGCTCGAGACCCTGGGTCTCGACCCCGCCCTGTGCATCTGGGTCCTGGACTTCCTGACGGGCCGCCCCCAGGTGGTGAGGGTAGGAAACATCTCCAGCATGTACCCCCGCACACTGACACAGTACCGGTGCCCCCTGTATATAGCCTCGTTATTGTTATTCTTATTGTGTTACTTTCTATTTTAATCTACTTGGTAAGTATTTTCTTCCTCTTGAACTGCACTGTTGGTTAAGGGCTTGTAAGTAAGCATTTCACAGTAAAATCTACACTGTTGGTTAAGGGCTTGTAAGTAAGCATTTCACAGTAAAATCTACACTGTTGGTTAGGGGCTTGTAAGTAAGCATTTCACAGTAAAATCTACACTGTTGGTTAAGGGCTTGTAAGTAAGCATTTCACAGTAAAATCTACACTGTTGGTTAAGGGCTTGTAAGTAAGCATTTCACAGTAAAATCTACACTGTTCGTTAAGGGCTTGTAAGTAAGCATTTCACAGTAAAATCTACACTGTTGGATAAGGGCTTGTAAGTAAGCATTTCACAGTAAAATCTACACTGTTGGTTAAGGGCTTGTAAGTAAGCATTTCACAGTAAAATCTACACTGTTGGTTAAGGGCTTGTAAGTAAGCATTTCACAGTAAAATCTACACTGTTGGTTAAGGGCTTGTAAGTAAGCATTTCACAGTAAAATCTACACTGTTGGTTAAGGGCTTGTAAGTAAGCATTTCACAGTCAAATCTACACTGTTGGTTAAGGGCTTGTAAGTAAGCATTTCACAGTCAAATCTACACTGTTGGTTAAGGGCTTGTAAGTAAGCATTTCACAGTAAAATCTACACTGTTGGTTAAGGGCTTGTAAGTAAGCATTTCACAGTAAAATCTACACTGTTGGTTAAGGGCTTGTAAGTAAGCATTTCACAGTAAAATCTACACTGTTGGTTAAGGGCTTGTAAGTAAGCATTTCACAGTAAAATCTACACTGTTGGTTAAGGGCTTGTAAGTAAGCATTTCACAGTAAAATCTACACTGTTGGTTAAGGGCTTGTAAGTAAGCATTTCACAGTAAAATCTACACTGTTGGTTAAGGGCTTGTAAGTAAGCATTTCACAGTAAAGTCTACACTGTTGGTTAAGGGCTTGTAAGTAAGCATTTCACAGTAAAATCTACACTGTTGGTTAAGGGCTTGTAAGTAAGCATTTCACAGTAAAATCTACACTGTTGGTTAAGGGCTTGTAAGTAAGCATTTCACAGTAAAATCTACACTGTTGGTTAAGGGCTTGTAAGTAAGCATTTCACAGTAAAGTCTACACTTGTATTCGGCGCATGTGGCAAATAAAGTTTGATTTGATACTCTGTTCACAACATTGACATCAACAAACCTCTCGCCCACACAACGTCATACATGTGGTCTGCAGTTGTGAAGCCGGTTGAACATACTGCCAAATTCTCTAAAATGACGTTGGATGCCGCTTATGGTAGAGAAATTAACATTCATTTATCTGGTAACAGCTCTGGTGGATATTCCTGCAGTCAGCATGCCAATTGCACGCTCCCTTAAAACTTGAGACATTTGTGGCATTGTAATGTGTGAAAAAACTGCACATCTTAGAGTGGCATTTTATTGTCCCCAGTACAAGGTGCACCTGTGTAATGATCATGCTGTTTAATCAGCTTCTTGATATGCCACACCTGTCAAGTGGATGGATTATCTTTGCAAAGGAGAAATGCTCACTAACAGTGCACAACATTATAGAGAAAAAACATTTTGTGTGTATGGAACATTTCTGGGATCTTTTATTTCAGCTCATGAAACATGGGACCAACACTTCACGTGTTGTGTATATATTTTTGTTCAGCTTAAGATGAGTGTCATTAAATTGTGATGGGAGTTCTCAGTGGAGGCCAACTTCCATCGAACTCAAAGCAGTGTCTTGTCTTAAAACATTTTTAATCTCATTTTAGCCACAGTCAGTGGTCTAATACGTACAGGCATTTGTCTGCTACTCTGTTTGACATTTTTGAAAAGTCATCATACTAATAAGTCATGTAATAAGTCATAGATTAAGATAGTACTTGTCTTGGAGCTTGGTGCCTATTGAATCACACAGACAGACAGACAGACAGACAGACAGACAGACAGACAGACAGACAGACAGACAGACAGACAGACAGACAGACAGACAGACAGACAGACAGACAGACAGACAGACAGACAGACAGACAGACAGACAGACAGACAGACAGATTGATCAGTCAATTCATAATGATTTGCTTTACTTTTTACACAATTCATTGATTGAAATGTTTGAAGTGTTCAATTAACATGTATTATGTTTTACATTGCAGGAGAGCAGTTGCAGATCAACCAGCCCAATGTGTATGACTGTGGTGTCCCTGCTTCCTTGGCCTCTCTGGTGCCCGCACTGGCTGACGTCTGTAACAACAGCCAAGGGCAGATGGCCTATAGCAACTTACCGCACACCCAACCCGCATCCAACCGCAGCGTGTCCCTCACCTCATTGGGTGGAACCGAGTTCATCAGCTTTGCTAAGGGGAGATCATTCAATAATGGTAAGGAACAATTTAGAAACTATTCGTTTATAATTTTTTAAACTGTTGAAGTGTTGTTTCATGGTTAGAATGACCATTCATGTCATTGCCGTTTTGTAGTTGTGAATGACCCAACATTTAACCACAATATCCCCATTTCCCCTCCTGACTCCCATTAGATCTGTACCACTCCTGGGTGGCTCCCTCCCTCCAGTCAGACCTCCTAGTCCAGTTCTGGATCCGCTCCACTGGCATCCTGCCCTCTGACTGCTCCCTGGGCTGGAAGGTCCTGGACATCCAGCTTATCTCCCCAGGCGGGAGGACCACCTTCAAGGCCTCCAACGACCACTCCAAGTGGGCCGTGAGTACCACCGGGGGTGGGGTGGATAGAGCTGCTGGCTGGGTGTGTGTGGGCGACATCAACCGGAACGAGGCTGAGGAGAAGAGAGGGGGTGGGACAGTGTGCCTGCAGGACGCCACGGTGTGGAAGGCCTATCGGACAGCGGCGCTGGAGTGTGAGATGTGCGGGGGAGGGACTAGCGGGTGTGATGTGGACGTAGAGGATGCAAGGCAATACCAGGGAGATATGAAGCAGTAAGCATCAGTGTAAAGTTACTAGTATGCACACAGTTCACTGAGCAGCTAGGTGTATTAGTATTATTGAGCTCAAGGTACCCCTCAAGGTACCCCTCAAGGTACCCCATAGAATGTTGATTAATAAGGTACCAGCATCTAATTCACTTTTTTTATGGCAGTTTTGGAGTGTTTCATAAATTGCCATGAATTGAAACATATTTGAAAGGGAAGTGGCACTCCTGTAATAATTCAACAATGAGCACTTTGCTACATTCTGTGTAGTTCTATAAGTTGCTAATGACTGTAGGAAATGTTGATTGTGATCTCAGGTACATTTTATATGCGTCTGTTTTCAACCTTTTATTTTTTATGTAGAAATGTTTTTTTTTAATGATCGTTAAAGTATGTATAATGTTTTTTCTTTATTTCTCTTTGACTTTTTAGTCAAATGTTTGGTGATGTTTTCAGCTCTTAGCTTGAAACAGGCAAAGATACTGTCTTCTGTCCCAAGAAAGAAAGTACTGTTGCGGGGTGCACAAATATTTTGCGTAAGGTTCTTCATTAAACCTCCTCACCCACCAACAAGCCAGATACTAAACCACAGTCTGAATCTTTTATATGTACATCTTTGTACATTTATTTGGTAAGAAATGACACAGCAGAATTACCGCACACATCCGGGGAGTTGCATAGAAATTCCTCATATTACTGTCACGTCAAAATGCATAGAAAAAGGAAATGGATCGCACAAAAACAACAGGGCATATGTAGTGCATAAACATGCCAGCTTATACAGCACTGTGAATGTACATCATATGTACTGTTACATTCCAATGCATACATCAGAGGCTTCATGTCAAATAGCACCCTATTAAGCCCACTACTTTTGACCAGGTCCCATAGGGCTCTGGTGAAAAGTAATACACTATATAGGGAATAGGGTGACATTTGGGACACTTTAAGTGGTTCAAGCACCAATGAGAGAAAGGCACTAAACAATCAGTAGCTTAGCCTGGCGCTAACACTTCATCAAATTACGTTACCCAGAATCCTCTCTCCTCTCCCTGGAACTACCGTATCTATGCTTCAGCCTTAGTAGAGACTTCAACAGCACTGGCCAGAGTTCACAAGAGTTCACCAGTTAGGGCCTCCGACAACGTGTCCCCCATGCGCCCTTATGTGTGCAGGTTTTCCTTCCTACTGGTCTCATCCTCATGGGATAGAAGCAGAGCCTTCTGCAAAACCCGCTACATTCAGTTCCTGGACTAAAGACATTGCATAATGAAACCATAATAGCTGTCAGATCTCTATCAAATGTCAGAGAAAATATCAATTAAACATCATTCGGGGATTGGTGAGAATCCCTCACTAACCTCGCATGGGTCTTTGAGGACTGACTTTGCGAGTCCTGGATGAAATACTCTTCAGACAGACTTCCATTCCAGCTACCAACTAAACCCATTCAGAGACCATTGATAAAGATTAGCTTATGCTGTATTAGAAAAGTATAGCATTAAGGTGCGATGGTAGACATCTTTTCAATACGCACAACATAGTCTGGACTTTCATTAGTGTCTTCACATGAATTGTTTAGGATAGAGTTTGTGGTTTGATGCTGTTATGCCTAATGGTTAGTACTCATAATATGACTATATTCTGTATGGGAGTGGCAAGGCTGTATATGTAAATGTGTTGTATTTTACACAAGATACTACCAGAACTATCATTCAATATGTATGCAGAAAGCCCAAGCGAAATGATCATGTATATTTCTTTGACACGACTTGACCCATTTGAAATGGTTGCAGTTTGAGGCAATTTCATACATTTCATGTCACTTCACAATGAATAACATGTCATTCTGACACTTGTTGATTGCTCCTTGGGAATGTAAACACAATCATGACATCGTCCATACATAAAAAAACAGATGCATACATACAAAGCACATAGTTAAAACATTTTGATGAGCCCCCGTGCTTTGCTATAATGAGAGGTTTCAGTGACTCTGTCTGTCAGTGCTCTCCCCATCATTCATATTCCTGCTTGTATCCACTCTCTATGGAGAAATGTAAAACTTTGTTGTGGTCATGGTCAATTCAAATAGGGTCATATCACCCAAACTTTGATTTAATGAAGTTCTCTACTACCAACTCATTTCTAGGATGGCACCTGAGGCACATTCCTCAAATACTCAAGATGATTTGGATTCCTCAGTTGCTCTTGGTTACAAGGCTATTCCATTTGGTTAAATAGGAAATGAGATGCCAATGGTCAGAGAGACTTAAAAAACAGCATAATTCACCATCTGTTTTGCATTGGTCTTGTTCTAGGTGTATATTTCCAGTAGTATGCATTGCCAACAAGAGAGACATGCACCCTTCTACACTAATGGACTTTCCTGGTGTACACAAACAGGCAGATAAGAATACGTTCATCAAACAAGTTCAGACAGGTTTCAGGATGCATTTTGCTAGAACAAGCTCGGTCAGAATGTGTTTCCACTTCGAAAAAAGATTAGGAAAGACAAGGCCACATCTCACTGAGATATCTGCCTGCATTCTTATCGTGTCCTGTCCTTGAGAAGCACTAGCCAAATTATGTCTCAGATATAGCCTATTTGGGAAAGAGCTGTCTCCGCCCCTTGGCTTTGATTCGAGGAAAGGTGGCACTAGTTTCTGTGCTGATTGGTAGAGAGCGAAAAGGGGTGTTTCCTCCTTGTCTGCGCAGCAGGAAGTCCACACTAGAGGAAGTCATGGCATAGAAGACGTTTCCTGTGGCAGGGATGACCAACTCTACAGGGCAGAACAAGGAAAGTCATGACTACAATCAATATGAACAGAGAACTGTTAAAGGGATTTCGTATGGTCGGGTTGAGAAATGTCTTTACCTTTTCCCTCGGGCAATAGTTGGATCAGCTCATATCTGGATGCTTGTTTGGGGTCCTGACTGTGTTTTTCTAAGGCAGAACTGATCACAGTGGGTGTCTTGTCATTGCTTGTCACCTGAGGAAACAGAGAAGGACAATGATACCAGACAGCTTGACTCCTAGTTATAATATCCTGTGTACAACCTGAGGAAATGTTTTGGATTACTATCATTAACGGATATTTGTGGATTAAAGTAAATAGTCATGAGTGCAGGGTGCAGTGCAGTGTATAATTTGAAACCAAAAAAGGCAAATATCTCTAATCAAATCTCAACTCAACATATCATTATCTCAGCTCAGTACCAGTATGCTTCTGTACATATTCCCATCTTGTAAATCCATCCGTATCCTGACGATCCGCATATCAGGCTCAGACCCTTTGTTGTTATTGGTGGGATTGTTGCCACAGGAGACTGATCGACGATGTGATTTAATGGGAGTGGATGGTGTCAATGCAGACGGGATGGGGTCATTGGTGGGAGGGGAGGAGTCAACATCCAGACAGGAAACTGAGGGGGATTTCATATGCTGAAATAATAATAGTGATGAAAATCATTTAAAAAAACATTATACTTACTGATATGACAAGATAAAAAGTGGCTGTTGCATAAAGGCCAAAGCAAATAAAAAGACACAGAAGAGAATTAAAAGATCAAAGCTTTTCCTCTTTTAAAAGTGCTCTTCTGTATGTTTTTACGACATTTGTTTTAAACCAATCATATTTGATTACTTAGCAATACTTAGAAATAACTACGAGTATTTGCGCATGAATAGTAATTGCATGTTCTGCAATTCTAGCTGGCAATGCAAATATAGTTTTGGGAAAGTATGTAAAATAACTGGAAATATTAGGTCTTATTTTGTAATTACCTTGGTGAATTTGGAAAGAAAGTGACAGACGGGGGAGGGGAAGTCAAAAAGACCGTCACTGTCAGCAACAAGGCTGGTCCTGGAGGAATTCAGGCTGTAAGGAGGTGGGAGAATCATATGTATGTTCATCATGCACTGTAATATGCATGACAACAACCTACAAAACATCTTACTCAGCCCCTGAGAAATACATAGTAAATGTACAAGCTTGGCTTTCAGCTCTTTCCAATGTTGCATGTTAATTTACCAGCTCTTGCACTGTGTGAAGATATTTTTTATGGAAAACAGTACGGAGGACTTACCCCCAGACCCCCCCCAAGTCAATTTTCCACAACTGATTACTTATGGCCACATTACTACAAATTTGACAGTCAAATAGTCAAGATAGTCACTATATATACAGGATATAGTATGTGGACACCCCTTCAAATTAGTGGATTCGGCTATTTTAGCCACACCCGTTGCTGACAGGTGTATAAAATCAAGTCAGTTCACCAAATTTCTGTCCCGCTAGAGCTGCCCCGGTCAACTGTAAGTGCTGTTTTTGTGAAGTGGAAACATCTAGGAGCAACAACGGCTCAGCAACGAAGTTGTAGGCCACACAAGCTTACAGAACCGGACTGCCAAGTGCTGAAAACACTTTGTCCTCGGTTGCAACACTCTCTGCCGAGTTCCAAACTGCCTCTGGAAGCAACGTCAGCACAATAACTGTTCATTGGGAGCTTCCTGAAATGGGTTTCTTAATCTTAATGTTTTAGCACACAATGACATTCTAGACAATTCTGTGCTTCCAACTTTGTGGCAACAGTTTTGGGAAGGCCCTTTCCTGTTTCAGCATGACAATGCCCCCGTGTACAAAGCGAGGTCCATACAGAAATGGTTTGTCGAGATCAGTATGGAAGAACTTGACTGGCCTGCACAGAGCCCTGATCTCAACCCCATTGAACACCTTTGGGATGAATTGGAGCGCCAACTGCGAGCCAGGCCTAATCGCCCAACATCAGTGCCCGACTTGTGGCTGAATGGAAGCAAGTCCCCGCAGCAATGTTCCTACATCTAGTGGAAAGCCTTCCCAGAAGAGTGGTGGATGTGATAGCAGCAAAGGGGGGGGAGGACCAACTCCATATTAATGCCCATGATTTTGGAAGGAGATGTTTGACAAGCAGGTGTCCACATACTTTTGGGTCATGTAGTGTAGTATAGTTCACAGAAAATGCTGACTGGCCATTCTTTTACAATAGTACTGAGCCATATAACCAATGTATTTCACTATACATAGTGAAAGGTATCTGCAGTGAATACTACCGGCATGTTGTGTGTAGAATGTAATAATAGACCTCATTACTTTGGGCACCGTGTGATGATGACTGTAGGGTTCTGGGTACGACCAGAGCTCAGTTCGCATGGCACCTCAATTTCATTGGACAGTCTGTAACTGCAGACATCATGTAATGTGATTAGCGATTCATCATAATTGTAGAGTTCTGTTTGAAATAACATGTATGTACAAACGTGAATGTTTTGATTGTAAAATGAATAAAAACCAAAAGAGAATCACGGCTTACCTTTCTTCTTCATTTAACAAGGGTACACTTTGGTACCACTGTAGGAATGCCTCGTCGGTGAGGAAAACACAGTTTTTACAGGAGGACTGCAGTAGTCGGATCTGAGCTAAAACCTCAAACTCCTGCAAAGAGAAAAACAAATCATTATCATCAAATGACTCTCCAGTACTAATGGCACATTATCAGTTGAAATGCTAGAAGTTAAACATGAATATGTGCATGAATGCACTGCTTCAGAATTCAATACACTGCCACACGTTTAATGAGTGGCACAACAGAAAAGCAATTTATGAAGACCATCTGCTATGTTGAGCCAGAGGCTAATGAATTAGTCTGGATCCTGGAATAACTCAACATGTGGACAACGGGTGATGAGGAATTTAAACAGCAGCCGTGCAAAGGCCCTGACCGCATCACTCACTCGTCTCCTCTTGTCAAAGTTGATGTAGCCGTTCTGAAATGGAGGAACAGGATATTATGTCACTGTCAATGCAACTTCACCACCAGAGCTTATGACCAACTTCCTGTTGCTGGACACATGATGGGGGATAAATGACAGTACATGAAGGGACTCACCTCTAGTCTGTCTTTGACGGCCGTGTCCAGCATGGTGAGGTCTGTGAGGAAGATCCCCAGGTAGGGTACTGTGCCCTGGGCACTGGACTGTGTGAGAGAGGGAGGGGTGGAGAATTATGAAAAACAGAGGCATAGGGCTTCAGGCTTCCCAGACACAGATGAAGCCTACTCAATGCATGCTCAACGGAGAACCTTGGGTTAAGATGGAGAACCTTGGGTTAAGACCGGCGAATGTACTGTATATCAAGTTGTCCTTACTTAACCATCAACAATTCCTCTATTGAAGAAATACCAGCATTGCATTACGTTACATCAGCAAAGGGTTATCTGATGCCCTTTGTACAGTTTATTCCATGCTTCTTCCTTCAAGGACAAAAATGATTATGAGCTTTGTGAGTGACTTCAAACTCGCTAAAAAGAGCACTTACCCCTATCTGTCTCCTGTTGGTCATCTTTCCGTCCAGGTTGGCGAACTTCGAAGTGCCCTCCTGAAAAACACAGACAAACATCTTAGCGTTACAATGCTTAGGTGCATGACAATCTGGAACACAATCTAGAATTTAGAACTGTCCCGTTCTGACCTTAGTTCTTTTGTTACGTCTTTGTTTTAGTATGGTCAGGGCGTGAGTTGGGTGGGTTGTCTATTATCCTTTTTCTATGTTTTGGGATTTCTGTGCTTGGCCTGGTATGGTTCTCAATCAGAGGCAGCTGTCAATCGTTGTCCCTGATTGAGAACCATACTTAGGTAGCCTGGTTTCACTTTTGAGTTGTGTGTGATTGTTTCCTTTGTCAGTGTTTGTTCCACACTGGACTGTTTCGTCTGTTTCGGTTATTCACGTTGTTATTTTGTAGTTTAGTGATCATGTAAATAAAGTATTGTTATGGAGACTTACCACGCTGCACATTGGTCCGACATCTCTTACTCCTCGTCAGAAGAAGAGGACAATCGCTACAAGAACCATGGCTATGTGCTCTAAAACCCTGTGTAGTAACTGTGTAGGCCCTCAATTCCAGACAAACTGAGAGGGTAAGGAAGCAGCTTGCTTAGTAAGTTATCAAAGCACAGCAGAAGGCAGTGTGAGTTTTTTCCAACATCAAAGCCTGGAGTGAAGCTTTCAAATGAAAGCTCCGGCATATATTTTGATGAATTCCTGCGTGGATGCCTTGGTGAAATTGCAGCTAATATAAGGTATTGATGCATGCACAATGCATAACAGTGAATGAAAATGCTGCTAATCCTACCGATTTCCAGCCCGCCCCCGTCAGAAATTCACAATGCATCCTAAATACAATACATGTTGAGAAACGGTTGAATTTAGATTTGACAGGACGTTGACATTGAGAGGCTGTACACTCCCAGATTAAGCCTTCCTCTAGGTTATAAGGCATGATTCATGATTCAAAGTGATTTTTAGCCCTGGAGTAGTGCTTAATCTGGATCTGTGTAGCGCAACCGCTCTTGAATATATATTCATTTGAGTTGAGTTAAACACGTTTGGTGTGATCTCCGATGAAACTTCACATGAGACCTGTCCTCATCTCATACCGCTTGTATTATGGGATGGCTGTCAGTGCACTGTGTGTGTCTGTGTCTCTCTGTGTGTGTGTACATGTGTATGTACATACAGTACAGTACATATCTGTTGTGTGTGTGTGTGTGTGTGTGTGTGTGTGTGTGTACGTGTGTGCAGTAACTCTCAATCACTGTGACTCACCTCTTTCAGCAGTTCCCTGCTCTGGGAGTAGTTGTCCTTCTCAGAGAAAATGTTGGACAGCTCCTCGTATCTCCTCACTGCTTCCCTGTCAGACAGAGTCACATGACAACAACAATGAGCCATGCACCCAAAGAGGGTATTAGGGGCCTGGACTGACATTTCTCTGCTGTCTACTGGGCCTCACTATAATCCACATCCTAGAGAATCAGCTAGCCATGATTAGTTTAGCTATGATTGGGGAAATTATAACAACATGAGATGATCAACGCGCGGTAGTGTTTTGGAACTTTAAACGTGTTTGACTATGGGAAAGGATGGTGTTATATCAATGACAATGTGATTAAATTCCTGAGTTTTTGAAATGGCTTTGTTGTAAAAAGGGGAAAAAAAGAACAAAAAAGACAGTTATGACAATGATAGTGTTACGAGAATGACAATGTTATGGGAATGACAATACTTTGAAAACATCTGCAACAGAAGTACGTTTTGCTGTGGTCAAGTGGTCTAGGCCGCTGCCTCCAGTGCATATGTACTGCTGTAGCATGGGTTCAAATCAGGCCACCCATTTCAGCAAACTCTCCTTTACCTCGAACCAAAAGGGTTTTTCAGCTTTCAGCATAGCAGAACCCTTAGAAGAACCCCTTTTGGTTCCAGGTAGAACCCTTTTGGAACCCTTTTTTTTCTAAGAGTGTATCGCTCTCTATCCAATAAACATACAAAGACAAACAAATAAGATAATAATAAGTATGTTTTTCTGTTTTACCAATCAGAATGCTTTCCTCCACCAACCTGTCAGTTTCTAGCCACGTCCTCCTTAGTCTGTGTACTGGGTTACTCTGCAGGGCAGACACGATGGCGTAGAGAGACGAAAAGTTTTTCCTGGCTCTGCATTCCTGTTGAAACACACACAGTGCAGCATTGTCTGAGAATACCTGCCGCCTGGATCAATGGGGTTGTTTGACACTCGCTGTCTGACATGGTCAACTATGTACATTCCTAAAGTGACTTCTCCCATAAAAACCTGTTGATGAGGTGACGTGAGTGTTTTGGCAACAAACCGTGATATCTAGCCTGAGAGTGTGTGTGAGATTGTGTGTGTTCCAAACAAGTTCCTTCACACACACAGGAGCTAGCTAGGCTTTTAGTTGTGAAGGAGAAAGAGGTCTGGCAGTGACTCAGCTTGCTCATGTGTCCATAACAACCTGAGGACGGTGTGTGTGTGTGTGTGTGTGTGTGTGTGTGTGTGTGTGTGTGTGTGTGTGTGTGTGTTTGTGTGTGTGTGTGTGTGTGTGTGTGTGTGTGTGTGAGAGCGTGTAAGCAAGTAAGCAAGAAAGTGTGTGTGATTGTGTGTGCGGAGTCAGCAGGAACAGCCCTGCTGCAAGCTGCTAAGTTACAGGATGGCAGTACTACATCTACTGTGAGCACCTTTATAGAGAGAGGACAGTATAATGCAGAAAGTCAAGTACAGTGTAGTCTTGTTAATGTTTTGAGAAAGACAGCTTAGTATTCTGCTCCCCACTCTCTACTTCAACTCAAAATCCCAAACCTATTGCTGTTGTGCCCTTTAACCTCAAAATTCCTTCCAAACGGGTGTGTGTGGACAATAAAGTTATTATATTGTAATGATGACCGGCTGACCTCTGCCACGCTGATCCATTTCTCCAGGAGGCAGGCTCTCTGCTGGCTGCGGAGCTGCGTGGGCCACAAGCACGAAGCCATCACGGCATTGGCCAGCCGGTTGAACTGGCGTACAGTGGCCCGGACGGACCAACATACACCCTCGCGGCCCTTCTTGTCTCTCTGAGACCACAGGGAGCCCAGGCAGTGGTACGGGACCAGACGCACAAACAGCTCCTGTTAGGAGAGAGTGGGGGAAGAGGTAAGGAGTGAGTGAGTGAGTGAGGGACCGGGATTGAGAGAATTAGAGGTAGAGAGTGAGTAAAGATTGAGAGAGAGAGAGAGAGAGAGAGAGAGAGAGAGAGAGAGAGAAAGATACACAGAGAGAGACACTGAGAGACACCAAGAGAGACAGAGACAGAGAGAGAGACAGACAAAGAGATACACAGAGGGAGAGACAGTCAGACAGGGAGAGAGAGAGAGAGAGAGAGAGAGAGAGAGAGAGAGAGAGAGAGAGAGAGAGCAAAGCCAGGGAGATTGCAAGTGGCAAACATGTCCAGTATGAGTAGGAAAGGGTCAGAGAGACGTAACAATAGAAAAAGAGGAACACAATTAAGACTGTAGTAAAGTGCATGTTCCCATGATCTATATAAGGTTAGGCGGAGTAATGATACTGTAGGGGTCAGAGGTTAAACCCACCGTCTCTATCTTGGTGAGCTGCTCAGCAATCAGCCCAGCAGGGAAGCCCAGGATATTGGTGGGATCAAACTTAGTGGGGTCAGCAGGAGGGCTGGCGATGGTCCTATCTAAATAACAGAGAGGATGCAACACTAATCCCAATGAATGTAGGTCTATATTAACTGATACAAAAGAAAGGCTTATTCAGTCTGGTTGGCAGTGGAAAGACACATCAGGGTGGTCGTTACAGAAGCAGGTTCCACCAGATTTGGATGGTGGACAGCAGAGACAGTGGGAATAGAACACTGAAGATCATCACAGAAAACTCCTGGAAACTATTTGGAGGAGAGTTCTGCCCATATATATCTACGGTTATGCCACCCACAAAATCCTCATATAACCTCAGGTTGGCAGTGCCATGACTGTCATAATCCCAGAGTGTATAGTGACCTGAACTAGAGTCAGGCAGTAGGGCCTGTTCACTGAGCTCCTCTGCCAGTCTGAGGAGGCGACCCCTGATCTCTGTCCCAGAGGGGTCGGAGGGCAGCAGGGGGGCCAGGCGCAGCAGAAGACCAGGCTCTCCCAGAGAGCGGAAGTCCTCAGGATACTCTGACAGCCACATACTGAACACCATACACACCGCTCTGGGAGAGGGAGAGAAGAATGGGAGAAATACAAATGCAAGAAGTGTGCACGCCCACACACACACACACACACACACACACACACACACACACACACACACACACACACACACACACACACACACACACACACACACACACACACACACACACACACACACGAGGGATCATACAGTATATATATAGTATCAGACTCACCTGTTGAAGGGTTGCCTAGTCTGACTCCTTGTACTTTCTCCTGGTGGATGTTGCAATCTGGAGAAAGAGGGAAGAAAAGAGAAAGAAATAGATAGACAAAAGTTCCTTTGAGAGAAAAAAAAGCTGAATAAGAGATGGTTTCTTCTTCACAATGTCTCCTTTCCTTCCCTTGGTCTTTCTACAGCACTTCAAAAACGTTTCGTAACACTACATACAACCGGTGTGCAATGCATTGTTTCCTCTGACTTCCCCACCTGTCGATGAGGATGTCCAGCACTCTCTTGGTGGAGGTAAAGGAGCGATAGGTGGAGAGGAAGATGGTGATGAAGGAGGAGTCTCCCATGGCGAAGGAGTGGAGGAGGTGCTGAACCAGCTTCTCCTCTGTTCCCGCCTTCACACACTGCGAACGAGAGCCGGACTGGAGGGAGAGAGAGAGAGAGATTCATAACAACACTACCATGACAATACAGACTTCCAAAGATAACGTGTAAGGATGTAAGGTGTAATTATACTGTAGTTTCTGTGCATTGTATAATGTTATGTATTCTCACTGTTGCACTGGTGGGGGCGCCATGCTGTTGCTTCACCACTACATTGTATATCACTCCGTCCTCTTTCTCCTCCAACACAGTAGACTGAGGAAGAGAGAAAGAGTATGATTAAGAAAAAAGTACATAAGTACATAATTCATACTCTGGCACAAATCTCCCACTGTCACCAAAATCGAGTTATTCATGTTTATCTCAAGTTGCATTGACCTACCAAATCCAGAGGACAGTACCAAGTTGTCTTCATGGGGGAAGTCTCCCCCTGTGGAATACAATAACATCCAATAAAAATAAGTACTGTCACATGACCAGAACCAGAACCTCAGGTTTTAACATAAAGCCCCGACGTGCCCATGAAGCATATTATGTTATTAGACATGTACAATAATAAACATCAATATTCAGGAGTTTCAAAGGAGTGAAGCAGTTTTAATAGGAAATATCTGAATGGGTTGAAAAGAGAAAAGAAACAAACATGGGTGAAATATCACCAAAAATCTGATAAGGTTGTAAGTGGAGTATGTCTTAATAACGCAAAACAATCCACAGTCAGTTGTAAATGCAGCGAAGCCTATGGATCACAGCATCTTTCATATGTTTTGGAAAACAAACAGCGCATCACTTCAACAGAAAGGATAACATTACATGAAATAAACCGAATACTAGCAAAACAACTGTGACACTGTACTGAAATGACCTGCTCACAGTTTCACTGAGCCATTCCATGAAACAGGCCTACCGTGAGTACAATAGCAATGTACCTGGGGGGGGGGGGGGGGTTAATGGATATATCCGTTTACACTTCCCCTGACATTTACACCCATGAAAATGTGATTTTCCATGCTGAAGAAAATGCATGAGAAAACACAGTGACATCATCGTTAATCTGACATCAACAATCCATACCAGTGACCCAAACAGGAGACCGACATGTAAAACCACAACAACCTCAACACGTTTAGAAGCTATTTAGGGCATTGCCTCCTTTTGCATTAACTTCCCCCTTCAGTTGAGATCCAACCACAATATCCAGGTCAACATATACGTGCAAATGCATTATAATTAAGCACAAAGCAGGTAATTTTGGACCACTGACCAGGCAGTTACGCAACAACTGCTGTTTCCTATAACGTGTCTATCAGTTTCCTGTTTGACATGCGGAGGTGCCTTCAGTAACCACTCATTCAAATCAATTGGAGTACTGAAGGTCCATGCTCAATTAATGTAGTGAAAGGATCTTATTTTGGGCTCCCGAGTGGCGCAGCGGTCTAAGGCACTGCATCTCAGTGCTAGAGGCGTCACTACAGACTCTGGTTGGATTCCGGGCTGTATCACAACCGGACGTGATTGGGAGTCCCATAGGGCGGCGGAGAATTGGCTCAGCGTCGTCTGGGATAGGGTTTGGCCGGGGTAGGCCATCATTGTAAATAAGAATTTGTTCTTAACTGAATTGCCTAGTTTAACAAAGGATGAATAAAAAATCCATAGTCCGTCTATTATCGTGACATAGGTTCAGAACATGTTGGTCTACCTACTGCAGCATGTTTCTGTTGTTGATCTCATGTCTGTTGCTCTTTCTCTTTCCCCCCTATCTGTACCTGATTGACATTGACCCAAAAAAACACAAGTTACCTTTGTCTCGACAAGTCCAGACAGGCTACAAGCCTTTAGCTTCTTTGAGAACTTCACAAGAAAGCCACAAACACCATCTTGTCCACTTTCTTTCATCTGTCTTTTTAGTTTCCTATTGTCTCCTTGACTGTCGTTTTTCAATGACCGAGGGATTGTTTGTCTTTGTCTTTCAGTTTGTCTGGCTCTCGGACTTAACACACATAAACACACCTGAAGCCGTCATTAGGTAGGACCACTCCCTCTGTGTGCCTGCGTCACATGAACACACCCATAACACACACAGAGATAGACGTATACACATACTCACTTACTCACTCGCACCCAGGCACACACTCACTCGCACCCAGACAGGCAGGCAGGCAGGCAGGCAGGCAGACAGACAGACAGACAGACAGACAGACAGACAGACAGACAGACAGACAGACAGACAGACTCTCTCCTTCCCTCTCTCCTACTCTCTTTAACTGTGTGAATGACCTACATGTGTAACTAAACCTGTTTGACTATATCTCTTCCCACAATGAATAGAGTAAATTTAGAGACAGACCTAATTGACTAAACTCATCCTCCATCATCAACATTTCAACAAACCTGCTCTGAGGATCATTACATCCTCTGACACTGACCTGTTAATATGTGACATATGCTAATGACTTCATAAATGTTCCTAGTCAACGAATAAAGCAGGAAGCACGCCCTGTTTACTCAAGGGGCTAACAACACTAGCGGGTGAGCACATGTTGACACACAGGTGAAGACTTTCACAGCCTCACAATGATAGACTGGTTCAGGCTACAGCCTGTTAGCACTAGTAGAAGCTAGGTCTGGCTGTTAGCATGTTAACCAACTGATCTCCTCCTGCAGGGTGGAGGTCAGAGACCTGGCAGTATGGTGCCAGCACAACCACATCTCCCTCAATGTGAGCAAGACAAAGGAGCTGATCATGGACTACAGGAAAAGAAGGGCCGGACAGGCCCCCATTAACATTGACAGGGCTGTAGTGGAGCGGGTCAAGAGTTTCAAGTTCCTTGGTGTCCACATCACCAACAAACTATCATGGTCCAAACATACCAAGACAGTCGTGAAGAGTGTACGACAACACCTTTCCTCCTGACGAGACTGAAAAGATTTGGCATGGGTCCCCAGATCCTCAAAAAGTTCTACAGCTGAACCATCGAGAGCATCCTGGCCAATTGCATCACTGCCTGGTATGGCAACTGCTTGTCAACCAAGTCATAGACTGTTCTCTCTGCTACCGCACGGCAAGCGGTACAGGGGCACCAAGTCTAGGTCCAAAAGGCTCCTTAACAGCTAAAGACTGCTGAACCCCCCCCCCCCCCCCCCCCTTGTTTTTACACTGCTGCTACTCGCTGTTTATTATCTATGCATAGTCACTTTACCCTTACCTAGATTTACAATTACCTCGACTAACCTGTGCCCCCGCACCAGCATCGAGTCAATATAGCCTCGTTATTGTTATTTTATTGTGTTACTTTATTTTTTACTTGAGTTCTTTTAGTAAATATTTTCTTAACTCTATTTCTTGAGCTGCATCGTTGGTTAAGGGCTTGTAAGTAAGCATTTCATGGTAAGGTCCACCTATTGTATTCGGCAGTTGTGAAAAAAGTCATACTTGAGTAAAAGTGAAGATACCTAGAAAATGACTCAAGTAATAGTAAAAGTCACCTAGTAAAATTCTACTTGAGTAAAAGTCTAAAAGTATTTGGTTTATAATATACTTAAGTATTAAAAGTAAAATAATAAATCATTTTCAAACCAGATGGCCCCATTTTCTTGTTTTTATTTTATTTATGGAAATCCATTTACATCATTTACAAACAAAGCATGTTGGTTAGTGAGTCCGCCAGATCAGAGGCAGTAGGGGTGACCAGGGATGTTTGTTTGATAAGTGTGTGAATTTGACTATTGTCCTGTCCTGCTAAGCACTCAAAATGTAACGAGTACTTTTGGGTGTTAAGAAAAATGTATGGAGTAAAATGTACAATATTTTCTTAAGGAATATAGTGAAGTAAAAGTAGTCAAAAATATAAATAGTAAAGTACAGATACCCCCAAAAAAGACTTAAGTACTACTTTAAAGTATTTTTACTTAAGTACTTTACACCATTGGTATCCGGCGCCTGTGACAAATAAAATGTGATTTGAACTCTAGCTAGCATAGACTACTAGCCTTTGTTAGCCTGTGTAGCTCTGTTTACCAGCATCTATAACCACACTGTCTGCACACATATGACTCTATGCAACAGACAGAAGGAAGGTTGTGTAAATACATGGACTGCAAACCAGTTGAAGATGATTTATAGCCTTGGTTTATTCACCTTAATGTACACAGAAAGAATATAATACACAGGACTTGTCATCAATGCTAGCCTACATCAGGTCACACAAAACAGTGACTACAGGCTTTGTACTGTAGGCCTACAGTAGCACTGTGCATTCAACTAATCAGGGTGTTACAAACTAGGCTAACAGCACAGTCGCTGTTTCTAAGAGACTTCAGTTGTAAAAGTAAGGCAAAATACAACTTGTTTACATTTTTAACATAGGTCTACTGTAGGCCTACTTTTCTATGGTATTATGTTTTTGTCTCAAGCAGTAGGTCTAAGGTTAAGTTTAACCACAACTCTTCCTGGTACAGTTACCTACAGTAGAACCACTTACTTGGGACCATCCGTGTCAACCTCAACCAACCACAATCACCACATCTCAGTCTGTGAGTGGCGATGGAACAGGGAGGCACCAATGAGGATGTCTAATATTGTGGCATGTAACAATCCCTACAGTGTTTCTGTTCTACCAAATGCACAAAACCTTTGAATCTGTTTGAGTGCATTTTCCCCAACAATCAATACAAGGACTTGGCTGCTCCGCTGTAAGGAAAAGCTGGCTCACGGAGCAGATGATAATAATCATGGGAGTAAGTGGCTGAGGTTCATTCCATGAGAAACATCTTGATAAGGAAATTTGCTTGACTCTCCTCAGATACCGCATCATTCAAATCTCCCATTTTGTCTGCTCATGTTTACAGATTTTGTCCAATGTTTTCTTTCGTTTGCCCACTTTTTCCATCGCTGCTAGTTTAACTCATCGCTGCTAGTTAACTCAATGTTTATACTCTTTATGTGGAACCTCTCTCATGATTCAACATGCTCCTTGTCTCTATATTTCCATCTTTTCTCTCCATAGAGGAAGTACATAATGAGTGGAGACAAACACAGGAAGCACAACGTGCGGTTGTGACGAGCTGCTATTTTTTCTCTTTCTCTTTTCCTCACAACCCGGCCTCCTCTGACCACTACGATAGGCATCGGTGCAGGGGGGGAAAGCAGGAAGAGCCTCACAATCTCTCAATCTCCCCCCCCCCTGTCTTTACACAGTCTCAAGTTCTACTTCTGTCACTTATTCGTCAACATCAGACATTTTGGGCTATGTCTCTTTAAATAAGTATTGTTGTTATACAGTATGATCAAATGGGTATGTGAGCAAATGGGAGCGTATTGTCATGTGAAAACCTAATCTCACCGCTGAAACCAATATTGTTGACTACTTTACACAGCAGTACAATTGGGGCTCGTAAATATATCCTCTGAAGTTTTATTTAAAGATGCCTATTGTTTGTTTTTTTGCTCCCTACTCTCCCTCTCAGGCTCCCACCCCTTCCTTCCCCACTCTTCTTCTCACGCTTTCATCTGTGCATCCCATGGTACCCTCTCTACTCTTTAAAGTGAGCGCTGGTGGTATTCTAGAGCTGCTCTATTTCCTTATATCAAAGTCTTATCTGAAATCCCTTTTAAATCTTTGGTTCATAAGGTTGTTTTAACTATCAGGGTCATATTGGCAAGACACTTAGTTGTTTTTGTTCAGAATGAATATTCAGTAGACTATATGGGTCACCACAGCACTATATGACAAACCATAGGCCCCATTTTAAGATACGTGGAAATACTACTGAAATGATTCCACCAAGCTACAGTATACCAGCAAAACAAATGTTGCTGCTGGTAGCTCATATCTATGAAACCTGACCTAAAGAACATGTTGCCCTGTGTGGAAAAGTTTCATTGCCTGCAGGGGGGGATGGATTGTCATTGTGAGGCCTGACCCCATTGTCTAAATCCATTCACATGCATCTAAGTTTCCCTCATTAAAGAGTGAACAAGTGGCTTGATTCAATTCCACTTGATAGAATATCCTCTGAAACCCGGCCTATGATATCTGAGTGGAGTGGGGGATGTGGCAGCTGTACAACACACAACACATAGACCCACTGGCTGGTGGCCACCCATGGATTATTTAACACGAGACACATAGTACAGTGGTCATGTCATGTGACACAAACAGAGCAAGAGGGAAGTTACCACTGCAGCTGGTGCCTGAGTCAGTGTGACTTCTTTTTATAGCCCCGGGGAGTTTCTTGAGACTGCATGCTAAGTGAAGTCAAAGCCAATGAGACGAGCATCATGTGCACTACGCACTAAAGCCAAGTAGCAAGTGTATGAGAGTTAGTCAGTGGAAAATGATGGAGTTAATTGACATGTAATTAAGAGACAATCAAATAAATGGCAATCACGTTTTCATCTTAATTTGAACTGATACGGTCTGCAATTATTGGGTGAATATAATGATTTGTCATATCAAAGTGATGACATTACATTGGCCTAAGTGTCATACAATTGTGGCCCCCTCCCAGTTAGGGGGAGTGATGAGCTCTACAGCAGTCTCACAACTCAATTGCTGGTTGAAAACTGTTTTCTGCTCCCAAAAGATAGAATTTGTAGATAATTGGCCCTCTTTCTGGGACTCACCCACAAACAGGACCAAGCCTGGCCTGTTGAGGAGTGACGGACTCCATCCTAGCTGGAGGGGTGCTCTCATCTTATCTACGAACATTGACAGGGCTCTAACTCCCCTAGCTCCACAATGAGATAGGGTGCAGGCCAGGTAGCAGGCTGTTAGCCAGTGGAGCTTAGTGGAGTCTGCCACTAGCACAATCAGTGTAGTCAGCTCAGCTATCCCCATTGAGACCGTGTCTGTGCCTCGACCTAGGTTGGGCAAAACTAAACATGGCGGTGTTCGCCTTAGCAATCTCACTGGAATAAAGACCTCCTCCATTCCTGCCATTATTGAAAGAGATTGTGATACCTCACATCTCAAAATATGGCTACTTAATGTTAGATCCCTCACTTCCAAGGCAGTTATAGTCATTGAACTAATCACTGATCATAATATTGATGTGATTGGCCTGACTGAAACATGGCTTAAGCCTGATGAAGCCTGATGAATGTACTGTGTTAAATGAGGCCTCACCGCCTACTCAATCACTTTTTATAGCTACTGTTTACAGGCCTCCTGGGTCATATACAGCGTTCCTCACTGAGTTCCCTGAATTCCTATCGGACCTTGTAGTCATAGCAGATAATATTCAAATGTTTGATGACTTTAATATTCACATGGAAAAGTCCACAGACCCACTACAAAAGGCTTTCGGAGCCATCATCGACTCAGTGGGTTTTGTCCAACATGTCTCCGGATCTACTCACTGCCACAGTCATACTCTGGACCTAGTTTTGTTCCGTGGAATAAATGTTGAGGATCTTAAAGCTTTTCCTCATAATCGTGGACTATCGGACCACCATTTTATTATGTTTGCAATCGCAACAAATAATCTGCTCAGACCCCAACCAAGGATCATCAAAAGCCGTGCTATAAATTCTCTGACAACCCAAAGACTCCTAGATGCCCTTCCAGACTCCCTCCGCCTACCCAAGGACATCAGAGGACAAAAATCAGTTAACCACCTAACTGAGGAACTCAATTTAACCTTGCGGAATACCCTAGATGCAGTCGCACCCCTAAAAACAAAAACATTTGTCATAAGAAACTAGCTCCCTGCTATACCAGAAAATACCCGAGTTCTGAAGCAAGCTTCCAGAAAATTGGAACGGCCAATTTAATCATGGCCTCTAAACCTTCAAGCTGCATACTGGACTCTATTCCAAATAAACTACTGAAAGAGCTGCTTCCTGTGCTTGGCCCTCCTATGTTGAATATAATGAACGGCTCTCTATCCACCGGATGTGTACCAAACTCACTAAAAGTGGCAATAAATAAAGCCTCTCTTGAAAAAGCCAAACCTTGACCCAGAAAATATACAAAAATATCGGCCTATATCGAATCTCCCATTCCTCTCAAAAAAATTTGAAAAAGCTGTTGCACAGCAACTCACTGCCTTCCTGAAGACAAACAATGTATATGAAACGCTTCCGTCTGGTTTGAGACCCCATCATAGCACTGAGACTGCACTTGTGAAGGGGGTAAATTACCTTTTAATGGCATCAGACTGAGGCTCTGTATCTGTCCTCGTGCTCCTAGACCTCAGTGCTGCTTTTGATACCAGTCTCCGCCTGGTTGGTTCCCCTCTCTCCACTGGGATTCTCTGCCTCTAACCCTATTACATGGGCTGAGTCACTAGTTTACTGGTGCTCTTCCATGCCGTCCCTAGGGGGGGTGCTTCACTTGAGTGGGTTGAGTCACTGACGTGATCTTCCTGTCCAGGTAGGCGCCCCCCCTTGGGTTGTGTTGTGGCAGAGATCTTTGTGGGCTATACTCGGCCTTGTCTTAGGATGGTAAGTTGGTGGTTGAAGATATCCCTCTAGTGGTGTGGGGGCTGTGTTTTGGCAAAGTGGGTGGGGTTATATCCTGCCTGTTTGGCCCTGTCCGGGGGTATCGTCGGACGGGGCCACAGTGTCTCCCGACCCCTCCTGTCTCAGCCTTCAGTATTTATGCTGCAGTAGTTTATGTGATGGGGGGCTAGGGTCAGTCTGTTATATCTGGAGTATTTCTCCTGTCTTATCCGGTGTCCTGTGTGAATTTAAGTATTCTCTCTCTAATTCTTTCTCTCTCTCTCTCTTTCTCTCTCTCTCTCTCTCTCTCTCTCTCTCTAATTCTCTCTTTCTTTCTCGCCCTTGGACCATGCCTCAGGACTACCTGGCCTGATGACACCTTGCTGTCCCCAGTCCACCTGGCCGTGCTGCTGCTCCAGTTTCAACTGTTCTGCCTGCGGCTATGGAACCCTGACTTGTTCACCGGACGTGCTACCTGTCCCAGACCTGCTGTTTTCAACTCTCTAGAGACAGCTGGAGTGGTAGAGATACTCTGAATGATCGGCTATGAAGAGCTAACTGACATTTACTCCTGAGGTGCTGACCTGTTGCACCCTCGACAACCACTGTGATTATTATTACTTGACCCTGCTGGTCATCTATGAACATTTGAACATCTTGGCCATGTTCTGTTATAATCTCCACCTGGCACAGCCAGAAGGGGACTGGCCACCCCTCATAGCCTGGTTCCTCTCTAGGTTTCTTCCTAGGTTCTGGCCTTTCTAGGGAGTTTTCCCTAGCCACCGTGCTTCTACACCTACATTGCTTGCTGTTTGGGTTTTTAGGCTGGGTTTCTGTACAGCACGTTGTGACATCAGCTGATGTAAAAATGGATTTATAAATCCATTTATAAAACATTTGATTGATTGATAAATTAAGTAGTATAATATCTCACAAACACAATCTTTCCTATAAAAGAGGCGAGAATTTAAATGGAAACAATTATCTGCGTACTTTAGGGTTGAAAAGGAGTAAAACCCAGACATTAGTGACATAACAACAAGTCTGTGTGAGTATAGAATAACCCAGTAATAATGGACTGCCACAACTAGTCTGATAAAACCTTTACAGCCTCTGTCTCGGCCAATGGAACATAAACAAAGGTTATACATCATGAGAAAAACATGCATGCTGTCAACCTGTCCAGGTTTGCACACTTTCAAAACAACCAACACAACCCTTTCTGTTTTAGGGGAATTCAACTGGATATAAATCAATTATATTAGAAAATACATGTAATATGGTCATAAAAGTTATGCTCAAGAAAGCAACATCTTAGCAAAAATGTTACAGTAGTCTACTTGAAAATCTCAAGACATGAGCATTATATTCAATGCTTGGTGGTCAAACATCATCTAATTCACTGGCATGCCTTGATGGAAAGTACCTCCTCTTTAGTGTCCGTCTTCGAAATCAAAACGACTGAAATCCCTGAGGTTCTTTGAAAACCAACCGACCGCATCTGCTGTTTACTCAAGGAACTGGTAGGGGAGCCCTGTTACCACGGTTTCACAGACCACCGCTCTAATACCCTAACCCCCTACCCTGGTTGGTCTGAGGAATGTGATCATTAAAGCTTGATGGTGAGTTGGTTATTTGAATCAGCTATGTAGTGAAACCAAAAACCAAAATGTGCACCCAGGGGGGCCCCAGGACAGTTTCTGTATCAAATCAGCCATTTGTTAGATTCCCCATAGATGAATTTATTTAATATGAGACCACTGGAGAAAGTTTACAGGAAACAGTGCCCTCCATAACTTTACTGGTATTAAAGTGCAACTGCACCTTGATGTATCCTTCATCACAATTTTCTTCACCTTTATTTAACTAGGCAAGTCAGTTAAGAACAAATTCAAATTTTTAATGACAGCCTAGGAACAGTGGGTTAACTGCCTTGTTCAGGGGCAGAACAACAGATGTTTACCTTGTCAGCATAGGGATTTGATCTGGCAACCTTTTGATTACTAGTCCAACACTCTAACCACTAGAATACCTGCCGCCCCAGATGAAACTACTACTGCAGTTAATTGCTGTGAATTAGTTACTTACAGTACATGTTCCTAATCAAGTTAATCAAATATAAAATCACTTCCAACCTCAGAGGAGTCCAGTCCAGTACTCTCAGTCACTTGTGCTGATTGGCTGCTGAGGCGAACATCGTCAGACACTAAAGGCCGGTAGCCAATGAGGGGTACATCCCTTGACTCCACCCCTGGCAGGTCCATCCCACCTGTTCGCATACTACGAGGGATCATGGTGCCGACGGCTAGAGACACAAAATAAACAATAGGCACTTAAGGGGTTAATTGGTTATAATTTCAATTTTCTACTCAGAAAATGAGAGTCAAGGGCACAGGACCAACATAATTTTATAGTTCATGGACTTTAACTCGGAAAAGCATAAAAAAATTAAACACAATATACTGTACAATAAACACTGTATACTGTACAATAAAAATAATTGTGTACCAAAGCTTTGGTGGTAGCAGTTTATTTGTTTACATGATGATTTATATTTCATGCTGCCCTGCTCCAGCATTGAATTTGAATGCCAGCTCTTCCTTCCTTTTCCCTTCTCCCTCCCTGAGATGTGGATTGCCATGATGATGGAAATCTAGAAAACACTGTTACACCGTAGGGCAGGAGGAGGATGTTGACACGTACCACTATTTAATTTAATTTAACTAGGCAAGCCAGTTAAGAACAAATTCTTCTTTTCAGTGACAGCCTAGGAACAGTGGGTTAACTGCCTGTTCAGGGGCAGAACGACAGATTTGTACCTTGTCAGCTCGGGGATTTGAACTTGCAACCTTTCGGTCCTTCAGTCCAACTCTCTAACCACTGGCTACCCTGCCGCCCCATTTGACTATATATATTTAGAGACAGCAGATATTCATGTGACCATGCATTGCTGATTCACATTAGTGAAACTGTTTCAGGACATATTTTGCCAAGCAAGTGTGGTGTAGGTTACTGTATATGAATGTACAGCATATGGATATGTCAGAAGACTTCCTGTTCTTGTATGGTTCATGTCATTACTTCAGTAATGATGCTAAAGGTGTTTAAATAGGTGGAACAAACATTTTATGCTTACTCTTTATCTGTATAATTAAGGGTTTGCTATTGTTATTTTATTTTACTGCTGCTCTTTAATTATTTGTTACTTTATTTCTTATTCTTTTAGGTATTTTTCTTAAAACTGCCTTGTTGGTTATTAAGGACGTGTAAGTAAGCATTTCACTGTAAGGTCTACACCTGTTGTATTCGGCACATGTGACAAATACAATTAGATTAGATTTGGGCTACCTGTTATACATCGCTTTTTGTCTGTGAAATGAAATGCACTTTTCAACCCTACATGCATTGTTATACAATAGGCTTATATGGAACACTAATCAACTCAATCACATCATCTTTGGAAACACGGTACTAAACTTTGAAGTGTATCTCAGTCTTGAGGGCCTACATATAATTAGGCCTAGTGTTATTAAATATATATATATATATATATATATATATATATATTGGTTATAGGAAAACATATCTGTAAAATGTGTCTGAATACTGACTGTTAGTTTGTCATCATAAACAACCAACGGTTATCCACTGGTCTGAATAACTTCCATTCATGACATTGCTGCCTTTTTGAGGAAGGTAAACATTACATGTTGGTCTGCATGAGTGAGTCCACACTGTAACTAGGCTACAGATGGTCACACCCCAATTGCATATGTTCTCTTTCAATTCAACCAACCGATGGGTGGTGCTGTATTGACTTCTCAACCAAATTGTGTTCACCTTCAATCATAGGAAACAAGACACTATAGGGGTTAAGCGGAATATGATGATAAAGTTTGCGTGTAAAGCATTTGTTTCTTTAGTAACCAAATACACAAGGTTTAGGTCTATTTGTAGAAGGCCATATATATTAAATGTTATGAGGGCCCTGCAATTAAAGATGAAATTACAAAATGTCATTCATGTCAATACCGTATAAACGAACTTACTGAATGTTGCGTGTCCAACTACGGTCAGCTAAATTCCGCCAGCATTGGATAGCTGTAGTGTTTGCCGCCGTGGAATATACCGTTACCGGTTAGTGGACGAATGTCGCGCCCATCCGTTCCAGCACCGACGTCGGAAGAGAGTCTCTCACCCCCTCTATCAGTATCAGTGTCCCCCTCTGGTCGCCTGTCAAGCTTCTAGTGCTGATAGCAGCACTGAGCACATTCGTGTGCCGCACACTCCCTCACTGCTTTCTGTGCTCTGACGGCGCAGTTCCTGTAGACGTGTGCTCAGTGCGTTTAGCAACATAGCCTACACTTGTCTCACTGGCTGAGAGAGGGGGGAAAAGTGGTCGTCTTGGAAATATAGTCTATTTGGACTGTGTGTTTGGTGTACAATATCAAAAATGTCAAGTCATCTATGGGCTCCTAAAATTAGGGTTTAAGAACAAAACCAATAATTCCCTATGGAAAGCACACACACACACACACACACACGTGATTGAACCTAATATTTTATCTGCTCGATTTTAAAAACATTTTCTTTTGGCTATCTGCCACCTTTTTTTCTCCAATGCTGACAGTAGCGGAAAACATTTCCTAAAGGAAATTGAACCAAACACTGCTGGAAGGCATTACAGTGTGTCATGTCCATAGGGGCCACAAGGGTATGAGCCCCCTCAGATTTGTCCTTCTTTTTCCTTTTCTTTTTTTCATGTAAAAAAAAAAGGTTCCTTCCAAGGTGCTCCACAGAGTACAGATATGCTAAGCAGAAAGCTGGATACTCTAGTTCAGGGATCATCAACTAGATTCAGCCGCGGGACGATTGTCACGTTCTGACCTTAGTTCTTTTGTTATGTATTTGTTTTAAGTATGGTCAGGGCGTGAGTTGGGTGGATTGTCAATGTTCTTTTTTCTATGATTTTGGATTTCTGTGTTTGGCCTGGTATGGTTCTCAATCAGAGGCAGCTGTCAATCGTTGTCCCTGATTGAGAACCATACTTAGGTAGCCTGGTTTCACTTTTGAGTTTTGGGTGCTTATTTTCTGTTCTGTGTTTTGTTTCACCGTTCAGGACTGTTCGTTTTGTCGTTTTATTGTGTTGTTCAGTGTTCAGTATTTCTTATTAAAACAAGATGAACACTTAAAAAATTTTGAGCGGATGGTCAGGGTGCCAGAACACAATTAAAAATCAAATCTAGACTGCAAATTGACCACAAGAAGCACAACAGCAATTTAAAACCTGGCTTACATTTGCATACCATCACATATATCTCTCTATTATGCATGGTAATACATTGGAACAGATTTCCAAAATGAAAATCGCTTGGAGCTGATTTGCTGACCCCCCCCCCCCCCCCCCCCCCCCCCCCCCAAATTCGTTCTGTTGAGGAACCCTGCTCTAGTGTGTGTGTAGTCAGTATCGTCAGTGGAGGAGCAGAGAGAGAGTGTAGAGTAACACACATAGCGTTTCCTTTGATTTTATCTGCCAGCGATGGACTCGTAGGAGGAATGTTTGTAAATGAATTTGATCAATCTATTTAGACTATTGATCCTTCTTGATGAATAAATAAAACAAAAATGTTTTATTTCTCTGTAATACTAGCCACTTAGCAATTTTATGAAGTTAGCTTTCACTAGCCAGCTAGATACACTACATGGCCAAAAGAATGTTAACTCCACTTCAAATTAGTGGATTCGGCTATTTCAGCCACACTCGTTGTTGACAGGTGTATAAAAATCGAGCACACCGCCATGCAATCTCCATAGACAAACATTGGCAGTAGAATGGCCCATATTGAAGAGATCAGTGTCTTTCAACGTGGCACCGTCATAGGATGCCACCTTTCCAACAAGTCAGTTTGTCAAATTTCTGCCCTGCTATAGCTGCCCCGGTTGTGAAGTGGAAACATCTAGGAGCATCAACAGCTCAGCCACAAAGCGGTAGGCCACACAAGCTCACAGAACAGGACGTCTGAGTACTGAAGTGCGTAAAAATCATCTGTCCTCGGTTGCACCACTCACTACCGAGTTCCAAACTGCCTCTGGAAGCAACGTCAGCATGAGAACTGTTCGTTAAGCAACATTAAGGCATTTATATACAATTTCAAATATTGCATAATTCATAACACTTTACCGAATACATTTAGTGTGTTCCCTCAGGCCACTACTCCACTATCACATATTTACAATTCAACATCCGTGTGTAGAGTGCGTATCTTATCATGTGTATGTGTGCCTGTGCCTGTGCCAGTGTTTGTGTTTCTTCACAGTCCCCGCTGTTCCATAAGGTGTATTTTTATCTGTTTTTGTAATTACATTTTACTGCTTACATGAGTTACTTGATGTGGAATAGAGTTCCATGTAGTCATGGCTCTCTGTAGTACTGTTCACCTCTCATAATCTGTTCTTGATTTGGGGACTGTGAAGAGATCTCTGGTGGCATGTCTTGTGGGGTATGCATGGGTAGCTACCAAGCCATTTCAGGCTATTAATCAAGTCAGAGAAGCTTGTCTAACTATCTTAGCTAGCATGCCTGCTGGCAAGGTTGCTAGACTTTAGAAAAGCAAGCAATTACTAATGACTCAAATTCCTTTCAATCTTTTACCCAGATTTTAGTGGAGATGCAGAGAAGCATATTTATGGCTATGATACTCTATACCCGTGTGGTAGTTGTACTAAACTCCTAAGGTATAAAAGGTCTTGAAGAATCAATGTGCATCGTTCATTAAAATAACAATTGAATAGTTAAAGATGTATGCTTAGATAACCTATTCAGATAAATATATTTTTAACATAGTCATAATTATTATGGCTCTAGATTGAAGGAAAAACATTTTCAGGTGTTTGAAAAATGCAAAATGCTCCAACTCAGGGGGACGACGACAACCCCCTTCTATAATAATGGGTGCATAACCAAAGTTCCCTCATGACCAAAGTTCCCTCATGACCAAAGTTCCCTCTAAGCTGTGTGTTTGCAGGCTTGCAGTATCCCTGAGACTGCCACACAGAAAGAAGAAATATGAGCCCATGGAGAGAAGCAAAAGATTGAACTTCATTCAACTTTCTAGAGTTTTCCCTGTTAGTTAACACTATTAATATTTCCCTTTACTGTGGCAATGGTGATTGAATCAATGCAATATTAGCCACTTTCAATGCAACATACCAAAACAAAACAAACCATAGTAAAACTAACTTTGCAAGAGATTTTGCTGTAGGCAAAACACATCAGAGTAGGATTCTATTACATTGACACGCATGACTCAGCCCGTACTCTAAACAGACCTGTGCGGCATAACCAATCAGAGCTGCAGTAGGCCTATATGCAAATAGACAATTCCATATATGGATCTGTGCCATTTAATTTGAACTGAACTGTGTTTACAGCATGAGCTATCGTGAGTAGATGTGCTTGTTTTGAGATCAAGGTGAGAGTTACATGTAGCCATGTGAGCACATTTTGTTAATATCCTTTGCTAGTTAGTGAGTTAGCACAGTTCTAGATCATTTGTAGTCAGCAATAGGGGAGTGATTGCTTCCTACAAGAGCACAAAACGTGTACAATTCTAGACTTCTTTGAAAAACTAGCCAGGCAAACAGCAATTATTTTGTCTTAAAGGGGCAGTGTTGTATTTTGAGGCATGCTTGAATAAACTCTTGTTGCCAATAGGCAGGGGGTAGCATAATGTCTGTTTCTCTGTAATGTAATGGTATGGGAATAATAATGCATTTTATTTTGTAAAGTGGTTTCTTGCATCAAACAATACAACAACATTTTCAGTCACCTCCTTGTCTGAAGGACAAGTGGATTAACAGGTTCTTGTCAAGCCCTGTATGTTTTTTCCCCAAAAGTCTCATGGAATGTAGACCTACATTGAACAGCACACAATGGCTGCTACTATAGGCAGAATGATTAAACAGCTATTTCCATGTTAATATGCTATGGGATGCTTTTTCTTCATTGTTTTTGATGGTAGGCCACTCTGGTAGGCCTACATTATAATCAAATAGCCACAGTAGTCTACTTGGACACTGTTAAAACTGTAACTTAAAGTGGGTACAGCCTCAGTGCTCATAGTAAATGTTCACAATGTTCATGTTTGCGCTCATCAGACCTGAAATTTGCTCAGTGCTCAATTAGAGGGAACATTGTCCATGACACCCCTGGATGTAGTATCACATTATCCTAATAATGGTGCTTGTTTCCTTCTTTCTCTGTAAGCTTACTCTAATATTCTACTATTGACACTAGCCACACTGAGCTTTTATCAGAAGCTCACTGAGTTTTTATCAGAAGCTCATGACTGTCTCCTTCCCCTCCTCTCTGTCTCATGACAGAACTGCTCACAAAGCCCCGGCTGTGTGTGTGAGAGGCATCTTTATTCCAAAAGGGAGAGCACATGAAAGGCATCAAGTTGTCACCCTTATGACCTCTGCACAAGCCCCGTATTAACATGAATAGGGGTCATTTTTTCCTTCTGTGATGATACTTAAGTTGGGCTAACGGGCTCACTATCCTTTTTTTGGTAAATAGTGAATCTTGCTGTGAGACTGCTAGAAGCATAATTCCGCTTTGCCATTATTCAAAGTGATCCTCATCCAAATGCTAATGATACATTTCGAAATATCTCTGTCATCACACAGTTATGTGAATTGAACTGTAGTTCAGCTAAATGCCACCACTGCATTTTTATTAGCCTACCATTACACTACAGTACTGACAAAGCAGTGCATTAGAAGGTGTAGTGTGCTCGCCATCTAGTGTTGCCAATGGAAACTCATCCTTTAGAAATGCCAGTGGCCATTTTGAGCACAAAATTACCATATGCTTGATAAATTAAAATGACAACAACAAGCAAATGAACAAAATACATATCATCTAACGATAAAAATAACATATGAAACACCTCATCACTTGTTGCTTTGACTATTAAACTATAGGTCATGTTGCCTACTCGTAGAATTGTCAGTGCTAAGTTAAGGTATGACACTTAAATGCCCTTTAATCTTCCGTTCATAAATGATACACATGAACATGTGTGACATTTCCAGGGCTCCTAAATTAACCAATGGTAAATGAGTAAAATTGTTACTCATTCTGACATTGGTTATTACCATGTTATGTTATCACCCAGTTGTTGTGAGAATTGAAAGCTTGTGTGACCAGTGATATTCATGGTGATAGTGAGCAGAGACAAGTGGTGATGACATTACTGAGCGTAGGTATATATTACCCGAGCAGTAAAGAATAGATGATTGATCATAGATAACCAATATTTCACACACAGTATGTATATTAAGAGGAAATGTATAGGACAATTATAGACTATTGTAAATCACATTCATCAATTCCCTTTGATGACTACAGTGACAAGTGCTCAAAGTAATCCAATCCTTAAATGATCCTTAATTACTTAGGCATAGTAGGCTAGCTTTGTATAGTCCAAAACCTGAAAATAGGCTTATCTGGCAAGGGGACCACAAAGACTGCACAAAGTAACTCTATATAAACAATCACAATGTTTAATATACATATTGTATATTGCAGCCTAGGCTATATAATCAAAATGTGTAGTAATTTTAAGAAATTTGATCATTTATGATTACATTATGATTATAGTTTTATTTTAGCTGGAAGGAAATAAAAATGCTTACTATAGCAAGAAAACTATTTATTGTGCAATTTACTGAATGGGGAAAAAAAGGGAAAAAAAGTGAATAACACGTGTGAGCGCAGCTCCCACTAGCCCTTCTAAAACTTTCTCCAGGACTCCAAACTTGCAGCACACTTCTTCGGGAGGTACCAATTAACTTCCACTAATTGCCCACTTAAACTCCAGCGACTATCGTCGTCGGCTGATTTTTAGCGGGCTTTTATCACAATTTGGTTAATTCTTCAGAAAACACAGTTTGCCTTGTCATAACGGTTTAGAGGTAATTTCTTCGGATGTTAAGGTGTTCCCGCCGCCGTTGACCCGGTCCCCACTATCTCCCTCCCACTCTATCTCTCGGTGTTTTATGTCTGCGTCACAACAAGTCGGTCGAGAAAGAGGCAGGGATGATGGCGTCTCTCGCGGGTTGATTCGCGTGCTGCTCTGACAAACACGCTTAATAGCATCAGTAGGTGGAGAAAAGAGAGCAAATGCACCGGAACATGACGAAACTACGTCGCGGAGGACAGATAGACCATACAGACCGAGAGAAAGACCGACGTACCGACGGTGTCTCACTGACGACTTGACAGACATACGCGCTTGGCACAGACACATACATGCACATCCACTTTGGCACACACGTAGGCTTCACATCCAACCGGGCAGTAATTGAGACGAGAGGAAAACAGAAGGGAGAAAATATTTCATGTCAAGCCGGCACAGGAATCGCTGTGACCCCAACGGAGAGGAGTTCGACTTGACAGGTAGCAATGGCTCTCTGTTCATCCAGCAACACTGTCTATGTTAATTTTTATTGATCTGAAAACGCTATTATGTATCATGTGTCTCTTTGACTTGAGTGCCTGCACTGGAACAACCGCTGGATGTGCAGAGATTATGTCCATAGGCTACAGCGATTCCTTTCTATTCAAGTTTGTCGTTTTCGATTTTCAAAGAGGATACAACACAGAAGTGCATGAGAAAGCAAAGTATAGAGGCGTACAGTGGTGTTACAATCAAACTACAGTGCAGTCATCATGCAGTGGTGAATGCATTTTCTCACATGTGTTGTCATAATGGTTTGTCCTGCTCCATGCATGGGCATTTACACTCATCATTAAATCTGCTGGATTCTGACTGTGGCTATGCTGGGTTTGTGAGAATGCAACCCCTTATCCACTCCAGCCCAGTGCCCATGGAACGATAAGGCCATAAACCTCTGTCGGCAATGGCAGCAAAGTATCCAGTAAATAAATTGGATTTCCATTTCACATGAGCCCCCTCGTCTTCCTCACCCCTTCTCTCTCTATCTCTCTCACTTCTCTTCAGGATGGGGGGAGTAAGTGAAGGGGATGATGTGTTAGCTCGATGGAGTGATGGACTACTGTACCTCGGCAATGTGAAAAGAGTAAGTGTGTGTGTGTGTGCGTACGTGCATGCATGTGCGCATTTGGAAAGTATTACATTTAGGTTTGAGTGAACAATTCCACTCTGTTTCCATCCCTCTCCTCAGGTAGATGGAGTCAAGCAATGTTGTCTGGTGAGGTTTGAGGACAACTCGGAATTCTGGGTCCTAAGAAAAGACATTCACTCTTGTAAGACTTACAACTTACTCTTGTTTTCCTCAGTTAACACAAAACATTTTAATAGAGGGGTTTTGGGCACTGTGGAATTACTTTTGAAAAAAGGAAATATCCCCTAAAATGTTGATACAAATATTTCATACATATCTGCTCTTTCTATAGAAAGGGGGCTAATTGAGGATGCTCCAACTATTATCATATTTGAATAATCTTTACTTTTACCCTACCTTGATTCACTTCAGGGAGATTAAAGAAATTCATAAAATGTTTTTAGATTTTTCTCTCAGCTTTGAAAAGTTTGTTCTTAATTTGATGCTCTCTCTCCATTCCGATCCATTGTAGTTCAAAAGAATGTTGCGCAATTAATGTCTCTAGTCAAGGTTGAAATACAACATTCCCTGGAAATATTGGCAATTCTGATGGGGTACTTTTAGGTGTAATTGGTGTATTTATGAATTTATTAGTGTAATGACTCCATAGGGAAATGGCGCCCCCACGTAGGTAGTGTAAAGTGGAGGGAAGCACAGCCAAATATCCACATGTCAAAAGGAGTGAAATCTGAAAGGGTGCAGGAGACCTTGAAATCAATGAAGTGGCAACGAAATGAATCAATATACATAAATTAACACTGTTGAGTGATCTCTCTCTCTTTCTCCCCCTCTCTCTGATACTCACTCATTTTCTCTCTTGCTTAAGTCTCAGTTGGAGTGGAAGAAGTTTGCTGTGTCTGTGATGCCCCGCCTCTTAAAGAACCTCTCATCAATTGTCTTAAATGTCGTCACGGTAAGATAACACAGCATGTTATGTACTCTTCATACAGGTATTTTCAAAGAATAATGACGGATAGGCACAACTATTTTAAATAACGTTTTAAAAAACAATGGCATCTATTTTTTGTCTTCAGGTTTTCTACCAGATAATATACACTGAGTGTACAAAACATTAGGAACACCTTCCTAATATTGAGTTGCAACCCTTTTGCCCTCACAATAGCCTCAGTTGTTGGGGGAAATGGACTCTACAAGGTGTCGAAAGCGTCCCACATAGATGCCGTCCCTATGTTGATCTCAATACTTCCCAGAGTTGTGTCAAGTTGGCTGGATGTCCTTTGGGTGGTGGACCATTCTTGATACACACAGGAAACTGTTGAGTGTGAAAAACCCAGCAGCGTTGCAGTTTCTAATGTTTTGTACACTCAGTGTATAATATCTCATGAAAAGAGACAAGGAAAAGGCCTCCATCAGTAACATATCCTCAGTATGTGAATTACAGTAAACACTCTCTCCATTCCATAAAAGGTTATCATCCGGAGTGCCACACTCCGTCCATTGAGCCGGAAGCTGACAGCAATTCTTGGATATGTCGGCAATGTGTCTTTGCAGTGGCAACCAAGGTTAGACTGCTAATCTTTGTTTCACACTCTGCCTCTTGGCTCAGGGAAAATATCCAATTCAGACTTGTAACATTTAAAAAAAAATCTATCCAGAGGATTTCAATACCAGTGTTGTGTTAAACAATGTTGTCAATGGATATATCTGAAGGAAACCACAGAAATGTTTACAACTCTGTATTATTCACCATAGGGATTAGATACTCCTCTACGTTGTGCCTGGACATCTGACCAGTTCGTCCATGCAGATTGTTTCAAGATTATACTGTATTATAGTTATTATGGTCAGTAATTCATGAATGCTCCAATTCTGTACTGTAGGTGTTAGATGAGGGAGCATTGTGGTTAAGGGCTAATTGCTCATCGGTCAATGTCCATCTCATTGACCTGACTTTTCTCAAGATATTATCTCACTCAGCTGACCTACAATAAAATGAGATGAATGGCTTTTTCTGGATAGTTCCCATCCACAATGTCATCTATCTTGAATGTACTGACATGACCGTGAGTGGAGAGGTCGCTGTAGTGAATCGATTGAATCAAAATTGTCTTTCAGAGAGGGGGAGCCATCAAACGAGGACGGTTTGCCCGGCTCATGCAAATCATGAAACTTCGGCTGCCCTATCAGCTGTCATCTTTAGACTGGGACCCACAGCATCTGACCAACCAGCAGCAGTGTTACTGCTACTGTGCCGGACCTGGAGAGTGAGTGACAATTTATAGCTTCTAACAGATGCCCTCAATAGATAAATTATGTTATACAACGGGTGGGTCTAATCATGAATGCTGATTGGTTAAAACCGCATTCCAGATGGTGTCTATTCTACAAGTTACCACTGGCTACGTCTATGATGTTAAAATGCTTATTTACTCTGTTCCATCTGACTGCGCAATCCACTGATCTCCACTATAAAAAGCATCACGACATTATCTCACATTTCTTTGAGACCAACATTTAGTTTTTAACATCAGAGATTTGTATGAACCTTGGTGTCTGTCTCTCTGACATTTGCAACATTGTTTCAACATTCAAATTCTATCTCCAGCTGTCCCATAGTAACAAACGTGTTGGGAGTCGGGATGAGACAGACATGTAGGCAGCTTTTCTCAGCCAGTTGAAATTATGAATCAGCATTTTTATATATATAAAACGAAACAAAGTGCAGCTAGTTTGTTGCTTTTCCATCTTCAGTTTGAAGTGATTGTGTTAGCTGTGGCGTTGGCCAGCTCCTCTGAACAGCAGTGTCCTAAAGAGAGAGCACATTTTCTATGCCAGGCGAAATCGTGCATCATTAGCTCATTGTTACGGATGTATCCAAATAAATGACACTAGAAAACAGCTTAAACAAACGCAGCTACTGTTATTCTGGCTGCACTGTTTAACGTGACTGTAAGTTAGCCGTAGTTGGCTAGCTAGCAAGCAAGAATAACAATTTTGCAAGTCAGTATTTCAATGGAACATTCAGAACAAACGACTGGGTCGCATCCATAGATACAGAACAAAAAGACTGAACGACTGGGTCGCTTCTCTGGCAACCAAACCGATAGAACGAACGACCAGCCTGCTTGGGTATCAACCCTAGATTTGTGTCGGGACTATATCTTGTGGAAGGATGAAATAGTATGAATAAATTAATCAAAATAACGTTTATAAGGAAAATATGTCAATCATTATTTGAATATGTTGTTAACCCGTTGTATAAAAGTGATAATGCTCTCAAAGCCCGTGTTTGGAGGATATATTCGCATGGTTTGCCGGCCTTCGACTTCGTCTCGGTTTTAACAATACCCATACTAATATATCCTCCAAACACTGTTCCTCGGGCATTATCACTTAATAATAACATTTTATAACTAGTGTTTACCACATGTATTGGTCAATAAGATTTACTATTCATTTTCCTTACCGACAAAAACAAATAGAATATTCATGTCGGAACCCTGTATGTCCTTTTCACCATTATACAGCTCTCCTGTCAAGACATAATGTGTTTTTCAGTTGAGTATTGCAGCCTCTTGAAAAATACATAATATACTGTACTCTTGTCAGGTGGCCACCAGATGTTAGCTATGTTTTAGGCCATTGGGGAGTGTGGTTAATGTTTATATTTATCAACTGCAGGTGGAACCTGAAAATGTTGCAGTGTGGAAGTTGTGGTCAGTGGTTTCATGAAGCTTGCACACAGTGTCTGACCAAGCCGTTGTTATACGGAGACAGGTGAGTCAGAATATTGTTATCTATAACCTTGTACTGCTCCTTTGCATTACCATTGTCAAACCATAACAGAGAGGTTATAAAACTGGCAGTGGTAGGGCTAATGCTGTTAGTGTTTATTGCTAATAGCAGTGCAGTTGTTATTCTGCCTCTCTGGTGTCCAATGTAATGTGGTAGATGTAAAAATGAATTCAAATTAGTCCAGTCCGCTACACCATTATTGTCACATTAACCATCTGTATTATCCTACTGGTTTAATGCCCATGATATATTATATTACTCTTTGTTTCTGCATAGAAAAATACTTTTTGAGATTGATGGTGAGGTAGAATGTGGTGGGTTGTTATATCTGCTAAACAAGTGATGGAAACTGGGAAGAATTTGCTGACAGCAGCAACCACATGCCTTGTTATGTTTCCATTGGCTTTTATATCTGGTCAATCACAGACAAAAATAGAATCATCTGTGTTTCCTTTTTTTTTCTGAAAGGTTTTATGAGTTCCAGTGCTCAGTCTGTGCAAACGGACCAGAGACAATTCAACGGCTACCCATGAGCTGGTAAAGCTATACAGTATCTGCTAAAAGACGATTACATAATTTAAACTGCAGGGATTATCACACTGAAACACTCTTGAAAACCATTTTCTTGTGACAGGTTTATTGAGTCATGTGGGTTACAGTATGTTAATTCCTCTTGCTCAATGATGTAAGGAAAAGCTTTGTGGTGTGAAAAATGATGAACTAACTGTGTCTTTTCCTGGTGTGTTTGTTGTAAATACAGGGTAGATTTGGCCCATTTGGTGCTCTACCACCTCTCCTTGTGCTGCAAGAGAAAATACTTTGATTTCGACCATGAAATCATGTCGTTTGCCAATGAGAATTGGGACTCTTTGCTTCTAGGCTCGGTATAAACATTTCCTCACTTACGTGCTATGATGAAACGATGTGAAAGTGTTAGCTAGCGTAATTTTTAACAGTCGTGGTAATTATGTGCTTTGATTTCATTAGCTACTTGTCATTGTTATTTAGCACATTTTAAATGGTAAACATCACTTGTATTTTATGTGGCTCTCAGGTACTACAGTTGCATTTAAATCAGTTATACACTTTTTTAATGAACTGTTCACAAATCACATTAATAACTAACTACGTTATCCATGGAAATGTTTACCTTTCACCAATGAATGTCAATGTGTCTCCAAATGTATTAACATTTGTTTCAGGCTACCATCCACAGTGTTAATCAAGCCCTTGATTTTCATTCCTCCCTGTCCCCCAGCTCTCTGACACACCAAGGCAAGATCGCTGTCACAATCTGCTCAACGCTTTGAACTCCAACAAAGACAGGTGAGAGCCTGCATATGATGCGAAGAATAAACAGAAGCCACAGCTATGCTTGACCAGATTTATGATAGCATTGCTTCTGGAATTGTACATAAGGGTAAAGAAAATACAGTTAGTTAATTGTTTCTTAACTCTTTGATATTGTCAATAGAACGATAAGAAAACATAGACAATAATGATAACTTGTTTTAAAAAGAACGATGACCTGACTTTACAAAGTTGTTGTCTTTTGAAAGTTGTCTTTTTCTCTGTGACGTCATCCAGGTTTGTCTCTGGTAAAGAGATCAAGAAGAAGAAGTGTCTTTTTGGGCTCCAGGTCCGAGCTCCGCCTCCCCTGACCTCTGATTCGTCACCTCTCATCACTGACCCGCCCATCAACATCACCCAAAGGAGAAGGTCAGAGTAAGGACAACTTCTGTGATTATTATTCTCTCATCATCACAAACACAAGCCTCAGGACCCAACCCTTTATATGGATACATTCATTCTAGTAATGAATTACACATTTACAATAGTGAAAAAGAGCGGCACCTTGTAGACGGTGGTCCTTCAAGCTGGATAGGAACAACTGTTCCTAACTAAACAGGCACCTGTGTGCCTCATTAAGTAATTTAAGGGAAGGACTCACTTATTTCACACTGGTGAATATGTTTATAACTAATATTTTCATCAATAAATACATCATCTATAGTGTGTGTGCATATGTGCGTGTGCACATTCGCATGTGGACATTGATTCTCTTGCTAAACATTCTCAACACCATCTTCTCTTTTATTCTCTATGGGCTTAAAATAAAAAACACCACATTTATACCCTGACATATAGTACCAGTCAAAAGTTCGGACACACTTACTCATTCCAGTGTTTTCCTTTATTTTTACTATTTTCTACATTGTGAAATAATATGGAGGACATCAAACTATGAAATAACACATATGGAATCACGTAGTAACCAAAAAAGTGTTAAACAAATCAAAATATATTTATATTTGAGATTCTTCAAAGTAGCCATCCTTTGCCTTGATGACAGCTTTGCACACTCTTGGCATTCTCTCAACCAGCTTCACCTGAAATGCTTTTCCAACAGCCTTGAAGGTGTTCCCACATATGCTGAGCACTTGTTGGCTGCTTTTCCTTCACTCTGCGGTCCAACTCATCCAAAACCATCTCAATTGGGTTGAGGTCGGGTGATTGTGGAGGCCAGGTCATTTGATGCAGTACTCCATCACTCTCCTTCTTGGTCAAATAGCCTTTACACAGCCTGGAGGTGTGTTGGGTCATAGTTCTGTTGAAAAACAAATGATAGTCCCACAAAGCGCAAACCAGATGGGATGGCATATCGCTGCAGAATGCTGTGGTGGCCATGCTGGTTAAGTGTGCCTTGAATTCTAAATAAATCACTGACAGTGTCACCAGAAAAGCACCCTCACACCATCACACCTCCTCCATGCTTCACGGTGGGAACCGCACATGCAAGGATCATCCATTTACCTACTCTGCGTCTCAAAGACAAGGCGGTTGGAACCAAAAATCTCAAATTTGGACTCATCAGACGAAAGGACAGATTTCCACCGGTCTAATGTCCATTGCTTGTGTTTCTTGGCCCAAGCAATTCTCATCTTCTTATTGGTGTCCTTTAGTAGTGATTTATTTGCAGCAATCGACCATGAAGGCCAGGTTCACACAGTCTCCTCTGAACAGTTGATGTTGAGATGTCTCATGTCTGCAGTTAACTCTCATGAACTTATCCTCTGCAGCAGAGTTAACTCTGAGTCTTCCTTTCCTGTGGCGGTCCTCATGAGAGCCAGTTTCATCATAGCGCTTGATGGTTTTTGCGACTGCACTTGAAGAAACTTTTAAAGTTTTTTTAAATGTTTCCGTATTGACTGACCTTCATGTCGTTTTTCTTTGCTTAATTGAGCTGTTCTTCCCATAATATGTACTTGGTCTTTTACCAGATAGGGCATCTTCTATCTTCTGTTTACCAACTCTACCTTGTCACAACACAACTGATTGGCTCAAACGCATTAAGAAGGAAAGGAATTCCAAAAATGTACTTTTAGCAAGGCACACCTGTTAATTGAAATACATTCCAGGCCGGCGACTACCTCATGAAGCTGGTTGAGAGAATGCCAAGAGTATGTAAAGCTGTCATCAAGGCAAAGGGTGGCTATTTGAAGAATCTCAAATATAAAATGTATTTGGATTTGTTTAACACTTTTTTGGTTACTACATGATTCCATATCTGTTATTTCATAGTTTTGATGTCTTCACTATTATTCTACAATGTAGAAAATAGTCAAAATAAAGAAAACCCCTGGAATGAGTAGGTGTGTCCAAACTTTTGACTCGTACTGTAGTTTTCTAAGTAAAAACATTGCACCACTCCTCAAGTTATTGACTGTGTCTCTGTGTTGTTATGTGGAGTAGCCCATTTTCACTGCCCTGCCAGAGGAGAGCGGTGGGGCCAGAGTCACGCAAATCAAAGCGGCGCATCATGGAGACACAGGTCAGTGCTTCTGTCTCGAACCAGGCATCAAGGGAGAGATCAGCCACCAGCCGCCTCCTTACTGCATAGCAAAGAGCTGCCTGACATTGGAATGACTTGTCAGTCACAGTTGTCAGTGGGTGGAGAAAAGGTTCTACTTATAACCAGTGTTGTCTGTTTACATGTTCTTCAAAGCCCAGCCTACCCCTCATACACTATTGAATTGAAGCTACTTTATCGTTTATGACTCGATCGAATATGACAACATGTTATGGTCACGGGTTTAGAAATATATATTTTAATATTAATAGAAAATACACATCCTTTTATACTACTGCTCAGGCCTGCTCCCTTATCCTGAGACAATAAATGTTATAGACTGGTCGTATTTCAGCAGGCAGCACTTCCAGCAGACTGTTGTATCCTGAGCGGACATGAATCATCTGCCATCTTGGGGCAGGTTGGTTATCCCAGGGAAAGTGAGAGGGGAAGGTACGCTGATATGCGGCATCTGGGAGCACTTCCAAGTGCACTTTGCAGTCGATTACAGTTTGGCCAGGTGGCTCTGGCGCTTTGACAATGCAGCATTGACAGAGCACCTCGATTTAAAGGGACAGCGCACTAGTAAGGGGAGGGGATAATGCTAGTATACCACTGCTGTATTTACTGTATATGTTGTAGGTCACAGTCCAGCATTGGAGGTTGACAGAGCTGAGGGTGTGCTAAGAACTGAGGAAGCAAAGGATAGATGGGATAGAGTACTGATGCTTTTGTTGTTATGGTAGCAAGCTCACACTGTAAGAAATGGTACCTGACATGCTGACCAGACCGGACACGTTGCGTGCTCGAGCGTCGCAAAAATAATTTTAGAAATCCTTGTTATTCAATTATTGCACCCACACTGCTCTCGCGCGCCAACGAGCATCTGCGACGCCATATAAGTTAAACGATGAAAAAGCCTGGAAGGAGGAGAGATGACTAGAAACGATTTGGTTGGCTGTTTTATGTGTGGATTAATTGTCGGAGTAGAGGTCCTTGTGCATTTCAGGTAAAATAACAACTCAATGTTTATATCCCAGGACAAATTAGCTAGCAACAGCAAGCTAGCTAAGCCGGACAAATTAACATTAGCTAGCAAAAGCAAGCTAACTAGCTAAATTGCCATACATGTGATTTTCGACCTGTCCCCAAATTAATGTCATCGGTTCAGAGTTATTTTTTGATATTTTAACCTGCGTGTCGTGATCGCGTTTGGTGTGGGGGGGGGGGCAAAATAAATGTATGCACGATGGCGCACGCGCGCAGCCGGTTTGGGTTCCGTGTCAGTCTCCACAATATGAATCTACTTATCATAGGCAATGGAGGTGACAGATATACACTATATATATACAAAAGTATGTGGATACGGCTATTTCAGCCACACCTGTTGCTGAACATCACACAGCCATGAAATCTCTATAGACTAACATTGACAGTGGATAAGAGCTTAATGACTTTCAACGTGGCACCGTCACAGGATGCCACCTTTCCAAAAAGTCAGTTTGTCAAATTTCTGCCCTACTAAAGCAGCCCTGATCAACTGTAAGTACTGTTACTGTGAAGTGGAAACATCTAGGGGCAACAACGGCTCAGCCGCAAAGTGGTAGGCCACACAAGCTCACAGAATGGGACCTCCGAGTGCTGAAGCTTGTAGCACTAAAAATTGTCTGTACTCGGTTGTAACACTCACTACCGAGTTCCAAACTGCCTCTGGAAGCAGCGTTGGCACAATAACTGTTCGTCAGGAGCTTCATGAAATGGGTTTCCATGGCCGAGCAGATCACCATTCGCAATGCCAAGCGTCCGATGGAGTGTCACAAAGCTTGCCGCCATTTGACTCTGGAGCAGTGGAAACGCGTTCTCTGGAGTGATGAATCGCGCTTCACCATCTGGCTGTCTGATGGATGAATCTGGGTTTGGCAGATGCCAGGAGAACGCTACCTGCCAAAATGCATAATGATAACTGTAAAGTTTGGTGGAGGAGGAATAATGAACTGGGACTGTTTTCATGGTTCAGCCACTTTTTATCCAGTGAAGAGAAATCTTAACGTGCACACGATTACATTCTCGACTATTCTGTGCTTCCAACTTTGTGGCAACAGATTGGGCAAGGCCCTTTCCTGTTTCAGTATGGGCTATGCCCCCATGCACAAAGCAAGGTCCATACAGAAATGGTTTGTCGAGATCGGTGTGGAAGAACTTGACTGGCCTGCTCAGAGCCAGGCCTAATCGCCCAACATCATTGCCCGACCTCACTAATGCAAGTCCCTGTAGCAATGTTCCTACATCTAGTGGGAAGCCTTCCCAGAAGAGTGGAGGCTGTTATAGCAGCAAAGGGAGGACCAACTCCATATTAATGCCCATGATTTTGGACTGAGATGTTCGACGAGCAGGTGTCCACATACTTTTGGCGTGTAGGACATGGATCATGCTATGCCTTGATGAGACCTAGTAAGTGATGATAATTAAGTGAATCGTGATACAATAGCAATATCATACTGTAAATAATGTAAAAGTTGCTGCAGCAGTGTGTTCGCGGCATACAATACAAGTGTGGGATGTGGAATTGTATTGCAGGTTTAAAGCTGTCACGTGAAAACATATATTTCCTTTTGGAAAGACTAGCCCTTTGTACTAACAAAGTTCCAGCGTCCGGCCTTTTTAAAGGTGAAATGCAATTGCATTTTTTAAATGATATGTATCAAATGATACAGTATGTTAACAGACCTTTTGGTTTTTATTTAGATGTATTCACAAGCAGTATGGATTCTTCTGTAAAGATAACATGAAAGGGCATGAACTGGAGTATCATGTCTAATGTGTGTTTGGATCCACTGATTTGGCGTCAGAACACTAGCTAATCAGTGTTTCTCCTGTGTCCAGCCTTGTCCGCCCCCGGTCCCAGCCACCCCAATAGATCTGGTGCCATGTTGCCATGGCTACGTAGGTGGAACTAACCTCTACAACTCCAGGAAGGAGGAGGAGCTGAATTTGGGGTTGGTACTGTTATTGTATTGGTTACACTTTACATACTGTATAACAAGTAATAATGCATTGTACTATATTTACAGAGTGTTACTGTTTTTTTTTTTTTACATTACATCCTCACTGATACCCTTATCAAATCAAATCAAATTATTGGTCACATACACATGTTTAGCGAAATGCTTGTATTAGGCAGTGTGTCAGTGGAAATCCATGCATTGTTGCTCTTTGTCCGTTTAAAAAAAAAAGTTTATATCCCGGCTCTTTCCACAGCTCTCCACCTAAGAGGATGTTTGCCCTGTATCACCCCACCTATAACGGAGCCCCAGCCATCTCTAGAACCCTGCATCACTATAGGTCAGTATTAACCACAGCTCCTCCTGCTCTCTGGGGACTACCCTCAATCTAGACATATAGAGAGGAAACCATGGCTGTGCCTGGATGACAATAACAAAAAGTATGATGTGAAATATTCATCTCTCTCTTTCTTCAGTGCGGAAGACCCTTGTCGAGTGCCGCCCCCCTGCCTCCCCTTCTCCCTGTCATCCTCCCACCATCACCACCACAACAACCAGCAGCACCACCAGCACCAGCCTGGCCAAAAGTTGGATCCGTGCCCCTCCCTCATGCTGCGTGATGTCCCTTCCTATCCGGGCGGCGTGGGGGGCGGGGGGGATGGGTCAGTTGCCAGGGGCTGGGGGGGCGGGGACGGGGTAAGGATTTTGGCGAGGCGAGTAACGCCAGACGGGAAGGTCCAGTACCTCGTGGAGTGGGGGAACGTGAGTGTGTACTGAGAGAAAATGAGAGAGAGATGGGGGGGGGGGTGGAGGGAGGATCAACACACCAGAGTGCTTGGCAGCAAAGAGGGGATATTGGGGAGAGAGAGAGAAAGAATGACTGTCGTGCAGGTGCGACATCAGAAATGTGTGGCAACTTCAAGTACAAGCAAAACAAAAACCCCACACAAGGCAAATCCAGGTTGCTCAAACAATATCGCCTCCATTCTATATCATCACACTAAGTGTTACTATATCTCCCTCTTTGCTAGTGTTTCCCCTATATTTGTACTGTATACCTTTGGAATATGCCTTTGCATTTATCATGTTTACGTTTGAAGATTGTATATACAGTATTTGATTATAGGCAATTTGTTATGTTACCTATTGTCATACTTGATTTACATTATATTATGTAATAGAAATATATTAGGAGCCGCAACAGGGCTTTTGTTTTATAGTTAGATTTATATATTCACAATATATTATTATAGAATGATTTGATGATGTGGTTGCATAGTGCCTATTTGGATTGTGCATCTGCAGATTGAGAAGTTGACCTGAATCAAGGGATCAGGTGATTGAAATGTATGATAACTATTCTATAAGGTTTTCTTCCTCATCCACCAATTGCAATGGAAGAGTCACGACAATGTTGTGTAGGCTTTCACACACAGAATTAGTGTAAAATACATTCCAAACAAATATCAAAACACCTCAAGATTACTGATCAAAATCTTTGATCAGATAGTCATGGAAAATGGCCGCTCGTTGAGCCAGATTTCACTGTCAATTTGTTGAGGGGTGCTTTACATTCTTTTAGGGAAGAGAAGTCAACAAATTATGGTATTATGTGCAGGTGAAACTATTTGTACTGTTTTCCATTTTCAGGTCATAGACAGAGGAGTCAGCTCCTATCTTCCAGGTTTACACTGAGGATGAGAGATAGCGTTAACTCTGGCCCACTTCAATGCTGATACCTAAACCCTAGTCTGGACACTGTAGATCTGACAAGATTGGATAGATATGAGCAATATGGCTTATATTTAATCCGACCTATCAGAGGGAAAGGTGCAGCTTTCATCATATTTCTCATATATCTGATCCTTTCAGATGTACCCAAGTGTCTAAGGGGTAAGGGCTATGGGTTTGTGTTTGATTTGAAACTGGGCACCCGGAGATCATAGTGGAACAGGAGGTTGTGTATAGAACTCTAGAATATCATAGTGCAAGGTTCAGAGTTTATATTTATACAGATCCTTTATTTCTGCCTTTTGTGGGATAAAACACAGATAAGAGTAAATGTATGTGTTGTATCCCCCAGAAGACAGATTGTGTTACAGGTGTAGTTACAGTAAATAACACAATAGGCAGTTATACTGTTATAATCATGTCAACAGAAACCATGTTCAGTCATTTTTTTTAAAACCACAACAAGATGTCGCCCATTCCCCAGATTGAAAGATGCCATCTCTTACTTAAGCAATAAGGCCTGAGCGGGTGTGGTATATGGCAAATATACCACGGCTAAGGGCTGTTCTTAAGCACAACCAAATGCGGAGTGCCTGGATACAGCCCATAGCCATTGTATATTGGCCATATACCACAAACCCCAGAGGTGCCTTATTGCTATTGGTTAACAACGTAATTAGAACAGAAAACAAGTAATTTTGTGTCATACCTGTGGTATACGGTCTGATATACCACATCTTTCAGCCAATCAGCATTCAGTGCTCGAATGACCCGGTTTCTAATAGTGAATAGATGATTGCTCAGCCTAGTCTCATAGACTAGACGTAACATAGTAAATGTAAATCCAGAACACTGAAATTAGGATGATATGTTACATTTGGTATGGTTAGATAAGACAGAAGGATACTTAAGGCAAAAAGGAAAGTAATGTGGTTGGTCAGAGTGGTAGGTATATAACGCAGATGACTAGCAACCCAAAGGTTGCGTGTTCGAATCTCATCACGGACTTTACCATTTTAGTTTATTAGCAACTTTGCAACTACTTACTACTTTTTAGCTACTTTGCACCTACTTAGCATGTTAGCTAACCCATCCCCTAGCCCTAACCATAACCCTTTAACTTAACTCCTCACCTTAACCCCTAGTGTAGTTAACGTTAGCCACCTAGCTAACTTTAGCGTTAGTCACCTAGATAACGTTAGCCACAACAAGTTGGAATTCGTAACATATCATACGTTTTGCAAATTCGTAACATGTACAAATTACAATTCCTAACATCTAATTCGAAATGGATAATGGACATCCACAAATTAATACATATCTAATTGGAGTGTCACAGATTTACATTTACTATGTTACGTCTACCCCTGAGTCCAGGTTGGATTGCTAAGTGTTTGGCACGTTTCTAAATGGCAGTGCAGGTCAAATGTACCTCCCAACTCAGTCCTTCCCATCCCAGTTTAGGATTTAGATCATTCTCAGTGAATTTGGCTGTAGTTGAATAGGAAGAGGTCTGTGGAACCATCAGTTCGATGGTAATGAATGTATCTGTATGTTTTCTATGGTAAAGTATGTCTATAGACCCGTCAAGTGTTCGTTACTGTAGGTTATAGATGGAACTATACAAAATGACTTCAAAGGACTGGGGTAAATCTGATTTTTGAGTTGAGGAATAAGAAGCTAAGAGAGTCTCTATAGTCTTCTCTTTTTTATTTGTAGTCGAGTCCAAGTTTGGTTTGATGTATTTTTGGACTTTTGGTCAAATTACGTTTCTACATGTATAACCTAGGCTGACACAGCCAATGTAAAATTAAAAACATTAAAAGTTGCCCTTCACATCTTACCAATGTGCGTTGAGTTTTTTCAGTCCATTTCTTGTTTAACTTACAATATGTATAGGCCTATTTGTATTTACAGTAGGCTAGCCAATAATAATATATGTTGAATTGCACTTCAGATAGTTATTTTCTATTCTATTCCATTTTATTCTATTGGTATAGCAATAGATTTCACACCCCATTCACATGTAGGTATTTTGTGATGAATCAATAGCCCTTCTGCCAGGCAAACCAACTGGCTAGTCCTTATGGCTCTGTTGCCAAGAATCTCTTTGCCATGGCATGTCAAGAGCAGTTGATTCATTGCAGTGACATTTCAGATAGCCTACTGAATCTTAGAGGGCTATGATGATGCCTACTGCAGTAACTGTATGTTACCTGTATAGATGGTGTCATTCTAATTAGCAGATCACTATTGGCCTTTACATAGGTCGTTAGGCCGAAATGTATATTCAGCATGAAAGCTTTGGATGTAATTATGTGTAATGCATGTACTTACTTACATGTCCCACTAGGAGGAGGTGTAAAGGAAAGATTAAAGGGCATTACCATTCGGTCTCCAACTGCAGCTGCAAGAGTCTACCGCCAGGTGGTAGCCATAATCCAAGTTTGACACCGTACTGTGCAGGCAGGTGAAGCAACTGAGCCGATCAGGACGCCATGTTGGCTCTATGGACCACGATTGGATCCAAGAGGAAATCATCAGCTTCCAACTGCACACGTGATGCCATTCTTGAGCGTGATAATGTGTAGGTAGACTCCAAATCAATTTGTGCATGTGTACATTGGACGAATACAATGCACATGTATAACTAATTTTAGCTTTGTTCCTTTTAGGACACCAGCAACTTAAAATGTGGCGCTAAAAATGATCAATAGCTTTATCAATAATTTTGCCCATAATCTCTGTATTGGAACAAAAAAGTTCAGGAATAAAGATGAAACCATTTTGCTCTGAATTTAGTGCCTACGGCCAAATGTGTGGTTCGTTTTGACATTTGAGATGAGTTGGTGACCATGTCACCAGACGTAGGCCTACAGCCTAAAATAAGTTTCAGACTTCCCAATAGTCTAGTTTATAGCCTACCACCAAAACGAGAGAATTATAGCGAACTGTATTGTAGGATACCGCGTTATTGGCAGCAGCACCAATCGGTGTAGTGTGTTTGTGTGTGCGCACGTTTGTGTGTGGCTGTGCGTGCGGTGGCGTGCGCGTTTGATAGCGGTAGAAGGGGCCGTAGTCAATAAGGCGATTTTAGCCATCATTGCTTCTTGAACTTCAAGGAGCAAACATGGAACATACAATGCTTAGATAGGCTATAGATATAATGGAAAGCGCACACACGCGCGCACTCACTCATCCGCCCCCTTTCTCTCTCTCTCTCTCTCTCGTGTTTTCCCCCCACACCTCAATAACGGTGCGTGCGATATATTTGTGCATATATTTTTTATTCACGGGGATACATTTTCAATGTCTTTTGGCGGTCGTGGATTATAATTTATATTTCTGAACAGCAGTGGAATATTGGCTAACATCGACTCCAATTGTGAATAGCGTATTCCTTATTTTCTGACTGGTGTGTGGTATTTTTGTTGCATGCCGAGAGACTGTCAAGACTCGAAGACCACGTTCAATGCCGTTGGAACATGTCCTATGTCCCCTTTCAAGGTAAGATAACAATATTCCACTATTGCATCTCCCTCCCTCCCCCTCATCTCTCTCTCTCTCTCTCTCTCTCTCTCTCCATCATACAATACAGAATTTAGCAAAGGGGTGCGTTAACGCGGCGTAGTGGAAACACAGGCAGGTACAGCAAGAGGTAGTGTCTTCGAGGTAGCTACCTACCTGGTTTTATCACTGTGTGCCAGTCAATATGTCACTTTGCCTGTGCACGCTGGGTAGGATAGTCCATCGTGTTGCAATGTGCTGAGGTGTGCATGCCTGCTGGTATCACATTCTTGCAAGTCCATTTCCCTGTGTCCTTAGATCATGGTCATGTATCTCCATGACACTGTAACTTTGCCCCTCTAGTATTGAGTCATATATATTCAATGTGTGCAGTAAGGAGCCTGAAGGGGTACTTATTTGCTTGTTTTTGGAGACTCAATATTTAATGAGTTTGCGGTGGAGGAATATGGTCCATGAAAGTGTATGTTCAAGTCAGTTCCCTTGGAATTGTGACACCGCAACCATGACTAATGCTGTGTGAACGTGAGCTTTCAAACCCTTTGTTTGGGGTAATATATCTTGTTGATTGAGCGATTGACCGTATGTGTAAAATGTTATGGTTACTTGAAAGTTTGGTGGGACTTTGAGAGATCCAAGGGTTGTATGGTACACTGAGTCCAGTCCCTATTACCAAAGTAGCTCTGTACAGCAACTGCACATCTTGTGTGAGGAGAATGTATGTGTGTGTGACAGAGAGCGAGAGAGGGGAAGGAGAGAGAGTGAGAGAAAGAGGTAAAGGGAGAGAGAGAGAGCGATAGAGAGAGGGGGGGGGGGTGAAGGAGAAAGAGAGAGACTTGAGGCTGCTGAGGTGTGATGTCTTGTAACACCGGGTACAGTAAGGACACTGCTGTACTTTGTGCATTGACAAAGTTCAAACCCAACTCATGTTCGGCAGCCAATACATGAATGTCTTACAGTTATCAGTCATTCAAAGAGAATGGCCAGTTCAAACTCTGTAGTATGATGCTTTTGGTCATCTTCTAACACATCACAAGCAGAAATAGCCCAACAGCCACTTGTGTGAGCACAGCAATAGAAGTTGGTTGCATAATATTGGTGAGATGTTACGCTACTGTACGCGAGCCCACTCTTGAGAGATCACTGCCAGAAAAATGTGTGCACAGTAGTATTATACCTTCAAAACCTGTGTCAATAGGAATGTACAGGCTATACTCTTTCCACTACAATAGATGGCACCATGAACCTTTTAGATGTAACAGGTTTTCTGGGTAGAGGAGTCTGTGTTTGAATCTCAAGGTAATGTTATCAAAATGAAATCAGGTGATCAGTCACATCTTTTTTTAAACTTATGGCTGACTGAACAGTCGTTCCCTATAAGAACACTTGTTTTATCTCTCCTTGACGAACACCATGCCGAAATGCATCAGTTATAAAGTTGTTAGACTGAAAATGCCATAGAAATCGTATAGTATTTTGTGAGCCAACCCAGTCATGTCGATTTTACAGTAGTTTGATACAGCAGCTCCTGTTAAGCATGGGCATTCATTTTAAAGAGACAGTGCACCGCCAATGCGCTGACTGCAGCACTCCTCTCGTGTGACATAAGGGGCTGTCTTACACCCTCCGCCAATCGAACAGTGCCAGGAACCATCATCTGTTAGGCTATTACTGTACTGTATGCTCGAGATCTACCGTGTTCAATGATCTGTCAGGGGAAAAGCTCATTCATTTTCCAATGGGTGTTGAGTACATTGGAGTTCTGTTTGCAGCGGATTGACGTGTTATATAGAATTCATTCTAAAATGAGTAAATGATGCCACTCACCAGATACCATCTCATCTGATGTCAATTCATTATAGTGATTCTGGCATTTTGTGAGTTAAAGTGCCCGCTGTCCAAGTTTCGTGAAGTTGGGAATTCAAACGCCGACTTCCCTCGAGACGTGAAAAGTCAACGTTCAAGAGCGTCAAGCGTGACTACGCCTCAGCCTTTTCCAGAGATGCTAACAGCTAGCGTATGCATGCAAGCAAAGACAGTGTTGTTCGGTATCCTCAAGGAAATATCGTATTCCTAATTTTGGCCCACAGACGTAAAGTCAATCAAAGTTCAACTGCCCCTCATTTGCTTGTATCTGCATACTGTTTAGCATATTCATGGCACAGTGCAGCGAACGTATGAATAAGCACAGGAGGTGGCGTAGAGCAGTTTGATGGCAAGATTGTTTACACATATTAACATTTACTGGCAGATGCTTAAAGGTCTTTGGTTTTGTACTAGGTCAACCAACGACTTGCCTTTATCATAAAAAGTGTTCATAATACACCAAGGACCATGATGCTATACGGCACAGCAAGATCGGGTCCAGTTTGAAACATGTTCCAGGCTATAAAGTATTGTGCCTTGTGTTACATAACCATTCTTAAGTGAACGTGTCCACTGCAGCATGTGTCATTCTACCAAAGCACAGTATAAAATATACACGGTTTATTACAGGGTATCACAGTGCTCCAATGTCCTTGATGGTTTCTGAGTGTGACATGACAAAGTGTCCTCTGGGTAGTGTCAGCAAAAATGTTATTTTGAGGGCTGCCCCCCATAAGCCATGTTGTCTGGGGGGAAGGACATGTTTGTTGTGGTTGAAAGACCGTACAATGATATTGTAATAATGCTAATAGCAGTAGTCCAAAAATGAAATCAGACAAACTGAATGTTTTTTTGCTACTGTAGTTTGTTTGAGTACTGGGCGAGCTCATTAATTATAATAATTCACATTTCCTGGCTCAAATTAAGATCCTACATCTGTGGTCTATGGATATAGGGCCATGTCAGGGAACTCTCTCCCCCGTGAACAGTTCTAGTACAGTGAGTTCAGGCATGCCGCTAAGCCTCTGTCCACGGCTCCACTCCCTCACTATCTCTCTGTTCCCCAGCAGTACAGATTGAACCTGGTGGTGAAAAGGCCCAGACATACCCCATCCGCTAAGAGCCTTACTGCTGATTCTGAGGAAATCTACAGATTACAAATCTATCTCCCATCAGAAATGAGTAGCTAGGAGAAATGGTTGCTTAGTGCAGACCACACTATGGGAGGGGGGCCCACTTATTCAATTCCACCGCAAAGCCTGGAGCCCAATGACTCGATGAGTTTGTGTTTAAAGGATGCTCGTCTTTTGATTGATCCTGTCAGGATTCACTCATGGCAAAAGGTCAGGATGAGCTATCTCCTCTCCTATGCCAATCAGAGGGCTGCCAATCCGGGATAATGGTTGGCTCACAGGCCTTCCAGACATTATGTCATTGGATCCCACAGATTCTCATGATGCACAGGCAGGTTGTGCCTTCAGACCTGGAGATATTCAACAACTTACTGTACATATGTCACTATATTAGTAATAGAAAAAATTATATTAGTCATGGAGACAAAATGGAGCAGTTATTGGATGTTTTTAGTAAAGGTCGACCGATTATGATTTTTCAACGCCGATACTGATACCGATACCGATTATTGGAGACCCAAAAAAGCAGATACAGATTAATCGGCCGATTTATATTCATTTATTTGTAATAATGACAATTACAACACTACTGAATGAACACTTATTTTAACTTAATATAATACATCAATAAAAATCCATTTAGCTTCAAATAAATAATGAAACATTCAATTTGGTTTAAATAATGCCAAAACAAAGTGTTGGGGAAGTAAAAGTGCAATATGTGCCATGTAAAAAAGCTAACGTTTGAGTTCCTTGCTCAGAACATGAGATCATATGAAAGTTGGTGTTTCCTTTTAACATGAGACTTCAATATTCCAAGGTAAGAGGTTTTAGGTTGTAGTTAATATAGTATTTATAGGACTATTTCTCTCTATACCATTTATATTTCATATACCTTGGATGTTCTTACAGGCACTATGTGCAACAGTATAGCTTCCGTCCCTCTCCTCGCCCCTACCTGGGCTCGAACCAGGAACACATCAACAACAGCCACACTCAAAGCAGCATTACCAATCTCTCAACAAAAGCCGCGGCCCTTGCAGAGCAAGGGGAATAACTACTCCAAGTATCAGAGCGAGTGACGTTTGAAACGCTATTAGCGCACACCCAGCTAACTAACTTCCGGCGGCGATAGAGATGGTCGCCTCGCTTCGCGTTCCTAGGAAACTATGCAGTATTTTGTTTTTTTTAACGTGTTATTTCTTACATTGGTACCCCAGTCACCCCCCCCCATCCACATCGACGGGACAGTAGTGGAGAGGGTAGTAAAGTTTTAAGTTCCTCGGCGTACACATCACGGACAAACTGACTTGGTCCACCCACACAGACAGAGTTGTGAAGAAGGCGCAGCAGCGCCTCTTCAACCTCCGGAGGCTGAAGAAATTCGGCTTGTCACCAAAAGCACTCACAAACTTCTACAGATGCACAATCGAGAGCATCCTCTCGGGCTGTATCACCGCCTGTTACGGCAACTGCTCCGCCCACAACCGTAAGGCTCTCCAGAGGGTAGTGAGGTCTGCAGAATGCATCACCGGGGGCAAACTACCTGCCCTCCAGGACACCTACACCACCCGATGTCACAGGAAGGCCATAAAGATCATCAAGGACAACAACCACCCGAGCCACTGCCTGTTCACCCTGCTATCATCCAGAAGGCGAGGTCAGTACAGGTGCATCAAAGCAGGGACCGAGAGACTGAAAAACAGCTTCTATCTCAAGGCCATCAGACTGTTAAACAGCCACCACTAACATTGAGTGGCTGCTGCCAACATACTGACTCAACTCCAGCCACTTTAATTATGGAAATTGATGTAAAAAATGTATCATTAGCTACTTTAAACAATGCCACTTAATATAATGTTTACATACCCTACATTACTCATCTCATATGTATATGTATATACTGTACTCTATATCATCTACTGCATCTTTATGTAATACATGTATCACTAGCCACTTTAAACTATGCCACTTTGTTTACATACCCTACATTACTCATCTCATATGTATATACTGTACTCGATACCATCTACTGCATCTTGCCTACGCCGTTCTGTACCATCACTCATTCATATATCTTTATGTACATATTCTTTATCCCTTTACACTTGTGTGTATAAGGTAGTAGTTGTGGAATTGTTAGGTTAGATTACTTGTTGGTTATTACTGCATTGTCGGAACTAGAAGCACAAGCATTTCGCTACACTTGCATTAACATCTGCTAACCATGTGTATGTGACAAATACAATTTGATTTGATTCGATTTTATTTCACATTGGTTACACCAGCCATTAGGCTGATAGGCTTGAAGTCATAAACAGCGCTGTGCTTGCGAAGAGCTGCTGGCAAAATGCACAAAAGTGCTGTTTGAATAAATGCTTACGAGCCTGCTGCTGCCTACCATCGCTCAGTCAGACTGCTCTATCAAATCATAGACTTAATTATAACATAATAACACACAGAAATACGAGCCTTTGGTCATTAAGATGGTCGAATCCGGAAACTATCATTTCAAAAACAAAACGTTTATTATTTCAGTGAAATACAGAACCGTTCGGTATTTTATCTTACGGGTGGCATCCCTAAGTCTAAATATTGCTGTTACATTGCACAACCTTGTTATGTCATAATTACGTAAAATTCTGGCAAATTAGTTCGCAATGAGACAGGCTGCCCAAACTGTTGCATATACCCTGACCCTGCATGCAATGAACGCAAAATAAATTACACAATTTCACCTGGTTAATATTGCCTGCTAAACTGGATTTCTTTTAGCTTAATATGCAGGTTTAAAAATATATACTTCTGTGTATTTTTTTAAAGAAAGGCATTGGTGTTTATGGTTAGGTACAGTCATCCAACGTTTGTGCTTTTTTCGCAAATGTGCTTTTGTTCAAATCAAATCAAATCAAATCAAATGTATTTATATAGCCCTTCGTACATCAGCTGATATCTCAAAGTGCTGTACAGAAACCCAGCCTAAAACCCCAAACAGCAAGCAATGCAGGTGTAGAAGCACGGTTTTGTTAAATCATTCCCCAGCGTTGCATCGATTATATGCAACGCAAGACACGCTAGATAAACGAGTACTATCATCAACCATGTGTAGTTATAACGAGTGATTATGATTAATTGTTTTTTGTAAGATAAGTTTAATGCAAGCTAGCAACTTACCATGGCTTCTATTGCATTCGCGTAACAGGCAGGCTCCTCGTGGAGTGCAATGAGAGGCAGGTGGTTAGATCGTTGGACTAGTTAACTGTAAGGTTGCAAGATTGAATCCCCCGAGTTAACAAGGTGAAAATCTGTCGTTCTGCCCCTGAACAAGGCAGTTAACCCACCGTTCCTAGGCCGTCATTGAAAATAAGAATGTGTTCTTAACGGACTTGCCTAGTTAAATAAAGGTATAAAAAGAAGAATTTTAATCGGCAAAATCGGCGCCCAAAAATACAAATTTCTGATTTTCATGGAAACTTGAAATCGGCCCTAATTAATCGGCCATTCCGATTAATCGGTCGACCTCTAGTTTGTAGGGATGATTGAATGGAATAAAAAGCTGATACCTAAACACAGTAGGTTTCACTTGCTTATGTATCATTAAAAAATAACATTTAGTAAAGGTGTGATGTTAGTTTGTAATGTACAGGTAGGATCTTAATTTGATCAGCCTGTTTAAAAAGACATTTGTAATTTCCACTTAGAAATCTCAGACTTCATTTTCCCTTACGAAAATGTCCATGCATTATAATCCACATAACAATTCAAATTTCCAGCTGCTGTAAGATTATTTTTCTGCTGTAGCAAACTGGCTCAAATTAAGATCCTACATCTGTAGAATGAAACATTACTTTTATGTTTTTGGTTTATACACATACTGTACATTAATATTATTTCTATGCAATTAAATTATTTTCACAGTATAGGGCTTTTTCAAACATCCCTTTCTGACCCTTTTCCGTCAAAATATCTAAAATAAATGTCCTGACATAGCTTTCGGGCGAGTCTGAATTCCGCACCGTGTCATTTGCGATGCTGATAGTCCAGCCTGTGATAAGTGCACCCTAAAAGAATAGATTATTAAAATACTACTGTGGTGCCTCAAGCAGGATTACAAATGGGAGAGTTGGGCTCACAAAGATAATGTTCACTGAAGCCTTGTTCGTACCTGGGACCCAGAGTTACAATGAGAACCAAGAGATATTGCACTGTAGGGTAGATCATCAGTCACCTGTTGAGATGTTCAGTTCCAGACATTTTAAGTCTATTTTCAGTGTTATGTGTACATTTCACACTTTTTGGGGGGTTACACTTGATGTAGGATGTCATAATGTATAGATTGCATACATATTACACGCAGTTGTAAGAATGACGTGGTGGTCAAATCAGGCCATGACAGTAGCAGATCACCTCACATTACTCATTATTATACTATAGAACCTGACATTTGAATGTTAGTTTGTTTTCTGATATGGCGTAAGATTTAGGAGAGTTACAGTAGCCAGTCATGGCGCCATAATGTGCTGACAGGACTTCACAGCCATCTTATTACAGTGTTATAAAGGCAGACGGCTAATTCAAATGTGCTCTCAAACCGTCAATACCATGCTGGCGATGGGCTAATTCGTCCCTCCTCTCTTATGATGCTAATAGGTGGCTGATTTATGCAGTGTGCACTTTTACTGAAGGTGGTGAGAAAGGAGGTCCGAATTTTCACGGGATGTACCTCTCATTCACTTCAGATGCACAGATACTGCAAAGAAGAATGGTGCATTTTAATTAGCTGTAATCAAATACACTGATATGCTGATACTCAACGACAAGGCCATTGGACCCTGACATTTCAGAGTAGTCTATTACCATTTTAAAGTGTCTCACTATTACACATTTAGGGTTGTGTCTACTTCAGAAAAAGATTTGTCATTTTACAAGGCTCACAAGAATGTGTGTGTGTGTGTGCCGTGCATGTGCCATGCATGCTTTTGTTTGTGTGTGTGTGTGTGTGTGTGTGTATATGTGTGTGTGAGTGTGCTTGTGTACAGATGTAGGATATTAATTTGATCACCCTGTTGCAGGAGCACTTGTAGTGTATTTGAGGTAAAAAAGTCTTCTGAAGTTTGTAATTTCCACTTTGAAATTTCAAACTTGATTTTCCCCTACGGAAAATGTATCAACCCATTCAATATTGTCCATTGATTATAATCCACATTATGTCGCTGCAGGATTATTTTCCTGCTGTAGAAAACTGGCTCAAATTAGGATCCTACACATGTGCGTATGTGTGTTTGTTTGTGCGTGTGCGTGCGTGCGTGTGCATGTGTGTGTGAGAGAGAGAGTCTGTGTGTGTTTTTATTTTAGTGATTAACTTCTACTCTGAAGATCTCATAAAGGTTAGCAGGCTCACTCTGCATGCCTGGCGCTATATTTAGCACCTCATCTCCACCACATTTGAATCTTCACCACACAAAATATAAGTGCATTTCGACTGTATTTGCTGGCATTCATGCAATGTTTTAAGTGATATGCCCTTTTGTTATTTCAAATAATGAATCATCTAAATTGGAGTGGATTGTTGAGAGACTGGAAATGCAATCCAATTTCTAGTGTTTTTTTAATGTAAGTTTTCTTTTCTGTCCTAGTGGTTTTCAGAGAGCCTATCTTGCAGATGTTGCTCTGTTTGGAGTTGAGTTGTATGAGAGTGGAGATAATGGCAGAACATCCTGATCTCTTTGATCAGAGGCAGAGTCTAACTGGTAGAAATGGACTGCTGGGAGAGGAAGGTGTGAGACACCTATGAAACCCTTTTAATTGTAGTTTCTCGCTTCAATGCCATGTTTGAAGACTCATTTCCTGCATGAAGATACTACATTGGATTTCACAGTCACTTTAACCACAGAACTGGCTTCAAAGTGTCTCAGTTTGTTTGACCTAGCGAGTGGTGAGTGTTCATTTTAGCTAGGGGTGAAAAGTTGACTGAGATTGTGTTGACCAAGCAAGCGGGATGTCAGAGCTGGATAACCCCTGGTTTGAGATGAAGAACATGACACACAGGATTATATGGACTGAACAAAAATATAAACGCAAAATGTAAAGTGTTGGTTCCATGTTTTATGAGCTGAAATAGACATTTTCATATGCACAAGAGCGTATGGAATTTCTCCATAATATTGTGCACAAATTTGTTTACATCCCTGTCAGTGAGCATTTCTCTTTAGCCAAGATAATCCATCCACCTGACAGGTGTGGTATATCAAGAAGCTGATTAAACTGCATGATCATTACATAGGTGCACCTTGTACTGGGGACAATAAAATGGCACTCTAAGATGTGCAGTTTTGCCACACAACACAATGCCACAGCTATCTCAAGTTTTGAGAGAGCGTGCAACTGGCATGCTGACTGCAGGAATGTCCACTAGAGCTGTTACTAGATAATTTAATGTTAATTTCTCTACCATAAGCCGACTCCAACGTCATTTTAGAGTATTTGGCAGTACGTTTGCATGAGGCAAACGGCTGCGTGAGGCAAATGGTGGTACTGGTTTTCTTATCCATGCCCCTAAGGTATCTGTGACACGAGATGCATATCTATATTCCCAGTTATGTGAAATCCGTAGATTAGGGACCAATACATTTTTTTCAATTGATTGTTGCATGTTGCATTTATATTTTTGTTCAGTACAGGTTCCTTTCTAGGTTAAAGTATAATGGCCTTACCATCATTCCACACTGCCATTGACTATACACAGTCACTTTCCACCGACATGTGGGGCTGAACTTCAGAAAACCGATTCAGTCGCTGTCCACTTCAGTGGTGCTGAATGCAGAGGTAGAGTATCAGTGCTCAACAACAGCTTTGCTGTCCAAAACAAGTTTTGTTTATTTGGTTTTACAGTTGACCTTTTTCATATGAGAGAGTAAAAAAGAGAGAAAGCACAAACAACTATATATTTGTGCAACTTGTTCAGAGGGGAGCTAGTTAAATGACACTTATTTTGTAGACCTCGGGCATACATGTGGAACAAGGGACTTTAACAACAATAAAACAATATCTTATTTACCTAATTGAAGTTGCAGTCATGGTGACCAGATACATATCTAAATTATGTTTTTGGGGGAATATAGAATTGAGATCAGTTATACAAGTCACTAAAGTTTTTTGAATGGGAAATAATGTTAGTTGTGGAATGAGACAGAGGGGAACTACTTTACTGAGCAAAAAGTTATTTATTTGGCATGCATTTGATCGCTACAGATACACAAGTTAATCATGTCTGCTCAAGTCCCCTTTCTTGTCCTTTCAGCTCAGTGTCTTCTGTACGGCTACTGTCAACCAGACAGCAAATGTGTCACCACGTGACCACCGATACCACGATGACACAGGAAGCTGTATAACTGTTTGTGTTGATTGAGTGATCTGATTGATTTAGTCAGGGGAAGGGGTTGTGTAAGGTAATTGGGGTGATGATGATGTCATTGCTCCCTCTGAATGTCGGAACATTTGAACATGCAGAGAAAGACGAGGAGAATACACAAAAATCTGACTTACATAATGGATGAAGGTATTGCAGTATTTTATAACTGAAACAGACAGTTCACACACATAGTGGTCTTGGACGCCCAAGTACAATTTTACTGTATTTGTTTTAGTGCAACAAGGGATGAGATAACATGCGGTAACATGCACAGACAAGTTTTAGAGGGTCTGGGACTCAGTTAGGGTTAACCTTACTATCTCATCCCTTACACTTCTCATTTAAAACCTCATTCACAGTAATGATATTAATAAATAGAATCTGGCAGTAGGGGCTGCTTTGTTCTGGTAGCCTGCTGCTGGTAGATCCTGTTGAGATTAGGACATTGTTTTGCCATGGGAGGCATATGTCCATTCATGTTAATGTGTTAGCGTGTGCACTGTAGAAAACCCTGAGGTGAGCTCTGTGCAGTTGCTTAATTCAGGGGGTTCAAACTAGGGTCCGCAGAGGTGCTGCAAGGGGTCCGCAATATTTTTTAATATATTTTTGGGGGGAAATACTTTGGGGGATTTCATTATGTGAAAAATAATAATTTTGTGGATTTTTTCTAGCTGAAAACAGAATACCATTGTGTATACCAATTTTATGTTTCTGTGTCCAGTCTGAAAAAGTTCAATGACTGGAAGTCTACAGGAACAGTTAGCATGCTAGCTGTTCCTGTTCATCCGACTCTGGGAAAGTATATAAAAGGCTTCATTGCCAAAATCTCAAACTATCCCTTTAACATGGAGGAAATTACAGTCATTGGAGCTAATTACAGGAGTTTTTATGTATAGAAAATTCTTAGGTGGTCCGTCTAAGTGGTAATTTATTGGATAGAAAAACAGTTGCAGAGGTGGTGGGCCGTTCTTGATACACACGGGAAAACCGGTGCACCTGGCACCTCCTACCATTACCCCGTTCAAAGGAACTTAAATATTTTGTCTTGCCCATTCAACCTCTGAACAGCACACTTACACAATCCATTTCTTAATTGTCGCAAGGCTTAAAAATCTTTCTTAAAAATCATGAACTTCACTCACTACCAGAACATTTCAGCCAAAAACCTGATTGCCTCTGCCAGGAGACTGAAACTTGGCCGCAATTGGATTTTCCAGCAAGTGGATCTTACAGCAAGACAATAACCCAAAGCACACCACAAAATCAACAAAGAAATTGTTAATTGACCACAAAATCAACATTTTGCAATGGCCATCTCAGTCTCCGGACATGACTCCCATTGAAAACCTGTGGTTTGAATTGAAGAGGGCAGTCCATAGGCGCAGACAAAGGATATCAAGGATCTGGAAAGATTCTGTATGGAGGAATGGTCTAAAATCCCTCCCAATGTGTTCGCCAATCTCATAAATCATTTTTGAAAAAGGCATTGCGTTGTCCTCGCAAGGTGAGGTATTGAACGGTATAGAAAACAGGGGGGTCGATAATTTGACCCCTACCTTTTTGAGATTGTTTTTTATTGCTTGTTATATATAAAATATAAAAATATATTTTTCAGAACAACTTTATTAGTATAAAGCAATATAATTTCCCTTTTCAGTATTTTAGTTATTTATTTTATACAGTCATTTTTGTTCATCGTTATCAAGGGTGTCAATAATTTCAGACTCCACTGAACATGACAGACATCTTGGTGATGAAGTGAAAGCAGAAAACCCAGACCTGAATTCCATTTAGATGGTCTCTGTTGATTCCTACTCAGACATCATTGCGTTGATCTGTCAAAATCAAGGAGGCAAAACGGTGCCATGAAATACCCCAGATACCTCTGATCCAAGACACCTCTGGCTTTTTCTCAATCAGAAGGTTCTTTCATAATTCCACCCAGGGCAACACAGGGCCTCCCAGTCAGACTCCCCGCCACTCCCCTGTCTGTCAGACGAGCTGAGTTAAGTTGTATAGCAGTTTGAGAGATTGCCATTTTGGGTAATATAACAATGACACAGTTCTTAGTCTATCTCTGGATTGAGGACAGATCACTATAATTATTATTTATCTCTGAGGACCAAAGGCTTGACCTGCTTTCTCTCAGTGGAGCACCCCCCACATGGTGACATGAGACAGGATATGCAAACAGAGAGAGAGAGAGATGGGAGAACACACCATGATAGATGATAGACGTGTGCAAATAAATACAGTTACCTGTGAATGTGGATCACCGTGGTTTCTCACACACACACACACACACACACACACACACACACACACACACACACACACACACACACACACACACACACACACACACACACACACACACACACACACACACACACACACACACACACACACACAGATGAGTCCCATTCATGTATATTTTCTCTATACTCAGCACATTGAATATCACCTTCACACAGGTTGACAGGGCAGAACAGCACATCACCATGAAGGGTTAGCAGACAAAGCAATCCTGCATCTCATTTCCTATAGATGTTGTTCAAGCCTAAGTAAAGAGAGTTTTGCAGCACAACTTGGGGGATTGCTGCGTAGCCCCGTGGAATAGTCAAGTGAAGGGAAAGGAGAGAGAGTGATACTGTACACTCTAATAAGCCAACCCAACTCTGCTACTGGCAGTGCAGTCATTCCACCCTACTGCTCTAGCATCCTGGAGGAGGGATGGGAATGGAGAGAGAGAGAGGGCAAGAGAGAGAGTTGTGTGGCAGATAGTGAGAGAGACGATGGTAACGAGAGGGAGGGAGAAGTGCGTGAGAGAAGTGAAAGGGAGACGGGTAGAGTGAGAGAAGGGGGACAGTAGGAGATACATGTGTGAGAGAGAGTGAGGAAGCGAGATAGAAATGGGCTGTGGGAGTGGGGGACTGAGAGACAGATATGTGGAAGGGAGAGGGGAGCGATAGATTGTGAGGAGATGGAGGGAGGCTGCCAGGGAGTTTGTGGGAAAGTTTAATTTAATTTTGATTCATAGTAGGACGATCGGAACATTGATGTCACCTTTAAATATTATCATTTGATTTTATTATCGCCATATATTCAAGCAGACGGCTTGCTTATAAATATATAGATCTTGTTTCCTCATCTTATGTTGTCTTACAGTAACAGTAGTGAACGTTTTGGACTGTGGTATCTGTTGATGTATTTTACACAGCCGTGTAAGGAATAATTTAGTATTGTTCACCACCAACATATGTCTATAGTGTGTAGATAGATAGATGGACAGAAAAGATGTGCGCATGCGCATCAGAGAGAGAGTGAGAGGGAGGGAGGAACAAGTCCGTTTTTCATGGATGGCTGGGTTGCTATGGGAACAAGATGTGGGCTCCCTTTTCCCAAAAAAAGTCTCCTCCTTCCCTTTTTCCCTCTCTCGTCACTTCATTTATCTCTCTCCTTCTTCTCAGCATCCCCAGTTCTTCACCTCTCCTCTCTTCCTATCCCCAGCTCATCCCATCACTTACCTCCTCTCCCCCTTCTTTCTATCTCTCCTATCGTCCATCCTTCCCTCCTCCCACTCATTTTCTCCCTGTCTACTCCTCTCTCCCCGTGTCCATTTCGTTCCCTGCTGTCTCCCCTCATCTACTATTCTCCCTCTCAATCTTTCCCTCCATCTCTTCCTCACTTTCTCCTTGTCTCTGATCATCTGTCTCTTTAACACTCACTTATATTCTATTCTTTTCTCGGTTGTCATGGCAATAGGCTGGGGGCGTGAGGGAGAGAGCGCGAGCGAGCAAGAGTGGGTGTTTCGGAAGTGACATCTCTTGGGCAGTAACCTTGTTTCCTGTGTGTGGAGTTGGGGGCGGATTCACACGTAAAGTGCAGCAACAGTGACGCCGTGTGGACAAATACGTGGTAGTGGAGAGCCCTGCGGTGCCAGACAAGGGCTGACTGAATGATCTGATAGGTGAGAATACACACACACACACACACACACACACACACACACACACACACACACACACACACCTGTGCGGTGTCAGTGTAGTGCGGACCTCTGTGTTCACCTATTCCTTGAGGCCCATTGTGACACATCCCTGACATTTGACGTCACACATGACACTGATGGCCATGTACTAAATATCCCGAATCAGCGTATTAAAGAACACCATTGCAGACCCGTGTATATTTTCATAAATACATCAAATCTGAGCAATAAATTCAAAAGCATTCATAGAGTATGGAATGGTAGGATACCCCTGTTGATTCCGAATGATGTGATATAGAAGCTACGTGGGCACCATGTAATGTATAAAATGTGTACATACTGTACAGTACATTGTGCTTCTTTGCCTTGAAAGTAGCCAACAAGGCCATGCTGGCGTTGGCACGTTGCCCGACCCGGGCGGCCTGAGGATATTGCATGTTTATTTTTAGCACTGTTTTAGAGCTTAGTGATGTGTATAAATTAACATTACCCCTGTTGGGCTCAGTAATGACAATGTTGAATAAAGCTGTCCAGTCATCTGATGGCTGCTCTGCTCCTTGGCAAACTGCAAAGGTAGGCAGGAAAGAATGGCATTACGTGCCCACAGAGAGAGACCTCAGCACATTCTGAGAGCTTTAATAAGAGAACGCGAAAACAGTGTTTTTTATATTTATAACACAGAACAAGCCCACATAGATTGGACCGCACCAACCGCATGCACCATACCCTACATGCATTTTAGCTTCTACTCATTGAAATTCCCCCCAAGGTTTTTCAGATGATGAGGCATGAAGGTGGAGGTACAGATTGTAGCTGGAGCACATATTGTGGGTATGAGTCACTGATATCCCCAGTGGATCCACAACATTGTGACTTTCATTAGGTATGCTGCTGTAGGTCTATAACGTTTAGTGTCAAAGGCTTTCTCTCTCCTTGTCCAATGTGTCTCTGAAAGAGGGGAACTAGTGTCACACTCATATTTTGGGATTCCTGGGCCTTGGAATTTAGGCTATATGTTGTCTGCGGTAATGATGATGGTGATTGGGGGGCTCCTGAGTGGCGCAGTGGTCTAAGACACTGCATCTCAGTGCTAGAGGCGTCACCTGGTTCGAATCCAGGCTGCATCACATCCGGCCATGATTGGGAGTCCCATAGGCCGTCGCACAATTGGCCCAGCGTCGTTTGGGTTTGGACGGGGTAGGCCATCATTGTAAATAAGAATTTGTTCTTAACCGACTTGCCTAGTTAAATAAAGGTTCAATAAAATGATGATGATTGAATTGATATACTGTAGTAGTCTCAATACTCTAAACTTTTCTTTCCACATTCAAACATTGATATTGTGAATGTAAAAAGTAACACTTCAACTGTGAAACAAGTGAACATCCATGTACAAGGAGGTACATAATTCTAGCTGCAGGACAAGATTATATGGTCTGTAAGTTTTTCTCCATGCCATTCTCAGAGATGATAAAGATTATTTTTTTTATATATACTGTATATATACAGTACCAGTCAAAAGTTTGGACACACCTACTCATTCAAGGGTTTTTCTTTATTTTTACTATTTTCTACATTGTAGAATAATATGAACTATGAAATAACACATATGAAATCATGTAGTAACCAAAAAGGTGTTAAACAATTCAAAAGTAGCCACCCTTTGCCTTCATGATACTTTGCACACTCTTCTCTTGGCATTCTCTCAACCAGCATGAGGAATGCTTTTCCAACAGTCTTCCCACATATGCTGAGCACTTGTTGGCTGCTTTTCCTTCACTGCGGAGGTCCAACTCATCCCAAACAATCTCAATTGGATTGAGGTCGGGTGAGGTCGGGTGATTGTGGAGAACAGGTCATCTGGTCATCACTCTCCTTCGTGGTCAAATAGCCCTTACACAGCCTGGAGGTGTGCTGGGTCATAGTCCTGTTGAAAAACAAATGATAGTCCCACTAAGCACAAACCAGATGGGATGGCGTATCACTGCAGAATGCAGTGGTAGCCATGAAGGTTAAGTGTGCCTTGAATTCTAAATAAATCACAGACAGTGTCACCAGCAAAGGACCCCACACCATCACACCTTCTCCTCCATGCTTCACGGTGGGAATCACACATGTGGAGATCATCTGTTCACCTACTCTGCGTCTCACAAAGACATGGTGATTGGAACCAAAAATCTCAAATTTAGACTCATCAGACGAAGGGACAGATTTCCACCAGTCTAATGTCCATTGCTCGTGTTTCTTGGCCCAAGCAAGTCTCTTTATCTTATTGGTGTCCTTTAGTAGTGATTTCTTTGCACCAATTTGACCATGAAGGCCTGATTCACACAGTCTCCTCTGAACAGTTGATGTTGAGATGTGTCTGTTACTTGAACTCTGTGAAGCATTTATTGGGCTGCAATCTGAGGCTGGTAACTCTCATGAACTTATCCTCTGCAGCAGAGGTAACTCTGGGTCTTTCATCATAGGGCTTAATGGTTTTTACAACTGCACTTGAAGTATCTCAAATATAAATCTCAAATATATTTTTGGCTTACTACATGATTCCATATGTGAATTTCATAGTTTTGATGTCTTCACTATTATTCTACAATGTATAAAATAGTAAAAATAAAGAAAACCATGGAATGAGTAGGTGTGTCCAAACCTTTGACTGGTACTGTATATAAAGATCCCTCCATGCCCTGGCCTATGTTCACGGCCTAGATTTTGTGATTTGGTCAAATTTTTAATGATATGTGAGTGTATATGAAAACCCCTAGGGGGCTCAGTCACAATAACCACAGTGACCGTAACCGCTGTGAATCCATGAGTGAAAGGTGACTTAGAGGTTGAAATCAGGGTTATGTAATCTCTCTTCATATCGTACGGTGAATCATACCTTGGATTCTACCACTGTGATCCCCTTAATAAGCTTTGCTTATTTAGCAACTCATTTATAATTCAAGAGCAGCTTTATTCATAATTAAACTTGAATATAAAACAAACTCAGCTGTATTCGCTACAATTAGACAGATTGCCTTTTGTGCTTGGCTTCCTACTTGGTGGGGATACTCGCATTGTGAATACAGTGAATACAGTGAATACAGTGAATACAGTGAATACTTTAGAAAGCTTTTATTGTAATATAAAGGGTCTGACAGGGTTGTTTGGTTGAAGTAGGCCTATTTTCAGGGTCAGAGTGGCTCTCTTCTTGGCATAGTGTCAAATGGACAGCATGGCCCGCTGCTGTGAGTGTGCCCATGGTGCTGTGTGTCAGCCGAGTCAGAGCCTGTTTACATCATTCAACCTGCAGGGGCATTTCCTTTCTCAAACATGGGGAAATGCGCAAGGGTTAAAGTGTGCTGTCTGTAAAGTGAAAAGGTGTGCGTAGACACTAGACAGCTGTTGTTTTTACAAGATGTATGGGTAATGGTTAAATAAAGTGTGTTAGAGGGTTGACTCTGGGACTTGTACAATCTGCAGATACGTAGTGTGTGAATTGTGAAAACAGTCTTGGTGTGAGGAGTGGGGAATGTCACTTTGGCTAACCTCTCGTCGAGTGCTTGTTTCCGGCCTTGTTGGGAGGTGTCTGTGGATTCACTACACAAGGCTGTCTTGAGTGAGAATAGCGTTGAGATGTTTGCTTCACATTCTGCTTGAAATGTAAATGGAAAGGATAGCAAAAGTGTTTTGATGAAAACATTAACATAGCCCCTGACATAACTTCGAGGGAAAAGAGAAAGAAATATGAAAGAGGGGAACATAGAAAGAGACTAGAGGAAAGACGAATAGGAAGGTCAATATGTGAAAGACAGTTGAGAGAGGGGGAACCAGAGGGATGGGCAGAGTGAGTACAAGTGATAGAGAGACACACTAGGAAGTGGAGACTATGAAAGATAGTGAAAAAGACAAAGAATCGTGCCCTGGTTATTTCTCAGTGACCGAGCATCATGCTGACTGAAGCCAGAGCTTGGCTAATTGACTCCAGCAGTTGTAGTGGATCACCAAGCTTATTTTTCTCTGTTTCATGCCACGGCCCTTCTGCTTCAGGACCCCGGGTCTGTCTGAAGAGCTGCCTGTCTGTTACGGCCGTCTGGTCAGAGGGGGAACCTGGGGACGAGCAAAGGCATGTCGATGCATTAGCGATGTAGTATGAAGATATAGTGATTTACCACACAGAACTTTCTGGGTCCGGGGACCCCTTTTGTGAGAGCAACTTCATCAAGGACCCCCTCACAACCATAACACAACTCGCAGTGCTATGAAAATGTCATACAAAGAGATGTTTTACTGTGACATCTGCAGTGCATTGCTGGGCGAACCATGTCTCGGTCCCAGGGAAAGAACAGTTAAAAAGCCTTCCTATTGGCATCGGAGATGTATTTTTTTTCATTTTCAAGCTAATTTCATGCAATAAAAAATAAAAAACATTGGCAGTGTCATGTTCGTCGTAATGAGTAGACCAAGGTGCAGCGTGTGTAGAGTTCCACATATTTTTAATAAACCGAAACTCAAACAAAAACAATAAAGCATAAACAAAACGTGAAGCTACTGGTGTGCACACAGGCAACGAAATGTAGACAAGATCCCACAAAACACAACTGAGGAAATGGCTACCTAAATATGATCCCCAATCAGAGACAACGATAAACAGCTGCCTCTGATTGGGAACCATATCAGGCCACCATAGAAATACAATATCACCTAGATGAACCACCCAAGTCACTATCACGCCCCAACCAACACAGAGAAAAAACAACTTACTATGGTCAGGGCATGACAGTACCCCTCCCCCAAAGGTGCGGACTCCAACCGCAAAACCTGACTCAATAGGGGAGGGTCCTGGTGGGCATCTATGATGGATGACACAGGGTGTCGGGAGCGGCTCCGGTGCGGGGCGAAGTACACACTCCGCTCGCAGATATGTCTTCTTCCATGGTGGCTCTGGTGCGGGGATCATCGGCGGAAGCTCCGGACCGTGGGTCGTCGCTGGAGGCACCGGGCCGCGGATCGTCGCCAGAGGCTCCGGACCGCAGACTGTCACCGGAGGCTCTGGAAACTAACTCCGGAAGCTCTGGACTGGGAACTGTCGACGGAAGCTCTGGACTAGAAACTGTCGCCTGAAGCTCTGGACTGGGAACTGTCGCCGGAATCTCTGGACTGGGAACTGTCGCTGGAAGCTCTGGACTGTGGAGGCGCACAGGAGGCCTGATGCGTGGTGCCGGCACTGGTGGTACCGGGCTGGTGACATGCACCTCAGGGCGAGTGCGGGGAGAAGGCACAGGACATACTGGACTGTGGAGGCGCACTGGAGGCCTGATGCGTGGGACCGGTACAGGTGGCACCGGGCTGATGACACGCACCTCAGAGCGAGTGCGGGGAGGAGACACAGGACGCACTGGACTGTGGAGGTGCACTGGAGGTCTACAGCGCAGAGCTGGCACGACCCTTCCTGGCTGGATGCTCACTCCAGCCCGGCAAGTGGGGGAAGCTGGCACAGGACGCACTGGGCTGTGAAGGCGCGTTTTTGATGGGATCTTCTGTCACGTTCGTCGTAATTTGTAGACCAAGGCGCAGCGTGCGTAGGGTTCCCCATATTTTTTATAAACCGAAACTCATCAAACAAAAAAATAAAGCACAAACGAAACATGAAGCTACTGGTGTGCAGACAGGCAACGAAATGTTGACAAGATCCCACAAACACAACTGAGGAAATGGCTACCTAAATATGATCCCCAATCAGAGACAACAATAAACAGCTGCCTCTGATTGGGAACCATATCAGGCCACCATAGAAATACAATATCACCTAGATGACAAACCCAAGTCACTATCATGCCCCAACCAACACAGAGAATAAACAGCTTTCAGCAAGAATGAAAACTTTGCAGTTTTAAAGATTAAATTAAAGTGCATTTATGTTCAAAACAAAGAAACATTGAGCTGAAAAATGTATAATTTGTAGATATCCCTGTGAGCTACCCAGGCCTTGCTGCCTATGGTTAATAAGAACCTACATTGCAGATGAATAATAATGACATTGCTTTGTGTTAGATCCTCTAAACCAGTGGTTCACAAACTTTTTATGGTCCCGTACCCCTTCAAACATTCAACCTCCAGCTGCGTACCCCCTCTAGCACCAGGATCAGCACACTCTCAAATGTTGTTTTTTGCCATCATTTTAAGCCTGCCACACACGCACTATACATTTATTAAACATAAAAGTGAGTGTGAGTTTTTGTCACAACCTGGCTCGTGGGAAGTGACAAAGAGCTCTTATAGGGCCAGGGCACAAATAATAATATTATAATAATCAATCATTTTGCTCTTTATTTGTTCAACAGAAATGGTGAATAACTCACCACAGGTTAATGAGAAGAGTGTGCTTGAAAGGATGCACATAACTCTGCAATGTTGGGTTGTATTGGAGAGCATCTCAGTCTTAAATCATTTTCCACACATAGTCTGTGCCTGTATCTCATCTCTCAATTAAAAAAATAAAAGTGTCAATACTTTGCCCCTTGATAACCAGCGCACTTCTGTGTGTTGTAAAAGCGTTACATGGTCACTGCCCATATCATTGTATAGTGCAGAAAATACACGAGAGTTCAGGGTCCTTGCGTTAACAAAGTAACAAAGTTAACCATTTTCACTGTAGTGTCCAAAACGTCTTTCAAGCTGTCCAGTACTTTAAAAAAAATCCTCTCCTGTTGTCCTGGTTTCCAGTGGATCACACCTAAACGTAACGGACATATACCAGGAGCTGTGCCAGGCCCGCCACGTCTGTTGACTCATTCAGCTGTAACGCATAGAATTCACTGGTTGTATGCGAAGCAGTAATTGTTTCAAAACATCTCCTGCCATGTCACTGATGCGTCGTGAAACAGTGTTGTTTGATGAAGACATTGTCTGTATAGGTTTATGGCCTTTTCCCTCAGCATTGTCCAAGCTATATCCATTGCAGCAGGAAGAACTAAAGTCCCCCATAATAGTATGGGGCTTGCCTGTCCTAGCCAATCGGTAGCTCACCATATAAGACGCTTCTAGCCCCTTCTTATTAATGGTATCTGTTGCTTTTATACTGTACATGTATTACAACTCGAAAGTCCTCTTAATTCTCGCTCAAAAAACTAATTTGGCTTATTTTTCAAATTGGCATGTTTTGTTTCTAAATGTCTGCGCCATAGTCAAGGTGTCATCGAGTTGTGAGATAGTACTTTTGCACATATAACACACTGTAGCTGAGGAAAGGACCTATTCCCAATATCAGTGAACCCAAAATCAATGTAGTTCTCATCATATTTGCGCCACTTCGATGGTTCAACGTCCCTGTCTGTTGTTCGGTGCTTTCCCGGGTAGTAAGGGGGCAGTAGCTCTTTGACTGCATCAGATTCACAACTGTCAGTGTCCATGCTAGCTGGGCTAACAACACATGTAGAATTACTGATGCTAGCATTGGATGTGCTTTTGGAAGCAGAACAACTTGTGTTGTCGACAGGTGCAGGTGTAGTACTGCTGGTAGTAGCAGTACTACCAGTAGAGCTGGTATGTGTCTCTATGGAAGCAGAACAACTTGTGTCGTCAACAGGTGCTGGTGTAGTACTGCTGGCAGTAGCAGTACTACCAGTAGAGCTGGTATGTGTCTCTATGGATGCGGGCCTTACTTTTTTTAAACCATTTTTCAATTTTCGAGCAAAAGGAATGAGCAGCAGCTACGTTTGGCTACATACGGACAGTTAGTGGAGTTTCAGCGACAGAGTAACGGTTAATGTGATTGGATGTTAATTATTTGACTAGGCTAGCTGTATTTGGCATTGTGTTGTTATTTCGCTTAACACTAGATGGTTTCATTTTATTTTTGGCAGTGAAACAAGGTTACGCAGGCTAGAATAAAACCTCACCTAAAAGTATAGTCCCATTAGAAAATACAAATGGACTGCTTGAAAATGTGAAGAAAAATATATATATATAAATATATATATATTTTTTAATGCGAATCACGTTTTTATTTGGCATACCCCTGACAGTATTGCATGTACCCTGTATTTTTTTAAATTATTTATTTTATACATATTTAGAGATCTGGCCACGGACCCTCTGCAGTACCTCTCCTGCGGATGCCATTTTGGGAACCCCTGATTTTGCAGACCCTTTTATCCATATTTTGGGCTATGGCTACAAATCATAATAAATAAACTCTGTAAAAAGTGTGTTTTATTTTCTCTGAATCAGTGCATTGATTTGTGAGTTATTTACTGCATAATCGACCAGTCCTAGATTAATCTGTCCACTTCTTTCATTGAGCATTGTTGTTATGTGTGAAATGTGGACAAATATGAAGAAGTCACATTGCATTTTCAGTGTTTTGGATTCAACTGATGCAGATGTACCAGCTTGCAAACATAAACAACCATCTGTCGACGGGCATATTCTGGCATGTCCTCCACCATCCAGTCACGCTAACTGACACATCTCCCCTCTCTCCTTCCCTCTCCCCTTGTTCTCTCTCCTCCCCAGATGCGAGGTGTGCCGTCCCCCCCTCCTATCGCCCCCATGCCCCTTCCTTTGCCGCTCCCTCCTACGACCGCCCCGACTGGAATCCCCGTCTCTGTGTGATCTCCGGAAATCAGCTCTACATGTTGGACCAGGAGGAGGTACTTACCTACTGCTGCACACACTATAGAAATACAATCCCACCCATCACCCACCCATTGACTTGAAAGGGGATTACTTTTCTAGGAATTATATTACTATCTATTCCATCGCTCACTTTGCTGTATTAGACTGGTTTGTTTGAACTGACATGAGTGTCTGCAACACTGTCATGACCGTTTCTAAAGCCACAAGGTTTAATAAAACATTACATATCTAAAAAAGGATATCACCACAATTGACCCTTTAGGCATGTAACTAACTGTATTTGACATGACCTGACATTACATTGTCACGGCCGTCGTTCAAGAAAGACCAAGGTGCGGCGTGGTGAGCGTCCATTTTCTTTTATTTAGTAAAATGTCGCCAACAAAACAAGAAATAACAAAAACGCCCGTGAAGCTTACAAGGGCTATAGTGCCCCTAACATAGACAACTTCCCACAATGACAAAAGGAAAAAAGGCTGCGTAAGTATGATTCCCAATCAGAGACAACGATAGACAGCTGTCCCTGATTGAGAACCATACCCAGCCAAAACATAGAAATACAAAACCATAGAAAACAGAACATAGAATGCCCACCCAAATCACACCCTGACCAAACCAAATAGAGACATAAAAAGGCTCTTTAAGGTCAGGGCGTGACATACATGGTATTCTGAGTACATTACATTGCCAATAAACATTGTCACTGATTTAATTCCTGGATGTTTTCCTGACCACATGACATGACTAGGAAAAGCTCTGGGCCGGGGTCCTAGTTATAACACAGTATCTCATGTACATGTTGGACCTGAAGGAGGCCAGTGTTCCTATTAAACACTCAAGGCAGGTGTCCTGGGCCACTGTCGCCTAAGGCTTGCTTATGGGAGTTTCAGTCCTGCACCTATTGTTAGCTTAAAATTTTGTGGCAAATAACTTTCACACCAGTACGCCTCTATACAAGTAGGTCACGTCTGGCTAAGATGGGCCTGTTAGACCAGTGATTAAATGACATGATTAAATGACCAGGTGGGACCTGATTCTAGATCAGCACTCCTACTCTGAGACACTTTAGGAATACGGGACTCTTTCAGTCTGACTGTTTATTACTAAACCCCCCCCTTAAATGACTTGCCCTTAGATAACATGCCTTAGATTACTTGCTATATCATACTAAGTAGAATTTCAGCCTGCTAGCTAAGACCAGAAGGGGGTACTATTCCTTCACTTTTGTACCTGCATCGCCTTTGGAAAGGATTCTCTTTAAATGTAGACCTTGTAGACAGATTTACACAATTAAAACACAGAGGTTTTACTTACACACTTAACGTCTACTACACTACAATAACAGTGTTCATAGTATTTAGTATTTGATTGAGAGTATGAGTCTATTAACGACTATGTAATGATGTAATGGAGTACTGTAGCGGTACTTGCAGGGTGGCTAGCTGCCAATATCTTTCATTCTCGTCACTCACAAGGAGTATAAAGAACCTTATGATCCAGATAAGGGCCTTTTCAGCTATGGAGCGATGAGAAGAAGGCCCAAGTCAATTAATCAAAGGCTTATCCCTGTCTAATTGTGCCAATGAGGCAGAAGCTATGAATGGATTTGAGGCAGACCTGACGGGCCAATAGCCACCACCTTGGAGAGAGGATGAGAGGCGATTAAATATTCATGCCTGTCACTCACCTCATGCGGCGCGAGTGGGCCTCTCCATCTCTCTCTCTCTCGTTCTATCTTTCTCTCTCTCTCCGTCTCTCTGTCTCTCTCTGTCTATATGTCTCGCTCAATCTCTCTCTCTCTCTGTCATACACACACACCCCTCTTGATTAATTTCTGTTCGATTCAAATGCTTTTAGTGGCATGACAAAAAGCAATCATATGTTGCCAAAGAGGAGATAAGGTGGAACAGAGGGGTACCTCTCTCTCTCTCTCTCTCTCTCTCTCTCTCTCGCTCTCTCACACATTCTATTTCTCAGGCTACCTCTCCTCCCCCTGCTCCCTCCCTCCCTCTCTCCCTGGTGTGACTGACAGTAGTGTTTGGCTATTCCACAGACCTGCTCTCTCCTTTCTTCCCCAAGCAGCTCCATTGAGATGCCACTCTGTTTTGTTTTGTGAATGACATCCATCAAAAGACCATTCTCTCTTCATTGCGGCCTCTTCAGTCTCAACTAAGGGGCTGCTTGAGGAAATAACAGTGCTCGGGAAGAACATGTGAAAATATCTGTCATGTCACCATTGTGCTATTCTGTGCTCCCCTATTTCAAATATGCTTTATTCACCTCAGTAAACACTACAAGTGCTGAAACGGGTGATGTTGAAAGCTTGACTTATGCATAGTCCGAATTAACCTAATAGATTAAGAGTGTACCCTTTCGTCCAAGTACAGAAGTCACTATACCTTCTGTTCAACACTTTATTGTTTGTGTAGCTTCTCCTACTTGCATACTCTCCACCTCAGAAGTCAATCGAAAAAAGTGAACACTACACAATCCAACTTAACTTCACTCCCTAACAAAAAAACTCTATGCTGCACTGCCATTGACAGTAGAAGAGCACTGACCACTTCCCAGTGGGCTGCTGTTAGCCCTCTGTGCCCGTGGTGGGAGCGAGAGGATCGACAGTGATGGCTGCCACTGATATGAAGTGACAGAGCCCCGCATTGTGTGCACCAGACGCAACACACCAGTGCCCTGTCCTCCAGTCATGTGCCCAGGCATCGCTCTCCCTCCCACTGTGCCCCAGTGTTATGCAAGCAATCAGAGGGCACTATTTCCTGCTAGCACAGTGCTAGCACTAGCATGTTAGTATCCTCTCTCACTACTACTGAATCACATTAGCCTGCTAGGCTAATTCAAAATAAGGGGAATTAGAACAGGATTTGTCTCAGTATCCATGCATGGCCATTGTGTTGCATTCCCTGCCCATATGTTTGCAATGGCTTTGGCAGTGTTGATACTGTAAATTAAATTCATTAGCGCCTGAGCCAACAATGCAGCGCCATGGTGGCTTTTCCTGTAGCTACTGTTGTCACATTGCATAAAGCATGACTCAGGAGTAGTTAGCATTTTTACACATGCATGACCCTTGGGAACCCATTTGGAAACAGGGGGGGGATGTGACAATTATGTAATAATAAGGCACACATGGATGGAAGGAGTCATGAGAAAGAAGCTCCTTCATTTGACCAATAAGAAGGCTCAATGCACTGTACATTGGCAAATCCTAAGGTTATTTAACAAGAGCTTTACTGCCTTTTGGCATCTGAATAACTATTACGCACAACTGCAATAAGCCATTTTCAAAATGTCACCACTTATTACATAATTAGAGGTTATACACTGAGTGTACAAAACATTAGGAGCACCCCCTTTTATCTAACATTCCAACTGAATGCAGGTATTGTGGGAAATGTCCACATAGGGGAGTAGTGGGACAGCTCTTCCACCAGTGTTCTGCAGCATGCTCAAATTTTACATACAAACAATGAAGATCAACTTTGGTTTGGAATTTGATCAGATTTAGTACTTAGGGATGCTCTCTAAATGCCCTCTTTTCTCATTCCAAGACGCCAAAATTCCAAGACGCTCTTTGATTTTATCACATGCCAGTTGCTGTGTCCAATGCCTGAGGCGAGGGGAGGGAACATCTGTCAGTGATAGGACGTTATTGAGAGACTTGAGGACAGACAGTGGTGTTGGCCAGCCTAACTGTTTGTCATACTTCCAGGGACACAGAGGCTGATGTGTGTTTGTGTGCGTGCGTGAGTCTGTGTGTGCGTGCGTGAATGCGTATTGGTGTGTGATTGTGTGTGCACGTGTAGTGGACTCAGCCGCTGTTTGATCACGACTCCGTTACAAAGTAATGGATTACACACCTGCCGCTCCATTACCCCCCCCACCCCCACAGACACACAGCTCACACACCAACACACACACCACCCATATCCCCCACCCAGCCTACCCATCACAGCTGGGCCAGTAGTGACATATGGTCCAGGCAGCCTGCAGCATTGCTCAACTCTCCATGCCAGGCCCCCTCTCCTCTCCCTCTCACTCAGATCTATGGCTTTCATTCTCCCTCTACTCACCACCCACCATCTACCCCTCCTTGCAGTGCCTGAGCACAGTCATCTGTCTATTTCAGTCTTAGCCACTTCTGCTCCTACTCTTGCCTCTGACTACAGTTTGCCTGATGCCGAAACGTAGTACAATTGACCTTCTTGTTAGCTATTAGAATTACCTCACGTATGAATGAGCTTATCTCTGACAACACTCAAGGGAGCCTAGGTCTGCATGCCAGTATTCAATCTACTTTTCAATTGAATGAAATGGATTGTTGACTCGCCCAACAAACACCGGAATACCCAGAGACAGAAACTCAAGGACAGAAATTAGGAAACACTGCTATACTGCATTAGATTCCCATTCCAATTATAGTCGTTATTAGCAACACAATCCCCATTAGCATGCTTTCTTGCTCCCTGCAGGTTTCAATGCTAGACCCCTGCCCCTGTGTGATTGTCAGTGCGGGCCCCATGTGCCCTCTGTCTAGTCTGCCAGTGTTGTGTGCCAACCTGCCTTGTGTGCCCACTCATGAGCATGGCTACCAGGGACGGTGCCAAGGCTGTGTCAAGTCCCCAGCTGCAGCGCCACTGTCCTAACCAGCCCCCCCACCCCTCTGCCAATCAAACACTGCCACACAAGCTATAAATAGCGCTGAGGTGTTCCCCCTCGCAACCAGAAAGTGCTGTTTGTCAGAGTGGGTGTGTATGTGTGTGTGTGTTTGTGTGTGTGTGTGTGTGTGTGTGTGTGGGGGGGTCTTTTCCATACACTTGTTGTGATGAATTGTGTCTGAATGGGGACACAGTGGAGATGAGGGGGGAGTGGGCTAACTGCGTTCAAGTGGACATCATTGTGGAAATGACCGTGTTTAGCATGCCATGATAGACTAGTAATTATGTAGGGTGTTTAAGATCCGTTTTGAGTCAGAGTTTAATGTGATCTAAACGGCCTCTCGGCTGCTCTGTGAACATTTTCAGTTCTTATTCCTAGTCAAAGTCACTACTCTCATTGAGGCAACTCCATGCCTTAGACTCAACTGAAGTCCGGGGCAAAACTTTCTGAATAAAAATGATTGATTAAGTAATAATGCACTTAGATTATCAAAGCATTTTGCACTTACCGTATGCTGTACATTGATCACATTTCTTTATATTACTATTTTATGTGTATCGATACATTTAATTAGCAAAGTGCTCGTAGAATGCAGAAAGGAGTTTTGGTGCAGCACAGGCTCAAGGAAACAGAAGTAGAGAAGAGTGGATACAAACATTTAGCGACGTCTCTGAAGTCTTGTGAATGAATATATCCGTGAATTATCCAACAATATAGCAACTATTACGCTTATGGCCTTATAAAAAGGCTTGGAGACAGATGGCTCATATTATCAACATGTTAGAGAGTATATCTGTGTTAGAAGGATATTCTTAGAGTGTTAATGGTCCAATATTGAGGTAAATTCGATTACATTGAGAAATAACCAGAAATAATGTGAACGTTATAAACAGATGTTAAAATGAGGTCTGATGCATTTAAAACAGTGTGCTCGCAGTGTATCATAAAAAATATATGAACAGCAAAGCCAAGTCTTTCAGTGCACAAGCTTTTATGCATGCACGTGCTGGACTCATAAAGATTGGGTGTCTTATAATACATTTTTCATAGAGGAACTCATTCCGTAACTTGCAATATATCTGTCCTCGGCGTGCAATGTATCTCACAGCATACTCATTAGTGTGCACTAAGTGGATAATACAAGCATAATCATATACACACTTGATTTATGGTTTGTGTATCCCTGATTACGTAAAAAAAAAAAAAAAGAGGTAAACGTCAACTAAATGAATCCTGCCAATGACAGCGACGGGAGATGTCTTCTGGCTCTATGCTGTGCATCCACTAGATATGTTCGAGCGCAGCAGACTGCTTGTTATGTATGTTGGGGGGTGGGTCCTGTCGCCTGCAGTGGGTGTATGTACAGTTAAAGTCGGAAGTTTACATACACCTTAGTCAAATACATTTAAACTCAGTTTTTCACAATTCCTGACATTTAATCCTTGTAAAAATGTCCTGTCTTAGGTCAGTTAGGATCACACTTTATTTTAAGAATGTGAAATGTCAGAATAATAGTTGAGAGAATGATTTATTTCAGCTTGTATTTATTTCATCACATTCCCAGTGGGTCAGAAGTTTACATACAATCAATTAGTATTTGGTAGCAAAGCGTTTAAATTGTTTAACTTGGGTCAAATGTTTCTGGTAGCCTTCCACAAGCTTCCCACAATGAGTTGGGGGAATTTTGGCCCATTCCTCCTGACAGAGCTGGTGTAACTGAGTCAGGTTTGTAGACCTCCTTGCTCGCACATGCTTTTTCAGTTCTGCCCACAAATTTCCTATTAGGATTGAGGTAAGGGCTTTGTTATGGCCACTCCAATACCTTGACTTTGTTGCCCTTAAACCATTTTGCCACAACTTTGGAAGTATGCTTGGGGTCATTTTGACCCATTTGGGACCAAGCTTTAACTTCCTGACTGATGTCTTGAGATGTTGCTTCAATATATTCACGTAATTTTCCCCCCTCATGATGCCATCTATTTTGTGAAGTGCACCAGTCCCTACTGCAGCAAAGCACCTCCACAACATGATGCTGCCACCCCCGTGCTTCACGGTTGGTATGGTGTTCTTCGGCTTGCAAGCCTCCCCCTTTTCCTCCAAACATAATGATGATCATTATGGCCAAACAGTTCTATTTTTGTTTTCTCCAAAAAGTACGATCTTTGTCCCCATGTGCAGTTGCAAACCGTAGTCTGGCTTTTTTATGGCGGTTTTGGAGCAGTGGCTTCTTCCTTGCTGAGCGGCCTTTCAGGTTATGTCGATATAGGACTCGTTTTATTGTGGATATAGATACTTTTGTACCTGTTTCCTCCAGCATCTTCACAAGGTCCTTTGCTGTTGTTCTGGGATTGATTTGCACTTTTCTCACCAAAGTACGTTCATCTCCAGGAGACAGAACGCATCTCCTTCCTGAGCGGTATGACGACTGCGTGGTCCCATGGTGTTTATACTGGCATACTATTGTTTGTACAGATGAACGTGGTACCTTCAGGCGTTTGGAAATTGCTCCCAAGGATGAACCAGACTTGTGGAGGTCTACAATATTTTGTCTGAGGTCTTGGCTGATTTCTTTTGATTTTCCCATGATGTCAAGCAAAGAGGCACTGAGTTTGAAGGTAGGCCTTGGAATACATCCACAGGTACACCTCCAATTGACTCACATGATGTCAATTAGCCTATCAGAAGCTTCTAAAGCCATGACATCATTTTCTGTAATTTTCCAAGCTGTTTAAAGGCACAGTCAACTTCATGTATGAAAACTTCTGACCCAGTGGAGTTTGATTCAGTGAATTATAAGTGAAATAATTTGTCTGTAAACAAGTGTTGGAAAAATGACCTGTGTCATGCACAACGTCGATGTCCTAACCGACTTGCCAAAACTATAGTTTGTTAACAAGAAATTTGTGGAGTGGTTGAAAAACGAGTTTTAATGACTCCAACCTAAGTGTATATAAACTACCGACTTCAACTGTATGTATTAAACTTTTATGTCATCCATATTTTGCTGGAAGCCCTGCTACATGTCTATTACATTACAGCTGACATGGCCATATGTTTAAAACATGGTTATATGACCAGCCAGCGAACCTCACACACATACAGTACCAGTCAAAAGTTTGGACACACATACTCATTCCAGGGTTTTTCATTATTTTGATTATTTTCTACATTGTAGATTAATAGTGAAGACATTAAAACTATGAAATAACACATATGGAATCATGTAGTAACCAAAAAAGTGTTAAACAAATCAAAATATATTTTATATTTGAAATTCTTAAAAGTAGCCACCCTTTGCCTTGATGAGAGCTTTGCACACTCTTGGCATTCTCTCAATCAGCTTCATGAGGTAGTCACCTGGAACGTATTTCAATTAACAGGTGGGCCTTGTTAAAAGTTAATTTGTGGAATTCCTTTCCCTTTTAATGCATTTGAGCCAATTAGTTGTGCTGTGACAAGGTATGGGTGGTATACAGAAAATAACCCTATTTGGTAAAAAGATCAAGTCCATATTATGGCAAGAACAGCTCAAATAAGCAAAGAGAAATTACAGTCCATCATTACTTTAAGACATAAAGGTCAGTCAATGCTGAAAATTTCAAGAATTTCAAGACGAAAGTTTCTTCAAGTGCAGTCGCATAAACCATCAAGCGCTATGATGAAACTGGCACTCATGAGGACCGCCACAGGAAAGGAAGACCCAGAGTTACCTCTGCTCCAGAGGATGAGTTCATTAGAGTAAACTTCACCTCAGATTGCAGCCCAAATAATTGGTTCACAGAGTTCAAGTAAAAGACACATCTCAACATCAACTGTTCAGAGGAGACTGCATGAATCACACACACACACACACACACACACACACACACACACACACACACACACACACACACACACACACACACACACACACACACACACACACACACACACACACACACACACATAGTGGTGGAAAAACTCCCCAATTGTCATACTTGAGTAAAAGTAAAGATACCTTAATAGAAAATGACTGAAGTAAAACAAAAAGTCCCCCAGTAAAATACTACTTGAGTCAAAGTCTAAAAGTATTTGGTTTTAAACATACTTAATTATCAAAAGTAAATGTAATTGCAAAAATATACTTAAGAATCAAAAGTAAAACTATACATAATTACAAATTCCTTAACCAGACAGCACAACTTTCTTGTTTTTTACATTTACAGATAGCCAGGGGCACACTCCAACACTCAGACATAATTTACAAATGAAGCATGCGTGTTTAGTGAGTCTGTCAGATAAGATGCAGTAGGGATGACCAGGGATGTTCTCTTGATAAGTGTGTGAATGGACCCTTTTCCTGTTCTGCTAAGCATTGAAAATGTAACGAGTACTTTTGGGTGTCAGGGAAAATTTATGGAGTAAAAAGTACATCATTATCTTTAGGAATATAGTGAAGTAAAAGTAGTCCAAAATATAAATAGTAAAGTAAGTAGGGATACCCAAAAAATGACTTAAGTTGTACGCACACACACACAAATCAGTACCATGGATAGCCACATCATATTTAACTTACGTTGACTGGACTCAATTGTTTTTGGTATCTTTTAGTTGTCACTGTATTAAACTAACCATTAGCATAGGTGATTTGATTCTGTTGAAATTTAGAAGTAACTCACCGTGGTTCTAAATCAATGGTTGTTTAGTAGTCCAAAAATGTCAGTAACATTAACTTGCTTGACCATACTGTAGGTCATGTAACTGTTTGTTACATGCAATATGCTTTGTGGACTTCACCGGACAGATGTTGCATTCCGTTTCTTTGATGAAACAAAGATGTGGTTGAATTTATTCTGCCACTGTGTCTTCTTATTGTTTCAGCCTTAGGCCTATAAATCAGTGTCAAGGTATAGGAACTAACAGGTTATAGAGCAAGCAATGTAATTATCACAACACCTAGGTAATAAGGATTTTTTTTCTGGTTTGGCTTCTCCAGAAATTGTACCCACGCATTGCTACTGCTCAGTGATAGACATTTCAAGATACTATCCATTATGATCTTCTGAAAATATAGCTTAATGCATTATGCGTGTGTGTTGACCTGGCCTTGTCTCTCTGTGCATATGCAGGTACACCCTTTGTTGATGCGCGAGCGGCGCTCCGAGTTGCACAGGAACAAGCTGCTGCGGAGGACAGTCAGCGTTCCTGTTGAGGGGAGGCACCATCCAGAGATGGGTAAGTTGGCCATGGGCCCTTCTATCTCTCTGAATTCTTTTTGACCATAGAAATACAGTCAATAGCTTGGAACCTCTGACCATAAAGCACAAATGTAATGTTGTACTTCCTGCTTTTACTTCCTGCTTTACTCTTATGGGGACCCTCGCAATGGCTGCCAGTCCACTGATTATGGCGTCATTGACTTGAATAGGAGGCCCGTTCTACTCACTCTAGTTCTGTGTTTCTGACTCTACCTGTCATGGGCTGCTCTCACCTTTCTCTGCCTTTCTACTTCTGATATTTTGTGATTATGTCTTTCTTACTGCCTCTCTGACTCGTTGTCTCTGCCTGCCTCTTTGCCTTACTCCATCTCTCTCACTCTGCCTCATGTTTGTCTCAGCATTGATACACTCTCATCATCCACATAGGGCGACTCTCCCCACAACAGTCTTGTGGGGATACTGCAATAGGCCACTCACTCCATATTTGACATGAACCTGTTCCAGTCTGACACAGCAATACTCTCCTATAATGGCAGAGGCTACACAGGCCTACTGACTCCAGAAGAGTGATGCTCATCCCACTCTAAGCATATCTATGATATAGCATGTTATCAAATAGCCTTCCATTGAGAACCATATGCAGTGAGAGCCCATCCAGCCTGAGGAGATGCCCATACTGAATGGGATCGAAGGCCCCCCAGGCATCCCATTAATGAGCTGATTAACAGAAACCTGCCATGCTGTCATCAGAATTCCACATTTACGGAGTCAGTGTAAAGGGAAATGCTTGTGACACAGTGACCCATTTCAGAAAGACTGTGACCTACTGCATAACTTGGAACTGAGATAACGTGAGATCATCATTGGGATAATCCTAAAGTGAGAGTAGATTGGATGCAAGCAAGTGAGTAAATTGCATACACGTGGATTGGATGGGATAAGGATACACTGCCGGTCAAACATTTTAGAACACCTACTTTTTCTTCATTTTTACTATTTTCTACATTGTAGAATACTAGTGAAGACATCAAAGCTATGAAATAACACATATGGAATCATATAGTAACCAAAAAAGTGTAAAATATAAAAAGTATAAAATATATTTTATATTTGAGATTCTTCAAATAGCCACCCTTTGTCTTGATGACAGCTTAGCACACTCTTGGCATTCTCTCAACCAGCTTCACTTGGAGTTCCCCCATATGCTGAGCACTTGTTGGCTGCTTTTCCTTCACACTGCGGTCCGACTCGTCCCAAACCATATCAATTGGGTTGAGGTTGGGAGATTGTGGAGACCTGATCATCTGATGCAGCACTCCATCACTCTCCTTCTTGGTCAAATAGCCTTTAGGAGGTGTGTTGGGTCATAGTCCTGTTGAAAAACAGATGATAGTCCCACTAAGCCCAAACCAGATGGGATGGCATATCGCTGCAGAATGTTGTGATAGCCATGCTGGTTAAGTGTACCTTGAATTCTAAATAAATCACAGACTGTGAACCCAGCAAAGCACCCCCACACCATAATACCTCCTCCTCCATGCTTTACGGTGGGAAATACACATGCAGAGATCATCCGTTCACCCACACCGCGTCTCACAAAGACATGGCGGTTGGAACCAAAAATCTCAAATTTGGACTCCAGACCAAAGGGCACATTTCCACCGGTCTAATGTGTTTCTTGGCTCAAGCAAGTCTCTTCTTATTATTGGTGTCCTTTAGTAGTGGTTTCTTTGCAGCAATTCGACTATGAAGGCCTGATTCACACAGTCTCCTCTGAACAGTTGATGTTGAGATGTGTCTGTTACTTGAACTCTGTGAAGCATTTATTTGGGCTGCAATTTCTGAGGCTCGTAAGATCCAGTTTCATCATAGTTTTTGATGGTTTGTGCGACTTCACTTGAAGATGTTCTTGAAATTTTCAGCATTGACTGAAAGTAATGATGGACTGTCATTTCTCTTTCCTTATTTGAGCTGCTCTTCCCATAATAGGGACTTGGTCTTTTACCAAATAGGCCTATCTTCTGTACACCCCCCCCTCCCCCATCCACCTTATCACAACACGACTGATTGGCCAAACACATTAAGAAGGAAATAAATTGCACACATGTACTTTTAAGAAGGCCCACCTGTTAATTTAAATGCATTCCAGGTGACTAACTCATGAAACTGGTTGAGAGAATGCCAAGAGTGTGCAAAGCTGTCATCAAGGCAAAGGGTGGCTATTTGAAGAATCTCAAATATAAAATATATTTTGATTTGTTTAACACGTTTTTGGTTACTACATGATTCCATATGTGTTATTTCATAGTTTTGATGTCTTCACTATAATTCTACAATGTAGAAAATAGTAAAAAGAAAAACCCTTGAGTAGGTGTTCTAAAACATTTGACCGGTACAAAAAAAATCTTAGAAAATCCAATTTTGACAAGAAAAACAGGACACAAAGGCATGGAATCAAAATGACAGGCTAAACTGTCCAATTATACACAATATCGAGATAGCAAACAATGCTCTATGGGGGATGAGGTCAAATAGACCCTCCGATGTTGTCCTCTACTCACTTAAGTGCTTCATTCCAGGGACACATACAGTAAAAGTAATATATTACTCTTGTGTCATAACAAAAAAACAAGCTTGAATTTGTATCCATCTTGGTATGCTTCCAATGTGTTTATGTACTGTATCTATACTTCAAACGTAAATTTTAATTTATCATCGTTTTGATCAATGAAGATACTTGACAACAGCTGGGTCCTGATGTAATGACCATCTCTGATGAAGACATTTGGCTCTGCATCTATGATTAGGGACACATACGATACTTCAGTATGCTCTTTGGATTGGATACGGAAAGTTACTCAGACGCAATTAGTCTACTTCCCCATCCACTTCCTTGTATTGCACCTTGAAAGCACGGAAACAGTTAAAGTTGGAGCAATCAACATGCAATTAAGGCATTCATCTTGGTAGATAATTGCAGTGTGCTGTAAATGTTTTATGCAAATATCTATTGTAATTAGAACTTCAACCTAAACCCTATCCACAGAAGTTCTGCATGCAGCCTCACAGACCAACCCAAAATCTTTGCTCTGTGCGGAGCGGTCCAAGGTACTGAAACAGCTCTAATCTTTGGTGGATTCTAGAGGAAAGGAAGAAAAAAAAATGAATAGGGAGACAGACTGTGTGGGGCGGTAGTGCCAATAGTGGAGCATAAGGAATCTGGCTTGAATAGCAGTTGCTGCATTATGTTGGAGGTACTCTATTTATACAATGTTAAATGGTTGCAATTGCAGTAGCATGCATAATGGAAATTATAAGCACTATAGAGTAAAAAGTGGTTTTATGTTGTGTACTGCTGCAAAATGTCACGTTTCTGAGCCATTCAGCCATAAAGTTATTGAAACTAGCTGGGCTTGTCTCTGTACTGTAGCATGTTTCTGTATTTACTGGCAGAGAATGTTCCATTTGTGTTAACTTGTCATTTCAAACAGCTCAAAGAGCAGGTCTAACCTACCACAAAACCCCTGTTTACCATATCAGATGTTAACCAAGTGAAACTCAGGCTGTTTCAAGCAGGCCACCCTGTGCCCAAGGAAGCGAAGGTAACCTGCCTAAATGATTACCGCCCTGCAGCACTCACGTCGGTAGCCATGAAGTGCTTTGAAAGGCTGGTCATGGCTCACATCAACAGCATCCTCCCGGATGCCCTAGACCCACTCCAATTCGCATACCGCCCCAACAGATCCACAGATGACGCAATCTCAATTGCACTCCACACTGCCCTTTCCCACCTGGACAAAAGGAACACCTATGTGAGAATGCTGTTCATTGACTACAGCTCAGCATTCAACACCATAGTGCCCACAAAGCTCATCACTAAACTAAGGACCCTAAATACCTCTCTCTGCAACTAGATCCTGGACTTCCTGATGGGCCGCCCCCAGGTGGTAAGGGTAGGCAACAACACGTCTGCCATGCTGGTCCTCAACACCTGGGCCCCTCAGGGGTGTGTACTTAGTCCCCTCCTGTACTCCCTGTTCACCCACGACTGCGTGGCCAAACACAACTCCAACACCATCATTAAGTTTGCTGATGAAACAACAGTGGTAGACATGATCATGACAATGAGGGAGCAGGTCAGAGAACTGGCAGTGTGGTGCCAGGACAACAACCTCTCCCTCAATGTGAGCAAGACAAAGGAGCTGATCGTGGACTACAGCAAAGAGTTTCAAGTTCCTTGGTGTCCACATCACCAACAAACTATCAGGTTCCAAACACACCAAGACAGTCATGAAGAGGGCACGACAACACTTTTTCCCCCTCAGGAGACTGAAAGTATTTGGCATGGGGTTCCCAGATCCTCAAAAATGTATACAGCTACACCATCGAGAGCATCCTGACCGTTTGGCCGTAAGCTCTACAGAGGGTAGTGCGTACAGCCCAGTACATCACTCGGGCCACGCTTCCTGCCTACCAGAACCCATATACTGTAATAGGCAATGTCAGAGGAAGGCCCATAAAATTGTCAGACTCCAGTCACCCAAGTCATAGACTGTTTTCTCTGCTACCGCACGGCAATTTCATTGTAAGGTCTACACTTGTTGTATTCGGCGCTTGTGACAAATAAAGTTTGATTTGATAGAGCAAGGTCAGCAAAAGGGACTTGATTATGTAATATAATGAGAGAAATAATCCTTTTAAATCTTTATTGGTATTGAAGTGCATGCTCCTGATCCTATTGGGTCTCTTGCAATAACGTTCATTCAAAGAGTACATTCTGTGCTAACAGAAGGAAAATATATTGTTTCCTCTCTCTCTTATTAACCTCCTCAAAATTGGATGTGATTATCTGCATTAATGAAGTTGGCCTTCGATGTTGTGTTACATTTTGAAATGGACTTTCACCACGGCTGCTCAGTCATTGAGAGGAATCCATGTTATGTGAATGAATTAACCTCAGGCTAAATCACAAACATAATGTAGCTAGCTAACTGCTTATCTGATTGATAGCCTTTGGCTGAATGGAAATTCAATGTAAAAACAAAACGTGTTGTTCGTATTTTCCTCCATTATAAACTTGTGTTTTCTGTCTACTGGAACAACATTGGCATATTGATATTTTATTTATAGGAGTTGTTCCACATCCCATCTTAAAGGTACAACACTAGCGTGTATAACTGAACTAATTTCTCCTCCAATAACTTTAAGGAAATGAATAATAATAAACAGTATAAATTATGGATTTCCCCCAGCCTTTTAACTCATTAAAACATCATGCAATGTCTTTGAGGTTCCACCAGGGACAAAACAACTGTCAGGTTAAGAGTGGAACTCAGAAGTGATTCATGTTTGCAGCATACTCCAGCAGCCACCGCTAACCTACCAACCCATCAACAACCTCAGTACAGTTACCATGCATGTCCGTAGTTTGTATATATTAGACTAGTGAGTCTGTTACTCAGATATATCTTTGTTTTGAGCAATTCAGCCTCCGTTGACACCAAAAATCTACTGCAACATTACGCAATATGATCCCATTAGCCAACCCCAATTATGCTATTCTCTGTTTGCTTCCACATGGGAATACCAAAGGACACTTCAATATGTTTTAATTGCAGCAGGAAGCATACATAGTACTGTAGCAGTATCAACAACAGTATTGTTTGTTTTAGTGAGACTATTAGTGCTATATAAAGTTAACAGTGCAGGATGACAGGTAGCCTGTGAGTCTGTCACTGAGGGAACTGCAAATCCACCCCCAAAGCTGCCGCTTGTCTTTGGAGAGATTTGCTGAGTCATCTTGCTGTCTTAATGTTGGAACTCCGAATGAATACAAATGGAGCTCTACTGGAGCTTTGTTTAACGGTTCGTGGACATGAGCAGGGGAACATTCACTGGGGAAAGGGGCAGAGAGAGAGAGAGAGAGAGAGAGAGAGAGGAAATGTGACATGAAGAGGAGCACTACAGGAGTAGGAGTGAAACCACTGCCCACATAAGACGGTGAATACCCACATCAGGCCTACTTTTGTTAAAAATATATATTTTGGCAGTCTGAATAAAGTCAATTTATCATCTGACCATATCCTGTGATTTATTTTACTCTTATTCAGCTCATTAAATAAATAAACACTAATACAGCTCGCTGACCTTTTGCATAGCCCCTTTTCCACCCCTGGCTTACCCCTACTAGCTAACCACTAGCAGTCTTGAAACACATCACTTATTAGCAGTTCAGCACATCAGCATTTCTCGCTGATACACAAAATCTGCTACACAAAATCAAGATAAACCTTAACCATCATAATAGACATTGAACTATACCCGAACTGGCAAAGACTCTGTTGTTGGCCGATTGTAGCTATAGCTAATGACATGCTAACCTGAGTGCTACAACTAGCAGCAGTAAACCCAGGTATAATGGCTAAAACAAACATTGACTACCATGATATCCTGCAAAAAAGATCAGGCAGTTCAGTGTGTACTGCCCCCACCACCGTAATGTTTTGTTGGTATAGGAGTTTCCGATAAATCTAATTCAAATTGCGAAAATATGTGTATAAGTGTCTAACATTTTTTTATAAACTTTTGTATAAGATGGAATATCAATCTACATTGTTAGATTTGTGGAAATATATTGTGCAACCTTCTCTTCAATAAGCGTAACAACCAGCAGAGAAGAGAGTGCTACTACACAGTAAATATGTATTCCTTGGGGCTGTATATTATAGAAAAATTTGGCAAATGTGATTTAAATATAACGTTTTTATAATCAACAGGTACCAGAGGTACCAGAAATGACATGTTAAGAAATGGAGGGAAGCACCATTGAAAATACCATGCCTAAATTAGAAAATAGCTTTTTATGCAGAGCAGCTATGTAAATGTCGACATTATGTAAGTGCTCACATATCCTGTGATATATCCTGAGGATGAAATAGAGCAATAACAATAATAACAGCAGTAGCAGCACAGCTCCTGGTTTGACTGGCAGTTGTCCATGGATCTCTTGTGTAGGCTGGTTTCCCTTCCTCAGCCCTGAGTGTGTAAGTCAGCTTTCATACATTGGTTGGCTGTAGTCTTAAAATACTTCCCTCTGCAAAATATCTCTCTGCACTGAGACTAGGGTCAGGGATTTACTGCAACTTTCTTCAACTTCAATTAAACTCAGTCTCAAATAGCCACCTGTCCCTTTAAATAGCTGGGCATCGGCACACATTGCAGCAAATACACAAGTATTCAGACCCTTTGCTATCAGACTCAAAATTGAGCTCAGGTGCATCCTGTTTCCATTGATCATTCTTGAGATGTTTCTACAACTTGATTGGAGACCACCTGTGGTAAATTCAATTGATTGGACATGATTTGGAAAGGCACACACCCGTCTATATAAGGTCCCACAGTTCACAGTGCATGTCAGAGCAAAAATCAAGCCATGAGGTTGAAGGAATTGTCCGTAGACCTCCGAGACAGAATTGAGTCAATGCACAGATCTGGGGAAGGGTACCAAAACATTTCTGCAGCATTGAAGGTCCCCAAGAACACAGTGACCTCCATCATTCTTACAAGTTTGGAACTACCAAGACTCTTGCTAGAGCTGGCCGCCCGGCCAAACTGGGCAATCGAGGGAGAAGTGCCTTGGTCAGGGAGGTGACCAAGAACCCGATTGTCAATCTGACAGAGCTCTGGAGTTCCTCTGTGGAGATGGGAGAACCTTCCAGAAGGACAACCATCTCTGCAGCACTCCACAAATCAGGCTTTTATGGTAGAGTGGCAAGACAGAAGCCCCTCCTCTGTAAAAGGCACATGACAGCCTGCTTGGAGTTTGCCAAAAGGCACCTAACATGCTGACCAGACCGGTCACGTCGCGTGCACGAGCGTCGCAAAATAAATGTAGAAATCAATGTTATTCAATTATTACACCCACACTGCTCGCACGTGCCAACGAGCGTCTGCGATGCCAAGGGCTAAAATAGAACTAATTTCTATTTCTGACGCAGATCGCGCTGAAAGTCCTGCCTCTCCCATCTCCTCATTGGTTTATAGAAACAGGTTCCCATGTGCCATCTCCTCATTGGTTATACCCACGTGGGTGATTGAAAGATGAACTGTTTTGCCAGTAGTCATGGTAACACTATGAAAGTTTAGATGCCAATCACCATATAAGTTCAAAGATGAAAAAGCCTGGAAGGAGGAGAGATGACTACAAACTATTCGGTTGGCCGTTTTATGTATGGATTAATTGGCAGAGTAGAGGAGCATGTGCATTTCATGTAAAATAACAACTCAATGTTTATATCCCAGGACAAATTAGCTAGCAACAGCAAGCTAGCTAAATAGGACAAATTAGCTAGCAAGTGCAAGCTAACTAGTTAAATTGCCATACATGTTTAATGGTTTTCGACCTGTCCCCAAATATAGCTAATTTGTTCAGAGTTTGTTTTGATATTTCAACCTGCGTGTCGTGATCGCGTTTGGTGTAGGGGGACAAAATACATTTATGCACGATAGTGCACGATGGCGAAAGCGCGCAGCTGGTTTGGGTTCCGTGTAAAGACTCTCAGACCATGAGAAACAAGATTCTCTGGTCTGATGAAACCAAGATTAAACTCTTTGCACTGGAGCGTCACATCTGGAGGAAACCTGGCACCATCCCTATGGTGAAGCATGGTGGTGGCAGCATTATGCTGTGGGGATGTTTTTCAGTGGCAGGGATTGGGAGACTAGTCAGGATCGAGGCAAAGTACAGAGAGATCCTTGATGAAAACCTGCTCCAGAGTGCTCAGGACCTCAAGACAACGCAGGAGTGACTTCCCCACAAGTCTTTGAATGTCCTTGAGTGGCCCAGCCAGAACCTGGACTTGAACCCGATCAAATATCATCGGCGAGACCTGAAATTAGCTGACAGAGCTTGAGATGATCTGCCGAGAAGAATGGGAGAAACTCCCCAAATACAGGTGTGCCAAGCTTGTAGCGTCATACCCAAGAAGACTTGAGGTTGTAATCACTGCCAAAGGTGCTTAAACAAAGTACTGAGTAAAGGGTCTGAATAATGTGAATGTGATATCTGTTTTTTATTTTTAAGACATGTTCTTAAAAAATAAGTTTTCACTTTGTCAATATGACGTATTGGGTTTAGATTGATGAGGGGAAAAAACAATTTAATACATATTAGAATAAGGCTGTAACATAACAAAATTTGGAAAAAGTCAAGGGGTCTGAATACTTTCCGAAGGCACTGTATAGACCAAGGTCATGGTCAAATTGCGTGGGTCAAATTGCGGGTCAAATTGACCCAGAACATCATGGATGTCACTATTCCGGTAGCCGGTCTAATTTAATTGTAAAACATGTAATTATGGGGTCAACCGAGTGGCACAGAATTCTAAGGCACACATTGCAGTGCTAGAAGCGTTACTACATACCCGGGTTCATTTCCGGGCTGTGCCACAACTGGCCGGGAGTCCCATAGGACGGCGCACAATTGACCCAGCGTCGCCCGGATTAGGGGAGGGTTTTACTTGGCTCAGTTCTCTAGCGACACCTTGTGACTTTTTAAAATTATCCTACAGAGTCACAAGCAGGTAAGACGTGTTGTTTCTGCAGTTTCCAAATTACTCTTAAAAATGACCCATTGAGCTGTTTTTCAAAATACAACTTTTTGGCAGAATTACTGTGATTACTGTCAACACTCAAAGCACTTATATTTAAGCTCAAAATATGCCACTCTGTTTTTTTAATGCATTTTCTTAAATTCATAATGTTCCTTAAGACCTCCAGGGGACCATGACACAACATCCCAAGAACATTTTAAAAATGTCTTTGGGGTTGTCCCCGGGTCCAACCAGGAACTACACAAATCCTCCAGGGGACCATGACACAACATACTAAGAACGTTCATTGGAACCTTCAGGGGTCAAACCTGGTACTATAAAAAGGCCCCCCAGAGAACGTTCCATTGGGACCATTGCACAATGTCCTAATGAAAGTCATGCGAACGTCCGAGAAAGGTCCTGACATGGTCTTCAGTTACGTCCTGGGAACGTACAAGCAACTAGACGGAAGTAACCCAAATAATTTTTATTTGGGACCATTATGCAACGTTCTAAGAAAGTCAATGGGATAACATCACACTGAGACCATTTAGGGACCTAATGGGAATGCCGCCAAATGTCCACTGGTCATCTCCTGTTTACTGGGATATAGACTAGAACAGTGGTCACCAACCTTTTCTTTATTGAGATCACATTCTCAATGAGCTGAGTGCAATTGTCTGCTGGGCACAGGAGATCAAGTGTGCCTACAATGTAGCCTTTTGTGTGATGTCAGTTAAATTATCTGTAGCCTATAGGGCCAGTGAATGGGAAAATAAGTACAGGGCAAAGTTATATTTACAATGAAATTAACTTCCTAAAAATGATAGGCTATTTACATTGACTGGGGAAAAATGTGGCTATTTTCATATACAGTAAGAGTGGTCAGATTTTTTCCATGTTCTGTAGGCCCTCAAGCTAGGTCAGTGGCGAGTCTCAAGCTAGGTCAGTGGCAACCCGTCATTCAGGGCAGGTGGGGCAGAGCCTGTTTTGAGACCCACCTGTTTAGTTAAAAAGAAAAATATATATATTTTTGCCTGTTTTGCTTGTTATTCTGGCATTAATGTGTCACATATCAGTTTGCAAACAATGTAAAACAAAAATGTATTGAGTTGATAAAGCTGCATGCAGACATGGTCTCTCTTTTGCTTTCTTGAGTAAGGCAGCTCCAAAATGCAAGTGTTTCAGCCTAGCTCAGTGCTTTCTGTGGAGGGGCAGCCAGCAGAAAATACAGAGCATAGGGTTTGTTAATCTTCTTATGTTGCTCCGTGATTGGCTCAGTGTTCTGTCACTCATGGGGACACTACGTCATCTCAAAATCTACAGGGAGAGCTAGAAAGTTCAAACCCCCTTGGGTGCTGCCATAGATTTACATTAGAAGTGCCCATCCAAGAAGGCTCAAGGTCGTTGGCCACAGATAAAATGACATCAAACCACGTTATATCTACAGTAGCTTTGATTGGACTGATCATGTCAACATCATACTTTCAAAATCTTAACTAGTAAGTTAGGGAAAACAGTCATTATCATGAATCACATCAACAATCTACTGGCAAATCCTTTTCAATCTTTGTCATATGAAGAGAAATTATAGATAAAATGTATCGGTGCTCATCGGCCATTGGACATAAACATTACACAACAACAATGAGTGGTTTGGAAGGAATCAGTGGCTAACTGCAAGCATTGCAAAGCAATCACAATTTTGCTTCCCCTGCCTGCTATTCGGTGGAGAGGGTGTGTGGTCCAAGTCTGGGTTTAAGGGTATCTTTTCAAAGCTTAAAAGGATAAACATTCACACGCAACACCATGGGCCAGAAAAGGTTGAATACATTAGCCATGCTGTCAATCCAGCATGACTTCTGCCACGTTCAAAACAACTAGAAAAGCAGAACTGAGAAATCTCAGTGACTTCAGTGTGTTCTTGACAACTGGGAACTCTGAGAAAACGAGCTCCGACTGGGAAAATACGTTTTGAACGGTCATCCAATACGAAATTCCAAGTCGGGAACTCAGGCCTCTTTCTAGAGCTCCGACCTGAAGATATCATGATTCGATCAGGTTTTTTTCCGAGTTCCCAGTTGTCCTGAAAGCACCATAAATGTAGAGAATGAAAGACTTTGATGACAAAGTTTCATGACAAAATTTGCCCACAATAAGGACCGCTGTGCCACCTTCCTGTTCAAGTGACCACAACACAATGGTGAGTCCTAGAATGTCTTGTATGCTGCTGCATAAATTATGTAATATGCAAGGGAGATACAGTGGGGCAAAAAAGTATTTAGTCAGCCACCAATTGTTCAAATTCTCCCACTTAAAAATATGAGATAGGCCTGTCATTTTCATCATAGGTACACTTAAACTATGACAGACAAAATGAGAAGGAAAAAAATCCCTGAAAATCACATTGTAGGATTTTTTATGAATTTATTTGCAAATGATGGTGAAAAATAAGTATTTGGTCAATAACAAAAGTTTATCTCAATACTTTGTTAAATACCCTTTGTTGGCAATGACAGAGGTCAAACGTTTTCTGTAAGTCTTCACAAGGTTTTCACACACTGTTGCTGGTATTTTGGCCCATTCCTCCATGCAGATCTCCTCTAGAGCAGTGATGTTTTGGGGCTGTTGCTGGGCAACACGGACTTTCAACTCCCTCCAAAGATTTTCTATGGGGTTGAGATCTGGAGACTGGCTAGGCCACTCCAGGACCTTGAAATGCTTCTTACGAAGCCACTCCTTCGTTTCCCGGGTGGTGTGTTTGGGATCATTGTCATGCTGAAAGACCCAGCCACGTTTCATCTTCAATGCCCTTGCTGATGGAAGGAGTGTCACACCCTGACCATAGTTTGCTTTGTATGTTTCTATATTTTGTTGGTCAGGGTGTGATCTGAGTGGGCATTCTATGTTGGATGTCTAGTTTGTCTGTTTCTGTGTTTGGGCCTGATATGGTTCTCAATCAGAGGCAGGTGTTAGTCATTGTCTCTGATTGGGAACCATATTTAGGTAGCCTGTTTTGTGTTGGGTTTTGTGGGTGATTGTCTATGTTGATTGCTTGTGTCAGCACACTTCTCATTAGCGTCACAGTCATTATTTTGTTTATTGTTTTTGCATAGTGTGTGTCAGTGTTCAGTGTTTTCTTTATTAAATTTCATCATGAACATATACCACGCCGCATTTTGGTCCTCCGATCCTTCTCGCCTTCAAATGAAGAGGAGGACGCCCGTGACAAGGAGGTTTTCACTCAAAATCTCACGATATATGGCCCCATTCATTCTTTCCTTTACACGGATCAGTCGTCCTGGTCCCTTTGCAGAAAAACAGCCCCAAAGCATGATGTTTCCACCCCCATGCTTCACAGTAGGTATGGTGTTCTTTGGATGCAACTCAGCATTCTTTGTCCTCCAAACACGAAGAGTTGAGTTTTTACCAAAAAGTTATATTTTGGTTTCATCTGACCATATGACATTCTCCCAATCTTCTGGATCATCCAAATGCTCTCTAGCAGACTTCAGATGGGCCTGGACATGTACTGGCTTAAGCAGGGGGACACATCTGGCACTGCAGGATTTAAGTCCCTGGCGGCGTAGTGTGTTACTGATAGTAGACTTTGTTACTTTGGTCCCCGCTCTCTGCAGGTCATTCACTAGGTCCCCCCGTGTGGTTCTGGGATTTTTGCTCACGGTTCTTGTGATCATTTTGACCCCACGGGGTGAGATCTTGTGTGGAGCCCCAGATCGAGGGAGATTATCAGTGGTCTTGTATGTCTTCCATTTCCTAATAATTGCTCCCACAGTTAATTTCTTCAAACCAAGATGCTTACCTATTGCAGATTTAGTCTTCCCAGCCTGGTGCAGGTCTACAATTTTGTTTCTGGTGTCCTTTGACAGCTCTTTGGTCTTGGCCATAGTGGAGTTTGGAGTGTGACTGTTTGAGGTTGTGGACAGGTGTCTTTTATACTGATAACAAGTTCAAACAGGTGCCAGTAATACAGGTAATGAGTGGAGGACAGAGGAGCCTCTTAAAGAAGAAGTTACAGGTCTGTGAGAGCCAGATATCTTGCTTGTTTGTAGGTGACCAAATACTTATTTTCCACCATCATTTGCAAATAAATTCATTAAAAATCCTACAATGTGATTTTCTGGATTTTTTTTCTCATTGTGTCTGTCATTGTTGAAGTGTACCTATGATGAAAATTACAGGCCTCTCTCATCTTTTTAAGTGGGAGAACTTGCACAATTGGTGGCTGACTAAATACTTTTTTTGCCCCACTGTATGTATACTGCAGCTAAGAAAGTAATAGTAAGTGTATGTTGTGTAGTAAACTGTTAGAAACCCATGTGCATCACCTTAATAATTTGGTCCCTTTCCCCCTCATAACTTAGCCTACTGTTCTGACTTTGTGGTGCACATGTAGCCTATATGATGACATTTCATCATCAATATTTGATGATGAAAAGTCATCATCAAATATTGTAAGAGCTTTCATTGTCTGCTTATACAGTATGCCCCCTTTATTTATCATTTGGTTCTGACTTGGTGTAGAGGGAGAATACTGTAAGAATGGACCATGTTCTGAATTCTGTCGCTGTACATTTCAAAAGTTATCTTAGATGGCTTAATCATGTCTTAATCAAAATTACAAATTGCCTCTTATTCGCTCATCGTTCCCTTATGCTATGGATTGTACATCTAAATTGTCAGTAGAAACCACATTTCTTTAAGCAAGTCAGCCATATCCCAGCTATGTTTTTTTTAAAGGCAGTAAATGAGGTTGAATTAATTGTTTTTCGCTGTATGCTCGTCGAAGCTGCTGTAGACATGGTGCCCTAAGCCAGGGGTTCTCAAAAATAATATACAATGTAATATTATTAATCTACAATGTATGTTCTTAACCCTGGGCAACATAGGCCTGGTAGGTTTACAGGAATATTGGTATCCACAATAAGCCTATTCTCCACTAATTGTATTCTCCCCCACAATAAAAAAATAAAAAACAACAACATAAATGCACTGTAATTTAAGCTTTAAAACTGCCCCATGTTCTCTCTGCCTCATTAAAAAATGTGTAGAATTGCAGGAAAGGAGCTTTAAAGCTGCAAGGTGTTCTCTCCGATGCCAAGAGGCAGGCCTTTAAAACATTCCTTCCCAGGGCTCGAGACTTGGTTCGTCCAGCCATGCACGGCCAAAGTCATAGTAAAGCTTATTGTATGCTATTCTTATCTCACTGGAGTTGTGTTCTGACTATGGAATTCCCTGCAGACAAAACTTAAACTTGAGACTCTTGTCCCCCTGTTGCCCAATTTGTATTTTTGTATTGCTTGTAACTGTTTCGGGTAATGCAAGTTATTGTGCTGTTAGTAGAATAACCTATGCGTAAATGTAATCTGTTGCTGTATTTTTTTGTGTTATCTGTGATTGTTTTGTTTGTCTTGTCTCGTTTCTTAATCATTGTACCTAAACTGTATGTGTAAACATGTATATGCAGGGCCCAGCTGTAAAAGAGACCTTGGTCTCAGTCTGTGTTCCTTGTTGAAATAAAGGTATAATAATAATGAAGAGTTCCCTGATGAATTTGCTATCACAAAAGGTGTCCCCTGCCCCCAAAACCCCTGATCTAAGCTATCCAATTGGCCAACGGAATGCCTACAGGTGCACCTGATTTAGCTCTCTTGGCCCGCCGAGTTTGTATCTTCAGACAAATAAAATGGTTAAAAATGGGAACACTTCGCCTACCCGGCACGCAGGGCAGATGAATCAAGTGCACCTATCGCATTATTGGCAAAAAGGCTACTACAAAAATATATATTTTTAAATTGCCAGCATGATTGTACCTTTCGTTTAAGCTGCTGTACCAAAATAGTAGTTATTGCTGCATCCTCCACATAAATGTCATAATGGGTACTGGGTGGCTGTATCACTGTCATTTGACCAAATGAGATCGATCGGGGCAGGCAGGCAGTTGCGGCCTTTTTCATTATCCCACATGAATCGTTCTGAAAACGACTGTTGAGTTCCATAAGTTGTCTGTCCAATATCTCATTCCATTATGCCTGTAAATCCAAGTTGCTCCTAACGGGGGCTGCATTCCCCACTGCATGGGTCCTGAGATCCTCAAAAGGTTCTACAGCTGCAACATCGAGAGCATCACTGCCTGGTACAGCAATAGCAGTAGTGCGTATGGCATAGGACATCACTGGGGCTAAGGTGCCTGCCATCCAGGACCTCTACACCAGGCGGTGTCAGAGGAAGGCCCTAGAAATGTGTCAAAGACCCTAGCCACCCCAGTCATAGACAGTTCTCTCTATTACCGCATGGCAAGCGGTACCGGAGTGCCAAGTCTAGGACAAAAAGGCTTCTCAACAGTTTTTACCCCCAAGCCATAAGACCCCTGAATAGGTAATCAAATGGCTACCCAGACTATTTGCATTGTGTGCCCCCCCAACCCCTCTTTTACGCTACTGCTACTCTCTGTTTATCATACAGTATATGCATAGTCACTTTAACTATACATTCATGTACATACTACCTCAACTGGCCCGACCAACGAGTTCTCCTGCATATTGGCTAACCAGGGAATCTGCATTGTGTCCCGCCACCCGCCAACCCCTCTTTTACACTACTGCTACTCTCTGTTCATCATATATGCATAGTCACTTTAACCATATCTATATGTACATACTACCTCAATCAGCCCGATTAACCAGTGTCTGTATGTAGCCTCGCTACTGTATATAGCCTCGCTACTGTATGTAGCCTCGCTACTTTTATAGCCTCGCTACTGTATATAGCCTCGCTACTGTATGTAGCCTCGCTACTTTTATAGCCTCGCTACTGTATATAGCCTCATTACTGTATGTAACCTTGCTACTTTTATAGCCTCGCTACTGTATATAGCCTCGCTACTGTATATAGCCTCATTACTGTATGTAACCTCGCTACTTTTATAGCCTCGCTACTGTATATAGCCTCGCTACTCTATATAGCCTCGCTACTCTATATAGCCTCGCTACTGTATATAGCCTCGCTACTGTATGTAGCCTCGCTACTGTATATAGCCTCGCTACTGTATATAGCCTCGCTACTGTATATAGTCTCGCTACTCTATATAGCCTCGCTACTCTATATAGCCTCGCTACTGTATATAGCCTCGCTACTGTATATAGCCTCGCTACTCTATATAGCCTCGCTACTGTATATAGCCTCGCTACTGTATATAGCCTCGCTACTTTTATAGCCTCGCTACTGTATATAGCCTCGCTACTGTATGTAGCCTCGCTACTTTTATAGCCTCGCTACTGTATATAGCCTCGCTACTGTATGTAGCCTCGCTACTTTTATAGCCTCGCTACTGTTATTTTTCACTGTCTTTTTACTTTTGTTTTTATTTCTTTACGTACCTATTGTTCACCTAATACCTTATTTACACTATTGGTTAGAGCCTGTTGTATTCGGCGCATGTGACAAATAAACTTTGATTTGATTTGATGTAACATTTTTTGTACTGGCATAAAGTTTGAGTTGCCAAACTTTGCTGGCAGTTTTCTGTTTCGAGAACTGGTAGCTAACATCCCAATTGTGGATTCATCTGTAAGCTTAAGGATTTTATCAAAATCACCACTCAAGCCACCCGTGCCTACGCCCCTGACACACACACAAACACACACACACACACACACACACACACACACACACACACACACACACACACACACACACAAACACACACACAAACACACACACACACACACACACACACACAGTGCAGTATTCACAACACAAGCCCACGCATTCTCTTGCATGTGAAGATATTTGCATGGATGTTCGCACATCTTCTGTAGATACCCTACGGCCTCACACCCATAACACATACATCGCCTTCCCATTTACAACATCCCATTCACCCACCATATGGTGTGAATACTGTATCTCCCCATCTCCCATCCATTCTTACTCTATAACTTACTGATAGACCAAGTATATGAGCTCCTTTCTAGCTTCACAGAGCGTGGTGGAGCCTTTAGTTGACAGTCAGTCAGAGTGGGAGTGTTGGCCTGACAACACCGGTATTCTGTCTCTGGAAAACCACGTGCCTCCGGAGCTGCAGCACACGGCTGTGTGCAAATATTCAATTAAGAGCCTGACTAGTGCAGCTGGAGAGCCTGGTAACGACACTCTACGTGTGAAAACAGAGCCAGAGAGCCGAGTTAGATATAATAGATATACAATAGATACCTATAGGGGCATTGAGATAAAGGTGTTAGAGACATACACAAGAAAAGGGCAACCAGTGAAGAACAAACACAACCCATATTTATGCTTATTTATTTTCCCTTTTGTACTTTTACAACACTGTATATATACATAATATGACATTTGTAATGTCTTAATTGTTTTGAAACTTCTGTATGTGTAATGTCTACTGTTGATTTCTATTGTTTATTTTACATTTGTATATTATCTACCTCACTTGCTTTGGCAATGGTAACACATGTTTCCCATGCCAATAAAGCCCCTTGAATTGAATTGAGAGAGGGGCGGAGAGATAGAGACATAGACATAGGGAGAGAGGGGGGAGAGAGAGAGATGGAGAGATAGAGAGAGCGATAAACAGACATAGAGAGACAGAGAGAGAGAGGGGGGCGAGAGAGATAAACAGAGAGATGGAGAGGTAGAGAGAGAGAGAGAGAGAGAGAGAGGGGCTAGAGCAAGCTCTAAATACAATATGTACTACATGAAGGAAAGTTGGCCATCATATCGACATGTAATATCCGTTATGACTTCAAGAAGACCACACCGCACTGTCCTTATATTTCTCAGCAATACTCTCCTATCAATAGCTATTTTTGCCTCTTTTGTGTAAACGGATGTACTGGCATAAATGCTCTTGTATATGACGTGAGGACCAAGGTTGTTTTTTATCTTTGCTTGGTCACTTTCTTCAACTCCCTCCATTTCAACTCCATCCATTTAATTGTGTATGGCAGTAACAACTACTGATTCTTGGCTAACCCATTTGTAGCAACTGGCATGCACCTATTTGAGATGCACAAAGAGGAAATATAGCAAAAGCATACAAATGCAAAAGGAGAGAGTCAGGGTCTATGAAAGCCATAAAGGAGAGAAATGATTGACATCTTGCGTTAGAGATATGGTCCTCTGGATTGGTATAGCATTAACTGTTGGGGTTGTGTGTCTGTACTGTAAACTGTGTCTGTACTGTAAACTGTGTCTGTGCCTCCAATGCGTTCCCAGTTTCCCACGTGCCTGTGCCCACCATTGCCAACATCCCAGTTTACTCTATAGCCTTGGCACTCCACCTAGCAAGCTGGCACTGTGCACGCTTCAAGTGTGTCCTCGTTTCATACCATCCCTCTATCCTATCTGATGGAGAGAGACAGGGAGAGAACTATGTGAACGGGTTGGACATTTGTATTGCATGGAGTAAGCAAGGGATGTGAAAAGGAAGAGTAAATGACAGTGGTGAGAGAGACGGAAAGATTACTACAATAGTACATCCGCCTTAGGTTCACATCACTAATGGTAACCATGGAAATAATTATAGAGCAGACACACAGACGTTAGAGAGAGAGTGAGAGAGAGGGAGCAAGGGGGGGGGGGGGGGTGAACAAGAGAAAATGTGTGTGTGGGAGGGGGTGTAGTAAATTGTTTTCTGCAATACTTAAATTAACCAATCCCTGTAATTCTTATCGCTCAGTGTCTTACTAACTGTAATGCGATGGGTTAAAAAGTAAAAAGTTGGTCCAAGCTTACAGTTGTCATGGAAACAGATCCAAGTCACCCTTTACCCATTTGGAAATACTGATGGCTTTAAATATACTATAAAGTGCCTTCACCGGCGATGTCTTAAGTGACTGAAATTAAAAATGTCTGGCTTTTTAGCTGTTGGTGATAAAAGAGTACCGCAAATTGTGCTTTGATGTAGGTCTACGTGAAGATAGGCATAGCGTTTTGTCACCATTACAGGTGTGTTTGGGTACTTTTGATGTACTCAGTTATCATTGCCTTTCTTTCCATGATAGATCATGTTATTTGCATTGAAACCATTACACCTACCCCAGATTTGTCTTGTGTCTCTGTGTGTGTTTCTGTATAGATGAGCGGGTTGCAACTTTCAGTGTCATAGTCATATTGTTACGCTCATGCCTCCCACACATTTGCCCCTAGCTCTGAACCTCTCATTCTCCCAGATGTGTGTGTGTGAGTGAGAGGGGGCAGGAAGAGAATGATGAAGGGGGTGGAGAGAGAAAAAGAGAGAGCGCATTCTGGGCACCTCATACTAGTACTGTACTTACAATCACTCCATTACTCGACTCCCACACCCTTTCAAAAACATCGCTGTCCTATCCCTTTAACAAAACTGAGATCGAGCGAGAGAGAGGGAGATGTGAAGGCAAAGCAAGGCAAGGCATAAGTGCTGCTCCAACCATATACACCTGTGTGACACAGTCTCGTTCGACATAGGTTGGATAAGACCTCCATCGAAGGAGAGGCGGATTACTTGAGGATGGACTATAATTTCTAGCAACTGGATAACTGGACACTGTTCACTTTCGTGTTGCTGTTTCGCCGTTATTTTTGTATGACGTTTGCGTTTTGATGGTCACCAATGATTCGCGGTTCCTGTACTTGCAAGAGTAGCCTGTCCAGGCGCTGGCACAGCATCTGCTAAACTGCTGCTAGTTCAATATTCTCTGCCGATTTGGGAACTAAGAAAGCATCGGTCTATCAACGGAAAGAGGACTTCGAATATCTTTCCCCTTGTATAAGAGTAGGACTTGTCGGAGCGCATCCGAACGCGCACTAGCCTATTTCCAATAATTGGCACACAGGACAGGCGGACCTCACGAACCCCCTCCACTCACACACATACACAGCTGCAGATGTCATGGGTTGATCTGCTTATTGTAAAAAACTAAAACTAAAACTACAAAACATTAACCAAAAAGTGTTATTATTATTTATTTTAATCATTATTTTATTTTCCGAAATCGAAATTGAGGTCTTGTAGAAAATCTATCCTCCACACCTGGACAACATCATTTTGTGGATAGAAGGCATAAAATTACTCAATTACAACCAAAACATGAGAGAAATTCGCCTCTGTAGATCTTCTGTAGGTTACCGAGGAAACGGCCGCGGGATTGGGGGCGAGGGCACCGGTGCGAGGGGACAGGGAGAGGCCGGGGAAGAGGAGCTCTCAGCGCGACTGCCCGCCGCGGAACAGCCGCTGCCGGTGCTGGAGAGCTTGGCTGGGGGGAGGTGGTGGAAGAATGAACCATACATCCGTGAGGAATTATAACAGTCGCTGACTTTGGAGACATAGCCTATTTCTAATTCGTCATATTTTTCCATATGGATATACTACTGTAAGAGACGTCTACAAATTCAATCAAGTATAGCTTAGGATAGCTAATATTTTGGTGTTATTTATGTGTGGGGAAATAGTAGCCTACAAAATCATCCTTATTCTCTGTAAGCTTACATGTGGCACTTTAAGGTCATCATAAATATATTTATGAGCACTTTTCAAAAGTATACAGCTTGAAGTTTAGACACTGCACCTTATGAGAAAACTACTGCCTCCCTTCATTGACCTATACACAAATGCCACGAGTAAGGCTATTCATTTTCCCTCTCCTAAATTGTACTTATAAAAACCTCTCATATTTATTTCACTGAGTTAAAATAGATTTTTTTTCATGAGTGAAACATTAAGTTGATCTAGAGATTCCTATTTCAAGATGCCTGGATAGTAAAGTCTGGTAATCAAGTCATTTATATGTGTATTTATGTGTTGAATATTTAAAGTGTGGACAAAGTTGTTGATAGTTATTTGGCTGTATATTCATTTTTGATTAGAATATATTCTACCGTCTTTGCTTGCTGGTGTTATTTAAATTGGATTCTTTGCTTGAGAATTGACCTCAAGCACTGCCTGAGCAATATATCTGTATGGCCAACTCATAGTCTCAGACCTGCAGATGCTGAACTCAATAGGTGAGGCACTTACCTGCTTGACAGCAACCCAGACAAATGCACTTAGGCTATCAGACAAATGCCATGACACACATTCACAATCACGTCCAGTGTCAGCAGATACTCACTGACACCAATGTATTTAATTATATATAGACACTAATGTCAAGGCATAGTGGAGGAGCATTGATTTACAGCAAGTTTGGGCCCAAAGGAATGTGACAACGACAACAATATCAAACAGACACAGACCGTGGAAAACTATGGTAACTCAAGACAAAGTTGGATATCTAAAGTTGTTTGCTTCGAATTGCCTCCACTTTCTTATCGTGGGCTGAATAGACGATGGACATCTGAAGATACTTTAGAGGTCTGGGATCGAAGCACCACACCTCTCATCTTTCTTAGGTAGGAATCAACACCGTCTTCAACACCAAAGTTGTCATCTGATGTTTCATGTCTCATCTTGGTCATGACCAAGTATGTTGCATTCACCAGATTCTATTCAGGTTCTATACAGTAGGAACAGGCTTTTTGGATTTTTGGATTGTCATGACAACGTATCCTTTCTGACATGCATCAAATTACACTAAGTAAGCTGCCGCTGCCTGCTAAGTGGCAAGCCTAAAAGCTCGACATTGTTTATCTGTTAAATCATTCATCAATTAAAACTCAGAAATTACTCCTAAGTGTGCATACCATAGAAATAATGAATTAGAATGGGTAAGGCCAAGTCAGTTTGACAGTACACTCAATATGATCACCGGTATTACCCATCACGGAACATTGACTTGAATGAGGATATCAGTTCTATAGATTCTATGTCTATGGCTCAGACATCCTCTAAGGCGTGGTCATACATGTAGAGACATGACCTACATGTTTTGAAATACGTCAAGAAAGATCAACTACAATGGAGTATAGTGTATGTTGCACACAGGAGAGACGATCCTACGTTTGGATTTACAGTTCTTGGATCAAAAGCTAACAGGTCTGCAGACCAGCATTATATGAAAAACAATGGAAAACATACAAAAAGGCCCTCACTCTGGCTATTGTACTCTCTCTCTCTCTCTCTCTCTCTCTCTCTCTCTCGCTCTCTCTCTCTCTCTCTCGCTCTGTCACTCTCTCTCCTTCGCTGTTTTCCTTCTACCTTTCTACCTCTTGCTTTCTTGCGTTTACTCTCCTGTCTTGCTCTGTCCCTCCCACTCGTTCTCACTCTATACATCCATCTCTCTCCCTCTCTCTCCTTCCTCTCGCTCTCTGCTCTCTCTCGCTCTTTTACTCCCTCCCTCTCCCTCCCTCCCCATCCTGTCTCTCTGAGGGACTAAGCTCGAAGCTGTTGCCACCCACACGTTTCATCTTCAGCTTTCGGCTTGACATCAGATTTACATTCAGAAGGAAAAAGAGTGCACCATTTCACATGCACAAACACATGCCAACGCAAACTGACATGTTCACACATCCATGTGCATGCCAGTGCAAACGGTGCTGTATGCACACAGGCACATGCACACGTGCATCATTGGCATCATGTATGCTGTATGCAGTAACAGAAGAATGAGAACCCTATTGCTTTCTCCTCTATTTTTAGAAGGCTCATTCAAACCATCTCTACATTCCTCTAACCCTCCCTTCATTATGTAATGCCTAGTACTATTTAATATACTACTATACTATTTAAGTCAGTCTAAGGCTATATGTTTTTTTACTGCTTTGCATTCGTCTGTCATTTCAGTTATGGTAGTACTAGACATGGTGTACCCCAGATATCCTGAACATTAACCGAATGATATCAGCATGACTATAGATTTTCATTTCCCCCCCCCACATTTGGAGCGTGTTTCCTCCCTCTGTTGCTTAGCGTTTGCGAAGGTGAATGTGTAGGATGTAGTTTATAGGCTCCTAAGTGTCTTTTCTGTTTCCTGGCTTTGTTATGTGTCTGTAACTCAAATGCAAGGTACTGGGAAAATGTTGCCATGGAAACTAAATAAAGAGCCCGGGTTTGGATCAAAAGGGATTGGGTGAGAAATTGAATGAAATGGACCTATTGAGTCCCTTTTACCAGTGGCTTTTTAACGCATAATCATAAATCAATATTTAATGTGGTCGATTATTGCTGAACACCATTAAGGAGTTCATATAGGACACAAATAATACTGGTGCTACTGCAAAACGTCACACAATTCACGCCTCTCATTTGTCTCCACTTAAGGTAGAAGTTGCTCTAACAACAGATTTAGGATCAGATTACGAATCTCTTCATAAGAAGAGACCATGTTGGGATTAAAAAAGATCTGACCCTATATCAGTGTTTAGAAGCAACTTCAACACACTCATCTTGTCTCCCCACTCTGAGCATGAAGTGCATGAAGTGTTATAGTAACACATGGACATGACTGAGCAAGTGAGGATATGTGGTTACGTTTGACATGTTTAAAAGAAATAGAGCCGTACACTCATAAGTTCCAACGTCAAGGTATGTTTGTGAATGAAGGTACGTGGTTGAGCTTATCAGTGTGTGAGCTCCATTTCTTTTATACTGGCACTGCACCCCACTACAGGATGGGTCAGGATGGGTCATTTAAAATGTCAACTTCACTGGTGTAGGGACATCCCAAGGATCCCGGATAGCACAGACCCTAAAGGATGTACATTTGATCATGCTTGACTACATTTTACACGTGTCTGACTCACCCATCATAATACATACATGATGCTCTTAGGATTTCAATAGCATGATTCCCCTCTCCCCCCCTACTTCATAACATCTGATTTGAGTTCATACGAAAATGACATACTGCTGCTATGACACGTGGGATTACACTTTCCTAATACCAAGTGACAAGCTAGCCCAGACCCCAGATGATCTTGTGTACCATGAACACTACACAACAGTGTGCGGTCACTTGTCATTTACATCTACTTATGTCATTTCTAGAGCAGAAAATTGTAGTATGAGGAAATGTTTGTGGTAGTTAAAAGTATGTGGGTGCCTGGTTCAAAAGGAATAGTGAAAAAAAGAAAAAAACAAGTGCAGGTTTTTCCTTTTTTCAGGATAGAACAGAAAGTTGCCCATAGTATGTTGTCTCTGGTCAGTTATACATTGTGGCTCAGTTACACACAAGTATAGCATCTAGAATGAAGCATGCTAATGCATTGAGCAAGTAGTATGCTAAGTAGTGCGCTAGTATGGACATTGGGACATAGCACTACAGTACATTACTAGTGGAGATTAGTATGCGCTACACTGCACTACCCAGCCTCAGATCCTTTCTTCTAAGTTTGCATATCACTAAGGAATTGGAACAAAGACTGTTGGCATTTGTAAAGCTTTGAAATATCCACTTTTGGAGGTCAAACCGCAACGACTCAAAATCACAACACTGTAATACTGTTTCTTTGTGGATAAAGCAATTAACACTTTATGTTTAAATGGGGCAGAAATCCTTGCTCGGCGATTGCAAAATTTGCCATAATGAGAAAAAAGTGGTGTAATAAATAGAATGTCGATTTTATATTACTAAAATATTGTAGTGAAACGGATCATTAATCCTAGTAATATTATCATAATGTTTTATTATGCACAAAGCTCGTATGAATAACTGCAGCCTATCAGGTATATTTAAGTGTTTTGCTCATAATCATTACCAAACATGTACATTACTTTCTTAATTTACTGAGCCAACTGACACTCGGACTTTGCCAAATTATTGTTGTTGCCTAGCAAGCGTTATGCTAAGGGAATCTCAAGGGTTTGTTCTGTTAGTACGGAAGCATCGGAACCTTTATTGCATAAGCACTTCCACAATGTCAGGTTTGGCTTCACGCTGTGATTTGAGAGCTTTGAGTGAAGGCCGATGGTGGTGAACAGCAGATACGGAACGACCTTGCTGAACTATTTCCTATTTCCGTTAACTCACCGTCACGCTGCAAGGCTCTGTGCACTTTCAGATCGAACAAAAGGCTTCATTCACCAATCATATCAGAACACGAAACCCAAAGATTTCAAGAGGGGTAACCCATGACAACCAGCGGTGACACTTTACTTGGATAGTCCATCTGTAGATGCTCTACAGACTATCAGCAACATTTCAACTAACTATCTACTAACCCTAACCCTAGCCCTAACCTTCACCATTACGTAACCCTTATTCTAAACCTAATCCTAACTGTTGCTTATCAACAGATAGTTTGTTGATAGTATGACCATCTGTAGAGCATCTACAGATGGATTATCTGGACGATCCAAATCCACATTCATAAGAATAATATTTGCTGTCTTTTTGAATAATCTCCTTCACATAGTAGACTCAGCGTTGAAAAGAGTGAAGAAAACAACTTGGTAGATCTTCAAACAAATCAAAGGTTTGGCCCAATGAAATCCTCCATGAGACCAATATTTTCAGATAATCTTATGAATCTAAATTGTCAACAAAGGACAAAGTTTTCACCCTCATGGAGAGAGCCTGACGCCAAGTTGCTGACTGTTTCCAGTTTATTTAAATGACTAGCTAGCTAAAGCCACAGAGCAGTCACAACTTTGGACTGTAGGAGGGATACCAGCTGAATTTTCATTTAGCTACTCAGGCATGGCTACAGTCTACTTGCTCTAGGAAAACACATTTTTTAGTTTTGCGAACAGTAGTTCCAGGAGGAAATGATGCACCTCTTAGTTTATGTTGCATTTTGACTGGGGCTGTATTTGGAGTTCATACATAATGACTGTTGTCCTGCCATTTTTCTAACTATGTGAACTGACCAGGAAAAGGTCACATGGTCAGGAAAAAAACTCTGGTCCCTAAAAATGATGTTTTGTCTATGTCATAAGAGATCATGACACCAGGGTGACTAGAGCCTGTAGTTTTCCTGGTTAGGTTATGTGGTCAGAAATACTCAGGTCCCTTATTATGATAACTACCTCAATACAGATGTAGGGTCTTAATTTGAGCCAGTTTGCTACAGCAGGAAAACAATTCTGGAAATATGAATTATTATGTGGATTATAACTAATGGACATTTTTGTAGAGGTTGATATATTATTAGGGCAAATCAAGTCAGACATTTTTAAGTGGAAATTACAAATGCAAGAAGCCTTTTTAAAGCTGAAATACACTACAAGTAAAAATGTCCTGCTGTGCAGGAAAATTCTCAGAAACAAAAGAATGATCAAATTAAGATCCTGTGTGCTACCCATATTTACAAAGGACAATGGATGGACTAGCAGTTGGTTCATTGGTCTAGGGATCTTCCGCTGTGTATAATGGACATACACCCTTTTGGATTTCATAACCCTCTGTGATTCGTTGACTTGGTTATCATCACAATGAGGATCCTTCCCTAAGGCGCTCGCTCAGCTCAGTGCGTGGGCAGTGGAAAGTAGCATGACAGCGGAGTCATGAGAAAAGATTGACATTTTGAGAAGTAGAGGGAATGTAGAGACCAGATAAAGAGAAGGAATTCAGATAAATGAAAGGAGGATGAAATAGAAGGATGGAGGAGACAAGATACATTAAGGGGAAAGACTGGACCATGGGAAAACGTGAAGAGTGAGGAGAGGATAGAGACTGCGATGAGAGGCTGGAGAGAGGAGAGGATAAATGCACTTTTGAATTATGTAAAATAGCTGCGTGGGAGAGAGGAGGAGTGTGTGTGTATGCCTGAGTATTTGTGTGCCTGTGTGATAGCAGAACCAGGGAGAGCGAGAAGAAGGAGAGAAAGAAAAAGAGAGAGAAGAGAGGGTGGGATAAAGAGAGAGACAGAGAATACAAGAGAGAGAGAGAGGGAGAGACAGAGAGCATAAGAGACAGGAAGAATATTTATAGCCTCAAATATGACGATGTTATCATTGATCTATCTCAAAAGAGGGTAGCAGAGAAAGGGATAGGGAGGGAAAGAAAGACTGAAATGAAGGGGCCTCAGATGCTTTCCCACTTTCGTTCCCGTTCCCTTCTTTCCACGATACTGCGTACATTAGTTATCTTCTCCTTGCCTTATCGCAGATCTTCTCCTGTGTCCAGCCACTGGTCTCCTCCCGCTGGGCACACACTGGTTGAATGAATGTTGTTTCAGCGGAATTCCTTTGAACCAACGTGGAATAGACGTTGAATTGACGTCTGTGTCCAGTGGGTTCTGCCTTCCATCATGGATAGTACAGAGTGTTAGAGTGGGCTTGTGTGATCCATCTTCTCTACTGTCCGGCCACTGGTCTCCTCTGCCATCCATCATGGATAGTACAGAGTGTATTCCCTTACTGCCTAATTCACTACATTAGGGACTGACTCACGGACGGAAGTCAATAGGAGCTTTGTTTGTGAATGCTCCCCCCTGCTCCCCTCCCTTGGTCCCTGCCTCCTCTCTCCCCTCCCCCGACACACTCAGTGCAGATTGTTAACGTTTGCCTCGTCGAACGGCCAGGCAGAAAACCCATCCCTTTCAACTCACTCACCTCACCCCTCCTCTTTCATCTTCCTTCCCATGCAGCTCTCCATCTACATCCCTCATTTTCCTGGTAGGAGGAGAAGAAGTAGGGGATGATGGAGATCAGGGTTAATGGGACATTATCATCGCATTGCTTCTCTCACCCTTAACCTTGCTCTCTTGCTCTCTCCTTTGCAATTTTTATACACACTCTACCTTCACTTCACCTTCTGTTTTTTCACGTTACTTGTCAGTTTCTCACACTTTTCCTATCTCCCCTGACCATATGCATGTACTGTGTGTATCTTCTCTCTTTCGCCCCCGTCTCCCCGCTGACACACATGCCAAGACCATGCCCTCTCTCGCTCCCTGTCTTTTGGATTCTCTCTCTCTCTTTCTCTTACCTGACTTCTTCCCTCTCTCTCTCAGAGAACGCTCGCGCCCGGCGGAAGAGCATAGCCAACGTGAAGCAGCCAAGCATGGAGATCCCTCCCACTGCCCCTCCCCAACCCTTCCGACAATCCGTGAGTACCCCTCCCTCCTACCGCCCTCACTCGCTCCCCCCGTCCCTCTCTCTCTCCCTCCCTTCCCACTCCCCACCACACACCTGTCGCAGGGCCAGTGGAACCCCTCCCTTCCCCTTCCCCCTCGCCCTCTCGCCCTCTCTCTCGCCCTCCCTCCCCCATGGCCACTCCTGCCCTCAGCAACGCTACAAGAAAGGGGTCGGTACTCCCCCTCTCTCACTGCCCCTCTCCCCCTGCCTGTCCCTTAGTCTCCCCCACTCCCCCCCTTCTTCTAATTGGCCGGGGGACTGGAGGGTTGCCGCTTCCAGCCCAGTGACCGGACGCCATATTGCACCTCTTCCTCCTATCGAGGTACATGACTCAGATGTCTCTGTATGTGGTGAAGAAACCCCCTGTAAACTTCACGTTACGTCTTTTGCCAAATGCTATGGAATTTTCTGTTCCCTATGCCAAATGTGATCCACCACTGTGATTAAGTTCTTCTGACTGTATGAGGCTTCAAAGTGTCAGACAGGCCGGCTAATCAAGCCAGAATGACTTATCTAGTCCTACCAGTCGGTTACTGTGACGGTCAGCAAATGAGTCAAATTTTTAGTCACTTCTTTAAAACAGACTTCAGTGACACAAAGCTCACAAAAAGTGAATGGTTGGTCTCGATTCAGACCAATTCCTCGCAGAATGTAGTGTTCAATGTTGATGTGTAATGTGCAGATTGATATCTGAGTGGATTTTAGACGTGGAGAGAGGTTGAATTCAGCTGATTCAGTATTGTAAGACTGTCATAAAAAGCATTGTTATTATTCAGATACAATAGCAGCATGTCTCTCCTTCCACTCTGAGAGGAAAAGGCTGCATAGTAGTTGCATGGAACCTTATACTGCATGTTGCGGAGAATGACATCATTCATTGATTTTCATTCTACTATTGAAGCCCTGTTCTTCCTGTCAGCACTTCTTATAAAAGACACCGTATCAACACCCAGCCTGTTAGATTAGACCTGTGTTATATACTGACTAAATCAGCTGATTAAAATCAGGGGAATATGGTTGCATGGAAGCACAGGACAAAACTGCACTGCAATATGAAGCTCCTTTTTTTACTGAGGTCCAGTGTATGCTGTTGGATTGTGGGTATATTTATGGCACAACACCACCCACTGTTGGTTACCAGATGATACTACACTAAACTACTACTGCTGTATTGTGGATGTGTGACTGATATAATATGCAATAAATCTTTCTGTTGCTCTCCCCCTTCGTGCATCTGTCATTCACTAAATCACATATGTCCTCTGGAAGAAGAACAATCCATTTTGGGCACGAAATATCGATCTTTCCCCTCTCGACAACTCTGATCTTTCTCCTTTCCTGTGTCCCCTCCCTCTCTCCATCCCTGTTTCACACCCTCTCATTCTTCACCTCCTCCCTCTCTACATGGCTGCCCTGTTCAGAGTTTCCTCAGTAGAAGGTTGAAGGGCTCTATCAAGAGGGCTAAGAGTCAGCCCAAACTGGACCGCACCAGCAGCTTTCGACACATGATCCTCCCCCGCTTCCGTAGTGCCGACCAGGACAGGTACGAGTCTCTGTGTGTGTGTGTGTGTGATTCTGTGAGGGTGTGCGTGTGTTCCCTGCTCTCTCTGTTCCGGAGCAGGTCAGGCAGGCAGTTAACTTGTCTTTCTTAGTGTGTGTGTGTACACTCCTACCTGTGTGTCCACATGTATGTGGGACTCTTAAAGATGCTTTCTTGTGTCTATTTTGGATACCTTTCAAGGACAATGTGGCATGTACTGTGTTTTACTATTACTCCTAGCTTTAATGAAACTAGTAAGCCTTGACAGTAAGTGTTTGTTTCACAACCGCCCCTTTCAGTGCCGCTGCACTCCCATTTTACATACTGCATTGTTTATGACTGCTTAATACATGGAGAATACCAATGGAAGATTTCATTTTAAAAAGTCCTGACATTTCCATGGCAACCATCAGACAGCCGTATGGCCACAGAACAGACATACAGTTGAAGTCGGAAGTTTGTATACACTTAGGTTGGAGTCATTAAAACTCGTTTTTTTCAACCACTCCACAAATTTCTTGTTATTAACAAACTATAGTTTTGGCAAGTCGGTTAGGACATCTACTTTGTGCATTTTTCCAACAATTCTTTACAGACAGATTATTTCACTTATAATTCACTGTATCACAATTCCAGTGGGTCAGAAGTTTACATACACTAAGTTGACTGTGCCTTTAAACAGCTTGGACAATTCCAGAAAATGATGTCATGGCATTACAAGCTTCTGATAGGCTAATTGACATCATTTGAGTCAATTGAAGGTGTACCTGTGGATGTATTTCAAGGCCTAACTTCAAACTCAGTGCCTCTTTGCTTGACATCATGCGAAAATCAAAAGAAATCAGCCAAGACCTCATAATTTTTTTGTAGACCTCCACAAGTCTGGGAGAAATTTGGGAGAAATTTCCAAACGCCTGAAGGTACCACGTTCATCAATACAAACAATAGTACGCAAGTATAAACACCATGGGACCACGCAGCCATCATACTGCTCAAGAAGGAGACGTGTTCTGTCTCCTAGAGATGAACGTACTTTGATGAGAAAAGTGCAATCAATCTCAGAACAACAGCAAAGGACCTTGTGAAGGTGCTGGAGGAAACAGGTACAAAAGTATCTATATCCACAGTAAAACGAGTCCTATATCGACATAACCTGGAAGGCTGTTCAGCAAGGAAGAAGCCACTGCTCCAAAACCGCCATAAAAAAAACAGACTATGATTTGCATCTGCACATGGGGACTTTTTGGAGAAATGTCCTCTGGTCTGAAACAAAAAAGAACTTTTTGGCCATAATGTTCATCTTTATGTTTGGAGGGAAAGGGGGGGGGGGGGGGGCTTGCAAGCCGAAGAACACAATCCCAACCGTGAAGCACAGGGGTGGCAGCATCATGTTGTGGATGTGTTTTGCTGCAGGAGGGACTGGTGCACTTCACAAAATAGATGGCATCATGAGGGAGGAAAATTATGTGAATATATTGAAGCAACATCTCAAGACATCAGTCAGGAAGTTAAAGCTTGGTCGCAAATGGGTCTTCCAAATGGACAATGACCCCAAGCATACTTCCAAAGTTGTGGCAAAAGGGCTAAAGGACAACAAAGTCAAGGTATTGGAGTGGCCATCACAAAGCCCTGATCTCAATCCCATAGAAAATGTGTGGGCAGAACTGAAAAAGTGTGTTCGAGCAAGGAGGCCTACAAACCTGACTCAGTTACACCAGTTCTGTCAGGAGGAATGGGACAAAATTCACCCAACTTATTGTGGGAAGCTTGTGGAAGGCTACCCGAAACATTTGACCCATGTTACACAATTTAAAGGCAATGCTACCAAATACTAATTGAGTGTATGTAAACTTCTGACCCACTGGGAATGTGATGAAAGAAATAAAAGCTGAAATAAATAATTCTCTACTATTATTCTGACATTTCATATTATTCTGACATTTCATTTCATTCTTAAAATAAAGAGGTGATCCTAACTGACCTAAAACAGGGAATTTTCACTAGGATTAAATGTCAGGAATTGTGAAAACTGAGTTTAAATGAATTTGGCTAAGGAGTATGTAAACTTCAGACTTCAACTGCATCTCTTAGTCTCTTTCTCTCTGTTTTCTCATCAACCCTGTCACTCCCTTCTTCTCTAAATTACCCTAGTTTACATAACAACTTGATTTCCTCTGAGAGGTACTCTCTTCCACCATCTTCCCCCTCTCCTTCTGTCTCTCTCGCCCTCTCGCCCTCCCTTTCTCGACCTCCCCCACTGTCCTTTATTTCTCTCATTCTGACTCATTTCTTTGGATCTATTTTTATCTCTCTCTCCTATCTCTCTCTCTCTCTCTCTCCTACTCCACTGTAAGTATTCAATGGTCTGATGCACGTTATGAGTGAATGTCCACAAAAACAGTGGCACAGGGAGAACGCGAGAGAGCTGGATGCATCAGGGACATCATAGTAGGGAGACTGTTACTTTCTTTTCTCTGCTTTTTCTGTGTTGTGGTCACTGTCATTCCCCTTTCTGTCATTCTTTATCTGTCTCCTCTTCAGTTCAGTGGCATTGTGGCATAATCGGTGTGTGTGTGTCTGTATGTATAAGTCAGTGTGGGCGGGCATGGCGGGCAAGCGTCATGGACAATTCTATTCACGTGTTGCTCTGTGCCTTATGCATGTACAGTATGGCTGTCAATAGAAATGTAGCTTTGTTGTCCAAGAACTATCGTGGTAACACTATTGTGGTTATGCTCAAATCTAATCTAATCCAGTGAAACTCTAATTGAATGCTAATGTGTTTACTTCTTCAGATGACAATTAGACCCATTGTGAGACTAGCAGCGCATAGTTTTTTGATGTGACCTCTTTTGACGCTCACATAACACAGAATTTGTGAGTACAGACGGATTCCTTTGGCATGAAAAGCAGAATGGTTGCGTGCTGTTTCTCATTTTTTCAGAATCAGATATGCTCAAGTGTATCTCAGAAAAACTCCACTGGGCCTGCCGTTATGAAAGATCTCTAGCTCTCTGTGCCCTCAATGACTGATTGTATTCCAGTCCCCTTGTCACAGTTCGATTTGTTAGTGAGATTGTAGGGAGCTATAAACAGAGGGTAGTCCCTTTAGTGCAAGAAGTGTATACCGACATTCAAATGAAAAATATTGACAGTGGTTGCATTTTTTTTGGGGCCACATGGTGCCAGTTGCCCTTGTTGACTTAATCATCCCCCTAATCACATCAAATTGTATTTTTTACACGCTTCGTAAACAACAGGTGTAGTCCTTACAGTGAAATGCTTACTTACAGGCCCTTCCCAACAATGCAGAGGAAAAAAAGAAAAGTAATAACACTAGGAATAGACACACCATGAGTAACGATAACTTGGCTATATACACGGAGTACCAGTACTGAGTCGATGTGCAGGGGTACGAGGTAATGGAGGTAGATATGTACAGAATAAATGTAGGGATAAAGTGACTTGGTAACAGGATAGATAATAAACAGTAACAGTAGCTCACATGTGATGAGTCATAAGAGATGCAAAAAAAGTGTCAATGCAGATAGTGAAATAGTTAACCAATAGCTACACGGACTAGCTATTTAGCAGTATTATGGCATGGGGGTGGAAGCTGTTTAGGGTCCTGTTGGTTCCAAACTTGGCGCATCGGTACCACTTGCCATGCGAAAGCAGAAAGAAGAGTATGACTTTTTAGGGCCTTCCTCTGATACCGCCTGGTATAGAGGTCCTGGATGGCAGGGAGCTCGGCCCCAGTGATGTTCTAGGCCGTACGCACTGCTCTTGTAGCTCCTTGCGGTTGGATGCCAAGCAGTTTCCATACCAGGCGGTGATGCAGATACGATAGTCACTGGGAAGCTGAAACCTATACGACACCTCGTTGACACTCCGGAGAACCTTGAATGGCCCAACAAACTGGGGGCTCAGCTTCTTGCAGGACAGGCGGAGTGGGAGGTTCCTGGTAGAGGAACGGGGGTCGTCTGCTCCTTTTGACGGTGGACGGCAGGCTGGAGTCTCACGTGAGCATCGCTCCACACTTCTGCGCACCTGAACCACTCATCAACCGCAGGAGCTTCAGTCTGGCCCGTGATCCACGGAGCCAGGTCCGGCTGAAAACCCAGAGCACACTGAAAGGGGCTCAAACCAGTGGAGGAGTGACGAGCAGTGTACGTCCAGAACTCACTACATGGAAGGAATCGAGCCCCCAGCCGCGCATCCAGGAGGACTAGAAAAAGAGAATAGCAAAAGGAGTACGGGAAAAACACGCTGGTTGACTTGACTAAACATACAAGACGAACTGGCGCAGAGAGACAGGAAACACAGGGATAAATACACTGGGGAAAATAAGCGACACCTGGAGGGGGTGGAGACAATCACAGGAACAGGTGAAACAGATTAGGGCGTGACAGTGACATGTTCTAAAACTTTTGACCGGTAGTGTATATGTGGCTGTTTGGCTGTGGTAGAGTTACCCTTTATAACCACAGTTCAGAATGCTGTGTACTGTATCCTTGATGCGGTGTAATGTAATGTATGGGACTCACTCTGCTCCTCTCACTGTGTCTCTGCTCCCCACCCAGAACGCGCCTGATGCAGAGCTTCAAAGAGTCCCACTCCCATGAGTCCTTGCTGTCTCCCAGCAGCGCTGCCGAGGCGCTGGACCTCACCCTGGATGAGGACGCCATCATCAAGCCCGTCCACTCCAGCATCCTGGGACAGGAGTACTGTTTCGAGGTGACGCTGACACGACACACACACACACACACACAATGAACACAGATAGTGCTACTAATTAAACCTGGGTTCAAATACTATTTGAAATCATTTCAAATAACTTTTCTGGGCTTGATTGAGCTTGCCTGGTGCACTGGAACCAATAGAAGAAAATAAAGTTCAAATCCTGCCCATCTGCCACTCCGGGCAGGCTAAAGCAAACACATTAACAGATATTAAAGATTTCAAATAGCATTTGAACCCAGGTCTGTTTACTATTGTTACTAATGCTACTAATGTTGGGTAGAAGTCTCTCCATTGGCATCAACAAAAGGATTTATTGAATAAGGCTGTGATTTTTAAAAAATCTAGTTATCTGTGGAAAAGATATCAAAAAGAAAGCCAACAAGCGGCTCGAAATGAGCTCATGTCCCAAGTTGATTTGTCACAGAAATTTGTTGTGAAAACGGCTTTCACTGCATGGCTCACTTTCCCATAGCCGACGTGTACATGACACAAGTCTCTATGATTTAAAGGACGTTGTTATGCCACTTGTCATCTTCTCCCAAGTTGCTAATGGTTGTGGCTGTTGATGTTACCGTTGGTAACCTCAGGTGACTACGGCTTCAGGAACCAAGTGCTTTGCATGTCGCTCGGGTGCAGAGAGAGACAAATGGATCGAGAATCTTCAGAGAGCTGTCAAACCCAACAAGGTGGGGAAACAAGGACGAGAAATTAAGCTACTTCTCTGTCTGTCAGTGCTTCCCTCCTTCTCCCCTGTCTTCAATATGTCTGTGTCAATCTGAGCATTTCCTCATTTTGTTTACTGTAACCTCCATGTGCTCTCTGTTTGTCTATGTCTGTAATGTATAGTGATCAAATACAGTACATATTAAAACACAGCACTTCTACACTATCATCCGAGTTAAATAAAGAACTAAAAAGACGCAAACTCAGCACTTTAGATGCGGTTGATTAAAACCGATCTTCTAATTTCAGCTCAGCTTGATCTCCTAGGTCTGCGTAATAGGCCCCTTCCCTCCCCTCCCTCTTATCAAAAGAGCCATTACGTGAGACAGATAACTGCTCTCGGTGGCAGCAAGGGAGCTGCAGTTATTAAGGCAAACCGAGAGGAAACATCAGCCCGAGTGGATTGACTCATCCAGATGCGGTGACTGCAGGGTTCCTGGCCTGAATCACGGGGCTCCAAGGACTCGACACGGGGGCTGCAAAATATCCTCTGCACCCTCATGAATCTCCAACACGATAGATGATGGGAGAGATAAGACGAGGTGCGACGTCGATAGAGACCAGGATGTTCATTAGGTTTCGCAACCGTCGCTGGGCAGACAGACGGTCTTGATTCTTCTTCCTATTGAAATTCATGATGAACAGTTGAAAGGGTTGTATCGGCGGACGTCTGCATTTATTGTCAGGCGGCATACCAATGGAGTACTTAAGAAATAACAACTTTGGAAAATTGGTGATATACTTAGCAATCGAAATTCGGTATTAAGAGCTGATCTGAGCCAAGGCTGAGCGATCCAGTGGCATTTCAGACTAGTTAAAATGACTCACCCCTGACTAAAACATCACTCTGTGCAATCTGCACAGCACGCTCTCCTCCCATGGGGGGATTTCAGACATAGTTGGCTCTTTGTAAACATGTTCAGAAAATGCAGCTCTCTGCTGCAACATTACCAATCACACGTCCACTTTCTGTCTCTCATGCCTCCAGTACATATGTGTTATCTAATTTATCTCCAGTACATATGTGTTCTCTAATTTATCTCCAGTACATATGTGTTCTCTAATTTATCTCCAGTACATATTTGTTATCTAATTTATCTCCAGTACACATGTGTTATCTAATTTATCTCCAGTACATATGTGTTATCTAATTTATCTCTATCCATATGTGTGCATATTGTTCTTAGACTGTTCTTAATCAGTGGTGGAAAAGGTACAGAATAGTCATAGTTGAGTAAAAGTAAAGATACCTTAATATACAATGGCCCAAGTAAAAGTGAAAGTCACCCAGTAAAATACGACTTGAGTAAAAGTCTAAAAATATTTAGTTTTAAATATACTTAAGTATCAAAAGTAAATGAAATTGCTAAAATATACTTAAGTATCAAAAGTAAAAGTATAAACCATTTCAAATTCTTTATATTAAGCAATCTTGACGGCACACTTGTATTTTTTATTGACGAATAGCAAGGGGCACGCTCCAACACTCTGACATAATTTACAAACAAAGCATTTGTGTTTTGTGAGTCCGCCAGATAAGAGGCAGTAGGGAGGACCAGAGATGTTCTCTTGATAAGTGTGTGAATTGGACCATTTTCATGTCAAAATGTCACAAGTACTTTTGGGTGTCAGGGAAAATGTAGTAAAAAGTACATTATTTTATTTTGGAATGTACTTTAGTGAAGTTAAATATAAATAGTGAAGTACAGATACCCCCCAAAAACTACTTCAGCAGTACTTCATTAAAGCATTTTTACTTAAGTACTTTACACCACTGTTCTTAACCCACTCAACCCTCCCTCTCCCTTTGGCTTTCTTTTTCTCTTTGGTCTTTTCCCCTTTGGTTTTCGTTCCTCCCTGTTCTGCCTTGTCCTTTTGCCACCCTCTCTTCGAACCCTCTTCAGGACAACAGTCGGAGGGTGGACAACGTGCTGAAACTCTGGATCATCGAGGCGCGGGAACTTCCCACCAAGAAGCGCTACTACTGCGAACTTTGTCTGGACGACATGCTTTACGCACGCACCACCAGCAAGCCCCGGACTGACACCGTGTTCTGGGGCGAGCACTTTGAGTTCAACAACTTGCCAGCCGTCCGCAACCTACGCCTTCATCTCTACAAGGAGACTGACAAGAAGAGACGCAAGGTGAAGGGACAACTCTCTCACCAGTGTGCAAAACTGGATAAAACTGGTTAAAATGACATTTTTTGCAGGCTGGTTAAAGCACTGCTGTGGTTTAATGACAGCAGCTTGCCCAATGATTAGGCGTGGGAATAAATGTACTTTAGTTTCATTGCTATCCTCTTTTTCTCCTTTTTCTTAAAGGCCCAGGCCCCATAACTCTTGACCACAAAGTCCCACATTAAGTTTCTCTGATTTATGCCTTATTTCCCCTCTTCTATCAGGAAAAGAGCACATACCTGGGACTGGTCAGTATCCCTATCTCCAGCATCACGGGCCGACAGTTTGTGGAGCAGTGGTACCCGGTCATCCAGCCTAGCGTCCTGGCCAAGGGGCAAGCAGGGGGCAAGATCATCAATGCCTCCCTACGCCTCAAATCCCGTTACCAGACCATGAGCATCCTGCCCATGGAGCTGTACAAGGAGTTTGCCGAGTATGTTACCAATAACTACCGGACTTTGTGTGCGGTGCTGGAGCCTCTACTGAGCGTGAAGAGTAAAGAAGAGGTGGCCTGTGCACTGGTCCACATACTACAGAGCACAGGGAAAGCAAAGGTAAGTATTGGCATGAAACTGAAGTTGTTACTTCAGTAGTACACAGTACAATGCAAGGTCATATTCCTGTATACACCTACCTCACTGTATCCTGTGTATATACCAGATAAATGCTGTTTTTTATTTGATTACATAATATTGATGGAATAGGAGTAGGGGGGGGGGGCATTACTGCCAAATAGATCAGTGTCATAACCGTATTCTTTAAATAAATAGGATGTGGTGTTGTGATGTAACCAGTGTAACATGTGTGATGCTAATGTAACCATCCTATTACTTGATGGCCCATGTTCTACCAATATGTAATGCAGACGAGCCATTGTTTACTTTACTGGCCACACTGGATATTCATTCAGTCCTTGCATTTGGCCAGTTCATGGTAGGGCTCAATGCCATGCTATGTAGGAGATGTGCTGAACAGGCAAACATCGCTTCCATTGGTCGATTATCAATCAAATTATTATTGAATCACAAAACGCAACAAAACATTCCATAGCATTTTTTACCTCTCTTTTGGAATTTTCCACAACCACAACTTCTACAACCTCAGGTTCCCTTCGAAATCAGACTGTCTCCACCAGTATCTCCCTGAGAAATAAATGTTTGTGTGATGTCACTGTACCGAATGTATAGCTAGATGATGCATTGTTTGGGTGGTCCTAGGTTGAAAATGCTGTCAACCAGCATTATCATCTACAAACGAAACACACTATCATGTCAACGATCTGCATATCTAGATTTAGCTGGTTGAAATAAAGGCATTGGGCATCTTGTGTGGTTTATGCAGTGTATACATGATGTAGCTAGTTATCATTAGATTATTTGAGTACAAAACAGTCCAAATACAAAAGATGTCAGCTAGCTAAGTAGCCATGTTAGCAAGCTTGAACATTGAACACACTAAGGTTAGCAGCTAATGTAGCTAAAAGACCCAGGCTAAAAACGCAACCCAACACTTATCTACCTGTTCATGAGGATGGTGGCCATTTCGGCAACACTCTTCTACCTTTCAAAATTAATTCCAATGTCTATCCGGTTTCTGGATTGGTCATGAGCAGTCTTTTTCGTGCTTCTTTTTCTCTTTTGGGGTCGAGTTGATTCAGATCCAAGAACTGAGAATGATGCTTGTTTCTGTCTACATTTTCTGAAAATGGTGAAAATGCTGACCCTGCTACCAGGACAGTTTATCTGCAAACAAGTTAGCTAGCTTGTTTGCTTCGTCTGCTCTGTATTTGTTTCTGGCGACTTGCAAGTGACTTTCACTTCCTCTCCAGCTCCGGAGCATGGCAGCAGGGTTGTTTGAGTAGACAGGATTTAGTGCAAAGACACCTTGCCCAGAAGGCCAGCCCAAGGCGGCTCAGGGCTCCATCCCCTTGTTTTCGTTCAAAGTGAAAACGCAACAGAAGAAGTGGGGCGGCATGGAGGCGCCCACAACCTGCGGATTCTATCTTTAAGGCACTATGAAGTACAAAATGAACACTAGTTTGACTACTTCTTGGTTTTCCTACCAAACCATAAGCCAAAAGAGATAACAAATTACATTCTGACCTGAGGAAAGGCGTTATATCCTCAAAATTAAATTTGAGAGTACCCAATAGATTATAATTGAATGTTTTAAAAAGAAAGTCTATGCTATGTTGACGTTTTGTTTTTTCCCAGGATTTTCTTTCGGACATGGCGATGTGTGAGGTAGATAGATTCATTGACCGAGAACACCTTATCTTCAGAGAGAACACTCTGGCCACCAAAGCCATAGAAGAGTACCTCAAGCTGATTGGACATAAGTACCTCAAGGATGCAATAGGTGTGGCCTTCAAATGCTTCACATTAATCACTCAATACATGTTGTTGAACTGTTCTTGCTGTGATATATTCGTTATCTTTCTGTGTTTGCCTAATGGTCAGTGATATTGTGTTTATTTCAGGGGAGTTCATAAGGGCACTGTACGAATCAGAAGAGAACTGTGAGGTGGACCCCATGAGGACACCACCCTCTGTCCTTCCAGATCACCAAGCCAATCTCCGCATGTGCTGCGAACTGGCACTCTGCAAAATCGTCAACTCCCATTGGTCAGTAGACTTACTATTTTTTTCATTCAACCAGGATTACTCCTGGGCTACAGCACCCAAATACTTATTTACAGAATTTTGATTGTTGAACACCAGATTTGCATTCAGTTGTTGGGATACACTGCCTGACTAAAGCAGAATATCCTATCAAATGATAATAACACACTGAATATTTGTATCTCTCTGCAGTGTGTTTCCTCGAGAGCTGAAGGAGGTGTTTGCCTCGTGGAGGGTGCGCTGTGCGGAGAGGGGGAGGGAGGACATCGCAGACCGCCTAATCAGCGGCTCCCTTTTCCTGCGCTTCCTGTGTCCGGCCGTCATGTCCCCCTCCCTGTTCAACCTGACCCAGGAGTACCCAGACGAGCAGACATCTCGCACACTCAGCCTCATCTCCAAAGTGGTGCAGAACCTGGCCAACTTCTCCAAGTCAGTTCATTCATTCACTACAACTTATAATGTTATGCTTATGCTAAAACTTTTGTAATATTTAGTATTTTTCCAGGACACAGATTAAGCCTAATCCTGGACTAAAAAGTGTGCTCAATGTAGATTCTCCATTGAAAGTGCTTATTAGTTATTAATCCAGGGTTGGGCTAATTCTGTGTCCGGGAAACCAGCCAATGATGTAATCTCTGTGAGTATACAGCATTTTGACTCTTCTTCTTCTTCTCTCTCTCTCTCTCTCTCTCTCTCTCGATCTCTCTCTCTCGATCTCTCACTCCCTCAGATTTGGTATGAAAGAGGAGTACATGTGCTTCATGAATGAGTTCTTAGAGATGGAGTGGGGCTCCATGCAACAATTCCTCTATGAGATCTCCAACCTGGACAGTGTGAGCAACGCGGGGGGCTTCGAGGGCTACATCGACCTGGGCAGGGAGCTGTCCATACTGCACAGCCTCCTCTGGGAGGTCATGGCCCAGCTCAGCAAGGTAGGGAGGATCAGGGTAAATATTAACAATATAACCTCTACAATATATGGTTACAGATAACCAATGTGGTGTTATTCAATAATGATTGAGTCCAATTAGGAATCAGGACAATAAAATAACTATGTATGGTCTTGACACACCAGTAATCTGAAAGTATGAGTCAGTAGAATGAATGGAATGATTAAGTATACTTGCAATTTTCAAGATTAAGATACTTAAAAAATTGAGCCATTTGAATGTTTTTCCTATTGTCATTGCTAACTTGTATTCATGTCAGTCTTCTAACCCTAACCCACAGGATGCCATTATCAAACTGGGTCCCTTGCCCCGCCTCTTGAATGACATCAGCATGGCCCTGCGCAACCCCCACCTGCAGAGGCAGCCCAGCCACCAGAACCAGACAGATAGAGTCCATGAGAGACAGACGGAGAGGCTGCTCTCACGACCCAGTTTCCACAGGGGAGTCTCCTCGGAGTTCCAGAATCTCATGATGAAGGATCTCAACAGGTAGTGCCCTGGCTTTATTTAATCCTATGGGCCTATTTCCTGGAAACAGGTTAAGTATAGTCCTGGACAAAAAAAGCACTTTCATTGGAGAATTTCAGTTGAACATACTTTTTTTGTCTAGGATTAGGTTTCATCTGTGTTGGGGAAACCAGCCCTAGGAGGATGGTTGGTTGGTACGTTTGTAACGGTTTTGCCTTTCCTGCCATAAGGCTGTAGTTGGTTTGTGGCTTTTATGCCAAACTTGTAATACACCTATAACCTTGTCATCGTCTTCTCCAATCTGTTGCCATGTGTTGTTGCCTTTCTTAAGCTCCATAGATATCACTCGCTTGCCTTCCCCTACATCTGGTGTGTCCAGTGGGGGGGTCATGCCGTCTCGTGCTCATGCTCAGCTGAGTTTCCAAGAGCGCGATCACCCACATCGAGCCTCCAAAGACGTTTTCTATGTAACCCGCCCTCCCTTGGCCCGATCCAGCCCTGCCTACTGCACCAGTAGCTCCGATATCACCGAGCCAGACCACAAGGTTAGTTGAATTCTAGAGTTTTGATAGCATTAAGATATGTTAGGAGCCATGTTCTACAGGAAATTATGTAAACTGCACATCTCCTTTCCATGTGGTAGCCAAGTCTGGCAGACGACTGCAGGATAGTATGGCAGCTATGCGCTCATAGGAAAATGATGCATGTGCCTTAGTGGTAAGTCATGGGACATGCAATTCAGGCATACAACCACCCCTCTCAATAGATAAAACACTTGATCAACTTATTGGCACTTTAGAATTGGGCACACAAGGGTGTTAGCTATATCAATCTAGTCTAGGTGCTCAGTGTCAATAAAGTGTATATCTATGATGGACCTCCAGGACTCCACAATGAACAGCGTGTCTAACCTGCAGTCGGTGGCCATGCTCAACTCCTCCCAGGCCTCCATCACCGGCATGGGCAGCTTCGGAGGGCTCAGCAGCCAGGGTGGAGGAGGCCTGGGCTCAGGCCTGAGCGGCCAGCTCCGGGCCGGGGGCCGCCACTCGGCCGGCTCGGGGGGATCCAGCATGTCAGGGGGCCTCCGGCTGAGCCAGTTGAGCCAGATGGGCACCACCACCGACTCGCTGTCCCAGCAGCAGCAGCAGCAGGCCGCCGCCCTGAGATACCCGCTCTCCTTCCAGAACCCCCTGTTTCACCTGGCCACCGGCACTGCAGATGGACCCCACCTTCACCACCAGCACAGCAGGGCCCATCTCCCGCCGCCCCTGCTCCTGGCCCCGGAGCCTGACCCCGGTGGCTCGCACCAGGCCTACATCCCCCAGTTCGCCCATGGGGGGTTCTCCCGCAGCGAGGACCTGTCCACCCTAAGGACCGGGGCAGGGCACCTGGGGCAGCCAGCCATTATCCACTCACACAGCTATAGTGACGACTACAGCAGGGCTGATTACGCACGGCGGCAACTGTCCATGCACGGGCAGGTATGGATTAACTTAAGGTCAAGAATGTGTTTACAATCATGTTCTACTTTTGTGCAAATTTGCCTTTTTGTCTCTCCTACATGATAATAATTTAAGTCAACATTTGTTTGTAGCCTACATTACCGTAATTTCTGGACTATTAAGCGCACCTGAATATACACCGCACCCACGGAATAAAAAATAAAAAAGTATTTTGTCCATAAATAAGACGCACATGTCTATAAGCCGCAGGTGCCTACCGGTACATTGAAACAAATGAACTTTACACAGCCTTTAAACGAAACACGGCTTGTTACAAAAATGAATAGGCTTTTAAACGAAACACGGCTTGTTACAAAAATAAAATAGGCTTTTAAACTAAACACAGCTTGTAACAAAAATAAATAGGCTTTTAAACGAAACACGGCTTGTTACAAAAATAAATAGGCTTTAACGAAAGACGGCTTGTAACAAAAATTTAAAAAAATAGCAGTAAACAGTAGCCTACCAAGAAAGTCATTGGTCACGATCTTCCTCCTCCTGTGCACTGAAACGACTGAAGTCATCTCATTCAGTGTTGGAGTTGAATAGCCTCAGAATTGCTTCATCCGATGTTGGATCGTTTTCATTGTCGCTCTCGTCATTTTCATCCGGAGGCAAATTCCCTGCTGAGCTCATGCTGCCCTCTTCAACACGCAGCAGTCCAGCCTTTCGAAACCCGTTGATGATTTTTTGACAATGCTCCCCGCTGTCAGGACCCACTGGCAGACTTGACCATAAATTGCTCTTCGCATGCGGCCCGTTTTAGTGAAGGATTTCTCCCCACTTGTCATCTAAGCCTCCCACTGAACACGGAGCGCCACCTTAAATGCACGATTTACACTGATGTCCAGTGGCTGCAAATACTTTGTTGTGCCCCCAGGAATCACAGCTGGAATTGAGTTTGTCCTCTTGATGGCTTCTTTCACAGAATCTGTTATGTGGGCCCTCATGCTGTCCAACACGAGCAATGCCTTGTTCTCCTCCCGGTCGCTTGCCGTAACACTCCGTATGCCATTCATGCATTAGGCCTTCCGTCATCCACAACAATTCCTCTCGGGAATTTTTCTTTTGGCATCTTCATGCGTTTAAAAATCAACATCGGTGGAAGCTTTTCTCCCGATGGAGGGCAGCTCAGAATACAGGTGAAGTGCGTTTTTTTCTTGTGCCTTTCCTGTTGACAGTCCGAGTGAGATGCAGGTCAAACGTCAGAGGAACCTCATCCATATTTATGATGTCGTGCGGGCCAATGGAATGCTCCGCTATCTTTGCATCAGTGAATTTGCGGAAATTTGAAACTTTTTCCTCGTAGTCGGGAGGGAGCTGCTGACACAGACTCGTCCGTACCCTGATGGACAGGCCTTTACGTCTCATAAATCTTAGACACCACGATGGTCCACCTCTAAAATCCTCAAACTTCATTGCGGTGGCGATTGTTTTGGGTGTCAGTCGGATCTGCACAGTTGAAACACTTCGGCCGTCTGCTCTCTGTGTGTTGACCCAGTCTTCAAGCACATTTTCTAGTTCGGGCCATCTGCTTTTCTTCCCTCTGAAAGCTTTTGTTGTCTTTTTGCACTGAGTCAGTTCCTCACGCTGCTGTTTCCAACGTCTTATCATCGACTCATTAAGGCCAAGCTCCCGTGCAGCAGCTCTATTTCCTTTTCCAACAGCCAGATCGATCGCTCCGTGTCTTTGCCATGATGAGGGTGACAAAATGACTACCGTAATCAGAATGATGGGAAGTTTGAGCTCGCTCGATTTACATCACATTATGTGACAGTGCTCAGTTTTTTGGCGGCATGAATCTTGTGAAAGCGGGAAAAATCCATAAATTAGCCACGTCATTGTATAAGCCGCGAGGTTCAAAGCGTGGGAAAAAAGTAGCGGCTTATAGTCCGGAAATTACGGTACTAGAATTTGCATAATGTAAACATCTGAAACAGGTTGAAGGCCAGGATAACTTGGTGTTCTCTAATTGTCCTTGTTAGGATAATCTTCAACAGCAACAGCAGATGGGCATGGCCTCTCAGACTGGTACCTCCCACTCCTCCCTGGCCACACCCCCCTCCACAGTCCAGCCCACGCGCCAGAGCTCCATCGCCCCGCCTTCTGCTCAACGCGTCAAATCACAGACCTCCCATCAGCTGTCTGTCAGTGCGGCTGCTGCTCCCACACCATCCACTAAGACACGACCGCCCAGTGCCAACCTATCGCCAGAGTCGGGCTACGGAGGTCGGCAACAGGCACCGCGGCAACAGCTGTCGGTCAAAGACAACACAGCCCCTGGACTGCCCCACCAGCAGAGCTCTGTCAGGGAGAGCCAGGGGCCACAGGGAGGCACTACAACGACCATACAGCAATCGCAGCAGCAGCAGCAACAGCAACAACCACAGCAACAGCACCTGCTTAAACCTTCCATCAGCAAACAGGTATGCAGGCTACAGTACTCTATTGTGTAGTTCAATCTACCCTTAAGTCTGACAACAAGCTCATAGCTGTCACTGTTATTTTCTCTCAGTCTGAAAAGAGCATTATATACAGTGGGGCAAAAAAAGTATTTAGTCAGCCAACAATTGTGCAAGTTCTCCCACTTAAAAAGATGAGAGAGGCCTGTAATTTTCATCATAGGTACACTTCAACTATGACAGACAAAATAAGAGAAAGAAATTCCAGAAAATCACATTATAGGATTTTTAATTAATTTATTTGCAAATTATGGTGGAAAATAAGGTCACCTACAAACAAGCAAGATTTCTGGCTCTCACAGACCTGTAACTTCTTCTTTAAGAGGCTCCTCTGTCCTCCACTCGTTACCTGTATTAATGGCACCTGTTTGAACTTGTTATCAGTATAAAAGACACCTGTCCACAACCTCAAACAGTCACACTCCAAACTCCACTATGGCCAAGACCAAAGAGCTGTCAAAGGACACCAGAAACAAAATTGTAGACCTGCACCAGGCTGGGAAGACTGAATCTACAATAGGTAAGCAGCTTGGTTTGAAGAAATCAACTGTGGGAGCAATTATTAGGAAATGGAAGACATACAAGACCACTGATAATCTCCCTCGATCTGGGGCTCCATGCAAGATCTCACCCCGTGGGGTCAAAATGATCACAAGAACGGTGAGCAAAAATCCCAGAACCACACAGGGGGACCTAGTGAATGACCTGCAGAGAGCTGGGACCAAAGTAACAAAGCCTACCATCAGTAACACACTACGCCGCCAGGGACTCAAATCCTGCAGTGCCAAACGTGTCCCCCTGCTTAAGCCAGTACATGTCCAGGCCCGTCTGAAGTTTGCTAGAGAGCATTTGGATGATCCAGAAGAAGATTGGGAGAATGTCATATGGTCAGATGAAACCCAAAAAAAACTCACCTCGTCGTGTTTGGAGGACAAAGAATGCTGAGTTGCATCCAAACAACACCATACCTACTGTGAAGCATGGGGGTGGAAACATCATGCTTTGGGGCTGTTTTTCTGCAAAGGGACCAGGACGACTGATCCGTGTCAAGGAAAGAATGAATGGGGCCATGTATCGTGAGATTTTGAGGGAAAACCTCCTTCCATCAGCAAGGGCATTGAAGATGAAACGTGGCTGGGTCTTTCAGCATGACAATGATCCCAAACACACCGCCCGGGCAACGAAGGAGTGGCTTCGTAAGAAGCATTTCAAGGTCCTGGAGTGGCCTAGCCAGTCTGCAGATCTCAACCCCATAGAAAATCTTTGGAGGGAGTTGAAAGTCCGTGTTGCCCAGCAACAGCCCCAAAACATCACTGCTCTAGAGGAGATCTGCATGGAGGAATGGGCCAAAATACCAGCAACAGTGTGTGAAAACCTTGTGAAGACGTACAGAAAACGTTTGACCTCTGTCATTGCCAACAAAGGGTATGTAAACAAAGTATTGAGATAAACCTTTGTTATTGACCAAATACTTATTTTCCACCATCATTTGCAAATAAATTCATAAAAAATCCTACAATGTGATTTTCTGGATTTTTTTCCCTCATTTTGTCTGTCATAGTTGAAGTGTACCTATGATGAAAATTACAGGCCTTTCTCATTGTTTTAAGTGGGAGAACTTGCACAATTGGTGGCTGACTAAATACTTTTTTCCCCCACTGTAACAATTCCAACACACCTCTCAATTACAGTTCAACCATGCTATCTCTTGCACAGTTGTTTCTGACCAACCCCAGAGTCCCAGTAACCTGTATGATTAAATAGGGCCAAGGGTCACCCCCTCATGTGTGTAGTACACAGTAGTGGTGCGTGGGTAAAAGTCAGAAAAAAAGTCAGAAAAAAAGCCATATTACAACTTATGTGTTGTGATAATTGCTTTGTTTGCTCTATAACCTGTTAGTTCATGTGCCTTGTGACCCTGATATATAGGCCTAAGGCCTAGTTAATAAGAAGACACAGTGGTAGAATAAATTCAATCACACCTGGCGAAGTCCACAAAGCATGTTGCATGTAACAAACCGTTGCATGATCAAGTTAATGTTTCCAACATTTTCGGGCCACTAAACAACTATTGATTTAGAACCACGGAAAGTTACCACAAGACGCAAAGAAAACAGGAGCTGCCTCAACTATTCCAGAACCATTTTGGGGTCACTTAGAAATGTCCTTGTTTTTGAAAGAAAACATTTTTTTTTGTCCATTTAAATAACATAAAATTGATCCTAAGTAGAGTGTAGACATTGTTCATGTTGTAAATGACTGTTGTAGCTGGAAACGACGGATTTTTAATGGAATATCAACATAAGCGTACAGAGGCCCATTATCAGCAACCATCACTCCTGTGTTCCAATGGCACGTTGTGTTAGCTAATCCAAGTTTATAATTTCAAAAGGCTAATTGATCATTAGGAAATCCTTTTGCAATTATGTTAGCACAGCTGAAAACTGTTGTTCTAATTAAAGAGGCAATAAAATTGGCCTTCTTTAGACAATCTGGAGCATCAGCATTTGTGGGTTCGATTATGGAAGTTTACATACATTTAGGTTGGAGTCATTAAAACTCGTTTTTCAACCACTCCACAAATTTCTTGTTAACACAAACTATAATTTTGGCAAATCTACTTTGTGCATGACACAAGTCATTTTCCCAACACTTGTTTACAGACAGATTATTTCACTTATAATTCAATGTATCACAATTCCAGTGGGTCAGAAGTTTTCATACACTAAGTTGACTGTGCCTTTAAACAGCTTGGACAATTCCAGAAAATGATGTCATGTCTTTAGAAGCTTCTGATAGGCTAATTGACATCATTTGAGTCAATTGGAGGTGTACCTGTGGATGTATTTCAAGGCCTACCTTCAAACTCATGGGAAAATCAAAAGAAATCAGCCAAGACCTCAGAATATTTTTGTAGAACTCCACAAGTCTGGTTCATCCTTGGGAGAAATTTCCAAATGCCTGAAGGTACCACGTTCATCTGTACAAACAATCGTACGCAAGTATAAACACCATGGGACCACGCAGCCGTCATACTGCTCAAGAAGGAGACGCGTTCTGTCTCCTAGAGATGAACGTACTTTGATGAGAAAAGTGCAAATCAATCCCAGAACAACAGCAAAGGACCTTGTGAAGATGCTGGAGGAAACAGGTACAAAAGTATCTATATCCACAGTAAAATGAGTCCTATATCGCATAACCTGAAAGGCCGCTCAGCAAGGAAGAAGCCACTGATCCACAACCGCCATTAAAAAGCCAGAATAAGGTTTGCAACTGTACATGGGGACAAAGATCATACTTTTTGGAGAAATGTCCTCTGGTCTGATGAAACAAAAAAAAACTGTTTGACCATAATGACCATCGTAATATTTGGAGGAAAAAGGGGGAAGCTTGCAAGCCGACGAACACCATCCCAACCGTGAAGCACGGGGGTGGCAGCATCATGTTGTGGGGGTGCTTTGCTAGAGGAGGGACTAGTGCACTTCACAAAATAGATGGCATCATGAGGGAGGAAAATTATGTGGATATATTAAAGCAACATCTCAAGACATCAGTCAGGAAGTTAAAGCTTGGTCACAAATGGGTCTTCCAAATGGACAATGACCCCAAACATACTTCAAGGTATTGGAGTGGCCATCAAAAAGCCCTGACCTCAGTCCTATAGAAAATGTGTGGACAGAATTGAAAAAGCATAGGCGAGCAAGGAGGCCTACAAACCTGACTCAGTTACACTCAATTAGCTGGTGTATGTAAACTTCTGACCCACTGGGAATGTGATGTAAGAAACAAAAGTTGGGGGGTGAAGCTAGCATGAGATGTCATGACCAAACTCTACAAACTCCATCTTCGCCCAGCCTTGCTCTTCCCTGCAAGACTCAGAATTACCCCACCTTCCGGTGAGAAGATTTGGTCTCCTCGGTTTTGAACGTAGAGAAGTTTTTCCAGGAATATACACCAATCCCCGTACGGGTTAGAGTGCCTTGTCATTGTGTGTTCGGGTCTATTCATGGTCTCGAATCCATACTATACCCTAACGGTGGAACCGTATTAAACGATCTCAGCAAGGGTGCTTTTTTGGCATCAGCCAGACAATGTGTTTGTTATTTTTATTCTATTTTTTTTTGCATAATTAAGGGGTTAGGATCTGCTTTAGATGTATAGAGTCTCATAAAACTAACCGAATCTGTCATTGATGTCTTTGGGGGAAGAGAGTAATTCCCCAGATGCAGATTTAACTTTGTGAATCATCAGGCCAATGAGGATGGAGCTCTCCCATCTACTTTGGATGAGGCGTTCATTACAGCTATACATAAGAAGGGAAAGATCCGGAAGAGGTAGGATCATACAGACCAATATCCCTCCATAATACAGACCAAAAGATTTTAGCAAAAACTCTGGCTTACAGGCATGGCACTTTAATTGGTCAATTCGGACCAGACCGGCTTTATCCCTAACAGAAACTCATTCTTAAATCTCAGGCACCTCTTCAACATGTATTCTCAGAGGTTACCTAACGTGGACCTTGCCGTTATATCTCTTGATGCCGAAAAGGCCTTTGACCAAGTTGAGTGGTCCTATCTATTCAAGGTCCTACAGAAATTTAATATTGGAGATTTTTTTATAGGAACCCCTGTGCGAGAATACTCACTAACCAATCATTGTCGCCCTGATTTAACCTTTACAGAGGGACAAGGCAGGGTTGTGCGCTGTCGCCTATGCTCTTTGCCCTAATCGCTCAGGCGATGAGATCTCATGCAGCAATACATGGCTATAATACTAAAGATACTCTAAATAAGATTTCCCTATACGTAGATGACATTCTCCTCTATGTAACAACCCCAAGCTAGTATTCCAGCTATTCTTGATCTGATTAATTTGTTTGGTACCTTCTCAGGATACAGAATAAATTGGAACAAGAGCAAATTAATGCCCATATGGTTGCAAAACACCTCTTGGCTAGAACATCTTCCAGTTAAGTTATCTTCAGAAAAATGGACCTACCTAGGAATTGTAGTTACCTAACAATACTCCTCACTATTTAAAGATGATTTCCCCTCTCTGATGCAAAAACTCAAGGCAAACATACAATTTTGGAGAACTCTCCCAATTTCTCTGCTCGGAAGAATTAATGCCATTAAAATGGCCTTCCTCCCACAACTGCTCTACCTATACCAGAACATCCCAGTATTCATACCCAAATCCTTTCATAAACAACTGGACTCAATTATCAATCCTTTCATCTGGGATTATAAAACACACAGGACAGGTAAAAAAACACCTCTGTAAATCCAAGATGGAAGGAGGATTGTCTCTCCCAAATTGTATATCTTACTATTGTGCCGCTAACCTCCGCGGTGTTTATGTTTTAGCTGGATGACGCCCCTCCGTCATCCAGCTGACTTATTATGGAGCGTGAGGAGTGTCACCCCTTCTCTATTGGCACTGTGATTTTGTCGCCTGTCAATCTGGAGATGTCACTTTATCGTAACAATCCTATTATACATAGCACAGTTCGATCTGGAAGCAAATTAAAGTCCACTTTGAGCTTAGACCAATGTCATTCATGCTCCCTGTTGCCAGGAATCCCTCCTTTGCCCCCTCTAACCTTGATAACACCTTTGAGCGATGGGGAGAGTTGGGGATAAGTACCATAGGGGATTTATATATAGAAGGGACCTTTGCTTCCTTTGAGTTGCTGAGGGAAATGTATCATCTTCACAGAAGTAACTTTTTCAGATACTTACAAATTAGAGACGGTTAGAAAACACCTCCCAACATTTAGGAATGCTAAACCTTCCATGTTTGACGGATGCATAAAAATATGCCCCACCTCAGACAAACTGTTATCTCGTCTATATGAAGCTTTTCAATCTGTTAGCACACCTTCTACAGATGCCATTAAGTCAAAATAGGAGGAAGAACTAGGGACTGACATTTCTGTGGCAGACTGGGAAGATAGCTTGGAGTATATCCACACCTGCTCCATTAACTCCAGAAATCGTCTCATACAATTCAAGGTATTACACAGATTACACTACTCCAAAACCAAACTAGGATATTTCCTGATACATCCCCTATGTGTTATAAATGTCAGGCTGCGCAGGGTACACTACTCCACTGCTTTGCCCTATGCTCTAGCTTGTATGGTTATTAGTGTGGAATTTTTAGTATCCTCTCTGAAGTTCTGTAGACTTCAATAGACCCAGACCCGCTTCTGATAATCCTGGGAGTGTCTCTGATTCCCTAAACGGATTAACCAACCCCCCAAAACAACTCATCTCTTACAGTCTCATTTCGCCAAAATGAATCTTGTTGTTTTGGAAAAGGAGGGAAGCGGCCTGTACCAAATCATGGCTCAGCGAATTGGCAAACCTCTCTTACTTGGACCAGTCGGCGCTGTGAATTTGTACATCTTAACGAACTCTCAATTGTAATATTTTAATTTGGGCAGCATGTGCTGGCCCCGTCACCCGAGCAGTCAGGAGGGGAATAGGGGGGAATAAGGGGGGAGGATAAAGTGGGGGAATAAGTGGGGGGTGACATCTACCCTCTTTCTACCTGTCCTTTTTCTGTATGTCGTGTTTTGTATTTGTTTTGTACCTAGAACTCTGGGTCTTGTTGTTTCTGTCTGCTCTTTTATGTTTAGATAAGAATTTTATACCTATACACCATTCTTGTGTCTGTTCAAGAAAAAATATTTGAACGGAAATAAAAGTTTAAATAAAATAAATCTCTTTGCTATTATTCGAACATTTCACATTCTTAAAATAAAATGGTGATCCTGACTGGCATTTTTACTAGGATTAAATGTCAGGAATTGTGAAAAACTGAGTTCAAATGTATTTGCCTAAGGTGTATGTAAACTTCTGACTTCAACTGTGTGTGTGTATATATATAGGACACACATTACGACACGAGAGACAACACTACATAAAGATAGCCCTAAGACAACAACAAAGCAATGCACATGACAACACAGCATGTGCAAGTCTAAAACACATGTTGACTCACCCAACTTGTAGAGAAACGCCAATGTCATCCTTCTCTCTTTCATGTTGATAAAATAGTCTATCACTCTGTCATACAGTACACACTTTTATTTTTTGTTGTCCTAGGCTACCTGGCTAAAATGCTTGCACGCTAGCCTAACTTTCTTTCATGATCAACATTAGCTAGTTAACATTAGCCTTCTACAATTAGATACATATTGAACTTCCATCCTCTCAGGCCAGGGGCACAATGTATGAACTAATAGTTGGATCAGAATTACCGTTATAAGCATTGGCCAGTTCGGAGAATTAAGTAAAACCACAAGTCCAAATCCCTATCTCCATCCATGGCCAATTTAGGAAAGGGACAACTTTAGCTAGATAGCCACCGGAGGACAACTACACAACGAGATTCAACAATTCAAGTTGTTTCCCAATGCGATTTGATAGGAGTGATGCCAAATCCAAACTGGCTTCCCTTGACATTTATATTTTATGCGCCAGGACCATTCAGTTGAGCTCACTCAGTTTAGCGCAACGCCGATTGGCTATTTTCTTACTTTTTTTATCAAGGAAAGCCAAATGCTCGTTTGCTTCCCTTGTATTCAATGCTACGTCCGGCAACAATGTCATACGCTTTTGGGCCAGACCGCATCAGATAGATGGCCTACACATACAGAGACAGAGGGGCAGTGTTTTGCTCGCTCGGATGCTTTCTCCAGTGAGATATATTCAGCCTCTTGCGAATTGAAGGATAACTAGGAAACACAGAGAGACGAAAGATAAAATAATTTATCTTTTCTTGTTACATTTTTGGTGAAAACCTGGCTTCCCTTGGCACCCATGAATACACACCACTGCTAGTACTAATACATATTCTTCATATCTGCTTTTTGTCTTTTCCCCCAAGGGTTCTGGCCAGTCGCCCTCGACTCTTAACCCCCCGACCCCGGCCAATGAGAGAACAGTCGCCTGGGTCTCCAACATGCCTCACCTCTCCGCTGACATTACTCTGGAGGCTAACCGCATCGACCGTGAGGAGTTCAAGCTGAAGGAGTACTCCAAAAGCATGGATGAGTCTCGCTTAGACAGGGTAGATACATCTCTCCCACCACAGCTTTTGCAACACAAAGAATGGTAGCCTAAATGTGACATTTGCAATGTGTATATATAAAAAAAACTGTAGATAATTGTCTTAACAATATACTGTAGCTTTGGCATTGAAATCCCAATCTTCTAGGAAATCGACAGTAACAAAACGATGCCTCAAAGGAATGCAGAATTCGACTTAGCAGCATATTCAACAGCAAACTGTGAGACTAGAGAACCGTAACACTGATCTGAGTCACATCTCCTTGGTAATGCACAGTGCAGATGTCAGGGAAGTGCAAGTCAAGTCTATCAGTGGAGAGCAGATGGTACCGAGACACTTATTTATGAATAATTTAGAAACTGCTGAGGATGAACTTGAACAACAGTGAGTCATTGAAAATAAACAAACTTTTAGCTTGCATATTCATATTTGACCGCAGACACCGCATTACCACATTTCTTAGTCCAAGTGAAGGTGTGTTCAGTCAACCCCCAAGAACATTTGTTGGTTGTTTAGTCATGTGTTGCTAATAAACAGTATGACAATTGCTTAACAATTTTTTATTTTTTCAATATACTCCCTTCTGGAGTTATTTTCATAACAGATATAGCTAGATCTTTGTGCATATTGAGCAAGTGAAAAGGGATAAACTATGTGCCTTAGACCTTAGTGAACACTGGACAACAATGTGGTTGCCTTCATATTCCATGGTGACTTGTCGACGTGTATGACAATTGCTCAACCATTTTCTATTTCCAATGCGTTCTCTTCTCTCTGTCTGTCTCAGGTAAAAGAATACGAGGAGGAGATCCACTCCCTAAAGGAGCGACTGATCATGTCCCACAGGAAGCTGGAGGAGTATGAGAAGAGGCTCCTTTCCCAGGAGCAGCAGACCAGTAAGATCCTCTCACAATACCAGAGTCGCCTGGAGGACAGCGAGAGGAGGCTACGGCAACAGCAGGTGGAGAAAGACTCCCAAATTAAAGGAATAATCAACAGGTAAAAAGAGGGGTGGTGGAGGAGAAGGAGAATGGAGATGTAGAGATTAAGAGAAAGAGAAGACAGGTGTGGAGAGAGAACTAAAATGGAGAGACGAAAATAAATGAATGTATTGTTGAGAACTCTTGTCTGATTACGTTTATCCAAGAAATATCCAACAATCTTACTTAGGCAGGTGCTAATTTTTGGAAATCATCTGGGGAATATTGATGAATATACAGTATATGAGAGGCTAGATAATGTATAGTTATGAAATAGATACATTAATGTATGGAGAAATAATGGGGAGGCCTCAACCTGTAAACTCAAATGTATTTAATTTAAAAACAGTCAAATGTAACTTTTATTTAACTAGGCAAGTCAGTTAAGAACAAATTCTTATTTGCAATGATGGCCTACCCCGGTCAAACTCGGACAATTGTGTGCTTTCCTATGGGACTCCCAATCCCGACCAGATGTGATACAGCCTGAATTCGAACCAGGGACTGTAGTGACGCCTCTTGCACTGAGATACAGTGCCTTAGACCACCGCGCCACATATATATATATATATACACTGCTCAAAAAAATAAAGGGAACACTTAAACAACACAATGTAACTCCAAGTCAATCACACTTCTGTGAAATCAAACTGTCCACTTAAGAAGCAACACTGAGTGACAATAAATTTCACAGCTGTTGTGCAAATGGAATAGACAACAGGTGGAAATTATAGGCATTTAGCAAGACACCCCCAATAAAGGAGTGGTTCTGCAGGTGGTGACCACAGACCACTTCTCAGTTCCTATGCTTCCTGGCTGATGTTTTGGTCACTTTTGAATGCTGGCGGTGCTTTCACTCTAGTGGTAGCATGAGATGGAGTCTACAACCCACACAAGTGGCTCAGGTAGTGCAGCTCATCCAGGATGGCACATCAATCGAGTTGTGGCAAGAAGGTTTGCTGTGTCTGTCAGCGTAGTGTCCAGAGCATGGAGGCTCTACCAGGAGACAGGCCAGTAAATCAGGAGACGCAGAGGAGGCTGTAGGAGAGCAACAACCCAGCAGCAGGACCGCTACCTCCGCCTTTGTGCAAGTAGGAGCAGGAGGAGCACTGCCAGAGCCCTGCAAAATGACCTCCAGCAGGCCACAAATGTGCATGTGTCTGCTCAAACGGTCAGAAACAGACTCCATGAGGGTGGCATGAGGGCCCGACGTCCACAGGTGGGGGTTGTGCTTACAGCCCAACACCGTGCAGGACGTTTGGCATTTGCCAGAGAACACCAAGATTGACAAATTCTCCACTGGCGCCCTGTGCTCTTCACAGATGAAAGCAGGTTCACACTGAGCACATGTGACAGACGTGACAGTCTGGAGACGCAATGGAGAACGTTCTGCTGCCTGCAACATCCTCCAGCATGACCGGTTTGGCAGTGGGTCAGTCATGGTGTGTGGTGGCATTTCTTTGGGGGGCCGCACAGCCCTCCATGTGCTTGCCAGAGGTAGCCTGACTGCCATTAGGTACCGAGATGAGATCCTCAGACCCCTTGTGAGACCATATGCTGGTGTGGTTGGCCCTGGGTTCCTCCGAATGCAAGACAATGCTAGACCTCATGTGGCTGGAGTGTGTCAGCAGTTTCTGCAAGAGGAAGGCATTGATGCTATGGACTGGCCCGCCCGTTCTCCAGACCTGAATCCAATTGAGCACATCTAGGACATCATGTCTCGCTCCATCCACCAACGCCACGTTGTACCACAGACTGTCCAGGAGTTGGCGGATGCTTTAGTCCAGGTCTGGGAGGAGATCCCTCGGGAGACCATCCACCACCTCATCAGGAGCATGCCCAGGCATTGTAGGGAGGTCATACAGGCACGTGGAGGCCACACACACTACTGAGCCTCATTTTGACATCAAAGTTGGATCAGCCTGTAGTGTGGTTTTCCACTTTAATTTTGAGTGTGACTCCAAATCCAGACCTCCATCGGTTGATAAATTTGATTTCCATTGATAATTTGTGTGTGATTTTGTTGTCAGCACATTCAACTATGTAAAGAAAAAAGTATTTAATAAGAATATTTCATTCATTCAGATCTAGGATGTGTTATTTTAGTGTTCCCTTTATTTTTTTGAGCAGTGTATATATATAATGGGACAGCTTCAAACTAACTGCACATTCATTCAAAGGTGAGAGGTCAACAGTGAAATTCATTCATATGAATGATTCATGTCTGTATGCAGATACCTTAGGCAATTGGTTTTCACCCAGTCAGTAGGCAAATGTTCATTGAACATTCTGACTAACGTTGACAAATTGACTTGAGATGAGGAACTTGAGAGAGGAAACTATTCTTGTAAATGTTCTGCTTTTGTTCACCACTTCTAATAATCTGCAATTGATAGTTAGATATGTGTCACAGGGAACTTTGCTACTTTTAATCCATTCCAGGGAAGTTCCATTCCGAGACAGTTCCTGGCTGTACTTAATGGAACCAATCCCATCCATAACTTGGTGCATAAAGAACCCAAAAGACATGTTTAGGCACTTTGTGCACTATTTGGCAGCCATTTTATTGCCAGTATGTCAAACATGCTGTTTATTTCTTCAGTAGTTTACCTGCGTCATCTGTGGTGATTATTTCCGATAACCGTAAACTGAGAGGGATTCACCTAGATTGAATCGAAAAGCACAATAATGGACTGAAAGGTGACATCATATGACTTATCTGTCCTATACAGTATGAGGCCATAATGGTGTTTTTGATAAAAATGCATGAAACAAAGACTAAGGTAGTACATGACATCTTGTTGTCATCACCATAACAGCTTGACATGAGGATGAACAATACCATACCAACAACACCATCTTTACAAACTGCAACCACAGTTTGATTTCCCTAACATATGATGTGTAAAGAGAACACAGAGTAAACCTAATTTAGCATCTAAATGACAAGTTCTCCTTCCCCTTTGAAGTTAGTTTGGATAATGGCATTGTTACAGTTGACAAGGTAATCTAGAGGATTCTGTAAGTAGTGGATGGCTGCAAGGTTTTAAGACAGATCCATATGCTGTCAATGAAGGAGATGCTATTAGCGTTTTTTAAAGTATTATTGAAAGTATGTTTCAAGCAATTTCAGTGGCTCAAGTGGTTATATCCACTGTCCTCCAAAAGTATAATTAACCATACATTCCACATTTCACAAAACCCAAACTTCTATCATTGTTTTTCAAACCTCATTCACCATTCTTCTTAGAAACGACTTCAGATATTTTTTGAAGGCCTTTTTTTTGTGTGATTTATCTTGGTGCCTCTAGAGTAGCAGTTATGTTTCTTAAGAGGAATATGACAGATTATATGATATCAAAGAATATCAGACACGCTAGAGTAACACACTTTATCTAAATGTTATCAATACCCTACTCAAGCACCAGTACTGCCATACCAATAAGGATACTCTAAGATTCTATATGTACATTTTGATGATATTACCAATTTAATTAACTATTTTAATCTATTGAAATAGCAATATTTTAGCATTACGAGATGTGCAATAATAGACTACATTTAGCATTTATGAACAGAAGCAATCCATATGTGTATGTAGGCCTACATTCAGGCACACAAAGATATTGAGTATGTAAACCTTACATGCATAGACACATCTATCATATGACCATACATACAGAACACATACACTTAAAGGTTTTTTTCAGGTCCCTTTCAGTATCAAATGAACCCATATCAACATAAATTATATTGAGACTTCTGCATGTATGACCATGGATCCTGTAAATCCCTAAATACCATAGATGCAGCATATACAGTACTGTAAAAATAATTTATAACTTATATCTTTGACTTACACATGGCTGTATAGTGTGTTTGAACAAAAATGTTAATCATGTAGCCAGATGGATATTGGTGCCATTTATCTAAAGTGTTAAGATTTATATATCTGTTATAATTTTGCTGTATGTCGTTGGTTTAGGTTTTGATCTGCAGTAAGTCTTAGGAAACCGAAGGGTAAATGGCGTTGTTGTTTGCTAAAGTTAGAGCTTTGAGGGAGTCATTTTTTTAGATACGATGTGGAACCAGAATTGTTCACTATCATAAGATTGCCTCTCGTTTGGCATTGTAGCAAGCATAATATTGGTAGTCTGTATTGATGTATAATATTACATCAGTATTACTTTTAAAGTTTTCATAGAGATATAACTTGTCACTGTGCAATAAAGTCATTTGGATTGACATGGCAAATAACAGCACATAGTGAGAGTTTACTGTTGATGTACATACAATTGGCTACATATCATGTGACCTTTGACTCACCCAATCGCCTGCCTTATTTCTATGTAACAGACAAGTCAGATATCATGACCTGTCCCTGACCTCATATTGACAAATACCCACATTGTTTTGACTGCATGTACGACTTGACCTGACAAGCACACAACTTGAACTTGAAGTAAATAGATATACAGGTTTAGTTTTGGTACATATCACCCATGTGAATCACTGTCTGCCTTCTGTAGAATTCTACTGTATACTCATGTTACATTTCATTGTTTCTTAGATCAGTGCCAATGTTTCTGTCAGTGCATACGTTTGATTCCTTTTCCCTTTCTTATTTTTGTCAAATAAATCCCTGTACATTATTTATGTAATAAAACATCTAACACCAATGTTTGAAACTTCACCTGTGGATTTTCATTATTTATTAATGTTAAGCATCAATTTAGTTGTATGTTAAGCATAAAGATATTCAGAGAATGCTTTCTCTGCGGAATTGTGACAGCTTGATTATGGTGGCAAATGACTATATGTTATCCTCTGTCCAAACCAGCCACTCATTTTGGAATAGTTTGACTAAAATCTGTGCTATTTCTGTTTTTAGCTTCTCTTATTGGCTCAGTTTTTGCACCAATCACATCGGCTGTCTGGTCCTCACTTTCTCTGTTGCCACTGCACAATGTCCTATACAGTTCCTTCAGAAAGTATTCATACCCCTTGACTTATTCCACATTTTGTTGTGTTACATCCTGAATTAAAAATTGATTTAAAAAAAAATCTCTCACAATGACAAAGTGAAAACATGTTTTTATTTTATTTTACAAATTGTATTGAAATACAGAAATGTCATTTACATAACATAAGTGTTCACAACCCTGAGTCAAAATACTGTATGTTAGTCACCTTTGGCATCGATTACAGCTGTGAAACACCTGGATTGTACAACATGTGCACATTATTATAACAATTTTTCAAGCTCTGTCAAGCTGGTTGTTGATTGTTGCTAGACAGCTATTTTGAAGTCTTGCCATACATTTCCAAGCCGATTTAAGGCAAATGTAACTAGGTCATTCAGGAACATTCAATGTTGTCTTGGTAAGCAACTCCTGTGTATATTTTCCTTGTTAATTTCTTTGGCACATTTTTTTGCAGTTTTATTGTATGTTGTTGATCCAGTCTCAGTTCTCACTTATCACAGTCTTTAAACTATAACTGTTTTAAAGTCACTGGCCTCATCGTGAAATCCCTGAGCGGTTTCCTTCTTCTCCGGCAACTGAGTTAGGAAGTATCTTTGTAGTGACTGGGTGTATTGATACACTGTCCAAAGTGTAATAATAACTTAACCATGCTCAAAGGGATATTCAATGTCTGCTTTTTTTTTAACCATCTACCAATAGGTGCCCCTCTTTTGTGAGGCATTGACAAACCTCCCTGGTCTTTGTGGTTGAATCTGTGTTTGAAATTCACTGCTCGACTGAGGGACCTTACAATTATCTGTATGTGTGGGGTACAGAGATGAGGTAGTCATTTAAAAATCTTGTTAAGCACTATTATTGCACACCGTGAGTTCATGTAACTTATTATGCGATTTCTTAAGCACATTTTTACTCCTGAACTTATTTAGGCTTGCCATAACGAAGGGGTTGAATACTTATTGACTCAAGACATTTCAGCTTTTAATTTTTAATTAATTTGTAAACATGTTTAAAAACATAATTCCACTTTGACATTATGGGGTAACCCCAGCCAGTGACACACAATCTCAAGGTAATCAATTTTAAATGGGAAAAAGTCATGGGGTGTGAATACTTTTTGAAGGCACTGTATTAAAATGAGTCATTCCTTTTGTGTAATTAGTCCTCTCTCAGCATTCTGTTCATTTCAGGAGTTTAACACTCTGAAGTTCATCCACTTTGTCAGCAATTTTTCTGTATGACTTTAAATGAAAACAACCATGTCATTCAGGCGGAAAGTAGATGTGATAAGATTGAAGACAATGAAATCTATAATGAGCAAGGCAGAAGAATTTCATTACCTCAGAAATATTGACCAGGTAGGAGTTAGGATGTCATATGTACCCTTGTTCATTGAATCTCCATCACCAAACAGCTGATCGCCATCTTGGATTTGACCTCATGATTGCAGTGACTTTTAATTCATCCTTCACCTTTTGTGTCTGTTGAAGAAAATATCAGAACCATTGCCTTGAATGACCCAGATCTTGAAATTCCAGAGGCAAGTATTTAATGATCCATGTTCCCTTCTCTGGAAAATAATTCTGATGCTGAGTAATCGTGTCTAAAGGTGAATTTGCAAGGCAAGAAAAATATCCTATGGAGACTGTAGCAATAAGCTTCCAAATATCCCTGCAAGACGACTCTTTGAAATGGTTATAACAAGGATTTGGAATCTCTATCATGTTGTCAGTTCAACTATTCCATGAGGATGAGGATGTGTTGCTAATTAAACCCCATTCAGAACACGATAACCGGCAAAACACCACAATCTAGACATCATTAGGCATGATTACATTGGAAAACACCCTGAATTGGACAGACACATCATGCTGAATCCCTTGGGGAACATGGAAACATGCACTTCAACTGCCTCAAAAATGCTTCCTCGTATTACTAGAGCAGTGTATGTTAAACAGCTACAGCATTGGTTGAATAGATTATAATTTGGCTACCAGAGGTTTTAACATCACTACTATAGACCAGGTAATGGGTATAATTGACAAATCAACGTTTTTCAGGGCAATGAGCGATCCAGCCTGCACCTGGACAGTCATTATAAGCCTTACGTATTACACTTAGCTACTTCTTGTCTAGTTTACTCACAATTCTCTCACAACTGTTTGAACTCCCTCTCTCTCTCTCTCTCTCACTCTCTCTCTCTCTCAGACTTATGGCTGTGGAGGATGAGATAAGGGGAGGAGCCGTGGTTGAGCCGCCAAAAGCTAACGTTAGGGTCTTCGCCGATCAGGTCTGTGATTTTCTTCTTCCGGTCGCCATGTCTGTAGGATGGCCTGTGTCTTTATCTCTCTATCCTTCTCTATGTTGTTTTCATCTCTTTGTTGATTTGTCCCTTTTATTTCGTCCAGACAAGTCCTTGGGTTTGGGTGAGACTCATTTGTCTGTCAATCCGCTTAGGTGCTTTGAAGGTCAAAGAACGTCTGTTTACATCTTGTGTCTGTCTCTCAATCAATCTGTTTATATTCTGTCTGACCACATCCGGGTTGTAATCAAATCAGCGTCTGTAGTAACTGTACATCTCAGACACGTCTATCAACTTTGTGTGAACTATATGTATTAAATCAAGATGTATTACCAGTCCAACACAAATGCAAGACATAATACACAACTATTGAACAGTTTTGGTCCTGAGGATGAGTTAATTTGTCAGGCCGACAACGTCTTCAGCATCCACACTCAATGTTTCATGGTCCATGCTTTTAGCCAGCCACTCATCTCCTATCGAACTCGTCAGGCCCACCCTCAAGCATGAGTCATGCTGCAAAGACATACCAGCTTTCAGTGTGTGTGTGTGTGTGTGTATGTGTCTGTCTGTGTGTGTGTGTGTGTGTGTGTGTGTGTGTGTGTGTGTGTGTGTGTGTGTGTGTGTGTGTGAAAGAGAGACAGAGTGTGTCAAACCCCAATGTCTCTTACAAACGACATCACAGATGTATGCTCAAGCTTCTTTCATTCGTTTAAATCAAATCCCTGTTCCACCAGAAGATGAGTCCCACCCAACCGCTTCCTCAATCCAAACTCCTTCATTCCAAATATTCAGACTGAGCATGTCAACGTCAAGTTGTATTACCAGTCTAACACAAATGCAAGACAGACATAATACACGACTATTGAACAGTTTTGGTCCTGAGGATGAGTTCATTTGTCAGGCCGACAACGTCTCCAGCATCCACACTCAATGTCACTTTGTCCATGCTTTTAGCCAGCCACCCATCATCTCCTGTCAAACCGGTCAAGCCCACCCTCAATCATGAGTCATGCTGCAAAGACATGCCAGATTTCTCTCTGTGTGTGTGTGTGTGTGTGTGTGTGTGTGTGTGTGTGTGTGTTTGTGTGTGTAAAAGAATGTGCGGGAGAAAGTGAGTATGTGTCAAACCACAATGTCTCTTGCAAACAACATGACACATGTACGCTCAAGCTTCACTGAGTCCCACCCAGCCACTTCCCCAATCCAAATGTCTTTATCCCAATCCGAGTCAAATCAGACTCAATAGAGGCAACAGACATGTTCTGACATGCAGAGATAAAAACAAAAGCAGAAAGTTTGAGCGGTGTGAACAGACAGGGCTCCCGCTATGTCCCAGATAAGAATGCAGCTGAATGCAGCACCCCTGCAAGGTGTCGAACAGTCAGGGCTTCAGCCACGCTTCCTCAAGTGAGCAGTGATCCAATGTGTCTCTCCTGTTCTTTCTCCATTCAGTACACAGCTCCCCCAGAGAGAGAGAGAGAGAGAGAGGGTGAGGGAGAGGAAGGGAGGGAGGGAGAGGGAGAGATTAGCCAGAAAGGTTTAGAAACTGTGGTTGAAAGGGGGTAAAGCCGTCCAGCGATGCGTGGCGTTGTGTTCAGTTGCCAGACAAGCAGCAGACCAGAGTTTTGCGCTCGTACTGGTTTCACTCGGTCGAACGTGGCCAGTCTGTGTTTGACATGTAGTTGAGGGAGTGTCATGATAGACTTGGCCTACAGCCTCAGACAGCATTGGAAACGAAATCTATTGGTTCTTTCTGAGGGCTGAGAGATATAGTTTGAGTAGCTCTTCCCAAGTGGTCGTAGGAGCATCCAAGGCTGGGCATCCATCTTGACATTGGTTTTGTTTCCAAGCTGAAAGAAGCAGATTTGCTATCCAACATGAAGCTGTTTGGGTCTCTTCCTAGACACAGTATTAAATCACAGCAGTCCAACATGGAACTTCTGATGACACTCATTATTTCCATGTCATGCTTCCACCCAGGTTTTCTTTTATCTCATGTTAATTGTCCATTATCATGCAACCACGCGAACATTTCTGTGTATCTCCATTGTTCTGAAGGTTATAGTCAATAAGATTATAAAATGAAGCCATAAATTGTTGTGGGCCAATTGTTTGTGTACCATTACATTCCCACCATGGCTATGCCCAAGCAGAGCATGTCGGCATGTTTTAATGATTGCGAATCCAATATCTGTCATTATTTGCAGTGAGCCGTACAATGACTTGTCCATCGCCATGGCAGCAACAGGTGTTTAATGCCGGGTGTCTAGGTGGGGGTGTCGGTGACTCATAGGGTTCACGTTCACGTTATCTTTATTATCCCAACAGTGGGCAGTTCACTCGGATTTCAGCTTTTTGCGTGGAGTTTGTATTACTACCGTTTATACAAATGTTCTATCTTAATTTGATCAATCTGTTGTAACAGAGAATTTTCCTGTTCAGCAGGAAATGCAAACTTGTTTGTATTTGAGGGTTTATAAAGCTTCTAACGTTTGTATTTTCCACTTTAAATGTTTGACTTGATTTGCCCTATTGAAAAATGTATCAACCCCTACAAACATATCCATTAATTATTATCCACATTCCTGTTGGTGCAGGATTATTTTTCTGCTGTAAGACACAGGTCCAATTAAGATATTTCACCTGTAGGCAGCAACTAATGGTAGCACTCTTGAAACTACAGTAGATCATCCTGCCCTTGGAATGACTCATAACAAATAAATCATAATTTGGATGTTGTACTGTACATATCCTCTCCAACTTAATGTTATATGTTCCATGCATCATTGTGAATATAATGCATGTCTCACTTTACATGGTTATCTCTATCACATGAGTTATCTACTGTCTCTATAACCCTGTATGTGTTTAAGTGTGTTGTGTCATTCAACCTTTTTTTACATGTGTATGCACATTTATATTGTTTAACTCTGTTTTTAATACTATTTATTCCTTGTTGCAGTAACAGTGGTGTTTATTACTTTTGCCAATGATTACTGCATGTTTAGCAGTAGCATGACCTTTTGCCTCAACTTCTAACCCCTCAGCTTCAGAGGAGATCAGAGATACCATTTTTCTGGACAAGACTTTGGATCAATGAATGACATTTAGCTTGAATTAAAAAGCAGCTATCTTTACTGCCAAACCAACTCAGTGGCCTTGTTGTCAGTGTCCGCCCTGAGATCGATCCCAGGCCGAGTCATTACAAAGACTAAAAACGGGACCCAATGTGTCTCTGCTTGGCTCAGCATTAAGGAGATAGGTTGGGGGCTATGGCCCTGCGATAGAGTAGCATCATGTCCAGAGGGTGTACTTGTACATCAAGCTGCCTCATGTTCTGGCTTGCACAAGATGGCTACTTACCATCTGTACTGCTGCATGTGTGTATCAACAGCCTTGGTTTGCTTCCTCAGCATGCAGACTTGGTTGACATGTTGGGCCCTCTTGTGCTTTCAGGCTGCTGGGCTTGTGTTGGCGCGAATGGTGGTGTGTGTTCCTTTGTGTTTGTGTGTGTCCTGTGGGCGTTGAGTATCCCTAATGCTCCTCAACCCTCGACACCCAACTTCTACCTTTTACTTTCTTCAGTGCACACAAGCCTAGCCTCTCCTCTCCTCCTTTTCTCTATCGTTCCTCTCCTCTTCTCCTGTGTTGATGAGATACGGTGATTTCTCTTAGGGGAGGCGCCAATCCATCCTAGTGCAGCCCCGTCTCGCGCCCGTTCCACCCCGAGTACAAAGGTAATAAACCAACCAGCATACACTTCAGTGGTACTGCCTCTCTCCATCCATACATTCTGCGTCTTCACTTTGATTCCTCCACTGTACTGTATGTGCGTCACTGACCGTATGCAGCACCAACATAAGGACTTATTGACTTACACAGACATTATACAGAAAATCACACGTATTATCAACAGCAATATTCTTTCTTTCTTTACCTATTGTTCACATTATTTTGGTTATTTTGATTTTGTCAACAGCAATTTGAATAATGTCGAGCTTTACTGTAATAGAAAATCAATAAATGCTGGAGCTGAAATATCAACCCAGAGTCAGGGGTAGACATAACATAGTAAACAAAAATCTGGGACACTCAAATTAGTATGATTGTTATGTTTGGTATGGCATGTATTAATATGTGGATGTCCATCATCCATTTCGTATGATATATTACAATTCATAATATATGCTACAAATTTGCAATACGTATGATATGTTAAGAATTCCAGTTTGTTGTGGCTAAGTAGGTGGCTAGGTGGCTAACGCTAACGTTAGCTAAGTGGCTAATGTTAGCTAGGCTAGGGGTTAAGGTCAGGAGTTAGGTGAAAGGGCTAGGGGAAGGGTTAGCTAACATGCTATGTAGTTACAAAGTAGCTATACGCTCAACCATCCACACCGACAAACTACCCTCCTTTAATTTTTGCCTTAAATAACCTTCGGCCTGATGTAACCATACCAAACATAACATATCATACTAATTTGAGTGTACCAGATTTTTGTTAACTTTTACATCTAGTCTATCCAGGCTGGACGGTGTCTTTGGAAAGTATTCAGACCCCTTGACCTTTTCTACATTTTGTTACATTACAGCCTTGATTTAAAATGTGTTATTTTTTTAATCCTCAGCAATCTGCACAAAATACCTCATAATGACAAAAGGAAAACAGGTTTTTATAAATTTGTGCAAATTTATAAATCATTAAAAACTTTGCATATGAGACTCGAAATGACAGTACTCCATGTAGGCACAACCAACGTACAAGTCATCACACAGAGAGCACACTTGAAGCACAACTGCACTGTCTGGAAGACCGCACCGGACTGAATTGGAATCCCTCAAATGACAGTACATGTTAGAGAAAAAACCAAGCCTTGAGGTCGAAGGAATTGTCCGTAGAGCTCCGAGACAGGATTGTGTCGAGGCACAGATCTGGGGAAAGTACCAAAATATTTCTGCAGCATTGAAGGTCCCCAAGAACACAGTGGCCTCCATCATTCTTAAATGGAAGAAGTTTGGACCCACCAAGACTCTTGCTAGAGCTGGTCGCCCGGCCAAACTGAGCAATCAGGGGAGAAGGGCCTTGGTCAGGGAGGTGACCAAGAACCCCATGGCCACTCTGACAGAGCTCTAGAGTTCCTCTGTGGAGATGGGAGAATCTTCCAGAAGGACAACTATCTCTGCAGCATTCCACCAATCAGACCTTTATGGTAGAGTGGCCAGACGGAAGCCACTCAGTAAAAGACACATGACAGCCTGCTTGGAGTTTGCCAAAAGGCACCGAAAGGACTCTCAAACCATGAGAAACAACATTGTCTGGTCTGATTAAACCAAGATCAAACTCTTTGGCCTGAATGCCAAGCGTCACGTCTGGAGGAAACCTGCACCATCCCTAAAGTGAAGCATGGTGGTAGCATCATGCTGTGGCGATGTGTTTCAGCGGCAGGGACTGGGAGACTAGTCAAGATCAAGGCAAAGATTAACTGAGCAAAGTACAGAGAGATCCAGAGTACTCCGGATCTCAGGCTGGGGCGAAGGTTCACCTTCCAACAGGACAATGACCCTAAGTGCACAGCCAAGACAAGGCAGGAGTGGCTTTGGGACAAGTCTCTGAATGTCCTTGAGTGGCCCAGCCAAAACACGGACGTGAACCCGATCGAACATCTATGGAGAGACCTGAAAATGGCTGTGCAGCAATGCTCCCCATCCAACCTGGGAGAAACTCCCCAAATACAGGTGGGAGAATGGGAGAAACTCCCCAAATACAGGTGTGCCAAGCTTGTAGTGTCGCACCCAAGAAGACTCGTTGCTGTAATCTGAATACTTATTAAAATGTGATATTTTCGTTTAATTTTTTTGTTAAATAAAAAAACGTTTTTTCTTCGTCCTTATAGGGTATTGAGTGTAGATTGATGAGGGGAAAAACAATTTAATCAATTTTAGAATAAGTCTGCAACATAACAAAATGTGGAAAAAGTCAAGGGGTCTGAATACTTTCCATAGTCACTGTGTAGCACTATATATTTGACATTTAGATTTATGTATTGTACAGATTTATAATACACATAGTGTATACATTAATGTATGTGACTCTTACACCACTCAGACAAATATGCCAACATTATTTGCACAAATTCAGTCATATACGGAGACTTCCTAAACGTGTAACTCTTTGCATTAGGTAAATTGCTTACCCTCTGAATTCAAACCATAAAACTCCAGCATCAATGGTAGAATTCCTGACTGAAATGCATTGAAATGTTCAGCTGTTTAATTCAATGCTCCATTTCAATGCTCCACTATTATCAAATGTTGGCATTTGCAAAACCTTGCAACTACTCCTTCATCCTTCTTCACATCCTTCATCCTTCTTCACATCCTTCATCCTTGTTAATCCCTCCACTACTTTTTTCTTTCAATTCCCTGTGTTGTTTTGGGATGATAAGCGAACTGTTTGATCAGAATATAGATGGTAGTATTATATACTTAGGACTAGATTCAATCAGATTGACAGCCGAATAGCCGTTGTTTTGGCAGTGTCGGAACTGCGATAGAGATGTCAAATCCACAAGAAGCAACGAAACCACACCCAACGTAATCCTACAAATTCCATGCAGCCGCATTAGATATTTATGCAGCCGCGTTACCAATCAAACACTCAAATTAGATTGATAGGCTTTAAACCTCTCCCATTAGCCTAACATCAATGGATTGACATTACATTTGAGAGTCATTATTTCTAACATCGATAGAGCCATCCATTTCTAGCGCCGTTTTGAACTTCTAACGCGGTAGGGATAACAAGGAAGGGAATGGTTTGTGACGGACAAGAGCACAGTCGCCGATAAATCAGCTCATGAACGTCTAACGCGGTAGGGATAATAAAACATTTGCTATGCAGATGTCGGCCAACACTGGTTAACGATGGTAAATGATCGATCTGATTGAATCCAGGCCATAGTTAGTTCTAGTTATGACAAACAGCTTGACAATTCACAGATACTCTATTAGGTACATGTACAAACACTGATGGCTCTGCTGCAGTAATACATATAAGTAGGCTCTATTCCAAGAACCAATATCAACAAGGTAACTGACTACATCCATATACAACAATACCCCTGCTCAAATCAACACAAACTCACTTACACACACCGCACGTGTCTCACGGAGGAACACATTACGGTGGGTCATCAACATATCCATTCGATTCGACTCATCTCCCCTCCCACCACTCCCCCAAATAAATGACGGGAATTATGGGAAATCTCCGTATCTGACACAATCCTTCCCTGAAAATAAACAACTGGTGTGCGTATATGTCAATGTGTGTGTTTCTTGGAGAGTGTGTTTATATATTCCTGTGTGTATGTGTCCTGTATGTATATGGCACCTGAGCACATAAGTTGATCCAATGTTCATGTATTGTCATTGTGAGTTTGATCAAGTGTGTCGCCAGTACTGTATTGTTGTTCTTTTTGCTCTGGGTCATACTTGGAGAGTTGTCTAGTGTCCTTTATATGTATGTCAGTCATATACTACTGTTCTGGAATATTTGGTTGGTTTGTACATCTAATTTCCACAATGATATGCCTAGTATGAAACAGAAATTGAGAATTAATTTCCTATTCATGTTGCTGATTAAGAACATTTGAGAATTGCGTACCAAAGCATACTAACAATGCACTTAACATTGCACAATTCATCCGCTATGTGTTGTTTTTGTCTACAATTTCCTAACTTTTATTAGTTGCAGCTTTTGTACAAACATAAACACCAAGTTGTTCAAGTAAGCAAACTCTGCACATATGGATCTTTAACAGTGAGTGATGCACGTTTTGTTAAGTTGATTGGATCGCTGCTTCTTTTATTAGCATAGGTTGGCTATCTAGCAGCTATCTAACTTTCTTATCATAAAATATTCGCACAATTTTCTCAGTTACATTGGCAGGTCTGGCTAAACTTGGATAAATAATGTGAAAGGGTTTGTAGTAATTTTCTTGAACTGGTTTGAAAGTAATCCAGCACTGGTAGAGAAATACCACTTGTTCCCCTTGTTTCCATAACCCATTTCCTGTTACTGTTGCTAGCACCAAGTAGGGAATGGGATTAGCATGTATGCTAACGGTAATATCTGTTGAAATTGGTTATCGCCGTGTGCTTTACAAGGTTCTGAGTGAGAAGAGAAAAGGTCTGCCAGTTCAATTCCACTTTCTGAAGGACATTTTTTGTTCTCTTTCTAGAGATGGAAACATGTGCTACACACAATGGACACACCCACCCTGATATTAATGCTAATTCGTTTTGAAATCAAATGGCCTGTTTCCGACTCATTTCTGTACTAGATGCAGATCATAAAACCCTCTTGAAATACCTTTTTTTCTGACTTTCACTTCTCCAGTGCATCGTTCACATCTTTAAGACTTCATACTCCTTGGTACAATCATATGAATGGTCTTTAGTCCTTATTGTTCAATGAAGTTATTACACATTTGAGGAAAGGTATTGGCATCTCGGTAGAGTAAATGTCAATTCAGATTCTTCTATTCGTGTAGAAAACTTTGAAATGATTCCACATTCCTGTTTTGACTTGGATACGTTCGACACCATTTCCTCAATCTAACACAACCTCCATCAGTGCCAATAACCCAGCTATTTTCTTTCCTACTGCTCCAACACAGACTGTACTGAACAGGACTGAACACGATGACTTGCATTCAGGGCTTGATTTAATTAAGAACTGAAATCAATCTGGTATTTGCAATGACGTTATTCTGCGCCAATGTAGGTAAGGATAGATAGCAAAACCAAACTTTTGACTTATTCACTTATTACAAATTCTAACCCAGGGCTTTACAGATTTGGTAAATGAATGAGCATCCATTGATAATTGGTCAATGGGTATGGGTTAGAAATTCTGATTGGTGGATTAGACACAGTTGAGATTTTATTCTAGCTTCTTATACACGCTTTGTAGATCAGTATTTAGTCATTATGTCCTCTAATTCGCATCTAAAGTTCTAAGAATTACTGTAACACATCTGCATGCTAGACTATTATAGTAATGCAATACTATAATATTATCATCTAGAATGTTTTATCTTAAAGTACTTATTACTATTTAAATGTTAAAGTACTTATAAGGTTCAATGATGTGTGGGAATCAACCACACACTTGACAAGGGAACAAAGGTGCATGAAAAAACAATATCGAATTTCTGCACATTTATTGTGGTCTTAGCTAAGCTTTCGGTGAACGCTTTTTGTTCTTCATTGAGTTTCTTCTTTCTGTGAAAGTTTTGCTCTGACATAGGTCAATTGACTGAAAGCTTAGCAAAAGCCATGCTAAACTTGAAATGCGCATGGATTCTAATGTGCGTAAGATGAATTAAGGTGACACAATTGTATCACGTGATAGAGTCATAACTATTTGTGTCACCATGGTTTTTAAGCCTTTACTACAGTATATTTAAGCAATAAGGCACGAGGGGGTGTGGTATATGACCAATATACCACGGCTAAGGGCTTTTCTTAGCATGTCGCAAAGCAGAGTGCCTGGATACAGCCCTTAGCCGTGGTATATTGGTCATATACCACAAACCCCTGAGGTGCCTTGTTGCTATTATAAACTGGTTACCAATGTAATTAGAGCAGTACAAATAAATGTTTTGTCACAACCGTGGTATACAGTCTGATATACCACGGTTGTCAGCCAATAAGCATTCAGGGCTCGAACCACCCAGTTTATAATACAAATGAGAATGTATAGAAATTCCTTGAAATGAATTTAATTGGCGAAGACTGACACAACTCTCATTCTACTTGACTGCTCAGACTCCTTTTGACACCTGTCCCTGACTAGTACCCCCTTCTAACTCAGCATCATATGAAGATCAAGACACTCTGACATGTTGGTCAACCCGAGATTGTAATTCCTTCCACCTTTTCTTTTTCTGACTGTATCCCCTCTCCTATGCTGTCCATCACTATTGGTGTACTTCATACTTCTGCTCTGTAACTCATTTTCCTCTATTTCTCTTTCTCCGTTGTTCCTCCCATCCCTTGTCACTTATTTCTCTCCCTCCCTTTGCTTTCTCACATGATCCTTTCTTTCTTTACCTCCTGCTTTGATCCTCTCCTATCGGGACCCTCATCACCCCACCCTATTTCCTCCATTCTATTCTTTTTACATTCATAACTGATTCACCTATTTACTCTCTCCTCTACCCACCTGTTTGTTCTTCACTGGCCTCCTCTTTTTATTTGACTATTCCTTGCTTGTTTATATCACCCATACTCCCTCTCCTTCCATCCTCCCTGTTGCCTTCTCTCCCCACATTTCCTGCTTCATATATGACTCTTTATATTGCCTCCCTCTCTCCTTCCTGGATTGGCTGACTCGTTTACACCCTTGTCCATGCCACAAATCCCCATGCCACAAATCCCCCACTGAATGCCCCTTCTCCCACTCCCATCTCTCCCCTCTCCTACTCCTCTTCTCCCTCCCTCTCTCTGTCTTGCTAGGGGGCCCAGCATTCCTCCCTGGGTTCAGCAGACCCCTGTGTGAATACTGAAGGTGGAAGAGGAGGAGGAGGAGGAGGAGAAGAAGAAGGAGATAAAGAAGGAGGGATGACTACTGATCCTGACCATACTATCTCTTCCTCATGCATCTCCTCCACTGGCTTGCCCCGGAACGAGAATGGAGTCCCCTCCCCACCCGTAGACCCTCCTCCTCCCCCCACTCCTCATCTCCACTCCAGTCCACACCAGAATGGAGAGCTCCGTGTCAACCCAACATCCTCCCCAGTGACAAGCACGGAGGCAACTGAGAGCAATGCAACAGCAGGACTTGGCATAGAGGAGAGGGAGCAGGTCAAAAACAACACAAAACCAAATCAGAGAGAGAAGACACAAATAAAAAAGTCTTGCCACATTTCCTTCCTTTTTTGAGGAGGATGAGATGACTGCAATCTTTCCCGTTTCTTTTATGTGTACTCAAACCAGAGAGAGAAGAAATGTGTGGCGGGGTCATTGTACATTTAACTGTACAGTACGTTCAGCATTATCATACAAGACAACAAAAGGGCTTTCCAATGGACCTCATTTCCGTCATGCTCAAACTGGGCTTTGGTCAGTATCTGTCTTGCAGGACAAGATAATGATACCTTTTAGTTATCGTTGACATTGTGGGATCCTCATGTACTGTTTCAATCGATCAAACTATAGAGCCTATAAAACACTGGTATAGGCCTAATCCCCAAACCAAGCGACTATGTGAGATTTTGCTTTGTGTGTTTGTTTAATCAAATAAAGACAGTAAGCAAACACTATATAACATCTCACTCCCTAAAGACTTCTCAGTTGCCAATAGCATCCTACTACTATATACATGCGTGTAGTATCCCATAATTACATCGAGAAAGGTCTAGTCATTTCCTGTCCTGAAAACTCCAGCTCTCAAATTTAATTGGTAGAGATGTGGTCATCTGGCTTTTGTAGTCTGGTTTCCTTAGTGCCTTTGAGTGTATTTTAACAGGGTTTTCAAATAACAGGCGGAGATGATATTGACAGAAGGATTATTTTAACTGATGATAGTACATAAACAGTCTAATCAAGATCCAAAAATAACTATGCTGTTTGAAATGCAGACTAACTACAGAGTCCAGAACAAGCAGAATACGGTTTTATTTTTGCCCTAAGGAAAGTATTTGATGTTTTCAAAACATTGTGTGTAAATTAAGGGACTTCCCATTCGTGGACTGGACTCGTGCAATGTTTTCTCTTCTCAATCTCAGAACCTGTGTGTGATCAACTGGTGCTACAGACACAAACAGGGCTGTCTCCAAATCAAGTGTGTGTGTCAATAGCACTGCCTGTCATGTTTCCCACTGTCTGTATGTCTGTCTCTCTCACTCTGTCTGTTATTGTCAAGGTAGCCTATTTCTTTTATGTATTTGTCTATGTTTGTTTGTTATGTGTGTCGTGTCCTTACGTGTGCAATTATTTAATGGAGTGGGAGCTGGGTCAAGTAGGGTGCATAAACCAAATGAGACAATAACAAAGTTGTCAGGTAAAAAGTTTACCAGCAATTTTAAGTGGTTGAAAATATCAAAGGGATACTATTTGTGGACCTTTAGTGTCCTGGCATATAACATAGTCACTTGTAACACCTAGTACACTTCCAAAATTGTTGTCATGGCCTTTTCTGTTTAGTACCACGTAAACTATTTATTTTATTCTTATTTTGGGGTAGCCAGTTAAGTCTAGCCTTAAGTGCCTGGGTCTCAGATAATCACATTTTGGCCAGTAGTCAAACAGCGCTCAGACACATTTGTATGTGGCATAGACTTTCTTCATGTCGTTTCGAGGGACTACTTTTAAGTTAACGTACCATTCAGCTGAGCATGATGAATGCTAATGTAACAACATTTTGAGAAAACAAAGATTGTTTGGGGCATCGTTAGTAAAGAGTACTTCAAATCTAAAACATGTTACACGCACAGTGCACTAAAAGGAATTCATTGCTTTGTGTCAACTGTTCAGATATCACCTGTCATTGAATACTGTTATACTGTGTTGTCATGTCCTCTTGTTTTGTGTATAACTTGTCCATTGTAATCTTTGTTTAGATGTGAACTTGGGTTTATTTTGGCCCTTTTTGATTCACACTGGTGGTGCTTTATAACTAGTTGGATAACATTCCTTAGCTGGCTTAGCGTCTCAAGTGAATTAACATGCTTCAGACAGTCCTGGTTTTGCAGAACCCAACACCAGTCTTATTTCACTTTTTGTATTTGATTAAGAGTCAATTTACTAAGGGCCATATCCTAACTTGATTTATATTTTTGCAGTTCTCCCATTGGCATCATGCATTACGAGTAAGTCTGAGTTTAACATGCGGATCTCAAGTTAGGATTCGGCACTTTGTGTATAGGGTCAAAATGCCTCCGCCAATGCTGTGTCGGTCAGTACTAGGGGATTAGCCATAGTGTAGAGTGGATGAGATTCAGAGATATGAGAGAGATTTAGAGTGTTGAATTAAAAGTTAACCAAATGTGATTGTTAATAGGGAGAGTTTGTTGTAGTTAACTTGTGTTAAGTCAGCTAATATGGCTACCTTTTTAGTGCCAAAACATATCAGTAATAAAATGTCTTTTAAAGCAGCTAGGGTTTTACATCTACATTGAGTAAAGATATGGGACTATACAGGGTCACTGGTTGATATATGAGCATTGCCATTAATATACCTCAGAGATGGAGAATTGAGAGACTCAGGTAAACAAATATTTGCCTCAGAGCTAAACACAAACTGACAAAGAGATGAATCCTACTTTGGAGGGACTGCCATCCGATACAGTGGTTGGTGCATCTCTTAACGAGATCTATCCCACTGGGCAAAAACTGGTTGAATCAACATAGATTCCACATCATTTAAACAAAAAGGCTAAATGTGATGTAGTTATGCAATTTCATTAGGGACGTTAGGGAATTTAGTATTTTTTCACCCAAATTTGAACCTAAATCCAATGACATGGATTAAATTCACTTTAGTTGACAACTCAATCGATTGTAAATCAAAATTAGACGTTGAAATGACGTCTGTGCCTAGTGGGATGGCTATGATTGGATAGCAACTCATCAAGCACCTCCCCGTTCCTTCTCTCTCTGTCTTCCTTTTCTCTCCTTAGCCAATCACGCAGCTTCGTGGAGGACAATCTGGAACCTAATTGGCTGAGGCAACATGGGCAGCCCGCATGGCCTGGCCATATATCAAGAGCGCTCTCTCGTGATGCGATTGGCTGACAAAGGGAGAAGTTGGGCCATTGGTCCAATTCTCCTGACCTTAAGGATAGTCCAGAGCCACAGCTGACCATGTAAGGATCTGCTGTGTTATTTACCCTACTTTACTTGGGCCCTCTCTCTCTGATTGGATGGCTGGACAATCTGTATTTGACGCTTGTGATTAGATATTTTCTTTTCAAGACGTGCCAATCTCGGGAAATGGTTTTGTTGGCTCATCAAGCATGTGAAGAACAGCTATGCAGATTGACATGATATAAACCTTTTGGGATTGAGTAGTAAGTTAAATGAAAGAGGGAGAGCTGCTGTGTATAAGATGCATTTCAAAGGTGCTGTAATTTTTCTTTCCTAACATTTTTCTAAGATCTCACAATTTGTTTCTTTCATTTTTCCTTCCTATCATTTTCTACAGTCCACCCACTATCTACCCATTCCTCTTTCTATCTATTCTTAACCACCCACCTCAGTTTATGTTCACTTTTAGACTTTTTCTGCTCCTGTTCATATCTGCCATGGTTTTGGTTTTGTTCTTTCTTCTTTATCTCTATTAGTTTTACATTTAAAGGAAACTAATTATGCACAGCCTATTACAAGTGAAACTGCTACAAAACAAAATATTGCTTCAATTAAAACTTTGAAAAATGTAGAAAATGCTATGATTTATATTTCTATAATAATGCTTATTCTTACCGTAGTACTACATAAACTTTTCATTGGAAATCTTCCTCTCGCAAATGTTTATTTCTTGATAATGACAAGACTAGTATCTAATGACAGTCCAGAAATGATCAATTTTATATCAACTGATTTTTCTTAAGACAATCTTATGGAACATTACCCTTTTGTGGAGAAAGATTGCCCTGGGATTGTGCCAGATAAAAACACAAACTGTTGTTTTACCTGCTCCCCTCACAATGATCTGCACGTTGCTGTGACCTGTACCCCTCCACTTCTCTCTTGTAATCCCTGGAAGAGAGATGCGAGGATGGATGTTGTTTTTCTACTTGACAATCGCTGGGGAGCTCTCCATTTTACAGACGATCTAAAAACTCCTTAGAAGAGCACATCCTTACCATCACGTTTTTGTTTTCCTATTTCTGTCTCTGATGTAAGCTTAGTGGAGCAGACGCGAGTTTATCATGTTTTTCCAGTGTGGTGAGACCGAATTCTGGAGCCAAGTTTCTGTATAACTTCCATTTGATTTCTTTGTATGGACTCCACTGACACAGAAGCTAAATAAAACCCTGTGCCCTCCTTCACCTCTGACCACTGAAAGGTGACACATCAAAAGAGCGAGAGATTAGAGGTTAATACCTTTTACGTGATTGAATGTGTGTGTATATACAGTGTGTGTACAGTTGTTGTGTATATACTGGATATGTGTGTGTATATATGGTATGTCTATGTGTATATACAGTTTGTTTGTATATGCAGGGTGTTCAGTTTTTTCCTCAATCCTCTAATCTCTCTCTCTCTCTTAAATGACGTATTTGACTCCTCAAAGAATAAATGTTGGGGAGTGGAGAGGTTCACACTGGCAATTTAAAGGACAGCTGTCTGGGAAGCACTTTCTGTGCAGACACTGACCAATCTGACACCTCTGAACACCTACACACCTAATTATGCCTCTCAAAACAATCTCTGGCTTGCACTCATTTTCTCATCAACTGAGGCATTTTTTAAAAATTATATTTGGGTGACCAAGCAATGTTTGTACATATACAGTATATAGAATAACTAAGATAATATTTCCAGTGACCTCCATCTCCTTTTCTTTGAATTCCTGTATCTATTATGACTCTTTGTTGTTATTTGATTTAAGTTTTGCGTTTCTCTACATTAAATGTTTGCAATGGTTGTCATTCAGATATATATATTTATCCAGACAACCCTTATCTAATCTTTCCAATTTAGTTCCCCGAACTCTGCCTCTCATAGACCCCTCTGTCAGGCTGAACGTTTGGTTCAGATCACACTGTTACTTGTGAAGCAACTCTTCCATGCAAGTAACACCATGTTATTAGCCATTTCTTCAAGTTCTATTAAGTGTGCCTCCAACTCACCAACCCTCCCTCACCCTTGAACTTTCAACCCCACAGGTCACACATAGTCATACCCCTTGACAAGCCATAGTCCCCCAACCCCTCTATTTTTGTTTTAAAAAGGACAGACATTCGGGGATTTGTGTATATTAATGGAAGAGTGATATTGAAGAGTGTATTGCCATTGTAAATGGATTTGTTATGAATGTGGATATTCTGATTATTTAATTATTATTGTAATAATGATTATGATTATTGCCACTTTGATTTTGTTGATTCATTCCTTTGAAGCGGTCAATAACAATTCCTTCATTTAATTTTTGAATAAACCGGAATTTATATTTTTCGGGTGGGTGAATCTTGGAGATAGAAATACTTAAATAAATGAATAATAAACAAATAATGAACTTCTTAAATTAAGATGTGATATGTATTTTTTTGTATAATTCCTACAGAACAGTCACCACAGTGAAACATATTTTGAAACTCTTACAAAGGCCTATTGGCCATTTCATGGTTGATGCGGCCTATTCTGGGGTCCATATCATGAGATACACTGTAGGTTACAGAAACATCATTCGATTATCACTGGACAACCAAAGACACAGTAGGCCAGTCAGATCATAGTCGTCGACATTGACATTACCATAACCGATCATGTTTGCAAATATTATTTGCTGAGGCTGTTGGTGCATTTCATGTGAGATCAAAATTAAGACTAGTCTTTTTAGTAAGTATTCACACCCCTTGACCTTTTCCACATTTTGTTGTGCTGCAGCCTGAATATAACATGGATTCATTTGAGATGTCGTGTCACTGGCCTACACACAATACCCCAGAATGTCAAAGTGGAATTATGTTTTTAGAAATATATTCAACCCCTTTGTTGTGGCAAGCCTAAATTATTTCAGGATTAAAAATGTGCTTAACAAGTCACATAATAAGTTGCAATAATAGTGTTTAACATTATTTTTTAATGACTACCTCATCTCTGTACCCCTCACATACAAATGATTGCAAGGTCCCTCAGTCTCTGCAGTGAATTTCAAACAGAGATTCAACCAGAAGGACCAGGGAGATCCACCATGAGGCCAATAGTGTCTTTTAAACAGTTAAATAGTTCAATAGCTGTGATATAAGAAAACTGATGATGGATCAACACCATTGTAGTTACTCCGCAATACTAACATAAATGACAGAGTGAAAAGAATGAAGCCTGTACAGAATACAAATATTTGCAATAAGGCACTAAACTAAAACTGTAAAAAATACAAATAAATAAAAAAATGTGGCAAAGAAATGAACTTCATGTCCTGAATACGAAGCGTTATCTTTGGGGAAAGTACATCACATCACTGAGTACCACTCTTCATATTTTCAAGCATGGAGTTGACTGCATCATGTTATGGGTATGCTTGTCATCGGCAAGGACTAGAGAGTTTTTTTTAGGATAAAAAGAAATGGAATAGAGCTAAGCATATGCAAAATCCTAGAGGAAAACCTGGTTCAGTCTGCTTTCCAACAGACACAGGGAGACAAATTAACCTTTCAGCAGGACAAAATACAAGGCCAAATATACACTGGAATTGCTTACCAAGATGACATTGAATGTTCCCGAGTGGCTTAGTTACAGTTTTGACTTAAATCGTCTTGAAAATCTGTCAAGATTTGAAAATGGCTGTTTAGCAATGATCAACCACCAACTTGGTAAAAATAATCATGTGCAAATATTCTGCAATCCAGGTGTGCAAAGCTCTTAGAGACTTACCCAGAAAGACTCACAGCTGTAATGGTGATTATAACATGTATTGAGTCAGGGGTGTGAATACACATGTAAATCTGATATCTCTGTATTTCATTTTCAATAAATGTGCAACACTATTTATAAACATGTTTTCACTTTGTCATTATGAGTTATTGTGTGTAGATGGGTGAGAGAAAAAATAATTTAATCCATTTTGGATTTAGATTGTAACACAACAAAATTCTTTCGGAAGGCACTGTATGTAGCCTGATACATCATCCGGTGATAGCTTGCTAGCTATTCACCATCTGACATAATGCAATAAAATAGTTTGGAAAGGTCCTTTCAGGACCTCTGCAAGCCAGAATGTTGAATACAATTACATTTGAACTTACTCTACTGGTTGTTTTGGTGGTTGGTAATTATGCTGGAAATTTGAGACAAAATATCCACAGGAAAGTGTTATTAAACTGACTTTTCTAAACTACCCCCTGTATTTTAGCATATGCTCTTATAAGCCGTGACAAAATGTGTAGAATTGCAGGACTCCCGAAAACCAGAAAAAATAGCAAACATTTTCAAGAAACAGAAATAGAAACAAAATAGAACATACAAAAGTAATCCATACTGTTCTGGAACATAACTATTATAAGAACCCAGTTAACAACCTTATTTTAAGTTGCAGGCATTTTTACTAGTCCCACAAGAAAACGCAATAAAGCGCCTATGCAAAGTGCTCACTCTGTCACTCAGAAACTGATTCCAGTGTCTGCCTGCAAGCTGAAAATCTTTGTACGTGTGTATTTAGGCTACCTGCCCATTCCCCTTCCAAATCGTAGGCTACTGTACTGTTGTTAGAATCGTGATTCAGAAGATAGAATCTACAAACTTTTTCAGTGCTAGTTAAGGATTCAAAAGGCCTAATTATAATGTTTCACAAAGGATTTATTAACTACAAAAAGGCAAGATGTGTTTTAATTCTGGTGCCACTCTGCACACACAAGCGTGTTAGCTAGCTAGCTCAAAGGATATTCAAAATTCTTTCATAGAAGCCGGCCCTCTTAGGTATAATTCAGTGGACCTAATTCAGATAATGCATGTCATAACAAGATGCCCAGCACTTCAAGCCCCCTCCACTACCCTCTCTCGCTCAATCCCCTCCCCACCAACAAAATGTCAAGTCACATCTTGCACCATAGTCTACACTTGTCTGTCCATCACACGTGTAAACAACTACCTTGCCTGCTCTATCCACATTGATTGGTCAAGTAATTTAATGAGCTAAATGTAAAAAACTGTTGATATCACAGGTTAAAAAAGAAACAGTAAGGAACGATATAAACCGGTTGTTTTGGGGGTTTGAACTAGTTCAGAACTTTATTTTGCTGGTTGGAACAGTGGAACGGAACAAAAGAAATGTGGTTCTGTTCAGAATTAAACAATTGGAAAATAATTCTGGTTCCAACCCCTGGAGGTAGATGCCCCAGATGTGGGGATCCGGCCCCGCTAGTATATGCATGCATTCTGTGTATGCATTTACATTGTTTGCTCAAACAAACCATGAGAGCCACACACAGATCAGATCCGCGTTTTGAAGTCGATTTAAGGCCTACTTTCCTGTGGATATTGGCTGTGTCCGAAATCTGTATTGCCTACTACTTACTAAAACTGCATACCGTGTACTAATCATAGTTTAGAACGTGCTGTTTAGTAAAATCAAATGCAGTAAGCAATAAATATCAACATACTAAGCTCATCCATATTGAGAATGCTCATCTAGTGCGGAAATGAACAATTGCATTTTGCCATTTGTTAAGTTTGGTACACCTCATCATCAAAGGCCTATTATCAGCTGTTATCAAACACACTTGGGTCTAGAAAGACGATTCTCTTCCTCAATAGTGTGCAGAGAATTCAACTAGAGGAAATGCCTAAATGAATATGAAACCGTTTCCCAAACTCTGTCCTCAAGGACCCCAAGGGGTGAATGTTTTGGTTTTTGCCCTGATTCAAATTATCAAAGCTTGATGATTAGTTGATTATTTGAATCAGCTATGTGGTGCCAGAGCAACAACAACAAAAAATGGGGTCCCGAGGACCGAGTTTAGGAAAACCTGGAGTATGACATCTTGGCATTTAAAGCATACTAAATGTATTTTTATTTCAGACACGGCCAGTGTCTCAGATTTTCAATGGCATAAGGACGACCAATGTCTAAGATTTTCAATTCACTGCCCTTTAAATATGTCACTTATTGTTCAATCCACACCCCTCCACACCCACCAAATGGAGCAAATAAAATCAAATAAATATTTATTGGGCAAGAAAACAGCTTTGTATATATATATATATATATATATATATATACAGTGCCTTCAGAAACTATTCATACCCCTTGACTTATTCCACATTTTATTTTGTTACAGTGTGAATTAAAATTCGATAAAAAAATTTTTTTTCTCACCCATCAACACAAAGAACCCATAATGACAAAGTGAAAACATGTTTTTAGAAATGTTTGAGCATTTATTGAAAATGAAATACAGAAATATCTAATTTGCATAATGTAAGGTTCTGTATTTATTTTCTTAGTCAACCTTGTGTTCTGTTTCTTTGTGTTCTTGAACGTAGCCATGTCTTTCATTTTTGCTCATTGATTTCACCTGTGTTAGTTACTCACCTGGTCTCATCAGCTCCTTATTTAAATACAGCAAATACATTGAGCATATCCCCACTAACTTTGCCAACGACAAGAGCAGGGTGGATTTGGTTGTGTCTCTACTCACAGGCAAAGCCCTAGATTGGGCCACCGCCATATGGACTGTCAACAGCACAGAACTCGGCTCCGAGACCCATTTCCACACCCTCTTAAAAGAGGTATTCGATCACTCTCCTTCCGGTCGTCCTATAGGAGACCTCCCCATAGAACTTCAACAAGGACACAATTCAGCTGCCGAGTATGCCCTCGAGTTCCGCACCATGGCTGCAGGGAGTGGATGGGAGTGCGGCTGCTTTACTTACCGTCTAACGAAGAGGGCTCAACAGGGAACTTCAGGTGGAGCTAGCCTGTAGAGGTGACCTTCAGGATTTAAATCAATACATTCGTGTTTCCATCTCCATCGACCATCTCATTGCCGATCGTCGAAGAACTCTGCCACCCAGGAACCCGAAACCTTCTCTTTCCATGATTCCGTCATCCCGTCCGAGTCTTCCAGAGCCCATGCAGTTGGGACATGCTCCTCTCCCGTGAATCGAACCTCAAATGTGGATCCAAGAAGGGCTCTGACTATAAAAGATCATCTATTCAGGCGTGTCCTTATTTGTAAATATCTCCCAGAAACAATTCTCCATCCTAGTATAGATAACCGTGAAGGGGGATACTAAGTACGTAGAGGGCTTGATAGATTCGGGGGCAGCAGGTAATTTTAGCGCTCACCAGCTAGTACAAGAGCTTGACATTGATCTAACACCTGTCACGCCTCCCTTAAGGATTAACACCCTGGACGGGCAGCCATTGGGCACAGGCTCCATTACGCACCTGACACAGAGCGTCACCCTCCAGATTGGAGTCTTCCACACCGAAACCATTCAACTCATGAACTTTCATCCCCCAAACAGCCACTCAGCCTCGGACACCCCTGGCTTTGTCGTCACGACCCTGCTATCTCGTGGTCTACTACCTGCTTCATCAGTTGTCTCACCCTACCCTGCAGAGCCACCACCATTAAGGACTCTGCCTCTGCAGTGCCACCCACCATACCATCTGAATACGCCCAGTACAGCAATGTCTTCAGCAAAATCAAGGCCTCCACTCTGCCACCACATCGCCCAGGGGACTGTGCTATTGACTTACTCCCTGGAGTGTCCCCACCAAAGGGCCGTGTTTAGCCCCTATCTATCCCGGAAAATGAAATGAGGCAATGGAGAACTACATTGACGAAACACTCAAACGGTTTTATTCGTTCTTCTTCCCCGGCTGCATCCAGCTTCTTCTTTGTTGGAAAAAAGGACGATGGTCTCCGCCCATGTATTGATTACCGTTCCCTGAACGACGTCACGGTCAAGAACCGTTTCCTTCCTCTGATCCCAGCGACCCTTGAACAAGTGGGCCGCGCCAACATCTATACAAATCTCGACCTGCGAAGTGCATATAACCTTGTTTGTATACGTGAAGGAAACGAATGGAAGAAGGCCCTTATCACCGCATGAGGGTACGACGAATACCTGGTCATGCCCTACGGCCTTACTAACGCCCCTGCCGTCTTCCAATTCTTTATGAACTAGGTTTTACAGGATATGATCGATCGCTTTCTCATTGTCTACATTGATGACATCCTGATTTAGTCCAGCTCCCTGAAGGAACACATACAGTGTGTGCAAAAGGTTCTTCAATGGCTCCTTGACCATAACCTTTATGTGAAGACTGAAAAGAGCACCTTCCATGTAACCTTGGCAAACTTCCTCGGTTTCGTACTGACACCTGGAGGTGTCAGCATAGATGAGAACAAAGTCCCCGCCATCAGTAACTGGCCCAAACCCACCACCATTAAGGAACTCCAACGTTTCATTGGGTTCTCCAACTACTATCGCCGGTTCATTCAGAACTTCAGTTCTACTGCCGCTCCCCTCGGTGCCCTTACCAGCCAAAAGACCCGGATTCGTCAATGGACTGAAACCGCCCTGACTGCTTTCAACAACTTGAAACGCCTATTCCCCTCAGCTCCTGTTCTTCGCCAACCTGATCCGACTCTTCCTTTCACCCTGGAGGGGGATGCCTCTGAAGTAGGAGCCATACTCTCTCAGCAGGTGGGAACACCTCCAAAATCACATCCCTGTGCCTTCTTTTCAGGAAGTTATCTTCCGCTGAGAGGAATTACGATGTGGGGAAAAGAGAACTCCTCACCATCAAGCCGGCCCTCAGAATGGCACCACTGGTTGGAGGGCGCACAACATCCCTTTCTCGTCTTAACAGATCATCGTAATCTGGAATATATCAGAGGGGCCAAGAGGTTAAACTCCAGAAAAGCTCGCTGGGCTCTCTTCTACACACGCTTCCATTTTCATGTTACTTACATCCCCGGAAAGAAAAACTTTAAAGCTGATGCGCTTCACGCCAGTTTGACCTTCTGACCAGTAACTCAGACCCTACACCATTCTTCCTTCCTCTTGCATTATGGGGCCGGTACTGTGGGAGGTTCACTCAGCCATACAAGAATCCCTAACCTCAGACCCGGCTCCTCCTGAGACACCAGCTGGGAGGAGTTACGTACCAGCAGCTGTTAGACCCCCAACTGATGCAATGGTGTCACACGTCCTTAGGGTCAGGCCATCCGGGCATTACACGAGCCACCAAACTTCTAGCCCATAAGTTCTGGAGGTCCTCACTGGCATCCGACGTAAGGGATTATGTACTCTCCTGTCCAGTCTGCGCCCAAACCAAAAGCCCTCGTCATCTCCCTTCCGGGAATCTTCAACCTTTGCCAATCTCTCACAGACCCTGGTCCCACATGGCTGTTGACTTCATCACAGACATTGCTGAATCCTCTGGTGACACCACCATCCTTGTCATAGTAGACCGTTTAAAAAAAATGTCTGGTTCCTCTTCCTCATTTACCTAACGCTATGGAATTGGCTGAGTGTATGTTCCAGCAGGTGTTCCGTCTGTATGGTATTCCGGAGGACCCAGGAGCCCCAGATTGTCTCCCGGGTGTGGCTAGTCTTCTGTGACCGACTGGGGGTCGCCCTCAGCCTCTCCTCCGGGTACCATCCCCAGACCAACGGGCAGACCGAACACCTGAACCAAGAAATAGGGAAATACCTCCGCCAACAATGTTCTACCTCTCCACACGACTGGAGTCGGTATATGGCCTGGGCTGAATACGCTCAAATCACTCATGCATTCATCCCTCCACCTTACTCTGTTTCAGTGTGTTACCAACCCCCCCATGTTTCCCTGGGAGGCGGAGCCTGGTACTGTCCCAGCTGTTGACGACTGGTTTCGGCATAGTGAACAGGTATGGGAGACCGCTCACCGGCATCTGCAGAAAGCCTCTAATACCCAGAAATGTTTTGCCGACCTACGCCACTCTTTCACCCCGGATAGCGTATGTGGCTCTCTACCAGAGACATCTGGCTCCGCCTCCCCTGAAAAGTTCTATTCTCGCTTCATTGGTCCCTTCAAAATAACCCATCGCATCAACCCTGTCATGTATTGCCTCCAGTTACCCCATCAGTATAAAATCTCCTCGTTCTTCCATGTGTCTTTAAAACCGGTCCTCTTCATCCTACAGTGTCAAACTGCAGTGCGCCCCCACTGTTGGACGTCGGAGGGGAACCAGCCCATGCCATTCAAGCCATCCTTGATTCCAAACGCCTGAGAGGTTGCATCCACTATCTAGTGTACTGGAAAGGTTATGGACCTGAAGACCGGTCCTGGGTCCCCGACCAGGACATCCTCGACACATGGATGATTCAGGCATTCCACTGTAACCGTCCGGATCGTCCCGCTCCCCGACCTCGGGGTCGACCCCCGAACAGGCCCACTGGACATCAGCCTAGACTCAGAATGTCGGGTCAGTTCACGACCTTGTCGAACCAGCCTGCCGGACCTCGCCCCACGAGGTAGGCTGCTGCCTCTGCTCCCCCGCCCCCTCCACACTCCGGTGCTATTGGGTCGTCAGGAGCTTTCTTTGGGGGGGGGGGGGGTACTGTAAGGTTCTGTGTTCATATTTTTAGTCAACCTTGTGTTCTGTTTCTTTGTCTTCTTGAACGTAGCCCTGTCTTTCATTTTTGTTCATTGATTTCAGATGTGTTAGTTACTCACCTGGTCTCATCAGCTCCTTATTTACTTCAGTTCATTCTGTTTGTGCCTTTGTGAGGTATTGTTCGTTTTGACTCTGCTAAGCCTTTTCCTAGCTCATTTGTGAGAACCAGTTATAGCATTCAGTCCTAGTTTTGATTTACCTACCTGTGTATGACCATTGCCTGCCTGTGACCACGTTTCCTGCCTTCTGCAAAGGCGAAATAAACACCTGCCGCGCAGGTATCTACACCTTTTTCTCCCTGAGTATTCATTACACAAGTATTCACACCCCTGAGTCAAAACATGTTAGAATCACCTTTGGCAGCAATTACAGCTGTGAGTCTTTCTGGGTAAGTCTCTGGGAGCTTTGCACACCTTGATTGTTGAATATTTGCACATTATCTTTTAAATTATGCAAGCGCTATCAAGTTGGTGGTTGATCATTGCTAAACAGCCATTTTCAAATCTTGACAGATTTTCAAGACGATTTAAGTCAAAACTGTAACCAGGCCACTCAAGAACATTCAATGTCGTCTTGATAAGCAGCTCCAGTGTATATTTGGCCTTGTGTTTTAGGTTATTGTAATGCTGAAAGGTGAATTTGTCAACCAGTGTCTGTTGGAAAGCAGACTTAACCAGGTTTTCCTCTAGGATTTTGCCTGTGCTTAGCTCTAATCCGTTACTTTTTATCTTAAACTCCCTTGTCCTTGCCGATGACAAGCATACCCATAACATGATGCAGCCACCTCCATGCTTGAATGTGTTGGATTTGCCCCAAACATAACACTTTGTATTCAGTATTACTTTAGTGCCTTGTTGCAAACCGAATGCATGTTTTGGAATATTTTTATTCTGTACAAACTGCCTTTTCACTCTGTCAATCAGGTTATTATTGTAGATTAACTACAATGTTCCGTCCTCAGTTCTCTTATCACAACCATTAACTCTAACTGTTTTAAAGTCTTTGTCGTGACTGGGTGTATTGATACACCATCCGAGATGGAATTAATAACTTCATGCTCAAAAGTATGTTTAATGTATGCATTTTTTATTTTACCCATCTACCACTAGGTGCCCTTTTTTGCAAGGTATTGGAATGCAGTGTTGGGTTTTCGCCAGGCATCATGGGACCCATGTCATCCAAAAAGTTTAATTACATTTGCCAAAAACGCCTGGAAGCACCTTGATCATCAAAACTCTTGGAAGAATGTTCTATGGACAGATGATTCAAAAGTATAACTGGGTCCCATTACGCCTGGCGAAAACCAAACACTCACTGCATTCCACATCAAAGTCCAAACCTAATCCCAATTGAGATGTTGAAATTAGCAGTTCATACTTGAAAACCCACAAATGTTGCTGAGTTAAAGCAGTTCTGCATGCAAGAGTGGGCCAAAAATCCTCCACAGCCATGTGAGAGACTGGTCAACAACTACAGGAAGTATTTGGTTACGGTCTTTGCAGCTAAAGGTGGCACAACCAGTTGAGTGTAAGGGGGCAATTACTTTTCACACAGGGACATGGGGTGTTGCATAACTTTGGTTATGAAATAAGTATGAGTCATGACTAGAATACAGTATGTAAACATTAAAGTGACCCGTGTTCATTGATTCTATATACATAAGGCAGCAGTCTCTTAAGGTGCAGGGTAGAGTACCTGGTGGTAGCTGGCTAGTGACAGTGTCTACGAAGACAGTCATTTAGTTCAGTAACCTTCGCTTCCTTGGCTACAGGAACAATGGTGGACATCTTGAATCAAGTGGGGATAACAGAATGGGATAGGGAGCGATTAAATATGTCCGTAAAAACTCCAGCCAGCTGGTCTGCACATGCTCAGAGGACGCGGCTTGGGATGCCATCTGCGCTGGCAGCCTTGCCAGGGTTGACATCGGCAGAGTAGCCTAGTGGTTAGAGCATTGGACTAGTAACCAAAAGGTTGCAAATTCAAATCCCCGAGCTGACAAGATACAAAATCTGTCATTCTGCCCCTGAACAGGCAGTTAACCCACTGTTCCTAGGCTGTCATTGAAAATTAGAATTTGTTCTTAACTGACTTGCCTAGTTAAATAAAGGTAAAATAAAATAAAAATCCTTGAATGTCTTCCTTGTGTCAGCCACAGAGATTGGGAGCACTCAGTCCTCATGAGCGGCTGGGGCACACATCGATGGCTCCGTGTTGTTTTTCTTTGTCCGGGATTGAGGCATCGATGTCTGCGACGTACCTCAAAGTCTGTTCAAGAACGTTGAACATTTTGGGGAAACATGTCGTTCAGTACAAACCGTCACGCAATGTAGCGAATGTAACTTAACACACCCTAGTAGAGTAGCCTAAAGTCACAATCTTACGTAAAGGGACTGTTAGGTCTTCTGGAATCTACAATAAGTGTGGCGATGTCCACACTCAGAAGCGTATAGGCTAAAGTGTATGCTACACTTTTTATTTTTATTTTTCTATGCTACACTTATGAACAAGGTATGCATCTAGTGTATGAGGCCTGTGGTAGCAGAATCAGAATCCTTTAGGTAACATTGATAAATAATATGTTTTATGAATTTTCATAAGCATGCTTATGTGGAAAAAGTTACTTGGGCCCAGAGAGGGGAGAGGTCGGGTTAGTCTTATCTGTGAATGTGTCTGTAACTATTCCTAAACCATGTGAAGGGATGGCGTGATTAATGGGGAACCAGTTAGTTGGCTCCACAATGTCTGGGTGCCAGTCACTTCTCTCTGTAAGCTTGTCCAGGAGGGGTTGTATTTTTTATGGGAGTATCTAGAAATTGACAATTGATATATACCATTGGATGAGGTAATGTCTTGGTACTATGTTGTACCAAGAGCGAGATAAGAGCTTCGGTTTAGGAGACCAAACTGAACGATAATTTATAGCTAATGCTATAAATTATGGGATACTCTTTTTTCTGGTAAAAGATTATTTGTGTAATGTTCCTAAGATCTGTTATTCGTTATGTGAGTTTTGATGGGTGTGTCTTGGCTATAAATGATACTAAGGACTGTTTTGTAAGCACTCTCAGAGAATTCCTTTATAGACACTGAATTGATCTGAGAGTCACAGGGCTATGGTGAAGCTCATATAATTAAAGATGGACTTTATGATAACTCTGACTTGTGTGTGGTTTGCTCTCTCATGATTTGGTAATACAGAAAATTTCAACGACAGGCCAGTTTAAAACGAATGCAATCACTGCTTACCTGGTGCGTCGGATCATGAAAAACACACCCTAGCACACTACATTATCAAATTACAGAGCCATAGCCAACCAGCAAAGTGGCCTAATTGAATTCCTAGCACTTAAACCTAAGCGAAAAAAGAGATGGCTCATTTAGCTACAAAACAAGAAGCTCCAGCCGATTCAAACTCTCAAAGAACAGCATTAAGGAACATCACTTACCTTTCTCTGTTGAAATAGATGTGATGATGGCATGCAAACTGGATCATGTGGTCCTTCGGTGATTGCCTTGTCTATCAATCAAAAACCAACGAGAAATGTTTATTCGTAGCCTAATTCTTTTTTTCTCCAAAACATAAACCCAGAATATTCAGTATTCATCTAAATCACTCCTATGGGGTGACCATCCTAATCACAGCTCCTGGTCAGTCCAGTCCAAGCTCTTCCCTGTTCTGACACCCAAAATGTGAAGCTACGACAGCAGAATCTTCCCGAAAACATCTGAAACCGTACCTCTTCAAAATGTACCCCCCCCCAAAATGGAAATTATATACTAAACAAAAATATAAACGCAACATGCAACAATTTCAAATATTTTACTGAGTTACAGTTCAGGTCAGGAAATCAAAAAATATAAACGCAACGTGCAGCAATATCAAATATTTTACTGAGTTACAGTTCAGATCAGGAAATCAGTCAGTTGAAATAAATTCATTAAGCCCTAATCTATGGATTTCACATGACTGGGAATACAGATATGTATCTGTTGGTCACAAATACCTTAAAAATTAGGTAGGGGCATGGATCAGAAAATCAGTCAGTATCTGGTATGACCACCATTTGCCTCATGCAGTGTGACACATCTCCTTCGCATAGAGTTGATCAAGCTGTTAATTGTGGCCTGTGGAATGTTGTCCCACTCCTCTTCAATGGCTGTGCGAAGTTGCCGGATATTGGTGGGAACACATTGATCTAGAGCATCCAGAACATGCTCAATGGGGGACATGTCTGATGAGTATGCAGGTAACAGGAAGTGTGTACAGGTGTGTCCTTGCGACATCGGGCTGTACTTTATCATGCTGAAACATGAGGTGATGGCGGCGATTAAACGGCACGACATTTGGCCTCAGGATCTTGTCACGCTATCTCTGTGCATTCAAATTGCCATAGATAAAATGCAATTGTGTTCGTTGTCTGTAGCTTATGTCTGCCCATACCATAACCCCACCTCCACCATGGGGCACTCTGTTCACAACGTTGACATCAGACAACCGCTAGCCCACACAACGTCATACACATACTCTGCGGTTGTGAGGCCGGTTGGATGTACTGACAAATTCTCTAAAACAATGTTGGAGGCAGCTTATGTTAGAGAAATTAACAATAAATTATCTGACAACAGCTTTGGTGGACATTCCTGCTGTCAACATGCCAATTGTTTCTCCCTCAAAACTTGAGACATCTGTGACATTGTGTTGTGTGACAAAACTGCACATTTTAGAGTGGCCTTTTATTGTCCCCAGCACAAGGTGCACCTGTGTAGTGATTATGCTGTTTAACCAGCTTCTTGCTATGCCACTCCTGTCAGGTGGATGGATTATTTTAACAAAGGAGAAATGCTCACTAACAGGGATGTAAACAAATTTGTGCACAACTTTTGAGAGAAATAAGCTTTTTGTGCGCATATTTTATATCAGCTCATGAAACATGGGACCAACACTTTGCATGTTGCATTTATATTTTAGTTCCTTTTGTGAACTAACACTTAACTATTTTCCCTCTTACTAACTCAGACTTTTCTGATAGCTACTTTATTGAGGAAAAATGTACTTATTATGACTGTGATATATGGTTGTCCAACCTAGCTATCTTAATACTGCAGTGGGCTAAATCTGGGCCACACAGTGTTTCTTGTTAGTTTTAAACCAATCTACTTTAAACAAAACAAAAGTATACACCTCACACACATGTTCATGGGCTTTAAAAAAGGCATCTGTACCCTGTCAGATAAATAGTTGACATGTATTCAATTTTGAGTTTGCATGAAATATAACAAAACTGTTTGGCATAGAAACACCAGATGTTCATTTTTTCTATTATTAATTATGAAAACAATATGAATAACATTCTACCCTTGAGGCCACTAGGTCATTTGACTGCAGGAAAGGGGTACGATGAATGTACTAACTTTAAGTCGCTCTGGATAAGAGTGTCTGCTAAATGACTAATGTAAATTGCCTAGGCAACCAAAGACTTGTTTGCTACAACACCTTGCTTGTTTTAACAAGGTGCAACAAAAGTTTCATCAAGTTTTAGAGTCCAGAAACGAACTCAACTGCACAAATGCCCAGCAGTTCCGTCTTCAGTCAGGTGTTTTTTTTCGGTGGTTATCACTCTTATTTCATTTTCATGACAGTCTTCATCAATAATCATTGGTTACCCGGTTATTGTGCCATGCAGCCCTAATCACCCAAAAATATATACAAACGTTTCACATTGCCAGGGATCACAAACAAATGAATCATAATGACTCTGGCTGTCTGGCAATGTAGCTAGGTCTCCACTAGGTTCTACAGCCACTAATACAAAAATAAAACATGTTTTGCTTATTGGTCTTAATTCAAGGTTAGACATAAGGCTAGCAGTGTGGTAAAGGTTAGGGTTAAGGTAAAGTCATATTTTAATTAAGGGAAATTGTAGAATTAGCAGAGTTCATGACTCTGTGGCTGTGGTAACTAGTGCCGGTCCCGCGCGGAAGCAAGACTTCACGCGAAGTCTCGCGCTGTTCTGGCGATCGCTGTTTAATGGCTGTCCTCTTACTCGTAGCGATGTTTGGAACGGGGGAAAACACAAGGAAACCATCGGGGTGTGATAACTGACCGGGAATTAACACAAACACTGGGGCATTCCCTCTCCTAAACGGTTTCCGAACGGATGGGCAGTTTGGCAAGCGACAAGATACGAAAGCGACGTAGTGGTTAGCGGGAGAGGATAGAGCTGCTAACGTTAGCTAGTCAACACAGTTGTCACTGCCGGTGAGGCAAGCCCGGAGCAACCCTGACAAGAGTGGGGTTGAAGAGGGTGGGAACGCAGACTCTGTTGGACTGGAGCGTGTGACTCTTGGCACCAGATGCTAACATGAGTGGACCTGGGCAGGATAGCGAGCCAGAGGCAAAAGTCCTCCTCATCAAGCGGCTATACAGGTGAGGTAAAGGCCTTTTGCTGGAAAAAATTACATTAGCTAGCTAACAGTAGTAAAATAAATGGATAGCTAACCTTAGCTAATTTGCTAACTAGCTAGCCATCTAGTCAACCAGCTAGTTAGCTAACTACCCAGTCACCTGTCTGTCTGTGACTTGCATAAGCTAACGTTAGCTAGTTAACTGTACTTGTCACGAAGCCTTCGTCGAAGGGCAATGACATTTTTACGAAGTAGTCGGACATTTTCGATAGTATGGGTTTTAAATAACCAGATGTAGCACAGTGGGAACTTATGAAGCGGATAGCTAATTAGCTAACTAACGTTAGCTTCTAGACAACTGAGCACTAACAGCACAGTAACAAGCTACTATGCTATTAGCTAGTTAACTTATTCCTGTGTCTACTTGCTTTCTAAATAATATTAGTTGTTTAACTACGTTGTGATAACTTCAGCTGTCAGTATTGTCACAGTACTAGTTAGCTGATAGGCCTACCTTGCTTGCTAGCTACCTAGCTAGTTAGTTATTTAGCAGCTAATTAGAAGCGTCTAGCAGAACATCACCACATGAATAATGTCGACTGGCTACTTTTAACATGCATAACTAGGCCTATTTAGGGCGAAACACAATTTTTCATAAGCCCCTTTAACTTTACATACCTAGTTAGGAAGCTATAATGTCAACCATTATCTCAGTGAGAAACATGTATGACAGTTTATATATTCCAGTTATAGCTAGCTAGCTAACGTTAGCTCCCTACATTTTATAAGAATGAGTTTCCTCATTCCTCCAATGACAATTACCAAGTAATTTACCTGCCATAATAACTGTCTCTTGCGTGCTCAGGGCAGTGGTTGAATCGGTACACAAGCTGGATGTCATCATTGGCAGCAAGTCATCGTACAGGGAGGTCTTCAAGCCTGAAAACATCAGCCTTCGCAACAAGTAAGCATTTTACTCTACTTCAACCTTTGCCCTAAACACTGAGGCAAAGCACTAACCCCAACCTCATCTGTCTTCTGTGCCCAGGTTGAGGGAGCTGTGTGTGAAGCTGATGTTTCTCCACCCTGTGGACTATGGTCGCAAGGCTGAGGAGCTTCTGTGGAGGAAGGTCTACTACGAGGTCATCCAGGTCATCAAGACCCACAAGAAGGTACAGCATTTAAGGGTGTTTTCCCATATAGTCCTCTTTAAAATAACTGATCTCCGTCCTCTTTAAAGTGAACATTGTGGTAAAAATGAAGCTAAAGAACTTCTCTTTGTATTCACACTTTCCTTGCTTTTGAATGGGGACTCTACTCTTTTCTAGTCCAAGTCCTCTTTGCATTCACATTGCTATATTTAGAAATGACCCAAGATCTTTTTCTAACATTCACTCAATGCGCTCTGGGACAAGCCACTTCCATTCGGCCATCAGATTTGCCACCAATGCTCCTTATAGGACACATCACTGTACTCTATACTCCTCTGTAAACTAGTCATCTCTGTATACCTGTCGCAAGACCCACTGGTTGATGCTTATTTATAAATCCCTCAATCCCCCATATCTGAGATACCTACTGCAGCCCTCATCCTCCACATACAACACACGTTCTGTCAGTCACATTCTGTTGAAGGTCCCCAAAGCGCACGCATCCCTGGGTTTCTCCTCTTTTCAGTTCGCTGTAGTTAGCGACTGGAACGTGCTGCAAATAACACTCAAACTTTACAGTTTTATCTCCATCTCTTCATTCAAAGACTCAATCATGGACACTCACTGACAGTTGTGGCTGCTTCGTGTGATGTATTGTTGTCTCTACCTTCTTTCCTTTGTGCTGTTGTCTTGTGCCATGTTTTGTGCTGCTACCATGTTGTCATGTTGTGTTGCTACCATACTGTTGTCATGTGTTGCTGCCATGCTATGTTGTTGTCTTAGGTCTTTCTTTATGTAGTGTTGTGGTGTCACTCTTGTCTTGATGTGTGTGTTGTCCTATATTTTTTAATGCCAGCCCCCGTCACTGCAGGAGGAATTTTGGTAGGCCGTCATTGTAAATAAGAATGAGTTCTTAACTGACTTGCCTAGTTGTTAAAAAAAAAAATATATATATATATATATATATATATATATATATATATATATATATATATATATATATATTTTTTTTTATCACAAATAATACATTTAATCAAAATATCTTATTGGACAGATATACCTACTTACATTTCGTAATCTAATATATTGCATTTAGTTAAAAGATGAGACAAAGTAATTGTAATCAGAAGATACTATTAACTTGTAATTATTATTGGTAACAGAATAAATAGTGTAAGAATAACTGCAGATTAAATAATGCTGTAATTGAAAATTGTACACCCAATGTAGGCTACTGCCCCTTAAAGAGCTAGAATAGATTTGGACGTTATGTTGATTCTCACCAAATATGTTTTCTCACACTTCCAACCCCACAATCAAATAAACAGTGTATGAAACTCTCTTATAGATCACATATTGCAAACAAATAATCTGAACTAAAAACACTACACATTTTGGAATGTCTGTGCGTCCTTGACAATCGCTAATCAATATCCAAAAACGGCACACTGTTTTTTTCTCCTCGAACCTGCACATAATCTTTTCTCTTGTGGCACCAATGTGAGGGGTTATGGCAAGGAAAACAGTGTTGCAGTAGTGTGTGTAATCGCAAGCGAACCTGGGGAGCATTGCCCTAAATAATGGAATCGAACTCAGACCAACTCTGGAGATGTCCTCAGTTTGCTTCGGGGGCTGTTTTGAGGGGTACGAGTTCCTTTTGGAGTGTTCACACAAATGTGCTAAAAGGGACTATGTGTGAAAACACCCTAAGTTATTGGGGAAATGTTGACTGTGTGGCCAGTACAGTGACTCCTGAGCTTTCAGACATGCACACGTTATCTTTCCTCATGCCCTACACACAACCCTTAACTTTTATTTCTAATCTCTTCTTATTACCTGGCTCCCTTTTATCTCTCTGTCTTTTGCAGCACATCCACAGTCGCAGTGCCCTGGAGTGTGCCTACAGGACTCACCTGATAGCTGGCGTGGGCTTCTATCAGCACCTGCTGCTCTACATCCAGTCCCACTACCAGCTGGAAATGCAGGACTGCATCGACTGGACCCATGTCACCGACCCCCTCATCGGTGAGAGACACACTCAGGTCAGCGGTATCTGTGATTGACACTGTGTATAAATTATTGTATTTGTTTTTGTAGGTCGGAAGAAGCCGGTATCAGCCACCCCTAAGGAGATGGAGTGGGCCCAAATGGCCTGCCATCGCTGCCTGGTGTACCTGGGAGATCTCGGTAATACAAACTTCATCTTTCTCACCAAAGAGATTTGAGACAACCTCATTTGTATGACCATGGAACATCATTCCCCAAATCCAAGGTCACGTTTATTTTAATGTATAGGAGACGTTTACAGGAGGTTGTTTGAATGTTTTCCACAGCCCGTTACCAGAACGAGTTGGCTGGGGTGGAGGCTGAGCAGCTGTCAGAGCGGTTCTACCACCAGGCCCTGTCAGTCACTCCGCACGTAGGTGAGTTGACAACAAGGTGTTACCGGCCCTCTCTTTCACAGCACATTACCGCCATTTTTCACACTAACCGGTTTACTCACATCACACCACCATCTACAAATGAATCACTCTTGTTATATTGCCCACATAGTGATGAACTCACACAGCACTTATTGATTGAGCTTTATTATATGACTGGTCAAAGCTTTATGCAACTCATAGTGATCTAGCTGAACGGTTAGCAGACCATTTGAGCCAGGAACGGGAAATTCAGTAACTGTTAGCTGGCCAGGACAGTGCATTCAGTCTCAAGAAATCACTGATCCACATTTGAAACGTTCTGTCTTTTTGAGAGGGTTTCAGAGGGCTTCATCAGTCGAACTGAAAGTCAATATTAAATGGCTGCTGCTAAAGGAAAGTAATGTCTTTTTTGTGCCATGATGTTGACAAGTGTTTGATGTTTTGTTTTCAGGAATGCCTTTCAATCAGTTAGGTACACTGGCGGGGAGTAAATTCTACAACGTGGAGGCCACCTATTACTACCTACGCTGGTGAGAGGAAACTTCAACACGTCTAGATTTACTGCAGCACATCCACAATCTATGACTGGTCTGTAGACTATGCTGTCCTATTGTTCTCTACCTTAGTGGGGCAATGTAGTCACACTGCTGGGGAGAAATATCTTCATGGCACTAAATAGCATGTTTGAAATGGTAGAGGTTCTGAAACCAGTCTGTTAGGAGAAGAAGCCCAATTTTGGATCCAGAACACGTTAAAAAAAGACTTGCCACCGAGTGGTACCGGGACGATACCAGTATTGCAATAACCGTTAGTAGTGGTGGGTTTACAAAACACAAAGCGGATTGAGCTTTCGGAAAACAGCCATGACTTTGGAAAGAAACATTGTCATCCAGCCACAATTATTTGTTTTCCAAGCTATAGCACACACTATTTTTACATACAGCTGTTTTTTAAAGGACCAAAGAGTTGGGTCTGCTTCGTGTTTTCATTGTCATGGACGAAAAATTGCGATACTGGTATCGTCACACCCCTACCACCAAGTATTGATCATGGTTGTCTCCTCTATGGTCCCGTGTTTGAACAGTATACAGTCGGAGACTCCCTTCGAGGGGGCCTACGGGAATTTGAAGCGTCTGTTTGATAAAGCTGCTAAGATGTACCACCAGGTGAAGAAACAGGAGATGAAGAAGCTGTCTCCCTCACGGCAAAGGTCAGTCTGGTTTCCTCACACCACAGCCCTGAAATGACAAATCACTAGGTCAGCATTGAAACAGGTATTGAGATAGTCCTCTTTGGGATTATTACTCTTTCTACAACTGTTTTCTTTCCAGATCCAAGGACATCAAGCAACTTCTGGTGAGCTTCATGTACCTGCAGAGTCTACTGCAGCCCAAGAACAGGTTAAGACTCACTTTTAACCATTTAGGCCCTAGTCATTTATCTTAATAGGAACCTTGACATTTTGTCCATATATGACAAAGCTATCTGATGATAATAATAATATATTTAATTTTTATAACCCTGTTTGGTTAGTCTCAACCTGCTTTCTATTGTCTGTTGGCTCCGTGTTTGTAATGTCTTACCATTTCTCTCCTCCCTGTGAGTAGTCTGCTGGAGACAGAGCTGACCTCTCTGTGTCAGTCGGTGCTGGAGGATTTTAACCTGGTGCTGTTCTACCTGCCCTCGCCGCCACATGGCCACGAGGCCACTTCCCCCAGCGAGGAGGAGCTTGAGGAGCACGACTCGCCCTGCGCCCTGCTCCCCGACGCCCTCATCTTCAAGATGGTGGTCACCTGCCTCATGGTGGTGCACAGCCTGAAGCGGGGAGGTCAGTAAGAATATAGATGTCACATATTTGTTTTTACAAATCGCTTTTCAAACATTATGTGTATAGGGTGTTTTAAGTAGAGCTGAGTCGGTAGGCATGTGAGGATAGTGACATACTGCAAGGGAGAAATAAGGGGATATGTTGATTCGTTGTATTGCAAAGTTGATATGTCGACTTGTTTGTGTAGGGTCCAAGCAGTACAGTGCGTCAATAGCCTTCACGCTGGCCCTCTTCTCCCACCTGGTGAACCATGTCAACATCCGCCTGCAGGCTGAGTTGGAGGAGGGGGAGAGCCAGGTGCCCCCACTGCAGACCGACAACACAGGTGAGAACACCACTCCCAGCTAACCACATGCTGCCTATACACTCTTCATGTTCTGTTAATCCTCTGAAAAACAAATGGAACGATGATGATATTTGTTTGCTCCTAGACGACTCTGAGTTGAGAGACCCGTCTGACCCGTTGACATCGGAGGAGAGGCCCCTGCAGAACGGCTCCCTGGACCATGAGGAGGACGAGGGGGGCCACCGGAGTAGTTTGGCCCAGAAAGCAGGCGTCGGTGAGCGTAAGGCGGAGGAGGAGAAACAGAAGCAAAAGAAGTACGCCCGCCTCTCCATGCTGCGCCGCCGCCGCGCCACCTGCAAAGAAGACGAGAGCGACCTGAGCGAGGGCTTCGAGAGTGATGAAGAGGAGGAAGAAGAGCAGAGGGGCTGCGCCGACTCTGGGGGTGCCTCGTCGGGACCCCCACTCACCCCCGCCATGCTGGGGAAGGAGAGCAAGAGAGGGGGGGCGCACCCGACAGAGGGGACCTGGGAGAGCGGCTCGGAGGAAGACGAGGAGGGCGGCACAGCCTTCGATGTGGAGACTGACTCGGACATGAACAGCCAGGAGTCACGCTCCGACCTGGAGGATATAGAGGACTCAGAAACCCCGGAGAACTTGGACACCACTCCTCGGGGAGAGCTGCAGCCCGGAGAAGACGATGAGGAGCAAGCTAATCCCAGAGAGGACTGCGACGGGGACACCCCTCCAGCCACCAATGGCCCCCTCCTGCCCAGCGACCCCAGTATCAGCAGTAACCTCCAGGCCATGTCATCCCAGCTGTTCCAGGCCAAGCGCTGCTTCCGCCTGGCGCCCACCTTCAGCAACGTGCTGCTGAGGCCCCACAGCTCCTCCACCAACCCCACCCCCACCGACCCAGATGCCTCCTCCACCACCCCCTCCCAGGAGACGCCGCCTCTCCCGGGGGACTCACCCTGCGACGCCGGCCCGGGCACTGCCAACGGAACCAACGACAATGGTTAGTAACCTACCCACACACAGTGACGGCTGGGTTGATTATTATGTTATTTTTGTATAGTGCAGGATATTCGTTTTCTTTTAAAGATTAACTTCAATATAATGATGTACTTCTAGTCTGTTTTTAGTATTTCCCAAAGACTACATTGGATAACAGCACATTGCTAAAATATGCCATTTTATAACAGTATATCTGAGGTTACCCCTAAGAAAACTAGGGTGTAGAATAAACACATGTTCATTTCTTTATTTGTCCATTCCCTGTAGAGGTGGATTCCGATTCAGAGTGTAGCGTGCACAGCAACCAATCAGTACACAGCGAGAAGACCTTGTCAGAGAGACTGGAGATTCTGACCAATCAGGGGCTCATCCAGGTGGTCAAGGTGTTTGTAGATTGGCTGAGAACCAACACTGACATTATCGTCATGTGTGCACAGGTAAAGGGGGCAGATTTTTCAGTAACCTAGAAGCTCTTACAAACAGTATGCATTGAAAAATCCAATTTGCATTAAATTGGTAAAATACATGTTAATCTTTGTATCAGCTGACTCGGGTGAAGGGTTTGTAGTCTTCATCATTGTTGGTGTTTGTTTCACTGTCTGTCTTCTGCTCAATGTAACGCCGTTACTCTGCAGAGTTCTCAGAGCCTATGGAACAGACTGTCTGTGCTACTCAACCTGCTGCCTGACGGGAACAAGATGCTGGAAGCAGGTGAGTTACTAAATGCACCCGTTCTTTTTATGGGTTGTTAATCTGCGTTTTTTATTTATTTTATTTTTTACCTTTATTCAACTAGGCAAGTCAGTTAAGAACAAATTCCTATTTACAATGACTGCCTAACCCGGATGACGCTGGGCCAATTGTGCGCCGCCCTATGTGACTCTCAATCCACGGCCTGTTGTGATACTATGATCTGTAGTGACGCCTCTAGAACTGAGATGCAGTGCCTTAGAACGCCGTGCCACTCGGGAGCCCGAGGTGGAGGCTTGAGTTGGCCAAATTCTTCTCTCCCCCTCTCTCACATTATATTTCTCATTCCATCTGTTCTCTTTTCCTCTCCTTTGGTTATTTTAACCCATCTTTTCAGGTATGAAATTCCAAATGTGTCTCATTCTGTGGAGCACATGTGACAAGAAGTCACTTCATCTTTCTCTCTGTGTATTTTAGAGCTGGGTTTGAACACTGAGGTGACGGAGCTGCTGAGTGTGTGTGAGCAGCCTGGCCTGGTCCAGTCCCTGCTGCTGCCTGAGGACCTGGCCCTGCGACACCTACCTGCCCTCAACCTGGCCCACCGCCGCCTCGACTACACCCGCCCCAGACCTTCCCTCAGCCCCGTACAGGAGGTACACACCCCTAGCTTCCCTTAGACACCCTCACTGTTTTGCTGCCCTCTCTCTACTTTACTATCTCACTTGATCTCCCCATCTCAGTGTGTGGTGCGCGTGTGCTGCATCCGCAGCTTTGGCCACTTCCTCACTAATCTCCAATGCAATGTGCTGCACTTCAACCCGGAGGCGGGCATCTTCACCAGCATCACCCAATCGGAGCAGGAAAACCTGGTGCAGCAGGCCAAGGCCCAGATCCGCATGGTGAGCGGCAGTTGAATGAACCAATGAGACCAAAACAGCAGCAGTCACTCTAGTTTCAGTATTTTTTTTCACATTTGAAGCTCAAATACTATTATCTATTTCAACACTGTGTGTGCGTTTGTGTGTCTAGGCAGAGGAGGAGGCTCGACGAAATCGCTTGATGAGAGACATGGCTCAGCTCCGACTACAGGTCTTTCTTCTAGAACATTCCATTCTATCATAAACCAAACACTATCAATCTAGCTATCTGACACTATACTGAGTGTACAAAACATTAGTAAAATTCCATTTCCATTACATACTGTAGACTGACCAGGTGAATCCAGGTGAAAGCTATGATCCCTAATTGATGTCACTTGTTAGTCCACTTCAATCAGTGTAGATGAAGGGGAGGAGACAGGTTAGAAAATAAGGATTTTTAACTCTTATGACTATTGAGACATGGATTGTGTATGTGTGCCATTCAGAGAGTGAATATTTAAGTGCCTTTGAACGGGGTATGGTATGTGGCAGGTGCACCGGTTTGTGTCAAAAACTGCACCGCTGCTGGGTTTTTCAAGCTCAACAGTTTCCTGTGTGTATCAACAATGGACCTCCACCCAACTTGACACAACTGTGAGAAGCATTGGAGTCAACATGGGCCAACATCCCTATGGAACGCAATTGACACCTTGTAGAGTCCACACCCCGACAAATTTAGGCTGTTCTGAGGGCAAAGGGGGGGAGGGTGCAACTCCAATATTAGGAACGTTTTCTTAATGTTTGGTATACTAAGTGTATATGTCTTAATTTACTTTTGCACCCAAAACCTTGAAATTACAGCACCTTTTGCACGTAGTCCCCCCCCATTTTAGGAGAGCCAAAGTTTGGGACAAATTCACTTGTGTGGTTAAAAGTTTATAGATTTTATTTAAAATCCAAATTTGTAGGGTATAGAGCCAAAAGAATATGAAATGCTTCACTGTCCCAATAATTATGGAGGACACTGTATTATCCACTCAACATCCCATCAAGATGAGCAATTTGTCACGCGTCTTACCCTATAGTTGGAGGTGTCTCAGCTAGAGGGCAGTCTGCAGCAGCCCAAGACCCAGTCATCCATGTCTCCGTACCTGGTACCCGACTCTGCCGCCCTGTGCCAGCACCTCAACCTCCTCAGACATCTGGCTGGCAGTGGCTGCTTCATCATCATCATTCCCCGCACAGGTGAGCACAGAGCCATGCCCTGTCTGGGTGAATAAACCCAGTGTTAGACTGGATGAGTCTGTTTGAATGCAGTCATAATTTAAAGGTTTCTCACCAGAATTGCGTCTAGATAAAATTGTGATAAATATGATTTCTATATTGCAGGGTTATTGAAGTATATGGTGTCCAGATTTGAATCAGGTTATTTACAGGGGGGCCAGACATCTTATACATGGGATTACTCTTATAAAGCACATTTATTAAAAGTACATTTTAAGTGCTTTAAGATAAGCCTAATTCGGTGCATGAAATTGTTTAAATAATGGAACACATTTGTACTTGTAACACAGTGGACCTACCTTCCTGTCAGTTTTAGACATGGCTTCATCTTTTTTTTTTGTTTACACATGGTGAACCTTTTAGGCATGGCATATCTCAGTTGACTAACTTGTGCAGAGAAGTCTCTCTCCCCTCGCATCAGTAGAGAACGACTCCCTGTAACAAACTGCACCACCTCTGTGGGGACTTAAACTGACATCACGGGAGTGATCTGTACTGATGATAACTGTGAATATAGTTGTGCAGTGTAGGGAAATCAAATCAGAGGAGAAATTAACATGTATTTTTTTTATTGGCACGGTTTTCAATCATATCAGCTGTTTTTGTCCCTTCCCTGTACTCCCAAATTAAATCATTTTTATTGATTGAAGATGTCACTCACGGACTCAAGATGGCGTCAATCACGGAGAAAAGCAAAAGCATCTCCTTCCTAAGCTAACACAGGCTGCTCTCTTGACATCATTATTACCCGTGCTTAGCCACTGAGCATCATTATGTAAAAGTAGATCATGATGCTCAGCAGACCACAAAACAAGTGATGTTGCAGGCTAGATCTTGATTGGATAAAGTTTATGATAACCATGGCTGAGTCTGTGGTGTTTAACTCACTGCTGAGTTTACACCAGAGCATGATTTGCAGTGATCTCATCTGCTGTGAAAAAGCCGATAGGTGGGCAGACAGACCCTGTTAGCAGCTCTGATTGGCTGTAACTTGTATGTTGGGTGATATTGATTGACAGCATTTAATGGGCGGGACTACAGGGAAACAGATTTCCCCCATTGGAGAATGTTGAACAAGGGCTAATTTTGGCTCTAAACCCCCCCCCCCCCCCCCCCCCCATTGTTGCAGGATTATTTTTATTTTTAATAAATTGATAAACGGGCCTGATTTGTCCTGCTGGCAGCCAGTTGAATAGCCCTGCTATATTGTTTTGACATTGGCTATTTGCTGGCTGTGTTTTGTAAGTTCCTGAGGGGACGACTGAAGCTGTGATGTCTTTCTAGTTAGAGCATGAAATTAATAGATACCAAAGTTTAAACATGATGGTTGACTGTTATGTGCTTCAGTGATTGATGGCCTTGACCACCTGAAGAAGGAGAATGCCGGAGCGAGAGACGGTATCCGCTTCCTGGAGTCTGAGTTCCGTAAAGGCAACAGGTATATGTCTGTCTCAACCCTCAAGTGTGATGTATGGTAATATAGTGGGCCGCATTTTAAGATCTGACAACCACAATCAGCCAACCCAGCACAAGCGAAGCCAGTTCTTGTGTCAGAAGCATAGCCTGTTATCATTGAATGGGATATGTTGAGTCGACAGTTCCTTGAATGTAAAGATAAAGCGATTTTCAATGTGCTTAGCCTTTATCCTGTGTGAAACCCTAGAGCCAATGATACACAGGTCATTGTTCCTTTTATATCAATGTATCTCACGTAACCGATTTTCAAATGAGCTAGCTGTTGGGGCCCATATTGCCCTTAATACTTCAGATCTTAACAAAACAATGTGTCTAACCATAACCCACTCTGAATCCGTGATCCAGTAAACTAAAAATAGGCTGCAACCCATATGGGTGAAGACACTTGATGTTGTAAACCCCTCTTCCGCCCCCCTCTACCTCAGGTACATACGTTGCCAGAAGGAGTCAGGGCGGAGTTTTGAGAGGGACAAACTGAAACGCCAGGACATGGAAGCCTGGTAAGCCTCCATTTGTCTTTCTGCAGTCTCTTCACATGGCCACCTCTCAATACTTAGCATTCTTATACAAATGCTTCAAAAGTGGTAAAAGATTTTATGAAAGCTGTAAAACTCTTTCCCGGTGTTAACTGTTTTCCTTGTGTCCTGATTTCAAGGCATCTATACAAGACGGTGGACAGCTGTCGTCAGCTGACCGTCTCCCAGAGCAACGGAGACGAAGACACAGCTGGCATGGTCACTATTCTCACCGGTCACTCAGTGGAGGATCTGTGTACCCGCTCTGTACCCATGAAGGTCAGTGAGCAACAATACACATCATAACTACAATCACTCACTCAGTTCTTTAGGCTCTCCAGCAACCACTGTTGGTATGGGCGGCTGGTCTGACTACTGTGTATTTCTGGTTTATCCCTTGCGTTGTACAGTATTGCTATTAATATTTCCCTGTTATAAACCATTTTGCCATGGTGTAGATCTTTGTAGAGAGCCAGAGTTCTTTCTGCGAGAAGTTTGGCATGTTCGACCTCCCCCATTCATCCTTCCGTGATATTTACCTTACATTATATGTTCATTGGCGTTAGAAGAGTTGAAGTCTTACCCTCCATTGTCTGTGTCTCCTTGGTAACAGTCGGCCGTCCAGGCAGTGGCAACAGCAGGCATGGAGCTGAAGAACATTGTGGAGTTTTACCGTCAGTGGAAGGAGATTGGCTGAGAGCTTCGGGGGCGAGGTCGGCACGGCGGACAGCTGATCACACACTCACTCCCTCTCTCTCTCCCACTCTGTTGCTCTGTCTGTATCTGCGTCTCCCAGGAAAATCAACTCTCGGAAAGAAAGAAGGGGGGATGTAAAACAGTTGAAGGAAAGAAAAGGTGAGACACATGGGCAAAGGGGGCAATAAGAAACTGCAGAAGACCCCCAAACATAAGTGATCCCAAAGGTCGGGTTGAGAATTAAGTGGGGACGCTACGCACTTAAAGTGACCCTGGTTCACATCATAACCAGGCATATACTGTATACGATAGAAACGAGTACATTACGTGTCGAGAGAGAACCACTCATACACATTCACGCTCAGTTAAATCCATTGGTTTAGATGTGTAGAGCAGTGTTTCCAGTTTCCTCCTTTCCCTCTATTTGTGTTGTGAAGGTGGGACTATGTCAGCCCTATGGCTGGCTGGGTCTGGTCTGCTAAGGCAGGGGGGTGTGGAGTAAATCCCAAAGAGAGAACACATCTCTAGCGTGCCAAGCGATGAGCCTCTAGACACATCGGAGTCATGGAGCTCGAGGGTTACAAACAGGGGTTCAGGTCAATGAACGTACACTTCTCCAGGATTTGTTTCTTTCCTATTAGTTTTTTTGCGGTGTACTTTTTGTGTCCAGTGACTAATGTATTGTTATCTGTGTATGAGGAGGAATAATAATGACTGTTTATGCCCTGCTATTGTTTTAATTTGGATTTTATTTTTGTACCCAAATATACTTTATTTTGTGTTTTTGTAAGATGTGCTGAATACACACAGGAATGAAATGCAGGGGGAGGGATGGGGTTGTCTTATATTGTTTCCCTAAACCTGTCTGGTAATCCTTTCGTTCTCAAGGAAATAGTTCTGACTTCTGTGTCATGGTGCCATTTTAGGAAGAGGTAGACTCGGGTGGGTCAGCTTTGTGCTGTTGCTAGATGTTAAGGAGAGCGGGGCCTGCTGTTGTCCCAATATGGCGGTGCGAGGTGTTTGTTTTGACCCCTGTGAACTGCTGATATATCCCATCTACCATCATCACTAAATGTCCCATCATGCACAGTGCAAAGGAACTTGGTATGTGTGTGGCCACGCATTGAACAATAAAATGAACTCATTTTAAGATGTCTTGTTTTCACTCTTGCAGAAACCATTTACAGTGGCAACTTTTCAAAGCTTTACACAATTCATGACATGGCACAGGACACTCTGAATTGGGAAAGCGACCTATTTGAACTGAACATACTCATTGCTGCACCCTTATGACAATAATAGCCATTGTTTCAATAAGTTGAACTTATCCAGAGACTATGACCGGCCAACATTTAAAATAAAATATTGTTTCAAATCAAATAGTCTGGGTAGCCATTTGATTAGCTGTTCAGAAGACTTAAAAAAAAATAATGTCCCTTTTTCAGGACCCTGTTTTTCAAAGATAATTTGTAAAAATCCAAATAACTTCACAGATCATTGTAAAATGGTTTAAACACTGTTCCCCATGCTTGTTCAATGAACCATAAACAATTCATGAACATGCACCTGTGCAACATTTGTTAAGACTTAACAGCTTACAGACGGTAGGCAATTAAGGTCACAGTTACGAAAACGTAGGACACAAAAGAGGCCTTTCTACTGACTGAAAAACACCAAAAGAAAGATGCTTATGGTCCCTGCTTAGCTGCGTGAACGTGCCTTAGGCATGCTGCAAAGAGGCATGAGGACTGCAGATGTGGCCAGGGCAATAAATTGCAATGTCCGTACTGTGAGATACCTAAGACAGCGCTACAGGAAGACAGGACGGACAGCTGATCATCCTCGCAGTGGCAGACCACGTGTAACAACACATGCACTGGATCGGTACATCAAACATTACACATGCGGGACAGGTACAGGATGGCAACGACAACTGCCTGAGTTACACCAGGAACGCACAATCACTCCATCAGTGCTCAGACTGTCCGCAATAGGCTGAGAGAGACTGGACTGAGGGCTTGTAGGCCTGTTGTAAAGGCAGGTCCTCACCAGAAATCACCGGCAACAACGTCGCCTATGGGCACAAACCCACCGTCGCTGGACCAGACAGCACTGGCAAAAAGTGCTCTTCACTGACGAATCGTGGTTTTGTCTCACCATGGGTGACGGTCGGATTCGCGTTATCGTCGAATGAATGAGCATTACACCGAGACCTGTACTCTGGAGCAGGATCGATTTGGAGGTGGAGGGTCTGTCATGGTCTGGGGCGGTGTGTCACAGCATCATCGGACAGAGCTTGTTGTCATTGCAGGCAATCTCAACGCTGTGCGTTACAGGGAAGACATTCTCCTACCTCATGTGGTACCCTTGCGGCAGGCTCATCCTGACATGACTCTCCAGCATGACAATGCCACCAGCCATACTGCTCGTTCTGTGTGGGATTTCCTGCAAGACAGGAATGTCAGTGTTCTGCCATGGCCAGCGAAGAGCCCAGATCTCAATCCCACTGAGCATGTCTGGGACCTGTTGGATCGGAGGGTGAGCTCTAGGGACATTCCCCCCAGAAATGTCCGGGAACTTGCATGTGCCTTGGTGGAAGAGTGGGGTGACATCTCACAGCAAGAACTGGCAAATCTGGTGCAGTCCACGAGGAGGGGATGCACTGCAGTGCTTGATGCACTGCAGTGCTGACTGTTACTTTTGATTTTGACCACCCCTTTGTTCAGGGACACATTCCATCTCTGTTAGTCACATGTATGTGGAACTTGTTCAGTTTATGTCTCAGGTGTTACATCTTATGTTCATACAAATATTTACATGTTAAATCTTCTGAAAATAAACGCAGTTGACAGTGAGATGACGTTTCTTTATTTGTAGAATTTATTTTTGGGGTAGAAGCTGTTAAGAAGACTTTTGGACCTAGACTTAGCACTCTGGTACCGCTTGCTGTTGGAACACATTTAATGTTTTTTATTTTATAGGCGTGTTCGAACGTTTAAAAACACCCTTACCTATTGAAATATGGTAGTTCTGTTCCACTTTCCTCTCTAACTTCTCATTCTGAACCCATTCAGTGTAGTCTGGTTCATCAATCAATCTTGGTCCTGTGAGTAGGTCTCTGTGTGCCATCTATCCTGGTCTCTTCTGTTGTGAGGTCTCGTGCCCCTGACTACCCTGGATGCCTGGGCCCCATGCCCACCATTCTGCATGACAGTGAGTAACCAATCCCCTGGCAGCGGGGTCAGCGCCACCCCAACAGAAGATGGTTGGCACAGCACTAAGCTGGCCCACTTTCTGGTGGTGGGGAGGTGAACAGTCCAGGGCCCTGTTTCCCAAAAGCATCTTTAGGCGAAGTTCATCGTTAGAACCTTCGTAGGAGCATATGATAGCAGATAGCAAAAATGTGTAGAATTGTAGGAAATTAGCTTTAAAACTGCAAAATGTTCTCTCAGCCTCATGGCAGCATTTTTTTTCTCTGCCCTTGGCAGAATTACAGGAAATCCGCTTAAAAAAAACAATAATGACAATGTGTAGAATAGCATTAGAAAACAGCATTTTTGTCTCTCTGCAACATGTGTTAATGCACATTTTGGCAGAGGTTAATGCCCCGTGGCCCCCTTGACCCCAAATGCGGTAGTCTGGCCCTAGGGGTGCTGAGGGAGGATAAAAAGTCCTAACAAAGCATTTTGTCAATGTGCCTCTCAGTCCATGAAAAAAAGGCCCTGTTTTTCATGTAGATTTTGTTCAGTTGGAATATTATAAAGTGACCTGCCTGCCTTGACTTACTGAGTGAGAATTTCTGAAAAATTTTAACTTCGCCTATATGATTATGGTATTGAATAGGCTACAGAAGAAAATCAGAATCATTGAAATCATCCAATAGTCTTCGGATCTGTTTAAACAATGTAATGTCAAAAACTTTTCAATGTGGCATTTTTATTAAGAAAGTTATATAACTGTTTGTGCATGTAAATTATAATAATTATGCGATGATATGGGATTCCTTAAAAGATTGCTCTCTGCCTTGTCTCCTGATTTTCCATAACAAGGTTTCTTTCTTGTCCCCGTCCAATCAAAAAGTCGCTGTGTGAGGAGGGTGGGATTTCGACGTTGGGGCAACGGGTTTGCAGTGTTTTTATTCGCCTGTGAAGGAATGCAGGACATAGACAGTTTATACAGATTTACACCAGGCTCCAATGGTCAGGATAATCGGATTTACAATGGAACTATAGTTTATTACAAGCAACAATTGTTCATTTTGGTCGGTGACTACATTGCACCAGTGAAGATTCGCGCAGATGAGCTCACCGCCAATATAAAGCTGAAAGGTTTGACTTCGTTTCTTTCTCTTCACGTCCCATAGTTTGCTTGTTACAATGTAACAACCTATAGTGTGTGTGTAGGCTACTGGATATGATTACCGGTAAGTGGCGTTTTTCTTTCCAAACACTGTCTCTATAGGCCTACTTCTGAAAACCATCACTTCTTTTTTTGTTGTTGGTCTACCTCTCACATCGCTATATGACCCCTCCCACACATAGATAGATAGGCCTATAATATATCAACCAATGTTATTCGAGGTCTTTTAAAGTTACATTTTTAGTGTGCGATGTTTCTTTCGAATAGCCTATATTTGATCGATTTTGATATCTTAGTTTTTCTTTTGATGCTGTGTGGGTGTATGCGAGGGTGTACCTGCGCGCGTGCGTGTATGTGTGTGCGCCACTTGCGTGTAGGTAACTATGGAAATCCTGAAAATGTTATCTAAGGAAAATGTCTCCACGGAAACAGACTTTTCAGCTATTATGCAAATTATATTATGTAACCTATATATATTGTCATTTAAAATATCATTACACTGTTTTGTCGGCATATTTGCCTTTTTGTGTTCACATTCAATTTCTATTGATGAAATTGGCAGTGTAGCCTGTCATGAGTGTGTAGGCGTTTTATTGTTTGAAGTGTGACAAATTTGACATTGCGCCCGAACATATAGGCAATTGGCCTATAACAATTTTCTTACAATATGGTAGGCTATCCGACATGAAAATGAAGACCAAATAGTCCCTGAAAATAGATTGGCGATCCAGTACTCCTCTTTCTTGGAAAGCAAACATGCATTAAAAATGCGCACGGGGGAACATTCTTGGTCTTGTCATTTCTGGCCGGCAGCACAGATAATGGCTTTTGTCTTGTTATTGTTGCTGCAACAGTCCACGTGATCGCGCTGAGGAACATTTCTTCAGTCTCTCCAGGGTTCTTCTGGGCAGGGGCTGTGTAGAGATCGCCTACAGTTCACTAAGACTGTGAGGCAGTTCTTCCCTGGTTTCACATCTCGGCTCTCTTTAGGGCATATTCTCCCTCCACATGCCCGACTCCCGCGGTAAATGCTATTCTCTTGGGAAAATAGATCCCAATCTCTCACCAGAAAGTTTCTCTCGGAGATTGCCGTTTTAGCCTGTGCCATAACAGTTTGTCTGTGATTGTTGTGTGTCTGACTTTACCATTTCTCCAGTATTAATGGCATATGAATGTGACTTCAGGCATTGTACATTCCTATAAAAAAGTCTTATTCATTTGAATTTGAACAGGATATGCTCTTTATGAGAAACGTAGTCCAATTGTTGGATCTCGTTTCTCTCATGAAACTATGCACTCAGCATGTATTATTTCTTTTGAAATGTTCATGTTGTTGACAACTTCAGAGCAATTAATTGAGTTTCACCCTGCCTCTGGTACAGGGCTTTAGTGCGTTACTCTACAAAGGTAGGGTGTGAGACAGGTAGGACAGCTACCTTGCCCTACCTAGGTTATATGAGTTAAACATTTCATAGACCAAATGTAGATCTCTTCCCTACATATCTGGTTGGTCTGGTCTACTGTTGTTGCCACTCTATTGCTATTGCAATGACAAGTTGCAACTTGTTCCATGTGACACTATGTTCTTATAGTTAATCACAGATTATCATAAGTGATATTACTGGTTGACACCACACCTGCAGCAAGGAACTGTGTGACCCTGTTTAAATCATGTCAAATAAATTGTGAGAGAGTCATTCAGCAGTTTGTAGATTGGTGAAAGCAAAGGGTCTGTTACGCTTTCAACAATTTATTCACGTTTGATCAGTGATTACAGGAAAGAAGCGACGAGAGGAAGGATTCATTTAAGAAGAAAGAAAATATCGCTCTTACTGGGTTTAACAGATGATATTCTAATCCATTTATCACTAGCCTACAATAATGTCATATGGCATAGTGGCATCGTGTGAATTTAAAGTCCTCAACAGACAGTGTTATTGAGTACTCCATCTAGGTCAATGGGAGGGTCTGATAGTTGGTTCAGCTATACATGGAGTTATTTGATGGATTTACACCTTCTGCAGTACAGTACGGACAGAAACCGGTGAATCCCGTTGTTCAGGGTACACTTGACCGTCAGTCATATTGTTTGTGTGTGTTGAGGTGATGTCTTCCATGTTCCAATCCCAGTACAAACTGTACAGAATCATGCAGCTAGATGACAATGCAATGTTCTATGGGGCGAACAATGTGCCTTGTTCTTGTTTACATTAAACTGACATGTGCCCATGTCAACATGCTCCCCACGTAGACTTCTTATCTTCAGCTCCTGAATCATAAAGTCTTCTATTGAGGAAGGTCACGTGACGAGATCACGAGCGAGGGAAAGAATTTCAGAATTCAGGAGTTGGGCGGCGAGAGTGGAACAAGAAAGAGGGAAAAGTGGGAGAGAAGATGCACATTCAAAAGAGGTGGGGAGGGGTAAAGAGGAGGTGAAGAGGAGAGAGGGAGGAAGGATGGAAAAATGTGAACATTTGTAGATTGTGAAACATGGTGGTAGGGGAACTGTGGGTGGTCACCGCCACTGGCAGTCACTGTTTAGAGTGTTTGTTTTCCCCTTGTTTGCTATATTACCATGCTCTTGCACACAAACACAGACAGACACTCACTGACACTTAAACAAACACCTCTGACGGAGGGTTTAACCTACTTCTCACTTTCTTGTTACTACTTTGCACAATTGTATAGTATTGTAGATAGAAAGTCACGAATGATCAAGTCCTTGCCAATAAATTATTCTGAAGAGAAATGTGTTGCTACTGTGCAGAACAGCCTTGTGAGTGGGTGGTGTAGTTGAGAGTGGGTTGTGTAGTTGAGAGTGGGTGGTGTATTTGAGAGTGGGTGGTAGTGAGCACATTGTTATCACAGAGGCCCATGAGCAACACCTCCAAGACCTCCCGTTATTCGACTTTACCAGAAATAGACAAACAGAATTCCCATTCTACTACTGATGGAGACAGTGGAGGCTGCTGAGGGGATAACGGCTTATAATAATGTCTGGAATGGAGAAAATGGAATGGCATCAAATGCATAGAAACTAGAGGTCGACCGATTATGATTTTTCAACGCCGATACTGATTATTGGAGGACCAAAAAAGCAGATACCGATTAATCGTCCGATTAAAAAATAAAATAATAATAATATTTGTAATAATGAACATTACAACAATACTGAATTAACACTTATTTTAACTTAATATAAAACATCAATAAAATCAATTTAGCCTCAAATGAAACATGTTCAATTTGGTTTAATTAATGCAAAAACAAAGTGTTGGAGAAGAAAGTAATGTGTGCCATGTAAAATATGTGCCATGTAAAAAAGCTAACGTTTAAGTTCCTTGCTCAGAACATGACAACGTATGAAAGTTGGTGGTTCCTTTTAACACGAGACTTCAATATTCCAAGGTAAGAGGTTTTAGGTTGTAGTTAATATAGTATTTATAGGACTATTTCTCTCCATACCATTTGTATTTCATATACCTTTGACTATTGGATGTTTTTATAGGCACTATAGTATTGCCAGTGTAACAGTATAGCTTCCGTCCCCTCCTTGCCCCTACCTGGGCTCGAACCAGGAACACATAGACAACAGCCACACTCAAAGCATCGTTACCCATTGCTCCACAAAAGCCGCGGTCCTTACAGCGCAAGGGGAATAACTACTCCAAATCTAAAATTGAGTGACGTTTGAAACAGTATTAGCGCACCCCCCGCTAACTAACTAGCCATTTCACATTGGTTACACCAGCCATTAGGCTGATAGGCTTGAAGTCATAAACAGCGCTGTGCTTGCGAAGAGCTGCTGGCAAAATGCACGAAAGTGCTATTTGAATGAATGATTACGGGCCTGCTGCTGCTCAGTCAGACTGCTCTATCAAATCAGACTTAATTATAACATAATAACACACAGAAATACGAGCCTTTGGTCATTAATATGATCAAATCCGGAAACTATCATTTCGAAAACAAAACGTTTATTATTTCAGTGAAATATGGAACCGTTCGGTATTTTATCTAACAGGTGGCATCGCTAAGTCTAAATATTCTTGTTACATTGCACTACCTTCAATGTATGTCATAATTACGTAAAATTCCGGCAAATTAGTTCGCAATGAGCCAGGCAGCCCAAACTGTTGCATATACCCTGACTCTGCGTGCAATGAACGCAAGAGAAATGACACAATTTCACCTGGTTAATATTGCCTGCTAAACTGGATTAGTAGTTATAACTAGTGATTATGATTGATTGTTTTTTATAATATAAGTTTAATACTAGCTAGCAATTTACCTTGGCTTCTACTGCATTCGCGTAACAGGCAGGCTACTCGTGGAGTGCAATGGTTAGAGCGTTGGACTAGTTAACTGTGCGGTTGCAAGATTGAAACCCCTGAGCTGACAAGGTGAAAATCTGTCGTTCTGCCCCTGAACAAGGCAATGAGAATGTGTTCTTAACTGACTTGCCTAGTTAAATAAAAGGTATTTAAAAAATGTAAATTAAAAAATAATCGGAAATCGGTGCCCAAAAATACCGATTTCCGATTGTTATGAAAACTTTAAATCGGCCCTAATTAATCAGCCATTCCGATTAATCGGTTGACCTCTGATAGAAATCATGTGTTTGATACGATTCCACTGATTCCGCTCCAGCCATTACCACGAGCCCGTCCTCCCCAACCAACTGTGGATGGAGTATGAAATCGGAATCGGAAAGGACCGTACACTGTTAGACACACCCTGGAATCCAAACTGATATGCTCACTTTCACCATTGTGTTAGATTCCAGGCTATAAATCTGTGTTATTCATTAGTAGTTTTACTGGTTGTGAAAGAACATGCAGTTCTTTTAAAAGTAAGCTGAGAACTATCATCTATGTGCTCATTGCAATGCGCTCATTGCAATGTGCTCATTGTCATGAGATCTAATCAGATAAATTGGTTTGGACCATTACCCAATCATCACCTGGTCACTTAGCAGATCTTTCCCATAAACACGGACATGGATGCCAATAGTTTGTGCGAGACAATTCAGATTCCTACGAAGTTAAGAAATTGGGGCGTACCCTAAGCCAAAATATGTGGACATGTTCATTTTCCACTCTGCAGTGAGAGTATTTCTTACTCACATGACCACCTGACATCATTTTTACAGCTGATTAGCAATGAGGCGACTGGGAAGAGTCCATTTGGGAGAGTACTGAGGGAGAGGACAGTTGGAGTCAAGATGAGTCCACTTAGAATTAAAGATGACTTCATAGTGGGGTGGGTTAGGATTAAGAATAATTCATTTTGTTTTCTTCACCACAGTTTCTCTGCTGCAGAAAGGAAGCCAGGGACCGTATTTACAGTCGGATCTAGGATCAGGTCCTCCCTGTTCATTCAATGTTATTCATTATGATCTAAAAGGCAGCACTTATGCAAGATCAGCAATCCTACTCTGAAACACTTTCTGAATATGGCCACAGATGTTTTAGTCATCTATGTCTAGGTGGGGATTTGTGGTAACTAAAGTGAGTATTCCGCACACTCCCAAAGTCCAATAACATTATACAGGCAACATTTTGACCCTATAACTAGGTTTTAATCAGGACCACATTTACAACATGAACTTGCTTCTTGGGATTACTCAATTAGCAGAATAAGTATGTGTGCATACAGGTGGGCATACAGGTACTGCCATCCCAAGGAGCACATGAATCCTATGAAAAGGAGAGCCTAGGAGGCCAAAATGGAGGCCACGGTGTATTCAATGGACCAGTGAGTGTACACAACGCTAGGAGCACATTCCTCATATTAAGTTGCACCCCTTTTGTACTCAGAACAGCCTCAGATCATCGGGGCATGGACTCTACAAGGTGTCGAAAGAATTCCATAGGGATGCTGGCCCATGTTGACTCCAATGCTTCCCACAGTTGTTTCCAGTTGGCTGGATGTCCTTTGGGTGGTGGACCATTCTTGATGGACCATTAGTCCTCCCCTTCATCTACACTGGTTAAAGTGGATTTAACAAGTGACATCAATATGTCAGTCTATGTCATGGAAGAACAGGTGTTCCTAGTGTTTTGTACATATCAATATGTGCAACCCACTATCAAAGCTTATTGTGAAATAGAGACTAATTACTTGGATTGCAATGTCATACAGAATTCAATATAATATTGTGTGTGTGTGCGTGCGTGCGTGCGTGCATGTGTTGAGCAGAATGGCTACTCATTTTCATAGAGCCCAGGCCAGTGTGTAACAGTCGGCCCTTGGTCCTGCTCTCTCCAGACAGGGCCTCAGTCACAAAGCACACTTTGTCCCAGTAAATAGGATAAGGCCTGCAGCTGGGCCACCATGCAGTGTCCTGTCCCCTCTCTCTGTCTCTGTCTCCCCTCACACACTGTCACATCACAGAGCCTGAGGTATGCACCATAATGACAGGGCAACCTCCAGGTAATATTTCTCCCAGCCAACACTGAGATAAGTGCTCTGACTATGACATATCATCAGACCAGAGCAACTTCCGTTCTGAGCCTTAGGATAGGACTTATATGAGGCGGTTGTAGCAACTGTACTCTCACAAAGGAAACCGTATGGATGGTGGTCACAGGAGGTTTGTGGCACCTTAATTGGGGAGGACGGGCTCGTGATAATGGCTGGAGTGGAATTTAGTTTAATTGTGCTCTTTAGCATACACGTTTAGATAAAAAGGTGCTATCAAGAATCTAAAAGGGTTCTTCGGCTGTCCCTATAGAACCCTTTGAAGAACCCTTTTTGGTTCCAGGTAGACATCATGATCCTTCCTCTCCTGGCATGTTTATCCATCCTGTTTGCTTGTTCAGCACATACATGCTCTGCTGTTTGTGTGTGCCTCAGTGGCTATCACACAGTATTTCCTGTAGTGATGGGAAGTTTGACTCTTTTTACTGACTCAGATCGTTTCGACTCGTTCAGTCAGAAGTATGAATCTTTTGACTCATTTCGTTCATTTGATTCAGTACCTAGAGCGCGCAGGACCCCCTGCCGGCGAACGACTAACTAAAAACTTGAAAGGCTCATGATTCTACAAGCCTCCCGTTCACCAAAGGGGGCGTATTGGAGCTGTCATTTGTGACTGAGACTTACTCAAGTGTGCTTCAAACAACGTACGTGGGTGATAGATAGATTAGTTGATCAATAATCAACTAATTACATGAATACAACCAGACTAGATTGTGAACGACTCTTTGCGGAATGACTTGACTGCAGAGAGGAAGATATCATTCGAGAACTGCTGCAGGCCCCCAAACGATTCATTCTCGATTTTGTTGAGTAGAGGCAGGCTGTTTAGGCTTCTACAAAGCTGTATAGCTTTCAATAATCAACTAATTACATGAATTCTTACACCATGAGATCAAATACCAGTTCTAAACATGTATTCTTCTTCTCTATGCTGCATATGCAGCATGATCTATTTTCCTGCACGCACATATGATATAGACAGCTCTGGAACCACTGAGCTGGAGAAACGCGTCTGAATCCTGCTGTAGGATTCATAGTGGCCAGCAGAGCAGGTCAAACGAACGACTAAAAGGAACGAGTCACTCTGAAAAATGTATCATGACTCTCGAGGCAGTTAAAAAGGTTGTTAAAAAATAATAATTTGTGAACTGCACATCACGAATTTCCTGTTCCTCACAGATTCACACAAGTCACTTCAAAGTCTGCTCCCAATTACTGCCTCTTCAATTTGAATTATATTATCTTGAATTCGGTATGACTTTGCAACCCAAGTCATTTGTGTCTATTTCACAATAAGCTTTGATAGTGGTTTGCACACATTTATATGATATACAATGTATACAAAACATTAGGAACACCTGCTCTTTCCATGACAGACTGACCAGGTGAATCCAGGTGAAAGCTATGATCCCTTATTGATGTCACTTGTTAAATCCACTTCAATCAGTGTAGATGAAGGGGAGCAGACAGGTTAAAGAAGGATTTTAAAGCATTGATACATGGATTGTGTATGTGCCATTCAGTGGGTGAATGGGCAAGACAAAATATTGAAGTGCTTTTGAACAGTGTGTGGTAGTAGGTACCAGGCACACCGATTTGCTGCTGGGTTTTTCATGCTCAACAGTTTCCCGTGTGTATCAAGAATGGTCTACGACCCAAAGGACATCCAGCCAACTTGACACAGCTGTGGGAACCATTGGAGTCAACATGGGCCAGCATCCCTATGGAATGCTTTCGACACCTTGTAGAGTCCATGCCCCGATGAACTGAGGCTGTTCTGAGGGCAAAAGGGAGTGCAACTTAATAGTAGGAATGTGCTCCTAGCGTTTTGTACACTCAGTGGTCCATTGAATACACCGTGGCCTCCATTTTGGCCTCCTAGGCTCTCCTTTTCATAGGATTCGTGTGCTCCTTGGGATGGCACTACCTGTTTGCCCACCTGTATGCACACATACTGATTCTGCTAATTGAGTAATCCCAAGAAGCAAGTTCATGTTGTAAATGTGGTCCTGATGGCCTCAATATTTTGTACACTCAGTGTATTTCCATAAAGGGTATCTGAAATACCTTTCAGTTATAAAGAGACAGTGAGAGATGATGAGTGATTTAAATATCAGTAAGTAGGGCAAAATGAAACTTCCTCAACAGAAACTCTCAATAGACGATGACAGATTTGCATGAAACCAACAAGAGGTTTTTGTTGTTTTGCCAGCTGATAAATGGCAAGCAAAGCATGCCTGCAATATTGAACATGGTGTGGGTTGCTGGATTCATAAACAAAAGGCTCTTATTAACAATCTCCCTTGCTATCTGAACAGAAGGAGTCCTCTGTTCAATACTACATAGCAGGAACATGTTATTGTCATGCTAGCTTTGTTCGCTAACAGCCCACCATAATGTGACAATGCTAACCACTGTCTACATCTGAGTCCATGTCTGGGGACGTCTAGAGAAGGTTGACACAATGGAAGACTGTGTTGAGTCCAGTCAAAAAGGACATTATGACAAAAGAAGGAATACTCATTTTGATGGAACCATGAGAAAATTCTATGGAATGTTTTTGTATTGGTTTGTAATTTGAAATCAAGTGGAAACAGAGTGGACTATTCCCCAACCGATTCACATACAGTGGATGTGTCATGTGTGATTTGTAAACACATTTCTAGTTCTGATGGGTATGTAACAGTCCTCACACAATATATCTGAGTGTATGTCAGTGTAATTTCTAGAGCGTTATATCTAACAGCCATTTTCTTCCTGTTCTCTCTCTGCAGTGTTTCCTTTGTGGTGGGGGGGTGGGGTGGCCAGCGGTGGTGGGGGCTGGGCCCAGGGCTGGGGCCAAGCCTGGGGTTGGGACCGCTGTATGCAATGGGAACCAGGGCCTGGAGAGGGGGCCCAGGCCCCAGCGTTTGACTGCCCAGTCTGGTGTGTCCTCTGCCGGGGATGCAGGGCCAGGCTCAGGGAGGCCTGCCAGAGAGGGAGGGGGGCCATCAGACTGCCCACAGACATGCTTAGCATCAAACTCCCCCAGCTCTTCGACATCCACCAAGTCCCCAAGGTAAGAGTGACCATACTGAAAGAGGAACCTTTCACAACCATTTCACAAACCTTCAGACGTTTCACAGACTGAATGTTCAAGCCATTTTTGTAAATAAAAAAATTAAATAAAGATGGGCCTTTCGTGAACTAAAACTAGCACTTGACTTTTTCCCCCTACTTGCACTGACTTTGCTTACAGCTACTAAAAAAAAGACCTACTATGACTGAGATATGTGGTTGTCCCACCTAGCTATCTTAAGATGAATGCAACTGTAAGTCACACTGGATAAGAGTGTCTGCTAAAATACTAAAATGCCATATATGTGTTGATCAGCACTCCTGCTCGAAGACACTTTTTGAAATACAGGCCCAGATGTACCAGACTAGGAGGACAGGTCTTGATGTCCTCCAGTTGTTTGTTAGATAATCTCTATAGTAGCCTATGTACTGTGTATCACAGTGTTTTGCCTTCAGGTGTTCCGAGAGGATGGCATCATCTCGGGATACCGTCACCCCCAAAGCTCCGCCCTGGACTGCATCCTTAGCAGCTTCCAGATGACCAATGAGACAGTCAACATCTGGACCCACTTCCTGCCCACATGGTATGTACACCAATGCAAACACTCTGAATGTAGACAAGGAGATCAGATCCATAGATAGCCGGAGGTATTCTGAAACAATTAGGGTTGGTTTAGACTGGAAAACATACATATCAGATTGGTGTCTTCCTGCCTTCGTATCAAATCTTCCGATCACTCCCCCATTTCATATGAATTGAAACTGACTGTGTTGCGACGCCTCTCATTTCCCAGGTACTTCCTGTGGCGCTTCAGCGTCCTGTGCTCCACACTGAACTTCCTGTCGGAGAGCTACACCTGGCCGCTGCTGGTGTACATGCTGCTGATCTGTGTGTACCCATTCACCTCCAGCTGTGCCCACACCTTCAGCACCATGTCCCCTGAGGCACGCCACATCTGCTACTTCTTTGACTACGGCGCCCTCAGCCTCTACAGCCTGGGTAAGGCCCGCTGCATGAAGTCTGACTGTCTGCACTTCACAGTTAGACTATTAGTACTTCCTTTACCCTTAATTATTTTTTCTGGTTACATTTCCTCCAGTACCAAGTCTGCCTACTCTCACAGTAGGCTACAGCTTCCACTAATCCGACCCGGTGCAATCCCACAGGTTAAAGGCCACGTGCAATCTTTCAAGTTCCAAAAAGTCTTGGCGAACTTGGGCAATCATTTGCACGATTAGAACTTTGTATACTACTTGCCACATTTGTAACCATTGTTTGTGTGGTTACGTCATTTTTCGTGTATGTTTGATTTGGCACTGTGTGTGTCGTGTTGCTGTGCTGTCTGGGCTTGTCAGATTCACTGTAATTAAGTTTTTTTTCGCATAATAATACATGTCTTGTTCAAGTATCTAACAATAATCTAACAATCTAATAATACACACAAATCTAAAAGTCAAAGAATGGAATTAAGAAATATTTCAAAAATTAGGACGAGCAATGTTGGAGTGGCATTGACTAAAATTATTTTCCATCGTAATTTGCAAATAAATTCATAAAAAATCCTACAGTGTGATTTTTCAGGATTTTTTTTTCTCATTTTGTCTGTCATAGTTGAAGTGTACCTATGATGAAAATTACAGGCCTCTCTCATCTTTTTAAGTGGGAGAACTTGCACAATTGGGGGCTGACTAAGTACTTTTTTTGCCCCACTGTACATATGAGCTGAGTAAAGCAGTATATAAACAAGTTCGACAGCTCAATACCAACAGTGAAATCAGAGTTTGTTTTCTTTTACAATTCTTTCATCTTGGAATAATGTTTGTCTTTCATTTAAGACATCCAGCCTGAGGGTTGCTCATCCAATAGAGGAGCCATACAGGGCTACTTACAAACAGAAAGCATGTCGCACCAGATTGCACTGTCAGATTTAGGTCAACAGACAGAGTAGATTAAAATATCAGCATATGTTTTCCTCTCGGATCCAGCATCTGGGAAAAGTTTTTATGGATGTGTGCATACCATTGTTCTACACCTTCACATATACATTTTCCATGGATTCATGTCTGTGTCCACGTGCTTGCTCAACCAATTCACATACTTGGGTAATTGCATTCTGCTTGTGAATACGTGGGCTTTTCTTGGGTGTGTGTTTGCTTGTATGGGTGTGTGTGATAGGCTTGTCCCTCTCTTTCAAACAAACTTTGTCTCTTACTTTGAAAAGGTGCCTTTTCAAATCCATATTAGTGGATTTGAGGCCCCTACAATATGATCCTTAATCTACCACAATTCACCTTACTGCCAAAACATACCCAGCCCTAAAACATACCCAGCCCTAAAACACAACCAGCCCTAAAACATACCCAGCCCTAAAACACACCCAGCCCTAAAACATACCCAGCCTTAAACACACCCAGCCCTAAAACATACCCAGCCCTAAAACATACCCAGCCCTAAATGGCCAGATGTTTCTGGGATAAGAATTGCAAATGTTTACTGTAGATGGTGTTTTGCAGGCAAGCTTATTTAAAACAGCTTCTAAATTTATTGGAAGTACATCATTAGGATTAAAACTGGTATTGAAGCATATGTACAGCAAATGCAAGGCCAATGTTTCATTAATATGTTTTTAAAGCCTAATTGATATGTTATGAGCATTGCAATTTATAATTACTTTAAGTGCTTGGTGAGTGTATGGTAGGTAAATGCATAGTAGATTTAGTTTCAGATATCGTATGTTGTTTTTTTAACCTTTCAGTGTGTTTGTGTCCAGGTTGTGCCATAACCTATGGCTCCTATGTGATGCCTGACTGCTGGGTCAACAGCTGGCTGCACCAACACTTTGTGCCCATCGCCATCTGCAACACACTATTCTGCACCAGCCTGTCCTGCTATTCTAGGTAGGCAGCCAATACGGTATCCTACCCATGATGCATCACTCTCCTGGTCGTTGAAACCATTGTAACTTTCCCCCCTCTGTTTTTATTTGTTTATAGATTCCTGGAGATGCAGTTTCCACACCGCAGTAAAGTTCTCCGGACAGGGGCGTTTGTCTTTCCATTCATCTTTGACAACATCCCTCTATTTTACAGAGTGAGTTTATTTTGAGAAGGTGTAGACAGAGTTCACAGAAAGTCTGCTTTTACAGTCATTGGGTTGCATTCTGTTTGTTATGTCACAGTTTAGATCCGATTAATGCCTCTCTTTAATACATTGACCAGGACTTTTGGCTCATTAACTTAGAAACTGATTTTGTGTAGAATAAATAAAGATTTGACCACATGTTGTTAAAGCTTTTAATCCCTTGGCCGCTGTTTGTGCCAATGATCTTATGTGTGTTTGTATATGTGTGTGTGTGTCTCTGTGTGTTTGTAGCTGCTGCTGTGCTGCGGGGGCAGCTGCTGTCACAGTGAGGCCCTGCCCAGTCACTGTTACCACCTCCTCTTCGCCTTCCTCACCTGCTTCCTGTTTGCCTCACACCTCCCAGAAAGGCTGGCCCCGGGGCGCTTCGACTACTTCGGTACGTCCACGACAACGCCCGGATACCATGGCAACTGGAATTGGGAGGTTACATCAGTTATTGAGCAAGCTTTAGCTAGTCTGGCCTGTGGCCAGTTATTGTTGGCGCATATCAGTGTCCGTTCTACTGTGTCCGTGATGGCACTGTAGGCAAATATTTGAACGGTGACAATTCTTTGAGCAACCCTGGTAAATCCTTATTCACTGCAGTATGATCAAATTCAAGCATTTCTAATAACTCTCTCTCATTGATCTCTCTCTCCTTCTCTCTCTCCTCTCTCAGGCCACAGTCACCAGCTTTTCCACATCTGTGCCGTGGTGGGTACCCACTTCCAGATGGAGGCGGTGCTAGCAGATATGACCTCACGCAGGGCGTGGCTCATTGCGCAGGCGGCCGTACCCTCCTTCCTGAGTACCCTGGGGGCACTGGCCCTCAGCATCATCCTCAACCTAGGCATCATTGGCATCTTCAGTGCCCCTCTGCTGTGGAACCCCCACCACAGTGCCAACCACCCACTGACACCACCCGCGAAACGCAAGCAACAGTGATACTCCCCACAACCAGTGACCAACCAGTATGTTCAAATGAAAAGGTTTGGCTAAACCATTATCCCAGTCGTGAACTTTGGAAATAATAACCATAAGAATTTGTATTCTACCTTTAAAAACCAGGTAGTATTTGTATAAACCCATTGGATTATTATCACAGGATGGTTTTTCTACATGTTATTCTATCGTCATTATAAGGTTTGTTTAGGAGTTTATTAATGTGTTCACTGTTTACTTTGAAGCCGAATACCCAGCTATTTTTATGAAGCCTTTCAGTTATTCAGTATCATTGTTTACTGTTTAAAGTTGTGGAAGTATTTCGAGTTAAAGTATCATATGCCGACTTCTTTTCACTTATACTTGAAAGGATCTGGGTTGTATGAAGCATATGTGATGTCTAACAACACATAAAAGTGCCTTCTTTTATATATAGTTACCCAAATGTTAACTAAGTAGTCGTAACATTATTTCTGGTTTGTGTAAATCTCAAACTGGAAAAATCTTTAACTCTAAATTTGCAGGGAATTTTCATATTAATATATAAGTATTTAGCAACTGTTTTTCAATTGTCCTATATATTTGTAAGCCATTATTAGAACATCTCAAACCCCATATTTAATATAAAGTATGACTATCCATTACATGATTCTCATCACTAACTGGCCTACTTAGTATGATTCCACCATTTTGTTTTAATATTCAATACCATCTCATTTAAATCTCCACTATGACTTGAATACATTTACAGACCAGTGTAGTGCTCTCTCAGATTGCCTGCTCTAAATGTCTACACTCCCAGAAAAAAAGGTGCTATCTAGAACCTAAAAGGGGTTATTTGGCTGTCCCCGTAGGAGAACCCTTTAAAAGAACCCTTTTTGGTTCCAGGTAGAACCCTTTTGAGTTTCTTGTAGAACCCTTTCCACAGAGGGTTCTACATGGAACCCAAAATATTTATATCTGGAACCAAAAAGGTTTTTCCTATGGGGACAGCCAAAGAACCCTTTTGAAACCCTTTTTTCTAAGCGTGTACCTGAAAGCTACAGCACTGTACCATGTCTATGATTAAAAGACAGGTGCCATTTTTAGTTTCCATGGAAACTCCATGGTTCTTTGCAGTTTGTGTTCCTGTGAATGCTCAGTCACTTTAATTGTTCTTTGGAGTACTCTTAGTTGTTACATCTACAACATACATTAATGGTCATTGGATACATTTTCTGAAACACTACATGTTGTTTAAATGTCAGGGAATTACTGAAATTCTCCATAAAACATACCCATCATTGTAACATCGATAGGACATACCAAATGATCTTGTTTATAACAGCTATCTGATGGAAGAAATCTTAGATGATGCACAACATAACTGAATGAGTGATGTCTCCTCATCTCCCAGGCATGTGGATGTGGTCAGTGGAGGTCAAAGGGTCTTGGCACTGTCGTATTCATGTGGTATCGTGGTGGTCATTGTAGGTTTATGGCAAACCAATACACCACTCACCCCATGCTGATATAACATTGTCAGTGGCTATTGTTTACATGTATCATTGAAAAAGAGTGTGGTATCTCTTGAGTATTTCATCCTTGTAGTATATATAACAGCACTTACTGTTTCTGTTCAGTTGTAAAGCGTAGTGAATATGTACAGGTAACTGCCAAAATAAAGGAAACATCAACATAAAGTATCTTAATAGGGTGTTGGGCCATCACGAACCAGAACAGCTTCTATGCCTTGGCATAGGTTCACCAAGTGTCTGGAACTCTGTTGGAGGGATGCGACACCATTCTTCCACGAGAAACTCCATCATTTGGTGTTTAGTTGAAGGGGTGGAAAACGCTGTCTCAGGTGCCGCTCCAGATTCTCCCATAAGTGTTCAATTGGGTTTAAATGTGGTGACTAAGAGACACACACACCCTTTGAGCCCCCTGTGCTCCTTTAAGACCCCTCTTTCAAAGTCACTGAGATCTCTTCTAGCCATGGTAGCCAAAATAATGGGCAATAGGACATTTTTATACATGCCCTAAGCATGATGGGATATTAATTGCTTAATTAACTCAGGAACCACACCTGTGTGGAAGCACATGCTTTCAATATACTTTGTATCCCTCATTTACTGAAGTGTTTCCTTTATTTTGGGCATTACCTTTATATTTGCATGATTATTTTTGTAAATGTTATAGATGAGGAAAAGTGATTAATTACATCCCCAACATCATGTGATCATTTCTTGACATAATAGCACTTACCATGTACCACACTAGACCTAACACACACGTCATTATTTTATCATGTAGCTCTGTATTCAGTGTGTAGGGGAGACCAGGGTTGTTTGTCATAGTGCTTATAACTCCTAAACTAGAGGCCGCTGTGTAATACTTTTAAGATTAAAATGTGTGAATTCTTCAAAAGAACTAATCCATCTGGTCGATTCATGTCATCATAACAAAACATTTAGGTGAGGGTATTTTTTTATTTTAATTTTAATTCATAGGCAAAACTTCTTCTTTTTTTTTTTTTTTAAGATGGCAGTATTTTTTTTCATCCAGTATTTTTTTTCATTTTTCATCCAAAAATAAATGTTTGCTTTATGGGGGTATACATGTAAAAAAAAATATTATAGGGAGAGCTACATTCCATACTTATTTCTGAGTTCCTAGGTCAAGCCATGTGGTAGCATGTAGCATCTTAATTAGCATTGGGATCTGTTGTTGTAAACTTTCCTTCCCGGAAGATCAAAATGTGTTGGGAATAATATATGTAAGGTGGGAAGATGTCGCCGAGACATCAGAATAGAGTCTTGATGCCTGACCGACATATATACTATGTAGAACTGTAGAATTTAGAATGGAGGTATTCTCAAACCATCTGTGAGACGTCTTGCCAATTAGCAAACGTCTAAAACGGCATCTTCCCGATTCATCATTCATCCATTGTCCAGAGGTTTCTCTGCTATCTGGGTTTGTTGCCTTTCTCTCCCAAACATATTTTCTTTGTCACACACCGACAAATGTACACATGTGTGTGCAACACACGCGCACACAAATTGACTCAAAATGTCATATGTTACCCTGCATTTTGTTAGGAATACCATTTGATAAAAGAAAGGCTATTTCTAAGACGCTGTGAACTATATTGCTTAATTTCCTTTTACTAAAGGAATAAACTAATAGCCAACATTGTGACAACCAACCCCATCAGTGGAGACTGCCTAGAGGAGAACGGTGCATACTAATGGCTGAAACAGAGCGCATGGAATGGCATCAACCACATGGAAACCATTTGTTTGATATATTTGATATTATTCCACTGATTCCACTTCAGCCATTACCACGAGCCCGTCCTCCCCAATTATGGTGCCACCAACCTCCTGTGAACCTTATACTGTGTGACAACCAACCCTGCGATGGGGCTGGTTGTCACAAGTGGGCAGAGTGTGTTTGATGGCTTATTACTCAATGTTGGAATAAAACATACTAATAGGATCCCTATTTCAACCCAAGACCTTTGGTCTTTCTGTTAATGTTGAAAAGAGTCTTGTTATATATACTGGTGCTGAGAAATACACACCAGGGTAAAACATGTGACAACCAACCCAAGTCTCCCCTAAAGCCTTTGGGTGGTTATGAGGGAATAGAAAGTGATATTGTGTCAGTGAGGGAAATGGACTGTGTTGCAGGTTGAGCAGAGTGTACAGGCAGTATAGGCAAACACACATACACACATAGACACATTTATTTTTACTGTTAGTGTATTGAACACAGAGAGACCTATGTAGTTGCCCTTTTCATCATCATTATAGCACTCAGTTTTACGCTATTGATTTTGGTATGGTGCTTTCATCGTCATACAACTTGTGTCTTGGAAGTGGGTTGTGACTAGCGTGTGGCCGACCATATCGACCATAACTGTATCTGAATTGACATATTGTAGTGCTGATATACCTGCAGTTGGCACATATAACCTATTGTCCTTTAAGTTGTTGAATATTTGAATGTTCAACTACATTTCTAAACATTCTGTTATGCTTTTGTCATTGAAATCTTCTTTCGTTCAAACTAGATTATCGCTGGAAAAAAAAACAAACAGTGATGACCTATTAGTTCAAATGCATCTGTTTGTTTACTTCGATCACTTTCATGAAGCTATGATGATTCCCAAAGTGTGTTCATATTGAATGGCCTGTTACAGTAAGTAAAATAGGAAGCTATGCAAAGATTTGGTTGGATGACACAACAAACTACACACCAAGGAACTTCCAGTGACTCCTGAAGAGTGCTAGGTTTTAGGAAAGAGGGAAGAAGCGGTTTGAATGAATGTCCTATTTTCCTTTCATACTACCTTTAATTCAATTTTTATTTTTATTTAGCATATATGCTGTGTTTTGTGTGGAGAATTTAATATAGTTCCTGGGGAAAAAACTGAAGAGAAAAAAAATGTCATTGTTTGCTATCTTGTTACTAAAATTGTGTCAATGCTGCCTTATTAGAGTGTATTCATCACTGGAATCAATTCTCTAATAAAAATGACTTACCACATATTTGACAGCATTAATGTGTTTGTCTGTCGACTGTGTATAACAACTGTATCAGCTGAAATGTTGGATCGTATAGGGTAGTACTGCAGTTATTTTCCAATACACTAGGTGACAACCTTTCACTGAGCAATGATCTACTGTAAAACAACCAATGTTCTACTGCAAGAGGGAACAAAGTATTGGTGTATGTATGAATGTGAGCAGTAGGGGGCATGATTGAACAAGGATTTTTTTTGCTCTGTAGCCAACAGTAAGTAGCCCACCCCATCCACAAGAGTAGAAAATATAGTTATTTTTGACAGATTCTACCAAATTGCGATATCATACAACAAAATACACTGCTTATCTTGTTTTGAGGCAATTTGAGGTTATTGTTCTCTCAGTCAATGGTGAAGATGCTGACATATTGGTCTCTAAACTTCAGATGGGGAATAGAGGCTCTCTTTTCCTTGGAAAGAGTGTGTATTAGGGTATCTTAAAAAGGAGGAGTGATGATGAGGGAGATTCGCTTGGCCCCAGTCCTGGAAGGAGATGGGCAGTGGAAAGTATATCTCTATAGGGGGTTGAAGGTATCTCTGCCTGTAAGACGTCATAGGAAACAGTGGTCCAGCATGAGCCTAACAAGTGTTTTCATTTCCAATACACTAAAGAGAGGGAGAGAGCCAGGCAATATAACATTACTCACAACCCATTATCACTCCTAAGGGAGTGGATATGGAGAAAAGGGAGGGAGAAAAAAAGTGTGAAGTGAAGAGAGGCTGCTGTAATATATCCAAAGGGTGCTTGTTTGTTTGGGGGGGGGGGGGGGGGGGGGTAACCTAAGGTCATATAAACTTTATTCTTCCAGTAACTGATGTGTCTGGTGAGACTTCCAGTGAGAAAGTACTGCTGTGTGTAATTCAGGTAATTGATTACAGACAATGAAAGGTGCTTTTGCAGGCTAAAACGTGTAGGAACAATTAGTCTGTATTCGTTCATCCTCCGAAATATTATAAGAACATGTACTGTAAGATGGTAGACAATTGGAAACTGAGCTCCTTGAACCAAATGGTTGTTTTATTCATGGGCAGACGATATACAAAGTGTTGGGGTAACAATATCTGAACATTACAATTTTTTTTTTACATCAATAAAGTATATGTACATATTTACATTCAAAGGTGTCCAAATTGTTTTACTAGTCTTGTAAAATGTCTGCTTTTATTTTCAAGGTGAAAGGTTAAAAGGGAGAGTGGACCTTGTTGTGCGTCTATAGGTTGAATCACGGTCTCTATTTCAATTCCATCTGTCACTCTCCTCCTGAAGTTGCGATCATTGTTATCCATCTGTTACATGTGAAACCATTTCGCTGTATCTCTCTCAACCATCTTGTCTCAACCATCTTACTGGATTTCAGCAGCTTGCTTTGATGTTAAAGGCTGATGTTAAATGCTTTGGGGTCACTATAAGGCATGTTAACATGGCTATTTCCTATGAAAGCTATGTAACTGTACCTGAACCGATGAGCTATAATCTTGCACTGCCTACACATGTTTTTATTTGGAGTATACTCACTGGCCTTGGACAGAGAAATCATCCTACAGTATTTCAATGCAAAAAAAAATGTAAGACTAGTATGTTAGGAAAAACACCTTCCTGGCCTTTAATAGAAGGTCCCACACTGTTTTTTCAAAAATATTCCTATTTTACAATTAGTCGTCATTGTTTTTTCCTCTGACAGCAAATTATTTCATATACAGTAAAACATTTTAAGCAGAGTAATACATGAGATAAATAATGAATAGGTCAAAAGAATAACTGTACAACTCTACTATAATGTTTGTAATAATGTTTGTAATATTGTACATTCGGATTAGAATGAGTAGGTGGAGAAATGCGAAACATTGTACTGTATTCCATTAGCTATAAACAACTGTAGTGAGCAATATCAACAGTAGATGACGTCCGGTCAAACTTACCATTGAGCACACACACACACACACACACACACACACACACACACACACACACACACACACACACACTTTCAATCCAGATGATGGTTGGGTTTTGGGTTATAAACAAATTGGGTTATCAAATAAGATTATATTGATAAGGAGCATCTCTCTTAATGACCATTTACTGTTTGTTCATATTCCAAAATGCTACTTGATAATTGATATCCCAATACAATGCAAGTGATAGCCATGAAGAACACAAACTTTGTATGCAGTTTCTTTACTATGGTCTGGGCTATGTATATGAAAAATGAAGGATCTGACATAACTGCCTAACAATAGAAAGCTTTCTGATTAGTGCAATTGACTTGGCACAAGAGGTTTCTCTATATTTTCACTCCTGCTGATTATATCACACCGCTTGAAAATGGAAAGATGGCGTCTTACTGTTCCAATACATCTTGATCATAATGGTAAAGCTGTTATTATCAAAATTGTAGATGTTTGAAATTTCACCTATGAAAAGTATTCTCGGGCTTGAAAATCACTGAGCCCCTTAAACTTCACTAAAGTAATTCAACTTTTCCATATTCTCAGGCAACAGTAAATCCCAGAAAGTATTCAGACCCCTTGACTTTTTCCACATTTTGTTACATTACAGCCTTATTCTAAAATTGATTAAATAAATAAAAATCCTCAGCAGTCTACACACAATATCCCACAATGACAAAGCACATTTTTTTTTGTGTATATTTTTAAAACATTTTAGCTAATGCTTTAAAATATAAAAACAGAAATGCCTGTTTTTACATAAGTATTCAGGTCCTTTGCTATGAGACTCGAAATTGAGCTCAGGTGCATCTGGTTTCCATTGAACATTCTTGAGATGTTTCTACAACTTGATTGGAGTCCACATGTGGTAAATTCAATTGATTGGACATGATTTGGAAAGGCACACACCTGTCTATATAAGGTCCCACAGTTGACAGAGAAATGTCAGAGAAAAAACCAAGCCATGAAGTTGAAGGAATTGTCCGTAGAACTTAGAGACAGGATTTTGTTGAGGCACAGATCTGGGGAAGGGTACCAAAACATTTATACAGCATTGAAGGTCCCTAAGAACACAGTGGCCTCCATCATTCTTAAATGGAAGAAGTTTGGAACCACCAAGGCTCTTCCTAGAGCTGGCCACCAGGCCAAACTGAGCAATTGAGGGAGAAGGGCCTTGGTCAGGGAGGTGACCAAGAACCCAATGGTCACTCTGACAGAGCTCAAGAGTTCCTCTGTGGAGATGGAAGAACCTTCCAGAAGTACAACCATCTCTGCAGCACTCCACCAATCATCAGGCCTTCATGGTAGAGTGGCCAGATAGAAGCAACTCTTCAGTAAAAGGCACATGACAGCCCCCTTGGAGTTTGCCAAAAGGCACCTAAAGGACTCTCAGAACATGACAAACAATATTATCTGGTCAGATGAAACCAAGATTGAACTCTTTGGCCTGAATGCCAAGCGTCACATATGGAGGAAACCTGGCACCATCCCAATGGGGAAGCATGGTGGTGGTGGCAACATCCTGCTGTGGGGATGTTTTTCAGCGGCAGGGACTGGGAGACTAGTCAGGATCGAGGCAAAGATGAACAGAGCAAAGTACAATGGGATCCTTGATGAAAACCTGCTCCAGAGCGCTCAGGACCTCAGACTGGAGCAAAGGTTCACCTTCCAACAGGACAACGACCCTAAGCTCACAGCCAAGACTTCGGAACAAGTCTCTGAATATCCTTGTGAGCCCGGACTTGAACCCAATCGAACATCTCTGGAGAGACGTGAAAATAGCCGTGCAGCAATGCTCCCCATCCAACCTGACAAAGCTTGAGAGGATCTACAAAGAAGAAGGGGAGAAACTCCCCAAATACAGGTGTGCCAAGCTTGTAGCATCACACTAAAGAAGACTCAATGCTGTAATCGCTGCCAAAGGTGCTTCAACAAAGTACTGAGTAAAGAGTCTGAATACTTATGCAAATGTTTATTTCAGTTGTTTATTTGTAATAAATTTGCACCAAAAAATTTAAAACTATTTTTGGTTTGTCATTATGGGCTATTGTGTGTAGATTGATGAGGGGAAAAACGATTTAATCAATTTTAGAATAAAGCTGTAACGTAACAAAATGTGGAAGAAGTCAAGGGGTCTGAATACATTCCCAAAGGCACTGTATAGTCTGCATTCCTCCAATCATGCAAACCCCTTCATCAGGACAACACCCGTTCAGTCACACAATAAAACACTCACAGTAAACACTTGACAGGTCTTCGCTGGCTCGTTCTTTTCCTCCCGCTCCCAGTCAGCGGCACACAGAGTTGGGGCTGGGTCGTCATGAGACGAGGCGAGCTGGGGTAGTAGGCAAAGCTGAAGCAGCATGGATGTTGCCAGTGTCCGTACAGTATGTCCAGCTTTAGGGTTAAAAAACAGTGACCGGGAAGTAGGAAGTAACCCCCATCTTCATAGTCTTCCCATCGCTTCAGGGTAAAGTTTCTCTGAGGCACAGATCTGGGATCAGCTTCCCCTCCCCCACTCCGATCTGTAACCATTAGTGGCCCAAAAATACCCAATATCAGCATCTAGGAGCAACTTCACCCTACTCCCTTCCCAACCCAATGGTACCGATCAGACTAGATCCTTGCTAAGTCTGGCCTGAGCAAATATCCAATCAGAGGGGGTGTCAGTGTGTTTAAGACCAATAGAGGTAAATGACGGCAATGCTTAGGTTCAGGATTGCCATCGCACAGTCCTTTACCTACCTCCCACCCCTTCCCAATACCTGTCATCCCTGACCGTAAGTTCCCCTACTTCCCCTTGCCTGGACACTGCCCCAGCCCCAGACCTCCCAACCTCTACCCCAGGATGTCCAGGTAGATAGGGGGGCTCTTGACAAGGGCAAGGAGGCGGCTGTGGATGTCCTTGATGACCAGCCTCTGCTGGGGCTCCCTTTGCCAGCAGCCCTGCATCAGGCCGTGCACCTCTTTGGGGCAAGTGCGTGGTCTCTCCAGCTCCCGGCCCTGTGTAATGCACTCGATAGCCTGTGGGGGTGCACATAGAGGCAGAGGGAGGGGGTTAGAATTAAAAGGTCTGCTAGCTTCAGTAACTCCAAGTTTTTGCAATGCCTCTTTATCTGGGGCTATTAGCTCAGGGTTTGAATGTTTTCATGATTGTCACTTTTCATTAATTTGACCAGACAAGCTCAAGCTATGCTAGAGAGCTTAAGGTGAAGACACTTGGATAAGAACAATAAGTGGAGTTGTCAAGATGAGTCGACAACTTCTACACAATTCTGGAGAACGTTCTGTGAGAACGAAAGATGTTGCCTCTAATAAGCTGGTGATCTTTCAAAAGAATGGAATGGTATTCATCAGAAAAATTGTCAAATTGACACATTCTTACACTTGGCATGGCTCGATGCATTTATCACTGTCAAGAACTGAATTGCACTATGCCTATTCCCATTCAAGGACTGCCCTTGGCCCCACATCACACAAAGAGCCAGCAACTTAACCCTTTTAAAGAGTTCAATATCCCTAACCTAATCCAATGAACTGAAGAGACCTGTCAGCACTGAACCTCATAATACTATAATGCCCAGCTAGCACATTTGGGTCCTTGGAAGTTGTGGGAATGTACGTTTTTGGTTTCCCATTGGTTCTGGGAACGAAGCCATACATTTCCTGACCAGTAAAGCAGAATGTTTTTTAAATGTTCTGAGATTTGAAGTGATAATTTTGCCTGATATTTTTAGGTTCTGAAAACGTTTTACTATAGTTCCCTGAATGCCTCTTTTATTAACATTCTCAGAATGGAAATTATAGGTTATTTGATGGTAATTAAATAGCATTCTGATAACACTGCTAGCTTAGAATCATTGTTTTGAAACTCCAAGCACAGATAGGACTCATAGAAATTAATTTGCTTAGGCATTAATCATGTAAACACGTGTATTTTTATTGTGGCACAGCGTCAGTGAGATTCAAACCTATGATCTTCTGTTCTTCAGCCATGGAATTTCTCCACTGCACTACCAGGATGGAGCTGCATGCCATGTTTTTTTTTACTTATACAAAGCTGTAAATTTTTGTCATTTTAGTTTATAACTTTTAGGAAACGTTCTGTCAAAGTAATGAAACACCAAGAAAATCATGGTTTTTTGTAAAGTTTCTTAAAAGTGCTGAGAATGTTTCAAAGCAACTATCCTGCACCATTCCCAGAAAGTTGTGGGAAGGTTGTATGCATAATAACCATAGGACAACCACGCTCTTACCGAGCTCTAAGAAACATAAGGTTCTCAGAACATTGTGTGCATCTTCATAAGTGAACAAAAATGTATAGTGACTTTCCAAGATGGCCGCCCGTCTCCTTATCTCAGGCCTAGATGGAGTGTTTGGGATGATTTATCCCTGCCTTCCCTAATTAGACGACATGATAATTACACATGTCCATCATTGGCGGGGAAGGATTAGGTTAACAAGGTTGGCCCTGGGCAAAGATGAGAGCCAATGAGATTAGAATTGAGTAGACGGGAAAATTGATCTACCCTCCACTTGAAAGGAAAGAGGGTTCTAGGCCATAATGGTGTGTTGCGGTCAGGACAGAGTCCACTTCTTGGGGTGCAACCTAAAAGGGTTGGACTGGGTCCGCCATGATTACTATGAAGTCATTGATTGGCTGTATAGCAGACGGGAAATCCTAGTGCTCTAGTCTCCTTCTATGATCAAACACTTCACCCTCTATCCACTGGCTGAATGATGATATGGTACAGTATTTTATTTTTTATTTTACCAGGCAAGTCAGTTAAGAACAAATTCTTATTTTCAATGATGGCCTAGGAACAGTGGGTTAACTGCCTGTTCAGGGGCAGAACGACAGATTTGTACCTTGTCAGCTCGGGGGTTTGAACTTGCAACCTTCCAGTTACTAGTCCAACGCTCTAACCACTAGGCTACCCTTACACGTTGCCTGGACACTGTTCCATTACTCAACTAGATATCAGAGTTATAGCTACTTCATTATTACTATGAATCTAGAAGGTTTTGATCACCAATACAAAGATGCCCCTTTTACAAAAAGAGGTAGGTGCTTATATTTGTCCTATTTCACATGTGAATTGGAAATGTGTTTTTGCATATCCCACTCTCCCTGAGACACCATCAGAGAGTAGGGTCACACCCAGAGTCTGCCATTATGAACAGCACCTGGAGAAATGAGCGTTGCTCAACGGCACGTCAACAGATTCTTCCCCTTGTCAGCTCAGGGACTCGAACCGCCATTCTTTCAGTTACTGGCCCAACTATCTAACCACCAGGCAACCTGCCACCCCATGTTGCTTCCTACCTAGTGCCCAGTTCCTTACCTCACTGTTGGACAGCTGGTACCAGGGCTGTTTCCCATAGGTGAAGATCTCCCAGAGGACCACTCCAAAGCTCCAGATATCACTCTCCGTGGTGAACTTCCTGTACATGATGCTCTCCGGAGGCATCCAGCGAATAGGAAGCATCGTACGCCCACCCACCTGACAGGAGTGAGGTCAATGGTCATTCAATTGTACATTCATAGAATTATAATTAATATGACAATTGAGATGTACCATGCTACTTCATATGTGATAAGCCTATACATTGAAAATATCAAGATGTATTTTGTTGTACATAGAGTTGGATATACTCTGTTGTGAAATATTACATGACAATGGCGTGTTAGATGACAAACCCCCACCCTAAAAAAGTATTTCACTACTTCCACCTTTACCCTGTAGTAGTCTGTGCTGTAGATGTCCCGGGACATGCCAAAGTCTCCTATCTTGACCATCAGACCCTCTCCCATATCTCCCACCAGGCAGTTGCGTGTGGCCAGGTCCCGGTGCACGAAGTGAAGGGAGGCCAGGTAGACCATGCCCGAAGCGATCTGGGCGGCGATGTGTAGCATCTGGGGAAGAGTGAGCTGGCCCAACGGGGGCATCTTCACCTCCTCCAGGATATGGGCATCTGGACCGTGCGCCCTGGTGGACACGGGGAGGAGAGGTCACGAACCTTTCGAGTTTTACAGGCTTTTTGGTGAACGGCATGTGACATACTTTGGCTAACATCCATCAGGACCTGTATTCACAGAGTCTCAGAGTAGTGTTTATATAGGATCACATAGCCTTTTAGATCAAAATGAATATATGGACCGGAAGACCTGATCCTACTCTGAGATGCTTTGTGATATGGGCCCAGCTCTCTCAGATTAATTTAGGCTTCTGATTGGTCCTTTGATGCATGAACTTTTGCACCAACCTAGTGATGCAATATCAACATACAGTGACCAGATGGATGATTACTGCATGCAATCTGCAGATGGAACATGTTGGATGTATACGAGATCTTTTAAGTGTAATAGAGGCGGTCAGCTAGAGACCAAGCCATAACAAAACAACTTAACAAATGGTTAATAGGAAACATAAGGCTTGTTATACGCCTCGCATTCATTTGGAATAATTTGATTCCGAGATGCATGATAGCCTTACTCTTCAAACGTTCCACAGTTTCTCTCAATATGGCATCCACCCCACCCACTCTGACTTGTAGCTCACTCCCAATAAGCTCCTCGATGTGTCCATCAATCCTAATAGAAATGTGTCACTTGCAGGAAGTTATCTATTCTATCACTATTAGTTTAACAGGCAGGTGGTAGGGTAGACGAGCAGCTGCCTCATAGGCCAAGAGACACACATCCATTCTGTCTGCTTGGAAATGTGATTTCCATCTATCCATGAATCTGGATAGTGTGGGCTGTGTCTGTGTGCACATTGAGTCTCCATTCCCAGTCTGGCCCCACTGGACACCTGGCAGTGGCAGACATACACTGTCTATGTCTGTTTCAATGGTGTCTCAGAGTACGTCCCAGGTGCAGCATGAGTGGTCATCTGCAGTATCAACGTGGTGCTCTGTCTGAGTGCTCAGTGAACATATCTCCTGCATCCATGTTGGACCAGACTTGTCTTTAGAACTTCAGAGTGTAGACAGGCTACGAGAAGTTCTGCGGTCGACGTGGACATCTTCAATGATATGATATCCGAAATGCATCTAAAATCACATATTCAGTCATCCCAGATCACAGAAATGATTTGGTACTCTCACAACTAAGTGTCCTTAACCACTCCAACGCATTGTTGGTCCATGTAGTCCACCCCAAGTGGGTTATTGCCTTGGGAACACAACAAGGTAGAGCAGCGAGGACGATGGTGTCTACAAGTGTGGCTTGGCATAGAAACAGTTGCATTTGTGTGGTTCATCAAGGTCAATTAAGTGGCTTTGATGAAGAGCAGTGGACACAACAATGCAGAGATGTTAGAACAAAACCCTCGGCTTCTAAATAGTTACCATGCTGAAGCTAATAAGTAGAAGTTAACAGGGGAAGGTTAGCATGGGCGGCCATGAGGTTATCCCTGTGGGGATTTAAGTAGGAGGTTCTGTTTCTTTTCCATACCTGAGGAAGCGGTTGAGGTCTCCATGTCTCATGTATTCAAACACCATCGCCAATGGCTCTCCGTCTGTACACACTCCATAGAAGCGAACAATGTTCTGGTGCTGGAGCACTGTGAGTAGCTCAGCCTCTCTCTGGAAGTCCTGCCGGGTCGAGTCATTGGCATCCTTCAGAGTCTGACCACAGAGAAACACAGTCACGGGAGGATATGACATCATCATGTTTAGGAGCTCTAAACTTCATGTAATGCACCTCTGAAAGTGTGGCCATGGATGGAAGTCTCATGCATACCTTGATGGCCACCAGCATTTTGTCACTGTCCGGACTAAGGTTGGCACACTCTGCCAGGTAGACTTTGCCAAACGCCCCCTCACCCAATTCCCACTTCAGAACTACATCCTGTCTTTTGATGTGTTGCACACCTGTACATACAAAGAGAAAGGCTTTTAACATTGGGCCTTATAAAACATTGTAAGATCACTGCATTACCAACTTTATCTAGGAAAAACATGGTAGATAAGAAATGCAATCATAATGAAGTTAGCACGTATCCAGTCCCTAGTTGTATTCCGATTCCACTCACACATGTCTTTGTCTTTGAAGATGCCACAGAAGTACTGGGGGTTCTCCACAAAGCTGGACATGCCAGAGTCGTCAGAGGAAGGAGGGCTGGTCCCAAAGTTCATGAAACGCAGTGACACAGCAAGATCATCCTCTGTTCCCAAGACAGATGAACCTGGAGAGAGAGAGAGAGACCTGAATGTGATACATCCATTTATTTTCCAGCAATTTATGGATGCATTGTTCAAATGTTGGAAGTGGACGTCGGAGCAGTAAGCAACTACTGTATTTTCTGCAGACAGTATTAACAATCGTAAAACCCACTCAACGAGAAAACCACAGAACCCCCAGAGCCCCTGATAGAAAATGGTGGATGGCAGCAAGCGAGGGGAAACGAGTTGGCCAGGAGGGGGGCCCACTTAGGCAATCAGACCCACTTAGGCACTTTCTGGGGGGGGGGGGGGTCCGAGAGGACCTATCACGCCTACAGGAGCTGGTCTCCATCAGTCTTCTTTAATGGCCAACGCTGCTGCTAGGGGCTCCTGACGCCGTTCACTGCTGTAATTAAGGCACTCTAACCCAGCTGTTGGGCTGACAATGTGCAAAGTTACAGCCTGGCGGAAACCCTATTTTACCTGGCCTCATGTGAATTACTTTTAGAAAGGAATACAAATGCTTTCTGCGGAACTATTGGCAATTCCAATGTGATAATGAAATAAATGAGTTGGCACTGATGCTGGCTTTTGGTTGTTTGAGTTTGGAATGGATATGCGCTTTCAGAGTCTTTACCATTGGCAAAATGTCATATTCTCCTGGGGTTGTCTCGTATTGAATTATCCAGACAGGGAAATGTCCGAATTCAGTCTCAACCCTTCACTTTCTAACAACTGAGGTGTTTTGAGAACAGCTAACTCATCTCAGGTTGTTTCGTACCTGTCTTCTATGAAATCCCAAGTAACGTGTTGCTTACCCTCTGAGTAAAGGAGACTATACCTTGTTCAAAATGACAACCGACAGACACTACTGTGGTATTTGAAACACATTGCATAGTAGAGTGTGTCACTTACGGTGAATACCAAACTTGGACTGCTGGCCACACTTGTTGATGACCAGTACCATCATAAGGAGGAAGGCGCAAGCAAACACAGCCAAACCCACTGCCACTGACACCTGCACAGAAACATAATTAGCATCAACACAGCTTAGCATAGCATAACAGAAATTTGCTAAAACATTAGCATTCCATACTGTATGTTATATTATTACTAGGGTTCAGACCCATTGAATGGTGTCTCACCCCAAACACTCTGCTCTCCGTGTTCTCAGTGACATCCTCATTAGATTTATTGGTGGGAACTGGAGGGAGCAGAAAAGGAATCATTAATGATGGATCGTTACTCACAAATCACCTTGATAACTACATATAAAGTATGCAAGACACTGACACAGTGTATAAAAAAAATGTTGAGCGGGATACGTGGAGTATCTGAAAGCAAAATCCTGGGTAATTTACACTCTACTACCTGTGATAAGTATGTTTTGTTCTCGTTAGGTACAGTTTAGAAGGTTATCTGTTTCTACAAGGTAATAATCACTGTCAAAATAACACTCAAAAGGCTTACGTGGATCACTTTCTTCAAGGACTAGCATGAAGAAAAGGAGAGGATGACAAATTTAGACTAAGTATACAGTACATACTGAACATGCAAGCACATGAGACTGTATCTAACATAACACAAGTTGGTGAATAGTGAGGGTCAGTATCATTGAAACCCTATTCAATTACTATTATTATTATTCTATGACCTTTCATTTCAGACAATCACCTGGGATGATGCCCTCAGGATCAAAGGGGTCAAAGGGGTTGTCCATGAACATCCCCGTGGCCGTGGCTTGGTCCACGCCCAGTCTGTTCCCCACGATGATGGTGTAGAGGCCGTTGTTCAGGTGGGTGGGCTTGTTGAGAAATAGACAACCGTGCTTCACAGAGCCGTCGTCCGAGTCGGGAATGAACTGTGTGTAGGTGTAGAGGCCCTCGGTCAGGTTGGAGCCGTTGAAAAGCCAGCGGATGGATGGCTCAGGGTTCCCGTCCACCTTAAAGGGGAAACACCAGTGGTGCTGTTGCTCAGCGTTGTGCAGGAATATGATTTTGGATGGAACTGGATGGAAGACATGAGATGTGGTCCATTAGGATGTGTGAATGAGTAAGGCGATAAGGTGAAACAAAGGCTTTTTCTGAATTCCGAACATTGGTCAACCTACTGTACAGTGAGCAATACCCTCAAAATCGTTGACAATAAATGTGTGTAAATCATTAAACATGATATTAGAATGAGATCACATTTAGCTGAAATAATTATCCACAAAGCTATAACCATAGTTATCTACACATAAATGATCTCTTTGTACTGAATTTTCAGTTTACCACATCCAACCTCTTTCAGACAAAGTTATTGGTTGGTCAATAGAAGGTACAGCCTCATCCAAGTGCTCTATAGGTTCCTCCTATGAGTTTCCATGAATCAATGTTCTCCATCTGCACTGTCAACCTGTTGACCTGGTATGAATAATGAATCCAGGTTATGTTAGGGCCCCTAACCACAAGAGCTACCTGGAAGCACGGAGCCGACAAGAAGCCTCAGGAAATGGCTTCTTTAAATCGAAGACTATGCTGATGCAGAGAGACCCCTCACTCTGACAATTTCCACCGACCATTCCACTGCTCTTAACCTATGACCCTACTGCAGAAAATGCTGTGCTAAAGGGATACCAAGGCATTTGTCTCTTGCCTCTTGAGATTATCTCTGAAAAGAGATGCTAAAGACAGTCATGGATGGCAAAAAAATTGCACAATTAGCACAATTAGCACAACCCATCAGGTTTGACTTAATGTCCCCAATTTAATTAATAGTGAGTTAGAAAAGAGCACAATATGAGTTGTTGAACTCTGTATGAAATTAAATAATACATTATAGTTCATCGTTAAACGTTTTCTTCGTAGATTAGATTTGTTTGATTGAGTCTTCTAATCGGTTTCTAGGGTGTAGTCTATATTTTCATTTTGAAAAACCTTTTCCCAAACAAGTTTATTTTATATATATTACTGAACGGATGCTGCCCTTGCAGCACCAATCGCCTGAATCACAGGAAGTGGTCAGACCAGCCACTCAACAGAGCAGAGCCCTGGCTGTAAACACCGCGCTGATCGGGGAGCTAATTAAGGGTAATTAAAGGCTAGCGGTTAATGAGTGTCCATCCACCAGGGGGACTGATGTTGATAGATTAGCAACGCTAACGCACTTACAGGCTGCCAATCACTCCGGATGAATACTGTGTTCCGGAGTAGGAGGGAGAAGTCCATTAGCCGGGGCTCTTATCGAATCTTACCACGCTTATCAGCCCATTTTCCTCCCTACATTCATTAACTGTCCCTCGATGCTCATGCATTTGGCTGCAACTCTTTTTGGGATTTATTTTCCAATGAGTGTCACTGAGTTGGTGAAATGATATTGTTTGGCCAATATTTACTGTAATGTATTGCCAATGCATCAACACACTCTCTTCTGTGGCATCACAGTTTGCAGCAAATCAGATATTTTTCAGTAGCAAAGCTGGGCTAAGGCAAAACCACAGACTCTGACAGTATAATGTCTCTTCTATAATCAGATGTATGTTTTGTTCTGTCATCTGTTTGAGGTCTTTGTCCGCCTAGGGTTGATAAATGAGAAGAATGCAACTATAAAAAATAATGCATCACCAATGTAACGTTACAGTGATGTATTACTAATGCTGTGGCGACTCGTCATTCAGGGCAGGTGAGGCAGAGTCACCTGTTTTGAGCCCCACCTGTTTAGCTAAAAATATATACATAGACAGTACCAGTCAAAAGTTTGGACACACCTACTCATTCAAGGGTTTTTCTTTATTCTTTACTATTTTATACATTGTAGAATAATAGTGAAGATATCAAAACTATGAAATAACACATATAGAATCATGTAGTAAACAAAAAAGTGTTAAACAAATATACAAAATATATTTTAGATTTTAGATTCTTTAAAGTAGCCACCCTTTGCCTTGATGACAGTTTTGCACACGCTTGGCATTCTCTCAACCAGCTTCACCTGGAATGCTTTCAGGCTTTCAGTCTTGAAGGAATTCCCATATATGCTGAGCACTTGTTGGCTGCTTTTCCTTCACTCCGCGGTCCAACTCATCCCAAACCATCTCAATTGGGTTGAGGTCGGGTGATTGTGGAGGCCAGGTCATATGATGCAGAACTCCATCCCTATCCTTGGTCAATAGCCCTTACACAGACTGGAGGTGAGTTGGGTCATTGTCCTGTTGAAAAACAAATAATATTCCCAAACGATGGGAAAGCGTATCACTGCAGAATGCTGTGGTAGCCATGCTGGTTAAGTGTGCCTTGAATTCTAAGTAAATCACAGACAGTGTCACCAGCAAAGCACCCCCACACCATCACACCTCCTCATCCATGATTAACGGTGGGAACCACACATGCGGAGATCATCCATTCACCTACTCTGCGGCTCACAAAGATACGGCGGTTGGAACCAAAAATCTCAAATATCCACCAGTCTATTGTCCATTGCTCGTGTTTCTTGGCCCATGCAAGTCTCTTCTTCTTATTGGTGTTCTTTAGTAGTGGATCCTTTGCCGCACTTCAACCATGATGGCCTGATTCACGCAGTCTCCTCTGAACAGTTGATGTTGAGATGTGTCTGTTACTTGAACTCTGAGAAGCATTTATTTGGCTACAATTTCTGAGATTTGTAACTCTAATGAACTCATCGTCTGCAACAGAGGTAACTCTGGGTCTTCCCTTCCTATGGCGGTCCTCATAAGAGCCAGTTTCATCATAGCGCTTGATGGGTTTTGCGACTACACCTGAAGAAACTTGAAATGTTCTTGAAATGTTCCGTATTGACTGACCTTGATGTCTAAAAGTAAAAATGGACTGTCATTTCTCTTTGCTTATTTGACTTGTTCTTGCCATAATATGGACTTGGTCTTTTTGCAAATAGGGCTATCTTCTGTATACCATCCCTACCTTGTTACACACAACTGATTGGTACAAACGCATTTAGAAGGAAAACAATTCCACATATTTTAACAAGGCACACCTGCTAATTGAAATCTGTTCCTCATGAAGCTGGTTGAGAAAATGCCAAGAGTGTGCAAAGCTGTTATCAAGGCAAAGGGTGGCTACTTTGAAGAATCTAAAATCTAAAACATTTTGTATATTTGTTTAACACTTTTTTGGTTACTACATGATTCCATATGTGTTATTTCATAGTTCTGATGTTTTCACGATTATTCTACAATGTAGAAAATAGTAAATGACCCTTGAATGAGTAGGTGCGTCCAAACTTTTGATCGATACTGTAAATATATATATATATTGCAACTCGGAAGTTTACATACACCTTAGCCAAATACATTTAAACTCAGTTTTTCACAATTCCTGACGTTTAATCCTAGTAAAGATTATCTGTCTTAGGTCAGTTAGGATCACCAATTTATTCTAAGAATGTGAAATGTCAGAATAATAGTAGAGAGAATGATTGATTTCAGCTTATATTTCTTTCACCACATTGCTAGTGGGTCAGAAGTTTACATATACTCAATTAGTATTTGGTAGCATTGCCTTTAACTTGTTTAACTTGGGTCAAACGTTTCGGGTAGCCTTCCACAAGCTTCCCACAATGAATTGGGTGAATTTTGGCCCATTCCTCCTGACAGAGCCTACAGGTTTGTAGGCCTTCTTGCTCGCACACGCTTTTTCAGTTCTGCCCACAAATCTTCTATAGGATTGAGGTCAGGGCTTTGTGATGGCCACTCCAATACCTTGACTTTGTTGTCCTTAAGCCATTTTGCCACAACTTTGGAAGTATGCTTGGGGTCATTGTCCATTTGGAAGACCCATTTGCAACCAAGATTTAACTTCCTGACAGATGTCTTGAGATGTTGCTTCAATATATCCACATAAATCTCCTCCCTCATGATGCCATCTATTTTGTGAAGTGCACCAGTCCCACCTGCAGCAAAGCACCCCTACAACATGATGCTGCCACCCCCGTGCTTCCAGATTGGGATTGTGTTCTTCGGCTTGCAAGACTCCCCCTTTTTCCTCCAAACATAACGATGGTCATTATGGCCAAACAGTTCTATTTTTGTTTCATCAGACCAGAGGACATTTCTCCAAAAAGTACGATCTTTGTCCCCATAGTCTGGCTTTTTTATGGTGGTTTTGGAGCAGTGGCTTCTTCCTTGCTGAGCGGCCTTTCAGGTTATGTCTATATAGGACTCGTTTTACTGTGCATATAGATACTTTGTACCTGTTTCCTCCAGCATCTTCACAAGGTCCTTTGCTGTTGTTTTGGGATTGATTTGCACTTTTCACATCAAAGTACGTTCATCTCTAGGAGACAGAATGTGTCTCCTTCCTGCGCAGTATGACGGCTGCGTGGTCCCATGGTGTTTATACTTGCGTACTATTGTTTGTACAGATGAAGGGGTACCTTCAGGCGTTTGGAAATTGCTCCCAAGGATGAACCAGACTTGTGGAGGTCTACAATTTTTTTTCTGAGGTGTTGGATGATTTCTTTTGATTTTCCCATGATGTCAAGCAAAGAGGCACTGAGTTTGAAGGTAGGCCTTGAAATACATCCACAGGTACACCTCCAACTGACTCAAATGATGTCAATTAGCCTATCAGAAGCTTCTAAAGCTTTGACATAATTTCCTGTAATTTTCCAAGCTGTTTAAATGCACAGTCAACTTAGTGTATGTAACTTCTGACCCACTGGAATTGTGATACAGTAAATTATAAGTCAAATAATCTGTCTGTAAACAATTGTTGGAAAAATTACTTGTGTCATGCACAAAGTAGATGTCCTAACCGTCTTGCCAGAACTATAGTTTGTTAACAAGACATTTGTGGACATAAATGAAAAAAGTTTGAATGACTCCAACCTAAGTGTATGTAAACTTCGACTTCAACTATATATATATATATATATATATATATATATATATATATATATATATATATATATTGTATGCAGTGCATTCAGAAAGTATTCAGACCCCTTGACAAAGTACAGAGAGATCCTTGATGAAAACCTGTTCCAGAGCGGTCAGGACTTCAGATTGGGGCGAAGGTTCACCTTCCAACAGGACAACGACCCTAAGCACACAGCCAAGACAACGCATGAGTGGCTTCGGGACAAGTCTCTGAATGACCTTGAGTGACCCAGCCAGAGCCCAGACTTGAACCCGATCGAACATCTCTGGAGAGACCTGAAAATAGCTGTGCAGCAACGCTCCCCATCTAACCTGACAGAGCTTCAGAAGATCTGCATAGAAGAATGGGAGAAACTCCCCAAATACAGGTTTGTCATGCTTGTAGCGTCATACCCAAGAAGACCTGAGGCTGTAATCGCTGTCAAATGTGCTACAACAATGTACTGAGTTAAGGGTCTGAATACTTGTGTAAATGTGATTTCAGTTATTTTATTTTTATAAATGTGTAAACAAAAAAACTGTTTTTACTTATGGGGTATTATGGGGTATTGTAGATTGATGAGTAAAATACATTTTAGAATAATGTATTTTTTTTTATTTAACCTTAATTTAACTAGACAAGTCAGTTAGGAACAAATTATTATGTACAATGACGGCCTAGGAACAGTGTGTTAACTGCCTTGTTCAGGGACAGAACGACAGATTTTTACCTTGTTAGCTCAGGGATTCTATCCAGCATCCTTTCAGTTACTGGCCAAAAGCTCTAACCACTAGGCTACCTGCCACCCCAGTAAGGCTGTAACATAACAAAATGTGGAAAAAGTCAAGGTGTCTGAATACTTTTCTGAATGCACTGTAGATATATATGCCCCGTTTATTTATCCTACTGTTCTGAATTGGTGTACAGGGAGAATACTCAAAGAACTACCCATGTTCTGAATTCTGTCGCGGTACATTTCAAAAGTGTTGAACAAATAGTTACATTGACAACGTCCGTCTTAGCTGACTCGTTAATGTCTTTATCGAAATTATGGATGGGCCCTTATCCGCTTATGAGGCTGAATGAACTGTTTGGCTGCCAGTCAAGCCTCTGCTGATAGCCAGGTGTAGCGGTGGTAAGGATTCACTCCATGGTGCTGAAAAGAAAACTCTGCTGTTGGAACAGAAGTCTCTTAACAGTTTGTGAGCACCGTTTGTCACCGTTATAGTGAAATGAATGTATTGTTTAGTGTTGTGTTATGTAGTGGCTTTGCTGGTATGCATTAAAAAAAAGTATAAATGTTTGCTCCACCAAGATTTACATGTTAAAATCCCTACTGTAGTCATGTATTATTGAGTGACAACTGATAACAATAATAATCGAAACGAAAGACCTGTGGCATATTAAAGCAAAGTGACAAGGTGGGCTTATTTTTTGCCACAATTATTAATACAAAGTATTTAATTCTGGGGAATGAATGTCTGGCTATAAACATTGCTGCGATAGGAAAATTGACACAATTTTTCTCTCCCTCTACCTCCCCTGCTTTCATTGCAGTATGACAGCTCTCACTGAGTCTTTCAGCTTTCAACACCCTGACAGCTTTAATAGTTCATTGGCACTTACATTCAATGTCCAACGTCACTTTCTCTTCCCCAGGCCCGGCCCGGTTCTCTGCCTCACAGGTCAAGTTGTGCAGGTTGTCTTCTGAGGACATGTTCCACAGCTGCAACTCCAGCTCCAAAGTGGAGCCCCAGAACCTCTCCTGCAGATGGAACAAGACGCAGAGGACAACATGGGTTTAGCTACACATTACAGTTTACAACAATCATGGAGACATCTGAGATGCAAGGAGAGTCTGAATGATTATGACAATGTACACAATAAGGAAACCTAAACACCATAATTCTATTTTATTTTTAGTTGTGAATATTCCTTCATATATGACCCCGATCCTGTTACTAGTTTGTATTTAAACATATGTTGAACATATGTTAGGCATATTAAGGGGAACAAAAAGTGCATTGTGCAATATCTCAGAAAAAACACTGATTCTAGCTGGTTTTCCCCAATCAGTATGTCCACGTGACATCATCACTCAGTACCTGTACAGTATAGCGAGACAGCAGTTTATTCGTGCGCCACCTCACTACAGGCATGGGCACTCCTGTCACCTGACACACAAATGTCAGGTTGCCTCCCTCCTGGACCTTGGTGTTGGCATGGACAATGGCGACATCCGGTACAGCTGCAAAACAATGGACCGAGAATGGGTTGGAAACTCTATGGTTTGGCCTGGGGTACTAAATGTTGATAATGACGTTTAATAGCAATCCAATCAGCAATGCCACTGATGCAATTAGGTCTAATAAAGCCTTGTCAGACTATTTCTACAATGTTTGAACTATACGTGTATATGCTATTCATGCATATATTACTTAGTAATAATAAAGTAAAATCACATTTTTATCTCTAAACTGAGTAAAAAAAATTATCAATTCAACTCACTGCAATTCTCCATCTCTAAGGAGTCTAACTGTAGGGCATGGCCATTTGAGAAGCATTGTAGCGGTTGGTTGTCGAGGTCACTGTGGTCGTTAAGCTGCCATTGCTGCAGCCAATGGATATCACAGGAGCATTCAAGGGGGTTGTCCCTCAAAACCCTGAAAGAGAACACAGAGAAAATCGGTCTCTTTTGTCCGAAAGTTTTCTCTCAATTGTGTAACCTTCTTGTTCTTTCTAAAGGTCTATACAAAGTATTCGAGGTCATTATTATCAAAGACGCACACAGCAAATAGAACATTCTAGAATTAATAGAGTGAATAGAGAGAAAAAACTCAATATAGAAAATAATTCATCAGTGAAATAAGTGTTGAAAATTTCTCTGCAATCAGTTCCAAAACAGAGTGCAATGGGTCTATTTTGCTCATACAATGTGACCATCTTTGAGTTGATAGTTCAGTCACAGGTTGACTAGTTGAAGAGAGTACAGAAGTGATGTTCTGAGTGGTGTTTTACTCACAGGTTGAGCAGGGGAAGAAAATGGAACACCTTCCAACTGATATGCTCCAGGGAGTTAGATGCCAGGTTTCTGTGTGATACAATAAGGAGACAACATCCATCCAACAGGACATTCAGCATATAAATGGCAAAAAAAATCTAAATACACTATTATACAATTTGTTGTTGAGCCTATGATTCCCCACCCTCGTTTCACCCATGTTGAGTTTTGCATAAGAATGGTCTGTGCACGGCAAACAGCTCAATATTTAAAGCAAAAGAGGACATTTTGTTTTTGCACTGTTTCCACATGCTCGTCTTTGTATGTCCAACGTGTCAAGAGTCCTCACATTCACACACAAACAATCAGCAGTCACTACAGCCTGGCTGCTTGTTATGTTTACACACGTCTTTGTCATATCTATTCAAATGAGTGTTTGTTCTACCGCGCGTCTGACACCTGTTGCTTTCTCAAACGCTGCCATAATGAGGACAAAAAAATCAAGTCTGTAATATACTTTTTTTTGTCTTATCTATAATATTTTGGGGGGAGGGTGAAGTAAATAAACATTCATCTGGAGAGATGGCTTTGTAAAATGTGTGTTTATGTTGTTGAAATAAATCATACTGAACTAATCCCATGATATGTTCACTCACTGCAGAACAATGCGGACCTACTCTCTGGGTGGACACATTAGTGCCTCCAAATGTACTCTGCTCAATTACCCAGGCAAGTCTTTTACATCAAGTGCTACATTCACAAACGTCATTGGCTCACCTCTCGCTGTTGTCTCTCCGTTCTGTACATTAGGTGATTAGCCCAAACACTTCTGAGACGGTGGGCGCTATACTTGGCCATCGATCACTACTAGAGTGCTCGAGTTATATTAGCCTGATGATGCTGCTTGTACTTGTAAGAGGGGAAAGGAGAACAGGTTTCTACTCATATCAAATACTGTGTATTAGGAGTATGAGGTTAATTAATTTTATCAAAAATATGAAATATTGCGGGCGATTTGCAGTGGATTTCTGAGGCATATCACTGCTAAGATATGCTATCCCCTATGTATCTGTAACGGTTCTCTTGTGGTGAAGGAGAGTCGGACCAAAATGCGGCGTGTAGATTGCGATCCATGTTTAATAAACAAACGTAAAACACGAATCAATACAAACACTACAAAAAACAAAGAACGTAATGAAAACCAAAACAGCCCTATCTGGTGCAAACACAGAGACAGGAACAATCACCCACAAACACACAGTGAAACCCAGGCTACCTAAATATGGTTCCCAATCAGAGACAATGACTAACACCTGCCTCTGATTGAGAACCATATCAGGCCAGACATAGAAATAGACAAACTAGACATGAAACAGAGAATGCCCACTCAGCTCACACCCTGACCAACCAAAACATAGAAATATACAAAGTAAACTATGGTCAGGGTGTGACAGTATCCCTATTGTATCTCTTTAAACGTGCTGCAGATCACCATGACTGCTCTGAAATGCGTCTGTGCTGACAGAGGGTGTAAACAAAACCTCTCAGAAGATGACAGCAGACCACACTGGGGAGCCCACTCATGCAACTGATACATATTCACTCTGGCATGGCCAATGGGGGCCAGCAGGGGTTCAATTATTTGTTTTCCTTGCTCCCAAAAGTTCATGTCAGATGGGTTAGCCATTGGGGCTTATCTATTACCAGCTCGATTCCTCCCAGGCCACAGGGGGAGGGAAGATGGCCGGGAATGGCAGCTGCTCCTAGCATCTTAATTTATAAACTGTGTGGTTCGAGCTCTGAATGCTGATTGGCTGACAGCCATGGTATATCAGACCGTATACCATGGGTATGACAAAACATAGTAGTAGTTAGTTACGTTGGTAAGCAGTTTATAATAGCAGTAAGGCACCTCGGGGGTTTGTGATATATGGCCAAAATACCACGCGTCGCGTTGCGTCGTGCGTACGAACGACAATACACCACACCTTCTCGGGCCTTATTGCTTAAATATCTTAAGGATCAAGGAAGGGGGTACAGTATCAGAGCCCCCCCCCCCCATGTTCTCACCCGTTTTGGGTGACACACATCTGTTACACCCCACAGCCCCCTCTTTGAAATATTGATTAAGCGATAATGGACCCTTAGTGGAGTGTATTTATTATGCAGCAGTTGTCGATAATCCACCAAAATGAGCGAGTAAATGGTGACTGGTGGAAGTCTTCTCCGATTTCGCCAGAACCCCCCGCCCCACCACCCCACCACCAACCCTGAACCCCTTTCAGAGCCCTTCCCATTACACCCCCTCCTCCTCCCAAACCGCCTGTCTTTCAGATGAACAACATCGGACATGTCACACACGTTTAGTAAGATGATGAGGACAAGATGGCGGAGATAAGGGTCAGCTACTGATGGAGGGATGATTGCCATGGATACAGGCAGTATTGGGGAAGCTACTCTGAAAATATTGTTTACCAAGCTACCAATTACTTCACACTGTAAGAAGTTAAGCTACCGTTAAGAGAAACATAGTTTGATTAACTAAAGTTACTTTGAAAAAGTAGTTCACTACATCCAAACTACTTTGTGTGGAAATTAACATATCTAAGTCGGAAATGTCATAGACTACAAATTGCAAAAACAGTTCACTCTGGGGTCAGATGTTAACAGAATTAAGGGGTTATATTACCAACCACAGTTTTAGTTGTTATCCTATTAAAAACTAAAACAATGTTTTAAGTGAGAATTAGGCAGGTCTGATGACGAAAAAGTAAGGAAATTCTTGCCTACTTCACCCATATTTTGTTTTATTTTCACCCAAAAAAGTTGTGTGTAGTTCCAGTAGTTAGCTGCCCCGCTTCATGATTTAAATGGCATTGACTACTGAAAACACTACCAAGATTTGAATTTAGTTAAACTACAACCCAGTTACTGCTAAATGTAGTTCAATTACTAGTTGAACAACGTGTAGTTCACTACTCCCCAACACTCCATATGGGCAACACTAATGTTAGTTTGTAGTTGTTATTTTTCAGTGTGCTGTACGGTGTGTCTTTAGAAGGTAGTTGAAGGATTCCATTTGTGGGAAAGTTTGGATCACAGAGTTAGAAACACAAACATCAGAAAAATAATCTACAATTCACCCATCAGTGTTTGTTTTTCTAATATAGTTGATTCAAACGTTCTAACAAGAGGAATCCAAGTCATTTCAATATGCTAAAAGTGGTCCCATATCTGGTGCATTGATAGTGACTACATTTGTAAAAACAGGTTGGTCTACATTGTATCAACCCAATCCTTTTAACTTGAAATTGAAATAGCAGGTTTCTTGTAAAACAAATGTAACACACTGTTAAAGAGGTAAGAATCTTGAGGTAAGAATCTGAGGTAAGAATCTGAGGTAAGAATCTGAGGTAAGAATCCGAGGTAAGAATCTGAGGTAAGAATCTGAGGTAAGAATCTGAGGTAAGAATCTGAGGTAAGAATCTTGAGGTAAGAATCTGAGGTAAGAATCTGAGGTAAGAATCTGAGGTAAGACCCACTACTGTCGAGCCTCTGATACTACACCAAGGCGTTCTGTGCCTTAATAACTTACACAGTGTCATTGTTAAATAAAATGGTATCAAATGAATTATGATTACATTTCAGTCATTTCAATCTGTATTTCAGCAGAAATCTATTGTTATGCAATTGTTATATTTTTGCAGTGACTCTGCTGAATAATAAGCTCAAGATCTCAAGGCTCGGGAGGCTTCCCCTTAATTGACAGCAACAAAGAGCTTGACCCAAGAATGGGTCGAGACATGACAAGGAAAGACAATCCCTCTGTAAAACCAAGGACACTTACACATACTGGAGCTTGAGGTTGTGTTGGAAAGCATTCGCCGAGATGTACGCCAGCCTGCAGAACGTGACCGTGCTGGGGGGTAGAAACACGACAGACAAACAAAAGACAGAACAGGAAGTGTGAATCACTGATTATGCTACTAATTAGCCACAGTAAACCCATAGTGTGTATATTGACCAGTCTGTATTAGTTAGCGCCAGACCATTTCCTTTCTTTGACTACGGTAGTGGTAAAGTACTCAGAAGAAGGATTGAGATGAAATGACTGTACAGGACTGCAGGTTATGGTGCAGAATAATGGCTAATGTGCAACACAGGAGGTTTACCCCCTTGATTGAAAGAGCCATAAAGGGAATGAAATGTTGAGTTGTAAAGTTTTGTACTGCAGATTGCTATAACAAGGTAGAGGGCACATTGGAGAGGATGAATAGGGAGCGATTATGTACTACAAGGTGGAGTGTAGAGAAGACCACTCACTCAATGACAGGACCAACCAAACATTTAAAGCCAAGTCAATCAAATGAACTGCTAGGTGTATTGTAGAACATTTTGCATATGTATACATGTCATGCAGTAATACAAACAGACATCTACAAACACATTATCATACAGCTTTAGAAAAATACTGTACATATGATAAATTATGCAAGGTTACTCACAGATTCTTCAACTCCCTATAATTGGCAAGGTCTACTTCTGTAATGTTCTCCAGGTCGGCTTGATTTTCGATGTAACTGGGTAATGAAACAAAAAAAGAAATACAATGTCAAATTAAAAGGAGACATTTAATTATGGCATTCAGAGTTGATTTGAGTACATTTTTTTTTTTAAAGCAACAGAAAAACAACTGAAAAGTAAAATACAATAATACTGTCTAGGAACAATGAGTTGTGTAGGCCTATTATAAACAACAAAACAAAATGCTTGAACGGAAAATGATCTCTTTATTGTTATCAATTATTTTTACCCACAGCAATCCAGACAAAGCAGGACAGTTAATATAATGACCAATACAAAAGGATTTACGTGTTAAACGTGATGAAAGCCCTAAAAAGATACCCGAATTGACATCAGTACAGCACAGAGTATTATATTTTATAGTGAAATTCATGAGTGCATTGTCCAAACCATGGGCCTTTGTGGGCAAGAGCCTGACAACGGATAGCAAAAACCACACCAAGGCAGATGCAAAGAAAACAAACCACAAAGCTAATATCAAAACTAAATATACTGTAGAGAAGACTTGGAAAAAACATTTGTCTTCTTGTGAGACACTCAGTTGACATTGCTGATGGTAAATTCTTTTCAATTAGTCATTTTCCACTTTTCCAGACGAACCTATTATTTCACGAGAGGACAGTATGTCAACTCAACACTCATTTAACACAAGGTCACTTTGCCCTACTCTTGAACTACAGTATCTTGAACCTCTTTGTATGTTCAATCTTAGAACAAAAGTGTGCTATCTAGAACCTAAAAGGGTTCTTTAGCTGTCCCCATAGTAGAACCCTTTGAAGAACCGTTTTGGTTCCAGGTAAAAACCCTTTTTTGGGTTCCATGTACCCCTACACAGAGGGTTCTACACGAAAAGGGTTCTCCTATGTGACAGCTGAAGAATCCCTTTCGAATCCTTTTTTTGTAAAAGTGTACAGATGTAGGACTTAATTTGAACCAGTTTGCTACAGCAGGAAAATAATCTTGCAGCAACAGAAAATGTGAATTATTATTATAATTATTGAACATTTTGTGGGTGTTGATACATTTTCCATAAGGGAAAATCAAGTCTGAAATGTCTAAATGTAATTACAAACTTCAGAAGCCTTTTTAAACCTCAAATACACCACAAGTTAAACATTTCCTGCATTGCATAAAAGTTATCCTGCAACGGGGTGATCAAATTAAGATCCTACATATGTACACGACATGGCCAGAAAAGTACATTTTTATGTGGACTGTAATATACCATCTATGATATTTCACCATTACTGTATAAATAACCAGAAGTAAAGCAGCATAAAAGGACCAAGGGGAAAATATTTTCCTCCACTTGAACAATTTTATCAAGAAAAATTCCAAACTTTATTCACATACAGTATAGCCAAATATGACAGCTTAAAAAAGCAGCACTCAACCCTTTTTCATGACAATACCTGGGAAATTGGTCATGTATTTTCATTGGCATCTGGTTGACATGACGACCGATAACCAGATTACAACCAGGTGAAGACTTCTCTTTCCGATCACAAAAATTGTCCTTTTACAGTCAGTATACAACCTGACCATGACGTAACAAAAGACATCAGCCAGACATCATTGCAGACAGTTTTTCCATCACCAAATATTTCCTTCTTTAACAGTGGGGCACTATTGTTTCAGTCTGTCACTGAGCAACACAGATATTTAGTGGACCCACGGAGCAGTAATGTAATTGCAGGACAGGTGGAATGAGAATCAGCAATTGCCCGTATGCTTATTGGATTGAGCCAAGTGGGTCATATTTCATCTAGTGTTCTCAGGCGGGCATTCGCTGCAAATTCGCAACATTTTATTTATAACTTAACAAATTATGAATTTGGGCCCCAGTTCCACAGTTAATGGTTTATTGTTTGTTCCGCTGAAACAAATGCCCGAACGAGCAGCTCTTGCTTATTGATTCAATTGATTCAGAATGAATTTAGCAGCTCTGCTGGAGTTCTAAGTAACACGTTTTGCCACAGGTACTGAGAAGAGAGAGAGAGAGAGACGGAGAGACGGAGAGACAGAGAGAGAGAGAGAGAGAGAGAGGGGTATAGAGGGAGAAAGTCAAGTACTAGCTGGACATGCTGTAGATGCAGTCTCCCCCTTAACAAGCCAGATCGAGTGTTAATTGTTGAGAGCAATAGAGAGGAACAAAGATAGAACAGCGTGGGATTATAGCAAACAGCATTTAGTTCTGTGTTCCATTTTCAGTACTGTATTGCCTAAGTATAACAGCCATTTTCCAATTATCTGAAAAGAGTGGACAAAAGTGTGTACTATAAAGTAAAAGCTAACTCCTAAAAGATGCATCCTCCAACTTTTGTATAGTTTCAGCCAGTTTTGAAAGTGGTGAGCTGAAAGTGGTCCCCATTTTTCATCTAATTGTGTACTATGTCAACCATTTCGTGTGACATGTTACACATTTTTCAATTGGTATGATATCATATGAATGTTGCAATTCGTGTGATATGTAACAAATCCAACTCTGGATCCCGTAGCGCATATTTAAGTGGAGTGTACTGTGTACCCTTTAAAATATTATATATGTGTCTCTTCTATGGCAGTTTTATTTAAGTATATATACTCTGTTGGCTAATAGTCCTTCAGGGAACCACAAGCCTCCTATAAAACAACATGTTCTCAACAGGTTTGTGAGGATGACCCTCACCAGGCAAGGATGTATGTATCTGAACACCTTGCTGTGAGAGTATCAGTGAAGAGTATCAGTGAAGAGTATCAGTGAAGAGTATCAGTGAGGGATATCAGTGAAGAGTATCAGTGAGGGATATCAGTGAAGAGTATCAGTGAGGGATATCAGTGAAGAGTATCAGTGAGGGATATCAGTGAAGAGTATCAGTGAGGGATATCAGTGAAGAGTATCAGTGAGGGATATCAGTGAGGGATATCAGTGAAGAGTATCAGTGAGGGATATCAGTGAAGAGTATCAGTGAGGGATATCAGTGAAGAGTATCAGTGAGGGATATCTGTGAAGAGTATCAGTGAGGGATATCAGTGAAGAGTATCAGTGAAGAGTATCAGTGAGGGATATCAGTGAAGAGTATCAATGAGGGATATCAGTGAAGTGTATCAGTGAGTAGTATCAGTGAAGGGTATCAGTGAGGGATATCAGTGAGGGATATCAGTGAAGAGTATCAGTGAGGGATATAAGTGAGGGATATCAGTGAAGTGTATCAGTGAAGAGTATCAGTGAAGAGTATCAGTGAGGGATATCAGTGAGAGATATCAGTGAAGAGTATCAGTGAGGGATATAAGTGAGGGATATCAGTGAAGAGTATCAGTGAAGAGTATCAGTGAAGCAGTATCAATATCAACACAGTCCCACAGACCTGATCACTCCACTACCACCAACTCTGCTCTTATCGATAGTGTTCCCTTACAGTGCATTCGTCCCCAGTTCAGCCCCGTGCGAAACCACCAGACACAAGATCAAACAATCTCTTTAACCCCAACTCAAAGCGGGGGAGTTCAGTTCGGTGAGTTCTTTGAGTGGAATTTGTTCACTGGAAACAGAAATTGAGAAACTCCAGTTGTACAAATCATGGAAAGAGGGCCAAGAGTAGAAGTCTCTGATAAGATTTAAGACGGATCATCCGGATACATACTTTGATACATACGCTTTGAATCTCATGGACTTTTCATCTTTAATAAGTGTAATAACAGTTTTGTGAAACTTCACAAAAAGTGCCTGCACAGAGTGTCTTTTGCCAATCTAATTTGCAGAAGCAATCATCAAAGCAAGAACACCAATCAAATGAACTCCGTTATCTAACCAGCTCATCACCATACTAACACACTGAAGGCCGGTGGTCATACAAAAGGTACTCAATCCATAGGGTTACATAACTCCCCTCTCCAATCGCCTTGATTAAACCCCCTACTGGACTATATGGACTATATTCACCATCTCCAACGTCAGCTCATCAAAGCAACAGATTAACCATAATGCCAACCCAACTCATTATCAACACTGACAGACACCCCATCCAAGACTGAGCCAACAGATAGATAAGCAGAACATGAGCACTTGACAAACACACACAACAAACCCAGCAGACCCAATCAACCAACCAACCATCCAAGCAACCAACTGCACTCACATTTCCGTGACGTTCTCGCTCTCCTGTAGTGCCAACGCGGGTATAGTGGCAATGCCATTGGGCTCCAGGCACTGCAGCATGGCGAAGGAGCACCGGCAGGCGGATGGGCACCCTCCCAGGGCTGGTACTGCCAGGGTGATTGCCAGTAGTACCAGAGCCATTGGGGCTACCCATGGAGCAGAACCCACAACCACTGCCATGATGATGAAGATTGTGGAGGGGCAGCTCAGAAAGTTGTCAGTGCAGACTGAGACAGAGTAGAACTAAACAGGAGAACAGACTGGAAGGCTCCACACAAAGCAGATCTTCTCTGGGCTGACTCGCAGGGTTGTGATCCCAGCCAGGAGTCTCTGGTATTGAGCCACAGCAGCAGCGAGCAGCAGGAGCGAGGCAGGCAAGGGGCCCTGGGGATGCTGGTGGGCTGCAGCCTCCCCACCCTCACTCCCTCCTCCCTTCTCCCTCTCCCTCTCTCTCTCTCTCTCTCTCTCTCTCTCTCTATCTCTCTCTCTCACTCTCTCTCGGAGGGAGGGGCAAGGCAGGCCATTAGTTGACTGTGTGGGAGAGCCACAGTCACCAGACACCTCAGAGAGAGAGAGGGAATTGGGGGGAGAAAGAGATGGAATGGGATGAGGGAGATATGCTCTCCTGCCTCTGAGTGAGATGTCTCCTGTCCCACCAGTGGTTGCAGGTGTGAGACAACTAAGGAGTCAGGGTTCTTGGGTACCAACCAGTCTCATGCAGTGAAGATGGTTGCAAATGGTGAATCCGTCTATCTGCATGGGTTTATGAATGAGGTGACTTCCCTTGTAGGTTTGTGATATCAGAGCTAATAAGGGATTTAGTGGTGGTTGTGGACAAATCGGGGAAGATACAATACTAGGAAACCCTAGTCAACACAACAGGCTATGAGGCGGTCAATCACTTTTTGACAGGGTTATTATGCATGTAATTATTTCATTTATTTACAAAGGGGTAATTGTTACACTATTTTGTGTAACAATGTGTAACAATCAAGCATTCCTACTGGACGATTAACGTCCACCCCCCCCCCCCCTTTTTGTGTTCCAGGCAGACGCCCACAGAAAGTGATGCAGTGCAGAATCATGGTGGATCCATGTTGCAACAGAGCTTAAGGCTGAAATGTTTCATTAGAGCACATGGCAAATGGAATTTGTGCTGTATGACTAAGTGATCAAATATACTGGCCTGTGTCCCTACTTGTGCCCCTTTTTGTTTTGTTTGTATGTTGTGTGATGGTTTTAACTAACATGGATTTTAAGCTAAACGTAAGAGAAAAGGATGTTTATGTAAATGAAATATGGAGACGATGAAATCGAATTCAATTGAGAAACTTTGTTCTGAAACCTTGGTAAACACCATGCCTTAAAGTAAATGTGTTGAACTGTCCTTTTGTTGTTTGCCTCTGTTTTCACAATGCCTGCTCAACCCAAACCCAGATCCTGTCACTTTTCTACCTTGTGACATAGTCATAAGACAGGGTTAGCATGATTATTTGAAAAACTCATGTCGGAATATAATTTGGCTCCAATTCTTCTCAGCAGAATGTTATTCGAAGAAGGCTAAAATTGCTCACTGCAAAATCGCAAAGACAATCATATAGAATTAGCATTGCTTTTGTGGCCCTCCATCTCTTGACGTCTATGAGACGGAGCCAATTTTTACCCCAGGGACAAATAGTATACCCCACCCCCATCCCTCTTAGTCATCATACGCATGAATAAGGTCATAGTGTCCTGACCACAATTACCAGCTATCAGCTGAATTGCCATTTCTGCTGCAGTAGTCAGGAGATAGTGATGGCTCAGGACTTCCTCCCTACTTTCCGTACTTTAACTGAGCTCAGCAAGGCAAGGCGGGAAGGCAATAACCATTTTCACAAGTGTTCTACTCAAATCAAATTGTATTAGTCACATGTGCCGAATGCAACGGGTGTAGATCTTACAGTGAAATGCTTACTTACGAGCCCCTAACCAACAATGCAGTTTAAAAAAAATATGGATAAGAATAAGAGATAAAAGTAACAAGTAATTAAAGAACAGCAGTAAAATAACAATAGTGAGACTATATTCAGGGGGGCACCGACACAGTCAATGTGCGGGAGCACCAGTTAGTTGAGGTAACATGTGCATGTAGGTAGAGTTATTAAAGTTACTATGCATAGATGACAACAGAGCGTAGCAGTGGTGTAAAGAGTGGGTGGGGGGGTGGGGGGGGGCACTGCAAATAGTCTGGGTAGCCATTTGATTAGATGTTCAGGAGCTGTTTAGAAGCCTCTTGGACCTAGACTTGGCACTCCTGTACCGCTTGCCGTGCAGTAGCAGAGAGAACAGTCTATGACTAGGGTGGCTGGAGTCTTTTAGGGCCTTCCTCTGACACCACCTGGGATAGAGGTCCTGGATGGTCCTGGATGAAGCTTGGCCCCAGTGATGTACTGGGCCGTTCGCACTACCCTCTGTAGTGCCTTGCGGTCGAAGTCCGGGCAGTTGCCATTGATGGTGCAGCTGTAGAACCTTTTGAGGATCTGAGGACCCATGCCAAATCTTTTCAGTCTCCTGTGGGGGAATAGGTTTTGTTGTACCCACTTCACGACTGTCTTGGTGTGCTTGGACCATGTTAGTTTGTTGGTGATGTGGACACTAAGGAACTTGAAGCTCTCAACCTGCTCTCTGCAGCCCGGTCAATGAGAATGGGGGCGTGCTCGGTCCTCTTTTTCATGGAGTAGATAAAGGTATAGAACAGTATTTGAAATGTGACATTGAGCATACAGAACGCTTTATACCACCCATTATTAATGCAATGGATTGATATCAAAGAAAAGAAAACTTCAAATGAAATTTAATTAAATTAGATAATGTTTTTAAACAGTTGTTTCGTTTCTTTTCTTTTCTGTGTGGCAGTGTACATGTCTGTTTGCATTGAAATGAGGAATGCTTATGCAAAGTGTTTATGGAATATAATTTATACCTTCTCATCATATTCCATATTCTCTGAACATAAGAAAATATATTTTTGCGCTAATGTTCAGTATCTATGATGGAGTTAGGGATAGGAAGTCTCCAATAATCAAGGGCAGAGCAGGATATACTGAATAAAGCAGCCAATCAGAACAATGGGTAATCAAATTAAGGACAAATAGCCAATATTCACCACCCCCACACCTCAGCAAGAACCTCAAAGCATCACAGGGGACATCCAAAGGATGTTAGGTAACATCCCCGTTTGGTCCCTTCTAGGTTTCAGTGAGATGTTATCTAACTGAAAGTTCTGAAAAAGTTCTAGGAACATTAAAGCTCCAATGTAGCTGTTTTTTAAAATCTCAATATCAAATCATTTCTGGGTAACAATTAAGTATCTTTTGTGATTGTTTTCAAATAAAATGGTAAAAAAAAAAGCAAAGAACAATTTCTCATTCAAGAATTTTGCTAGGACAGTCTGGGAGTGGGGAGGGAAAACTGAAAACGAGTTGTTATTGGCAGAGAGGTTTGGAACTCTCTTTCTTATTGGTCGATTAACCAATTAACCACATGGTGATGTCACCATAGAAGGCCAAAACTGCATCCCACCAAAACAGGCTGAAATGTCAGGGCAAACTTTTCAAACAGCTCTTACACTTAAAGGGCATTATCATAATTTTCACAATTTCACAGCATTATTGCAACCTCATAGTGTAGAAGTGAGGTTGCAATACACCTATCTAGTACTGGGTCAGACCACCCTTGGCCTTCAGAACAGCCTGAATTCTTTGGAGCATGGAAACATTGCTCAATTGGTATCAAGGGACCTAACGTGTGCCAGGAAAACATTCCCCACACCACTACACCACCGCCATCAGCCTGTACCATTGGCACCAGGCAGGATAGGGCTGTGAATCCTGACTCTGTCATCAGCATGACTCAACAGGAACCGTGATTTGTCAGACCAGGCAATGTTTTTTCCACTCCTTAATTGTCCAGTACTGGTGATCACGTGCCCACTGAAGCCGCTTCTTCTTGTTTTTAGCTGATATAAGTGGGACCCGGTGTGGTTGTCTGCTGCATTTGAGTAGCACAGTATGAGTCCTTTCATTATGCATTTTTGGTGTGGGGGATTTTAGAATGACTTCATATAAGGTCTGTGCTTCGTGTAGGTTTACCCTGGTGTGACACTTTGATAACCGTGCAAATCTCTCTCGGACAAGGTAACTTTGATCAATATATTCTCCTGTAATTACACCTACAAATTGAAATGCTAATTAGCCGCTAATGTGGCTCGCATATAGACCTACACATCTTGATGCAAGCTTTGACGTCATCTCTCAAGGCATATTTCTCAATGCAAACTCTTCGACTAGTAGCAAGTAAACTAGTAAGTAAATAATAATTTAACTGGCTTGCCTAGTTAAATAAAGGTTAAATAAAACATTTAAATAAAAATAAAGTCGATATTATAGCCTTTTTACTTTCTCATGTAAGTAATTGATTGTGTTTCTAATGTGTATTCTTGTTTAGCATTTTTCAAATTTTCTCGCTAGATACCTTAGAATTTTTTTATTACTTACATTTTTGGAATTACCCTCTGGCCTTTGTAGCGAACTAGCTAACCTTAGGTCTCTTCGTCGATCAGAATCAAGGATGGTTCTGTGCTATGTACTGGATTGTAACCACTACTCCGATTTCAGCATTTTCCAACCTCTGTAAGCGAGAGGCGTTGCTGGAGAAGTGTGATAAGGTAAGCCCTGCTTGCTAGCAGTTAACAAACAATTTTGGTTAGGTCAAAGATCTGTGGTTAGCTAGGTGCCCATGAAAATGAGCTAGATACCCACCGACTGTAATTACCTTCCTTACAAGTAAAAAGAAAACCAGCATAGGCTTGCATAATGACTGTTTAAAAATCACAGTTATAAATCCCCACTGTGCCCATGATAAAATGCAATGTGAATTGTGTTGTACTACTGAATAAAACTGTGAGGAAATGCACTCAGACCAGCCTTTGTGATTAAACTTACGTTAACTACATTACTTTAGTTGGCTGCTTTGAGCAAAATGTGTATGTAATATAATCTATTCTGGGAGTCTATTGTTTGTGTATGATCTTTATTCTTTGTCACTTGATTTTCAACAATATCAGGTACAGGAAGGGATGACTTGGGCCTTCATTAAGTAAGACACAGGGGATCATTTGAACATCACAGATATATATTCCCAATGTGCCCATGATAAATTTAACTACATTACTTTAGTTGGCAGCATTGAGCCAAACTTGTATGTAATATAACGTATTCTGGGAGCTTAGTATGTGTGTGTGTGTGTGTGTGTGTGAACTATGTGGAATATTTTTGGACCACTGGCTTCCCTGAAAACAGGTACTGACAGGAGAAGCAATATGAGTCTGTAAGAGGTCGTCAAGCTGGATGAGGATGGTGATGGAGGCGCTGGTGGACCACACAACAAAGAAGCATGTGTCCCTTCCAGTGATGTGGAGTTGGTGCCAGTAAGGATGGTCTTCACGGAGGATGTAACCTCCCTACTTGATATTAAAATCCTTTGACTTCACTGCCTCTTCAGTGGTAACGTCCCTTGCACCTGGCACCATACACTTGACCTCCACTACTGCTGTGGTGCCCACCAGACCATCCAGTGAGGCACCCGGGATGCAAGACCCCGTGACCCAAAGACCTGACTCCTGCACATACATCCCTGTAGCCATTTTGAATGCCTCAATGCCCTCCTCTTCGTCATCTGTGCCCCATTTAACAGACAACACCCCATCTAATGACTGTGAACACCTTGAAATGCATTTGTTGTAATAAATCTGCTATATAAATCAAGTTTGATGTGATTGATGGCATTACAGCTGTAGAATATTTCATAAACTGTCATTTTGTGCAGTTTTTCCATAAACTTGTAATTGACAACTTGGGATTTTATCATTTGACATATCAATCATATAGTGGGATCCTATAAATCAAGACTGTATAAATAAATACTATGCCTTTGAAGATGTGTCTCTGGTCATGAAACTATAATACAGGCTGGACTTCTAAACAAAGTCCAGTTTGAATGTCAATAGATTTTTTTTCATCAATGACAACATTCTAGAACTGAGTTATCACTCATCGAAGTCTGGTATCCGGGGTAATCTGGTTAATGATTTTATCATTGATTAAGTGGCTCTTTCCTTGTTGAATGTTGACAGCCATACAGAACACATTGTATTGCTAAGATGCTCAAACTTAACTTAATAGCTACACTCACCGACACAGGATAAACGTTGTCCCTCATGCTGGCCCTGACCAAACCGGTAAATTGCCTCTCACTATAGCTCCACTTCTCCAGAAGGCAAGACTTATAGTGGTTTTATCCCCCTTTAATGCTCTTTATGCTCGTCCTTGAAAAAAATGCCACAAGGTCTGAAATAGACACAGAAGTCGACATAATGTACAAACATTTATCTAGGCTAAGTAAAAAAAAATGTTGTTGTCTACTGCTCTGCTAACTAGCTATCTAAAGTGTAGTCAGTGGCTAGCTAAGACAGAGAAAAGAGGACGAGAAAAGAGGACTTCAGATCATGGATTGGGAACATAAGGTCTCTGATTGCGCTGTTGAACGGTAGCTGACAGTGTCGGCTAGAGATGACGTGCAGGAGCTTCCTGCAGGAATTTGTAGTCTTGCTGAGGTCTTCTCTGTTTCTAATTAGCATTTTGAATTTTTGAGGGTAAATTGAGGGCAATATATTGGGAAATCTCACCTTGTCCGAGAGAGAATTACATGGCTATCAAAATGTCACACCAGGGTAAGCTGACCTTATATGAAGTAGGTCTAAAATTCCAGATGCAAAAATGAATGGGGGAAAAACGATTGGAACCATTACCTCGTTTTACCTCTAGGTTTTATGGGTATTATGATGAGTCCACTGTGCCGAACTATAGCCCATCAGTGACAAGGATGGACGAGTTGTGTGTTCCGAGATGCCGTTCTGCACGCCACTGTTGTAGTACGCCGTTATTTGCATGTTTGTCACCTGCCTTTTAGCTTGCAAGATTCTTGCCATCCTCCTTTGATCTTTCATTAACTAGCTGTTTTCGCCCACAGGACTGTCGCTGACTGGATGTGTTTTGTTTTGTCGAGCTTGAAAAGCCCAGGAGCCCGCCCGTTTCTGAGATACTAGAACCTGCACGCCTGGTACCGATGATCATACCACACTCTAAGTCGCTTAGGTCACTTGTTTTACCCATTCTAACGTTCAATCGAACAGTAACTGAATGCCTTGATGCCTGTCTGCCTGCTTTATATAGTAAGCCACAAACAACAGGGAAAGATACCTAATAAACTGGCCACTGAGTGTATATAAAACAATTATGTTTTAAAGGCCAGTGCGCTGGGCCTTGATCGCAACCGAAGGTTAACATTGTTCCCATTTGGTCACTTCATAATGACATCGTCATAACCGTGCTCTCTGATTCGTCCCTCGTGTCCTCGAGACACGCCGCGAACGAGGGAAATAAGGTGGACCATGACACAACATCCTGACGACTTTGGAGACTATTTCAGGACGTTCTGGGGACGTCCTAACAACACATTTTTGTTGCTGTGTCTGTCATTGAATGACCTGTTTGGTTGAACTCTTTTTATTAATCTCAGTAGTGTATATTAATTTCCATTTATAAAGAGGTTTCTTCCCCAATTTCTTATCATTTAGAAAAATGTGGTCATTTTCAGGTAAGAAAAGGTTATTAATAACCTACATATATTTTTTTATAATAACCTACATATTTTTTATTATGTACTATTAGAATAAATTACTATGTTCAGGCACCATGAAGATCGATGGTCAAAGATGAATTAATGGCTGCCTTCACTCCCATGAATCCATCTTCCTCCTGTCATGTCAAACATAACCACAGTGGTTTGGACATCACTCATTCAAAATGGACTTGGTCACTGTGGTGCATATTGTAGGTTTGGCCCCAGGTCTAGACCAACCATCACCTTGTCCACAATACCATGTGTACAGTAGTTATACCATCCCTGAACAGCCCCACTCTGTCTCTCTCTCACACACTCTTTCTCCCTGTAGCTTTTTACCATTATTCTATGAATTACTGTTCCATTAGATTCAATTACTTTATGAAATGCTTGCTTCTTGAAAGCCTCACAGGCTCACACCTGCTAATTAAGTGCTCTCTTGTAAATTAGAGTTTTACAAGGGCTTTTACATATTCTTCGGGAAGCATTAGCTAATTGAGTGGAATGACATGTTCATTGTCTTTGTTCATTGTCTTGAAACTCAAATGAATAGCCACGATCGAAGACATAGCCATAAGCAACAATAATTAAAATCAATGAAAGGTATGGCAATATACAGTATATGAACTATTAATGTGCAGATGTAATCCATTATTATATCTTGATCTCTACTGGGTTATTAAAGTAATCCCATACACTCTCTGAAACTTTACCAAAGCGCAGATTAATTAACGGCTGTGGAAATGGAGGTCAGAGAGATAGGAGGGAGAGAAAGGGAGAGAGAGAGATAGGAAGAGAGAAACAGAGAAACAGAGAAACAGAGAAAGAGAGGGAGAAGGATAGAGAGGGGAGAGAGAGAGAGAAAGAAAGAAAGAGCGAAAGAAAGAGAGACAGTGACATATTAATGTCCTAAAGCCAGAGTGTTTGAGTGAGGGAGCTAGAGAGTGAGCGCAGAGTAAAGAGAGAGTGAGTAAAAGCTATTTTGGACCAGGTACAAGGAAAGGCTTTTACACGGAGAGTGGTTAATGCACACAGTGCCCTTGTCCAGCCTGCGTTGCTACACTATGGTTGCTGTACATTGACCCACTCACATACAGTCCACCAACAAAATGGCCGATAATAGCGTGACATCAAACAGATGTCAGTCAAAGAAACCTGAGAGGCGTAGCTTAGGAAAAAGGCTTCCAGCCAAGACATTGACAGTAAATTGTCCACACGTTCCTTTTTTCCTCCTCGATTAGGGTTGCAAAGGGAGGGAATGTTACTGGTAACTTTTGAAATATACCAGTAAACTACGGAATTGTAGGTAATTACATGTAAACAACATGTAAATAACATGTCAAATATATAACATAATAAAATAAGATATTTTAAATATGAACATTTGAATGGCAATGCAGTAAAATAGTATCCTAAAATCCAACCCATCAACTTAGTGAATACCGTTTGTGTTCAATATGAGGGTTTCAGAGTGGGATATCCTTTATATTTTAACACACTTTGATTTATTTATGTCTATATGTCTCCGTTGTAAATGTTTTGGGGCCAAACTGTTGTCATTGTTGATTAGATGCTTTTTTAAATTAATGACACTATTTTCTCTTGAACCATGTGGTCTTTCCCCTAGAAACTCATGGACAATATGGACACAAAAATTAAGATGTTTTTTTTTTTTTTACATGATTTTTAAAAAGTTATTCAAGTTTAAATTACCAACATTTCCATAGATTGCCAAAAAGTATGTTCTTTACTAAAATTACTGACAATTCTGGTAACCCTATCCTTGATATGAGGAGCTTGAAATGCAGGATTCTGAAAAGGAAAATGGAGCATATGGATTTTTGATTGGCACTAATGAGTAATTACACTGAAGCAGCATATAGAGTAGGATTTGAAATTGCTTAATGCTACTGATTGAGTGGAACAGAGAAAACTCAGAGAAAGGCTCAGGTGGTTGTGAAAGTGCCCTAGACAGTACTTCATTACCTTCAGTACTAGACCACCCACTCTCAATTCCCCTTGTATTCTCCTCTCTCCTCTGACTAGGTTTTATAGAATGCCCACAATCTGTCTCCCCTGTGAAGCTTGAGAAATGCGTCCTTGGTTTGATCAACAGGGGGAGGGATTGTTCTATTCTAGACTTCCTTCAGGGACATTCTACCCAGATACTGTATGTCCTGTCCTTGATACTCCAACAATCCAATTTCAATTTTCATTTCATTCCTCTTGCTAAATCTTAAGAAATTATTGTTACTGATTGTTTTTCCCCAGCTCAACCAGTTGTTATGTGAAGCCTCATTGCCAGTATCTTACTGTTAGATCAGAATACACGGCCTGCGACATGGACTCTGAAAACATGGTTTTATCTCCAGATCTGAGGGTAGCGGGAACAACACCATCGACATCACTGCTCTGGTCGTACAAAGTCTCTCCTCCGATCGATGGCTGTAGCCGTCTCAAATTCATCACTCTTCTCTTTTTTCCCCCTCTCGCTATCCTAGCCGTATTATCTTATTTTCCATTTGTTTCTCTCCATGGTAGTGGCCCAGCATCAACACCCACCCAGCCAGACAGTAGTGCCCTGCCCTCGCCAGTGTGTGTATGAGTGAAACTCACATGGGTAAACCCAGGATCGATACCCAGGCTGGAGCAGGGCAGGGTAAGGGTGAGTGTAACCCAAATCCCCCACTCCTCTCTCTCATTAGGCCCAGGGACACCAGAGGCCCTGGTTGCCTCATGCAGATGAGCTGAAACTCAAGGAGCTATATGAGAGAGGAGCAGTTAGCTCCAGGACTAATGAACACACGTCTCGCTATTCTCTCTTTCTTCCCTCTATTGGTCGCTCCCTCCTCTCTTTCCCTTTCTCTTTCTCTCTATCTCTCTCCCTCTCTCACTCTTTCTCTCTCCCTCTCTCACTCTTCTCTCTCTCTCTCTCCCTCTCTCACTCTTTCTCTCTCTCTCTTGTTCCAGTTTTCTCTCTCTTTCTCTTTCTCTTTCTCTTTCTCTTTCTCTTTCTCTTTCTCTTTCTCTTTCTCTTTCTCTTTCTCTTTCTCTTTCTCTTTCTCTTTCTCTTTCTCTTTCTCTTTCTCTTTCTCTTTCTCTTTCTCTTTCTCTTTCTCTTTCTCTTTCTCTTTCTCTCTCTCTCTCTCTCTCTATCCCTCTCTCTTTTCTCTCTGCTTCACACACGTGTTCCTCTGTATCACTCATTCTTTGTCTCTGGCACCTCCTGGACATATACCACAGGCCCAGGTTTAATGTTGGGACTAAGGTACAATAGATGGAATATACAACTGATCAAAACTTTCTGTTTTCTTTCTCACTTTCACTCTCTCCAGCCCACCTCCACCTCCTCTTTCTCTCTCTCTCTTCCCAATGATGTTATTCACAGCTAGTATTCAAATGTTTACAGGGATAGACAAAAGGTTGTAACTCCATTAGTAGATTGAAAAATGAGAATAAATGGCCATTGTCCATACAAGTTGTTGCTTTGACCCATCTTATTAATTTCATACACATCAGTGCAAGGATCAAGCGAAATAAGGGATTATATAAGGAAATGCTATTCAGTTATACTTGAATCAAATCAAATCAAATTTATTTATATAGCCCTTCGTACATCAGCTGATATCTCAAAGTGCTGTACAGAAACCCAGCCTAAAACCCCAAACAGCAAGCAATGCAGGTGGAGAAGCACAGTGGCTAGGAAAAACTCCCTAGAAAGGCCAATACCTAGGAAGAAACCTAGAGAGGAACCAGGCTATGTGGGGTGGCCAGTCCTCTTCTGGCTGTGCCGGGTGGAGATTATAACAGAACATGGTCAAGATGTTCAATGTTCATAAATGACCAGCATGGTCGAATAATAATAAGGCAGAACAGTTGAAACTAGAGCAGCAGCACAGTCAGGTGGAAGTTGAAACTGGAGCAGCAGCATGGCCAGGTAGACTGGGGACAGCAAGGAGTCATCATGTCAGGTAGTCCTGGGGCATGGTCCTAGGGCTCAGGTCAGTTGAAACTGGAACAGCAGCATGGCCAGGTGGACTGGGGACAGCAAGGAGTCATCATGTCAGGTAGTCCTGGGGCATGGTCCTAGGGCTCAGGTCCTCCGAGAGAGAGAAAGAAAGAGAGAAGGAGAGAATTAGAGAACGCACACTTAGATTCACACAGGACACCGAATAGGACAGGAGAAGTACTCCAGATATAACAAACTGACCCCAGCCCCCCGACACAAACTACTGCAGCATAAATACTGGAGGCTGAGACAGGAGGGGTCAGGAGACACTGTGGCCCCATCCGAGGACACCCCCGGACAGGGCCAAACAGGAAGGATATAACCCCACCCACTTTGCCAAAGCACAGCCCCCACACCACTTGAATAGGCAATAGCAACCAATAAGCCAATGTGAATAGAAAATAACCTCTACCAATAGGAAAGTGAATTTGCAATGAAGAAAATGATTGTGTGTTGACACAAAGTTTGTGCTGTAGCTGACATCAAATGAAATAAATGGAAGATAACAGATTTGGATGGGCTTTGAGTGTAGGTAGATGATTAGGTAATAATCCTAGTTATATGTACATATCTACCTCAGTTACCTCGTACCCCTTCACATCGACTCGGTACTGGTACCCCGTGTATTTAGCCAAGTTATCGTTACTCATTGTGTATTTATTATTACTTTCGTTATTAAGTGTTTTACTTTTCTATTATTTCTCTGGTTTTTCCCTCTCTGCATTGTTGGTGAAGGACCCGTAAATATTTCACTGTTAGTCTACACCGTTTGTTTCCGAAGCATGTGACAAATACAATTGTATTTTCTTTAAACTCCCATTTTGAGGTCCAAGGCCAATTGCCTCCCATCGACAGACAATATGTTCTCTCACTGATGGACCTCAGTGCTGATTTCAAATCAACAGAGATTTTTTTTCAACCCATTCTAATCTATTCTGAAAATGCATTTAGCTAAAAAAAAATTGCATTTATTCATACAGATCCGTTTCACATTGAAAATCTATTTTACAAGAGAGACCTGTTATGTCCCAAGAACGAAGTAATCAAACACTTCTAATCTTACCATCTAAAGCATTTGCATCTCAATCCAGTATTGTGTTTTTGTCCTGCTATATATACGTTTAACCTATTCCCTAATATTTTTGGACCTATCAAAATCCCAACCCACCAGACCCCTCTGATAGTTACGGTATATATTCAATTAGACATAAGTGCTCTCCTTACAGTTTGTTATGCATTTTCCCCTAATTCTATTGATTCCTCGGCCCAGATCTCCAGCTCTATCTTTGGGAGCATCATTACTAATGTTTTTTAGCTGGAGAGTCGTGCCCTGGGGTACACACTCTATAACTGAATTAGACACAAGGAGAGACCTACAGCACTCATGAATGCACATGAACACACACACACACACTCACGTACACAAACATAGTGCAAGTGTTTTAAGCAGGGCAGTACAGCAAAGTACACAACATTCATAAATAGTTCTAGGAAAGGTCCATATTTCAGAGAAACATATTGAGGGAAAATTACAAGCATGTACCCTAACGATTATTCAGTGGCAGAGTAGTTTAATTTATCAATGGGATAAGTAATTACTAACCCGTGGATAACATTGATTAAATCATATATTGATTCATTTCATGATTTATTTTTGAGGTAAAGATTTTCAAAGCCTGAATATGAACTATGTAACTAGTACAACAGATTTCGTACTGAAATCGGTCTTTCACTGCCAGTTTTTGATATTCTGTGTGTTGGATACTCTGCAAGTTACCAACAATGTCTTTAGCAAGACGTTTGTCAAGACCAGGAGAAAGCAATGTGAAGCCTCAGTGGGCGTCCATCCCAGGTGACATAAGTCTGTTACTGCCAGTTCCACAAGGATGCTTGGTGCGTGACTTGGAATGAGCTGCGTCACTGATCTGACATGCTTGGATTGGATGAAAGCAATGCAATGGGAGCCTTGCTCTCACCTACCCAATCACGTTAGATCAATCATTGAGTCAGAGAACATCAAGAGGAAGTCTTGCTAACACATCCCATGCACTCGTGTAGTTCCATTAACCCTTTCGCGATACAATGAGGCATCTGATCAACATAAGAATGGAGAATATTGATGAATCATTTCAGCATGATGTATATTGTAAAGCATCAAAACTCGCATCTGTTCAAACTCGCTTTTGCATTATCAGTGATTCATTATGAATGGTTCTATCTATGGGATCAAACTCCAATAGAAAAAGAAGCAGACAGCAGATAACCCACAGTAGAGTGAGTGGCAGGCTGTGAATGCTGTAAATTGGCTCTGGCAGTGAGGCGTTGAATAGAGTGCCAAACCCTGGGGCTCAATGCCTCAATCACATGTCAAATGCGTTTCATTGTTAGAGTCCTACTTCCACACAGGCCCAAGCCCAGCCCACCGGCTGACAGAGAGCGTCCTATATGGGGCTATAAAGCTGCCAATTGGCCAGGATGGATGGGCCGGGTCCATATGGGTGTGAGGGTTGGCCCACCAGAAGCCTGACAGTAATTACCATTGATTGATGCTCTGATTCAGGAGCTAAGTCAACTCCAAACATCAGATGGAGATCTGCCACAGTGAAAAATAAAGTCAATCATAGAAGAAAAAAAGTGGTCCAGAAAAAAGGCACTTGGACTCGGTAATGGGAACAGCGAGGGTATGACTGTTGAGTGTGCTACCAACTGATCCTGAGACAGGAGATGTCAGAGATAAAGGCCCAATACCAAAGCAATCTCCAGCCCCATACCCTTAGGGCCCCATGTTGATTCCCTGTCATGGATCTGACAGGAGGGAATTACCAAGGGTCTGGGATAGAGGCTAGGGGCTAGGGTGTGGTTTGGAATTGGGCCAAAAAAGGGAAGCGCTACCCCTCATCTATGAGTACTTAGAACACTGCTAAGGGCTGAAGCTGAGGACTGACTGCTCCACATAAATGAAATCAAATAAACTCATTTTTTGCCCAATTTCTTATAAAATGTGACGTCATTTTTTCTTATAAAATGTGATGTTTTCTCAAAGCTCTTCAGTTTGTAGGTCAATGTAAAATAAAATCATATTTCACCATCCACTGAAGAAATAATGAAGAAACATATTGAATGAACATTGACATAACCCTTCCCTATTGTGTGTTTGTTGTTCTGCCGTGGTTATTAACCTCTCCTAGGATCTGCCCAAACAGTGGTTGCGACCCAAGTGAACCACTTGGCCTGTGTGGGTCAGAACTAGAAAAGCTCCATCCCGCCTTGAAGACAGATCGATAGAGGCTGAGCCCAGCATTGATCAGGGACAGAGATAGTATCATCGCTCATCAATGATCAGCTTCAACCTGTTTGTCTAACTACTGGAGATAGGATAACAACAGGATAGTGCATGATGAGGGACAGAGCACAACCCCAACCCTTTCTTTCTACATGCACGTGCACTACACAACACTACATTTCTTACGGTTGTCTTTGGTCTAAGGTCTTATTCTCAGGCATGTAAGTAACTGTGAAAGAGTGGAGAGGATAAAGAGAGAGTGAAGAAGAGGAGGATAATAAGATAGTAGAAGGGGCATGGGCAGGGGGTGGGGTGAAGATTAATACAAACAAATAACTGAATAGATGAAAGAGGAGAGCGAGAGAAATGTCAAGTGAGAAAGCAAGAGACAGAGGGTAGAGCGAGAGAGCGAGCGAGAGAGCGAGACAGCGAGAGAGAGAGAAGGAGAGAGAAAGAGAGAGAGATGATTTGTGGGCCTCTCTAGTGTGCTAGCGTTACAGGAATGGCCCTCCTGGGCAGCATGAAAAGGCTCTTGACTGTTAGTAGTGGTAACACGAGCCTCCAGCTCCTTGCCCTGATAGATTTATTTACATTTCAGCGCCTGGGCCCAACTCTAAATGAAGAAAGAAGAAGCTGGGCGGGCATCAATGTTTGTTGTAGTGATTATGAGGATGTTTTTTTAACCCACCCCTACTCTTTGTTTGGGATGACTTAATGCTCATCTTGGCATTAGGATACCGTTTTATATCACAGTGTGTATTGTTGCACTGATCAGTCATTGGCTGTCCTCAGAGGAGTAATGTAGGCCTACCTCTATTTGTCAATGTCGTCAGATTAGATAAAATATCTGGACATCTGAAAATGTGCTTCTGATTATTTCCTGCTGTCTCCTTGTATTTGTCACCAGCTCCCAAGTGGAGCAGCACTTGGCATCTCAGGACATCTCAGTGCATCTCAGTGGTAGAGGCATCACTACAGACCCTGGTTCGATTCCAGGCTGTATCACAACCGCCCGTGATTGGGAGAACCTTAGGGCGGCACACAATTAGCCCAGGGTAGGCCCTCATTGTAAAAATAATTTGTTCTTAAATGACATGCCTAGAGAGATGTTTTTCTGTCCACAGACTGTCTGCACATTGAATTATTTGTGGATCTTTTCTATGATGTTATGAGCTACAATTGTCTGAGTTTGGTCAGATTTATTAAACTGTTCTATCAGTAGTATAGAATCAGTCCTACTCATTTGAACTGTTACAGTGGTCATTTTTGCCATCATCTCCGCCTCTTAGGCTGATCTGATCTAATCAGATGGCTGTTTTTAACACAACCTAAGTAAGGGATCACGCTACAGAAAAAAAAGGTGCTATCTTGAACCTAAAAGGGTTCTTCGGCTGTCCCCACAGGAGAATGCTATGAAGAACCCTTTTTGTTTCTATGTAGAACCATTTTGGTTCCAGGTAGAACCCTCTTGAGTTCCATGTAGAACCCATACACAGAGGGTTCACCGTGGAACCCAAAAGAGTTCTACCTGGAACTGAAAAGGGTTCTATTTGGTACCAAAAAGGGTTCTCCTATGGGGACAGCTGAAGAACACTTTTGGAATCCTTTTTTCTAAGAGTGTACTACTCTGTTTTGACGAGAGAACAAGGATGGAAGAGAGAACACCACGAGGAGCATCAGAGCAGACAGCTATCAGTCCTAAGTGGAGGGGAGTGGCAGAGCAGCTCCAATTTAGGATAGTGGGCTAGCTATTCAGCCTGACAGCCATTAAATATGAATTAAAAACCACACAGGCCTTTTTGCCTCCAAAATGTCATTACATATATTTATGGTTAGCGATTGTTGAATAAGCAGTTTGCAGGGCATCCCAGGGGTGGGATGGAGGGATGGGGTGGAGGGGGGGGGGGTGGAGGAGGGCAGTAGAATGTATATCCAATAGACAGGTCTGGTAGATAGGGAGGATGCCTAATCGCTACTGAAATGGAATCTGCATTAGGAGCTCTAACTGAGTAGAACACTTCAGTGGTCGGCCCCAGGAGGAGCAAATAACAGTGTTGTTTTGGAGTGGGTGCTTCAGTTTTTCCACAACAGATTGCACAGAGATTTGAGAGAGATTCATTTTAATTTGAGAGGAGGAGCATTTTCAGAGAAATACGACATCATGGTTCTTTGAATCTTTGAGTTGAGTTTATGGTTTGGTCTTAGAAGAGCAGTGGGTTCCTTCATTTTAGTGTGTTTACCTTGTTAATGCCTACAGACGTCTACAATTGATCATGTTAGGTGTCAAACGTGCAGTGCATTTAATGTAGTCTGGTTGTGGATTGAAAAACAATGTGATTTTTCGGGCCATCGAAGTCCAAACACTGTTTTTAGAAGAAAAACATCTGGATGAAAAAACACTTTCAGTGTCTAAAACCAGAAAAGATAATGGACCTACAGTGGCAAGAAAAAGAATGACCTGGATTTCTGCATAAATTGGTCATAAATTTGATCTGATCTTCATCAAAGTCAAAACAATAGACAAGCACAGTGTGCTTAAACTAATTACACACAAATGATTGTATTTTTTCTTGTTTATATTGAATACATAATTTAAACATTCACAGGTTGGAACAAGTAAGTGTATCCCAAGGCTAATGACTTCTCCAAAAGTGAATTGGAGTCATCAGTCAGTTAACCTGGAGTCCAATCAATGAGACGAGAGTAGAGATGTAGGTTAGAGCTGCCCTGCCCTATAAAAAACACTCACAAAATTTGAGTTTGCAATTCACAAGAGGCATTGCCTGATGTGAACCGTGCCTCGAACAGAAGAGAGCTCAGAAGACAAAATATATATTTTGTTTTACTTGCATAAAGCTGCAAAGGGTTACAAAAGTATCTCTAAAAGCCTTGATGTTCATCAGTCCACGATAAAGACAAAATGTCTTTAAATGGAGAAAATTACGCACTTGTCACGTTCTGACCTTAGTTAATATATTATGTCTTTGTTTTAGTATGGTCAGGGCATGAGTTGGGTGGGTTGTCTATGTTAGTTTTTCTATGATTAGCTATTTCTGTGTTTGGCCTGGTATGGTTCTCAATGAGAGGCAGCTGTCAATCGTTGTCCCTGATTGAGAACCATATTTAGGTAGCCTGTTTTCTATTGTGTTTTGTGGGTTGTGTGTCTGCACCAGCCAGTACTGGTTTCAGTCGTCTCTCTTTGTTATTGTTTGTGTTCAATTTAATAAATATGGACACATATCACGCTGCACCTTGGTCCTCCTCTTCTCCTTCATACGACGACCATTACAGCCCTGTTTCTACTCTCCCTAGGAGTGGCCGTCCTGCAAAGATGACTGCAACAGGACAGCGCAGAATACTCAATGAGGTTAAGAAGAATCCTAGGGCGTCATCTAAGGATTTACATAAATCTCTAAAACATGCTAACATCTCTGTTGATGAGTCTACGATATGTAAAACACTAAACAAGAATGTTGTTCATGGGAGGACACCATGGACAAAGCCACAGCTGTCCCAAAAAACATTGCTGCACATCTGAATTTCGCGAAAAAGCAACTGGATGTTCCACAGCGCTACTGGCAAAATATTCTGTGGAGAGATTAAACTACAGTTGAGTTGTTTGGAAGGAACACACAACACTATGTGTGGAGAAAAAAAGGCACAGCACATCAACCCCATCCCAACTGTAAAGTATGGTGGAGGGAGCATCATGGTTTGGAGCTGCTTTTCTGACTAAGGGCCTGGACAGCTTGCATCAATTCCCAAGTGTATCAAGACATTTTGCAGGAGAATGTCAGGCTGTCTGTCCGCCAATTGAAGCTCAACAAAAGTTGGGTGATGCAACAGGACAACGACTCAAAACACAGAAGTAAATCAACAACAGAATGACTTCAACAGAAGAAAATACACCTTCTGGAGTGGCCCAGTCAAAGTCCTGACCTCAACCCGATTGAGATGCTGTGGCAAGACCTCAAGAGAGGGGTTCACACCAGACATCCCAAGAATATTGCTGAACTGAGACAGTTTTGTATAGAGGAAATCTCCAGAATTCCTCCTGACTGTTGTTCAACTACAGAAAACGTTTGGTTGAGGTTATTGCTGCCAAAAGAGGGTCAATCAGTTATTAAATCCAAGGGTTGACGTACTTTTTCCACCCTACACTGTGAATGTTTACAGGGTGTGTTCAATAAAGACATGAAAATGTAAAATTGTTTGTGTTATTAGTTTAAGCAAACTGTTGGTCTATTGTTGCGACTTTGATGAAGATCAGATCAGATTGTATGAACAATTTATGCAGATATCCAGGTAATTCCAAAGGGTTCACATATTGTTTCTTGCCACTGTATATATTTTTGCATACTATAGTCTTTAAGAGCTAACTCATCGAAATGAAAGCTAGACAGTCAGGGAGAATAGAACTTTCCCAAAACTATGAATTCAGGAGTATAGATTTAGTTATTATGTTTGAAAAAATAAATGCTGCATTAGCCATGGCAAAATGCATAGAAATGCAGGAAATTATATGTAAAACAACAAAATACTTTCAGCTCCAAGGCAGAATCTGTTAAATCGCAGGGAATTAGCTTTAAAACTGCGACCACACCCATTGCCACACCTCCTGTCAAGTTCACCACCTAATCTCCTTTTTGATCTAAGAAAAAACCCTGTAGGCTTTGTTGTGTGATAATAATTGATGTGTGATTGCAATTGAGGCAAATCAATATATTCATGACAATGGACATATAATGTGGTTATTCTGCAGTTGCATACACCTTCCTTAAATGAGAGAACTCTTCATATTTTCATAAGGGGACAACAAACTAGCTTCTAAAAATACATGCTAGGAATACTCTTTTCCCGCTGTCAACCACTTGCAAAGTGCACCTGTTTCATCTAGCCACACAAAAAGAACAATATTGTACAGCAGAAGCACTATTGTCAAGCCCAAGTGGACTGCTGCTGTTTTTAAGATCACTCTCTAATTTGCTTCCATTTTGTAGCCAAACCAAACATCCACATGAATAAAAACCTGCTGCACTCTAGCCTCAGCCCCTTCACATGTACACATCGTCAATGCCTGTCTAAAATACACAAGGATCGTTCAATGTTTTCTATGTGGATCAATTGGTTCATTCAGTCCTCATCCTAAACAGAATGTCCTGATCATGTAAAGATCTGATGTGACTTGATAGAGGAAATAACAGATTACACAACAGTGATAACCAACTCCATATTTTTTTTTCTTGACGTTTACACTGGTAGCCCCTATTTGTAACGTGATTGTTGTTATTGCAGTAACCACATCTAGACTAAGAAATGTTAGTCAATCAAGAGACATCTAACATGAATCACAGACAGACAGAACACAAGAGCCAGCCAGACATGTAATGATTATTAGATTGATTAGTATGTTTGATTGATTGATAAGTCTAGCCAACATGGAACCAAAGCCATAAGGGTTTGTGTGGAACTAGAATTCATGTCCAACTTATGTTGCAGGGGTACCTACTCTTGTCTGTCTCCCCCATGTGCTACAGCACAGCAATATGTTGTTATATGTCTACTCTAAGGTGCACAGCATCACTGTTTTCCTCATCAATACATTTTTTGTGTGATTTCATTCCTTTTAGTCCACTTAAGGGCCTTTGGTTTCCAAGGAGGCCATTGTATTTCCTCCATTGCCTAGCAACCATCACCAAGGCCAGCACTCCATTGTTGCTGAGGCTATGCACATGCATTGCCAACCGTAGAAATAGAATGAACAGAACGGACGTCCCTATTCAAGTCAATGATGGCATAACGGGTGGACTGACATCCATTTTGAGTGTACCCATGCTTAGTTTGAAGATATAAGGTTAGGGGACAAGTTATGATTTCATTTTACAGTTTTAGCCATAGTAGTATGGCACCCTTGGACCAAACTAGGGCACATTAACAGATTCTTCTCAATGTCTGCTTGGGAAATCCAAACCAGCAACCTAACGGTTACTGGCCCAACGCTCTAACCCCTAGGCTACCAGAGCTGTTGTTCACTAGCATACAGTAGCTGACCCCATTGTTGCAAAGGGATATTGTAACCATCTTGTCTTAACCTTTGTCATCTTCAACCTAGACCCATGCCATGAAGTAAAAGCAGGAAGTGTACCCTTCAGTCTATGCGATGATTTGTTGAGTCAACTCAACTGACATTACAACAAATGCATTCCAATGCATGAACCACATCAGTTAGCATCATTTAAATGAACATTCTAGATTACTATGGCAATCTAGCATCAGTTGGTAGATAGAACATTCCAAATTACCATGGGAATTATTGAATCACAATAGCAGGCAGCCATTTTGAGTGTACCCTTGAGTTTACCAGGGTTAGAGCTTCCAAGCCCATTCTATCCATTCTATTTCTATATTGCTAACTGCCTGTGTCTACTTTTCAAAATTGTACTGTAATTTCAGCATTGGAGAGACAGAAGAAAAACAGGAACATAAAAACAGGAACATCAGACAATTGGGAAAAATATATTTAAATAGTTTTTTAAGAAATTCCCAGAAAATGGCAACTATTGTGAAAACAAATATTCCGAGGTTTTTTTGTACGGTGACTATATACGTGTGAATATATGTTGCTGCTACATGTGTACTGTATATAATTGCACTACATTATTCTGTAAGGACACAAGAATGAAAGAAAGAAAGTAAGAAAGAAAGAAAGAAAGAAAGAAAGAAAGAAAGAAAGAAAGAAAGAAAGAAAGAAAGAAAGAAAGAAAGAAAGAAAGAAAGAAAGAAAGAAAGAAAGAAAGAAAGAAAGAAAGAAAGAAAGAAAAAATGATGTACTGTAGAACATCTCAAAGTGGAAGGAAGGACTTTTATGTTGAAAGGCTTTCAGAGCAGATTTTCAGTGACGTCATTTTTACACAATTCCCTTGAATAGGCTAGCACCTGTGTGCATGGGGGTTGTCTGTCTGTCAGCTTTGAGTAAAAAACATAACCCATGCCAGCAAAAACATATCCATCAGTATTCCCCACTGCCCATTGAGACAGTCTGTGTCCTTACTCCTCAGACACCAAAGCATACAGCACTCTTCTTAAAGACAAGGCATTTGGAACTGTAGATATTGGATTGGTCCCACTTTTTACAGCCCAAAACCATCTGTAAGTGTGGCTTCCATGTAGTGCTTTCTTATTTTCCTCTCTTTTCTCAATTTTTTGTCAAATTCTTAAGTGCTTTCAGATTCCCATAATAGGCCACCGTTTCTTTTCTGTCAGGGTTCGCCATTTTCCACGCGCAGTTCAAGCCCTTCTGGATGACCCTTCTAGGTGCCTAAACTGAAACATGGTGAGTACCTTCCATTTAGCTAATGGGCAGAAAGTTGTCCTGTCATTATGTGGGTGCGTATGGATGTATGGATGATTTTTGATCTTGACATGTCATGATTTTAAATGGTACATTTTATCATGTTAACCTGCTCTTTTTTAAGTCAACTATGAGTTGTCTCTGAATCAGTGCCATATGTCTCTATACACTATATGCTCCTGGGTTATCTAGGATCCTTCACCTCATACTCATCTGATTTGTTAGATCAAAAATAAAATCTGCGTGTCTAACTTGCTCTCCTTGATTTAAGGAAGAGTGCATGGACAACATGGGCATACAATATATTTGTTTTCTTCTAAAGACTATAGATACACAGAGCATATTATCAAAGGCACACACACACACACACACACACACAACACTCCTTGTGTAGTGAAATTATATCAATCTATTTATTTTGTTATACAGAACATTGCCTGTAAATGTGTTTCCTGTCATATCTGCGACTATTTAGTTACTCAACAGGACCTGTACATGTGATGGAATCCCCTATAAATATAATGTACATGCAGTATAGCCTTTAATATGCAGAGGAGAATATGCATTAGATTAGAGCCTATGCCAGTATAGAATAGGCAATAACTTTGAAATAGCTAAAATAGTTTTTAGGCATTAACTACATGTGTCTAATGTGTTAATGTCAATATCTGTGTTATAGGAGTCCAAACAGTAACACAATGGCCACATGCCAGCTAGATATGTCACACCATATTTCATACCTCGCAGACAGACTTCAGATGTCAAAAACATTTATCTTGGTTAACCCAGAACTAAAATATTGCGTAATGGTCAGTTGCGTGATTACAAATAACCTCGACATTCTGGAAATTGACGTGGCACCACAAGGAGTCTTTTCCCAAATCACTCACCAGCCTACAGTAACAGAGAAAAACCCCTCGGGAATAATACAGTATATACATAATACATACTACCTTGATGTTCCCCATATTCAGTGGGCAACATCAACAGGTAAGGGAAAACATATTCTGTTGTGATTCTAATGGTTATTAAGAAAGAACATAGCAAAATAAATTGATTGATCATCACATCATGCACAAACATGACCATTTGCTTTTGTTATGCTATTCATGTCTATTTTTCCAGTATAAAAAAGTTAAATGGAGCTCATAAGTACAAATCAAATCCAACTTAATGCACACGTTATTGAAACAGGTAACACACTTTTTTTTTAAATGCAAAGGGAACCTCAAAGACACCGTTATCTTTAGGGGTTCTCTCTATGCCTAACTACATGGCAGTAACTGCATGTGCCAACCTTTGTGGGACACAGTGTGCCCAGATACCCAGTTATCTCTGGGGCTTATCACTGGCTCTCCATCCAGCTGGTGTGCCTACCTACATCATCCTGGCCTTGTCCTTCCACTACCACCCCAGGGTCTGAGAGGCTGTATAACAAGGTACCACCACCAACTGCCTCTTTAACACTATGGAAATAGCATCTGTTAAGCCTCATGTCCCTCATATGCCTTCATAACCCTCTGATATGAAGCCTGTGTTACCAAATGTATTGAGAAGTTATAAAATGTTCTGTGAGTTTATGAAAAGACATGCCATGAGACATGCAGTCATTAGTTAATGGTCTGATAAACATCTGTACTGCTGCTGCTGCTTCGTAACAGTGGTCGCTAAGATCATTTGTCGTACACTGACATCTGATGTTGACTGATACGTTTGTTATGAGTACAGAAGTCTGACAGACATATAGTTGAAATATGTTATAAAAACAGCCTAGAGGCAATCCCTGGTTATCCCATTGTCGAGATTGGAATCAGGTTTAAATGGTTCATTTTTTAAAAATGTTATTCTTACTTCAAGTAGGCAATGTTGCAGAACTGACAAGACATCTGGCCTATCAAAATGAGCAGAGGTATAAAACGTACATGTGATAAAAAATATAAAAAACTTTCTGTCACGTGTTTCTTTGATTGCAAGTAAGGGCACTTAATAAGTTGTCTTCATTAAATATTCTATTACAATAAGAAGGTCACCAAGAACTGGCATTACCTCTTTCAAATGCCTTTAGCCTTCCGCCTGAAGGTCTGATGGCTATTGCGATGTATAGAGATTAGTTCAGCAGGAAGGAGACTGAGGTTCCCTGAAAATATCCTTCAATATTTTAAACATTAGCTAAAGGAGGCCACCTTGAGTACATCTTGTAGCCTGGCAACTGAATAGGCAAGGGTAAAGTAAAGTGAAGCCCGATGAGATCGTGCTATCAAATCATTGAGCATAGTGTATTCAAGAGGGCTATACGCCTACTTATTGTTTACACTTAGATGCACCGCCATCATGTTAATAATGAGAGTAGAGGAAGTACACACATTCTTTTTTTCCCAAATCAGACTCAACATTGACTTGATGAATGATTATTTGATTCCTTGGGTTGCTACAGCACACACAGTGTGCCTCTATGTGAGTTACATTTTCTAAAACCAATAAAGCATGCAGCCTTTCATCTTAAGGGTCCATAGCTGTGTGGAAGACTAGTGATTTTGTTGTTATGTGTCAAAATTGACAACAAGTCATGGTCTACCTCATTGCTTTGAGACAAAAAGCCCTAATATGCAGGTTCTATATCAACATATGTATACTTATTTTTAAAGGATGTACAACATTCTCCAGATTGCAACCATCTCTCCATTATGATGTAGTGTTGTTTATTATAGGTAGGCAGGCCTATATTCAAGTTACAATATCTGCGAAGCTGTAGTCGAGGCTGAGCAAACACCACTGCCTCATCCCTTAACTCTTTGTCTCATTCAGTTTCAGAGATGTTCACCCTTTTCCATTTACTTTTCAAAGCAATGAGAGTATGGAAGGGACTGCACAGATTTTGGAGAGGGATGTTTTCCATCTTCCCTTGTTGCCAACTGAGAGGACAAAATACAAAAGACAGGTAGGCCTACATGAGGTAGGCCTTAAATGAGGTAAATTTTGGCCTGTCAAAACATCAACAAACTTTCCATCTAAAACTGAAAATAATTGATATTTAGATTACTATATCAATGATGATGACGTTGAAGCCATAAGCTTACATTGCGGATGCACGGACAACACTCTAGTCTAGTGTCTAGTCTGCCTGAAGTGGGATGGATCAGCATCCCAAATGTCCATTCGGGCACGCTGATTGGTTGAAAGGAACAGCCTTTTTTTGATGACTACGATGATGAAGAAGAAGATGGTGGTGGTGGTGATATAGAGAGCAATAGTGATGAAGTTTTTTTTGTAGGCACTAACTCTGCCATGGTTCATTGAACAAAGCCTATGTGAAAATGAATGGAGTTTTTGTAGGATTTTTGGATAAACACGAAAATAAGGGCTGTGGTAAACACAGGTTTAGGAGATCTTATACATTTTTGTTCTATGAGATAATCTTCATCAGCTAACATCACTTTTTGTTCATTTTTAATTAAGCATTTATGTAACTTTAAAAAACTTTACGCACTTAAAGACTTTGTAATTCATAAAGTTCATGTTAACTGACTGACACCTCATAGAACAAAACCTATAAGATCTCATAAAACTGTTTTAACCTCAGACCTTATTTTCGCCGTTTATTCCAAAACTCTATTCTTTTCCCATTAACTTTGCCCATAGTAATGGCTGAACGAACCAGAGGTAAATTATTTCCGGTTTTAAGGACTACAAACGGTCGTACTCTGTATGATTAGGGTTTAAGAATGTAATGGTGATGTCGTGATGATTATAAAGCCTATGAATTGCACTATCAAAATATACTGTATATATTATTATTTTGACCCCCTTCAGTTACGTGGTGGGCTATTCCTCTGAAGTCACTCATGTCAGGCTTCTCGGATGCACAACTGTGCCGCGCGACTTTCAGCGTTGCGGTCTCATTCGACACTGGAGACTTTGGAGCCATCCCTGCGGTCACCACGTCTGCCGTGAGTGCATGGATCGGATCACAGATGATGGTTTCCCGCGACATCAAGGGGTTTATAGCTCAAATCCCTGTCCACAGTGTAAATCAGTTATAGGCTACTAAATATGTAACCGTGACTGTATATTAGTGCCTTTTCCTGAGTTTTTGTAACCGTGTCTTTTTCTATGCACTTTGTAGTCCCAGCATGTCCCTATTTCCCAGTCAATTCAACAGAGCTACGGTATCATCAAGACAAAGGACAAGCAAAGCTATTTCACCATTTATCTCCTCAATCAGATCAGATTTTCATTGTCATCTTTTGGACATTCTATGCATTTAATGAGTGTGTGTAGTTGGCCTAGGCCACAGTCAATGACATGAATGTAACAATCTAAATGTAGCTGATGCTAAACTCCATCCAATACAAATTACATTTAAAGAATAGTAACAACTCGGGCTCATAGACAGGGTTGGGGAGAAACTGATTGAATGTAATCATGTTATCTGATTACAAAAAAAATAGTTCCAGCTAAAATTATATAATCATATTACAGATACATTTGGATTACTTGCTTGCAAAAAGGCGCAAATTTAGCTTGTTCCACCTGAGCAAGTCTGACCATGAATCAGAGACCACAATGATGACACACCAAATGCGTTTGATGGATCGTTTTTGTCTTCTAATGCCTCTTAAGGGGAAAGTAATACGATTACATTACTGAGTATGGGTAATCCAAAATTACAGATTATTATTTATTTTTTTGCAGGTTACTAGTAACTGTAACAGATGATGTAACGGATTATATTTAGTAAGTAACCTACCCAACTCTGCTTATAGGCTATATGATAGAGTGGCCCAAAGGTCAGTATATCAAAAACAAATATTGACTTGCATTTCAATAAGCACTTCCCATCAAATTCCACCCAGAAATGTATCTAATTTCAACCCCATAATTTGACTTTGAACCTTCAATAAATTACACAGCAGTACACAGTGCATTCATTTAATCTGCAATGTGCCCATGTGAACCACAGAGAAAACAATCACAGACAAAATGGTCACCTTTCATGCTTTTATTGGTGATGTCAAGAGAAGGAGTGAGGTAGACTTGACGCAGGTGAAACAGACAGAGGGGAGATGGTTTTTCCTTTCTATGGTCTGGGCTGAACCAAAAGTGAACCCAAGCTATGGGGATGTTACGTTAGATTTACTGGGGGGGGAGGAGAGCCTTGGTTTGGTCAACCACGGTCTGGAAGAGCTGCTCCATCTGGGCCTGCAAGTCATCAGCCAGAGGCTTGAACTGGGCCTGCAGTTTATCAGCCATGGGACGCACTTGCTTCTCGATGTCACTGACAAAGGATTTCATCTGCTCCTGGATCTTCTCAGCATGCTCCTGGATCTTGTCAGTCAGAGGCGTGATTTGAGTCTTACCCTCCTCCAGGTAACCCCTATGGGTAAAGAGACACACTTAGAGAGACGTTTTCCAACAGCTGTAAGCTCAGCGAGCAAGCTAGCTTTAAAGCCGACTCTATGGTACTGATGTGAAAACAGACATGTTTTAAAGGTAATATCCCTGTGAAGTACAATGTTACGAAAAAATGAAAATGAATAGTAACAATTTGAATGAGTGATCTATTTAGAATGACTTGATATCTTAAACGTGAAGAGATTCAACTCCATACAGAGTTGATGGTACTTATTTTGTTGATCTGCAATAAAATCCCCCCTCAAGAGAAGTAGTCTATTATATTAAATTATATTGGAAGAGTGTTGTGGTCTGTGACGTACTGAGCCTGGCTGATCAGCTCATGAGACTTCACTTTCTCAATGGCGTCCTGGAAGTACTTGGTGAGAGTCTCGATCTCAGCAGGGATGTCACGCTTCACCAGGGAACTGGACTCACAGCCTGTCATACACACACACAGAAAACCCACTTAGTTACACACACTCACTACACACACAGTATTGTGTTCAGTCAGAAAACAAGGATGGATGTAGTTATGATTGAAGAGGTTATAGATGAGCAGAGAAGTAAAAGGCTTGATTTTCAAATACATATTTATCCTCTGAATTACCTTGTTTAGCAGTTATGCGTTACTCAATTACTATTCATGAGTAGTATTAGGTATAAATGCAGATTACGATAGAAAGTCAAAGATTTTTCTTTGTTGCGGAACAATTTGTGTAATGAATTCTTACCAATGGCCAGCACAACAACAAGGGCAGCGACGATAGAGAATTTCATGATTGCTAATGGGCAAGGTGGATCTACAGGAGAGGAGACAAGAGGATTAGGACGACAACAGGGAGTTTCAGATGCAACATTGTACACTACATGGCAATTGACACTCTAAGATATTCTATTCACTTTCAGAAGTTGCACTTATCCTGGTGAAACCAGGTAAATGTGATGAAACTTACCACATTAAGATCTCAGTAGAAATTGGTATCATATTTAACCATGTAGTCATAATGAAAACTTTACAGTACTTAGATGTATCTCTCTTGAGGCTACTACTAAGAAAAAGACACACTCAACACTCTGTATATACACAATAAATATGAGGCTACACTTTTAAGCGTTAAACCAATATACTGAGACATTGGGATCAGACAGAGAAAACCATGGAAGACTTACCTTTACTTCTGGGGGTTCTTGGACCTAACGGTACCTTGTGTCTGGGGCCAAGTGGTTTTATAGCTCCTGCTGGAGAAAAGGGGCCTGGCCCAAATCTTATTGGCTACTACATGTAAGGAAGTGAACTGAGGTGGAATGTGCAAATGTGTAGTGTTGGCTGATGAACCTTGATGTGTTGCCTGTCACAATAATGACACAAAGTCCAAATGTGTGTATTGATTGGGTTCGAGATAAAGTGCTTGCACCACAGTTAAAACACATAATACTGATTGAATAAAAAAGTTACATTCAATCCAACCTATCCTGTCATCCCTTCATTGTGTAGGCTTAACGCAATCATTAATAGATTAGTTCTTTCTTGAAAAAAAATGTAAAGATGCCCATTTTTTAAAATGATTTGGGTATGCATTTTAGGTTACCCTCGTCTTTTAATTTGGGTTCAACTATACGGCAGTTGGAAGTTGCATCATTTTGTTTTCCCCCCTCATTCATTTGTTTCCAATGTTTTGAGGTTTTATCAACTCGTTTTCTAAATGATTGGCAGAGCTAGCATTTTTATAGAAAAATAACATTGGTTTTGGGGCAGTAACTCCCAGCAACACAAATGAGAGAAGCTTGGTATTGTGCGTGTTAACCAGGGTTGAGGTCCATTCGAATTGAAGGAAGTAAATTCTAGTCTGGCTGATACAGTAAACTGAAATTACAATTCAATAATTGGAAAAGGGCATCTGTTGTCAATGAGTTCTCAATCATCTGAAAAGGGGATGCTATTTATGTCAAACGTTTTGGAAATGTTCAATGTTCAACTTCCTGAATAGCTAGTCTTTATTACACAGCCATGAAACACACATTTCTTAGAAAAACACTGATAGTAACATGACTGATAACGCCTTTTCTACTTTACAGGTCGGACATCCCTTAGAACAGTAATATCTGTCTATCAGCGATTGCCTCACTGCACATTACCACTGTTACAGTTCCAGGCAGAAACAGAGGGCCTCAGATAAACCCATCACATCAGGGGAATGGTAGATGCATTATTTGTATATGAACTTGCTATTCCTGAGGACATCTATTTCGGTTATAATGTGAAACTAATGGGAATTGCATTGTTTTATGGTTTGGTTTAGGTCAGTTGGAGTCAGCAAAAGAGCAAACATTTCCTGTTCAGTTGATAGATTGAGAACAGAGATATTGGTATGTGCTCCAATAGTCGCATGCTATAGTTTAACGTGGACAACGTCCCGATTTTTCTGTACTGTTGGATTATCTTTCTCTACTGGGTAATCTAAGGTAATGATGACACATATTATCATACATATATACAGCAAGATTGATCCTCTTTGATATAAAGATGATCTTAAATGTAACACATTGGAAATACATAAGATATACTGTATATAAATTGCACATTGCATGAATGAATATGAATAGAAAGAACCATCATTAAAAAATGTCATATGACTTCATTCATTATTTTGCATCTCTCCAAGCAATGCAATTATCTCAGGAAATTAGATTGGCTGGACCAGAGATCCCAATGTGAAATAGTTCACATGTGCCCAAGATGTTGACTGAACAATTTGTCATAAATATCACCCTCCTCCAACTCGTGGATAAAGTAGTTTTTGTATTTCCAAGTTCTTTCATTATTTTTCAATCTCTGCATCTTTCTTTGTATGAAGTTTATGATTCACTTAAGGGAATGCAAAGTTTAGCTAATTCTGCACAGTGCAGGCAAAGAAAAGACAGCAGTCACTGCGTAGGCTGATGTGAAAAGATTGTGCTGAGATTGGTAGTTTCAGCAACTTTCTTACAGAAAGGCACAGCCTATTTTGTTGAGGAAGATCTCTCTCTAGGTTATTCTGAATTTATTTGCTGACCTTTTCCCAAGATGTTGTGATGTGTGTTGTGCTGTCCCTGCTCCGGCCTACATGTCAACGCATTTACATTTAAGTAATTCAGCAGATGCTCTTATCCAGAGCGATTTACAGGAGCAATTAGGGTTAAATGCCTTGCTCAAGGGCATATCGACATATTTTTTCAGCTTGTCAGCTCGGTTACTGCTGGCCCAATGATCTTAACTGCTAGGCTACCTGACATTTGCATCTATGAAATTCAACTACTAAATATAAACTAACTGACAAATATAAGCTAACTGACAAATAATTCGGTGGGACCAATACATACCCATACCCATGTATTAATGTATTCATTCAGTTTTCATTATTTCACATTTCTAAATATATATTGGATTCTATTTAGATTCTTTCTATACCGTTTCTGACAACCGGGGTGTATTCATTAGTAGTATTCCGCTGCAAAACGTTTAGCATCAGACGACACGTTTAGAAATCGGAATCCAACTAATGAATGAACACTAATGAACACACCAGGCAGGGATACTTCCCGGATATCGTCTACGTTCACGCGCATTAGCGCAAAAAACAGAAGCTAACAACATGGCTGACGTACTAGATCTTCATGAAGCGGGAGGCGAGGACTTTGCTATGGATGAGGATGGTGATGGTAAAATTTATGAAACAGTAGTTCTGTGTTGTTGTTTTTTGCTTACTATGGACTCGCTAAAAATGCGTATTTTGGGTATGTTCGGCTAACTGAGTGAATAGTATCCGCAAATCGTGGATGCGTGTTGCCTGTTGGGCCTTGCAGCCATTCAAACATGCTAGTTGGCTAATGTATTGTTGGTAATAACTTTTTGAATTGTGCCTATTTCGTTTAGAAAATATTTATTAGCCAGCGAATATGTATATTTGCCACTCATCTTACACCCATAAGAACTGGCATTGTTAAAATAAGGCGATTAGGTTGTGAACTAAGCTATCTGGCTAACGTAACTAACACCAAGGTAGCTATGTAGACAATACATTTGTTTGGAAACTACGACGTCAATGTTAATAACTCGTAAATTACATAATCAGCCTTTCTTGTCGACTATTGTAAATTGATGGCGATTAGCGTGTGCGCTAACGAACGTTAGAAAGTTAACGCTAGATTTACCTCTAGCTACACCAATCCAAAGATTAACGTATCATAACTACTGTTAATAACGTTAGCTAACATCCTTTCAATTTATGTGACCAATCTACTTTAGCAAACGTTACTACACCAAGCTAGCTAATTAATTTGTTTGTAAACCGTGGGGTCACGGTTTACAAACGTTAGCTATTATTATTACTATTAAACGTTAAGCTATTATTACTATTAAACGTTAGCTATTATTTATTTTTTCTGTATAGTTACTGTAGCTAGCTGTCTTTTACTAACGCGTTAGGCTATTTATTAGTTATACTCTAGGTAAGTCAGTAGTTATAATTTTCAGTTCACTAATGTGTTTCTGTAATGTCTTCATTCCCCAGACAGCATCCACAAGTTAAAAGAGAAGGCAAAGAGGAGAAAGGGTCGAGGTTTTGGTTCAGGTGAGTTAGCACTGCAGTTCTGACTCCTAACCTGGCTGTATTCTGCCAATTTTTCAATAGTATATGGACAGTGTACAATTATGTTTTAGGTGGGATGCATGATGCAATTTCTTCCCTTTGTTCTCTGCTGTGCTAGAGGAGGGAGCAAGGTCCAGAGTGAGAGAGGACTATGATACCGTGGAGCAGGATGGAGATGAGCCAGGTCCTCAGAGATGTAAGTGCCATGATGAACCTAGGGTGGACAGTCACTTCTGAATGGGGTGTTGATTTGAAACTGTGGTTTGTACGTTGTCCAAGTTTCAAATGCTCATTCCAATATGAGTTTAATTTAAATATTGTGTTTATAAGCAGGTGGTAGCCCTAGTTAACCATAGAGGCAGTTATTTAACATGGACATGTTTGTCTTTTGATTCTCTCAGCTGTGGAGGGTTGGATCCTTTTTGTGACTGGGGTACATGAAGAGGCCACTGAGGAGGACATCCACGACAAGTTTGCGGAGTTTGGAGAGATCAAGAACCTACATCTGAACCTGGACCGAAGAACAGGTTACCTCAAGGTTAGGCCCAATTCCCATATCTACACAGCACATTTTAAATTAGGATTTGTTGCTTGGCCAGTTTTGACAGGATTCATTTGCCTGGCTAGTATTGTAAGTTTCATAATTGTGTAATCTGTTGTGCAATGCTCTTTTAAGCCACAAGATGGCAACAATACACTGGACATGGACAAATGACAATGGGCCTTTTGTGACTTTACAGCTGAGCAGACATTAAAATTATGCTGTGGTGTAAAATATTTTTTGGGGGTTGTCTCTTTATATTTTTGACAACTTTTATTCCACTACATTCTTAAAGAAACTATGTACTTTTTACTCCCATTTTTCCTGACACCAAAAAGTATTTGTTACATTTTGGATGCTCAAGTGGGACAGAATTCTGGTCCAATTCACGCAGCTATCAATAGTAACGCGTTGTCATCCCTACTGGCTCTGATCTGGCGAACTCACTAAACACAAATACTGCATTTGTAAATGAAGTCTGCGTTGTTGGAGTGTGCCCCACCACCACCACTGTACATTTAAAACAAGATACTTTTTTTTACTTGAGTCATTTTCTATTAAGGTATTTTTACTTTTACCCAAGTATGACAATTGAGTGCTTTTCCACCACTGAAATTAGCATTCCAACAATATCTGTACCATCATTAACTGGTTACTAAGTAGTGTGGTTGGACTATAGCGGTTAGACTATAGCAGGGCAACACTTCCTGCTCATCTCAACGTCAAAGCATCACACGTTCAGGGAATCCAATGGGCTGCTTTGGCATTAGCTACCTAGCACGACGACGCAAAAGCCTGTTTAATTAAGAACTAGCTGCATTTCGATCACACCAATCTGCCATTTTATGTTATGGGATAATTAGGAATACAGTGACACCTACCATGTCTGTATTGCGGTATGTATTCCTGTGCTTTTTAGTCTGGGTTCAGAGGTACTCGTATTGACCTGCGACAGTTACGACAAGAAGGGGAAGCCCCATTGTCGTAATATGGCTATTTTTTTTACTTTATTCACTGACTCATGTATTTGCTCATCAACCCTTTTCACAGGGTTATGCGCTGGTGGAGTATGAGACATACAAAGAAGCCCAGGCAGCCATGGAAGGGTTGAATGGCCAGGACATGATGGGCCAGCCTATCAGTGTGGACTGGGGCTTCGTCAGAGGACCACCCAAGAGCAAGAGGAGGTGAGTGTCATAGAGTGAGCAGTATTCTGCTGTGTGGAGGGTAATTGTAGGGGTTTGGAGCTGCGAGAACAGTTTAAACAAGTGTGCAAACCCAGAGCTAAGGGCTTCACTTGGTTATCTCCATTTCACATCTTAAGTATAAGATGTGACTCGTTTGGGTCTATATAAAGAGGGGAACAGAATGGGTGCAGTGGCTTAACTTGATTTTTAAAAAACAGATAAATTACTGATTCAAATGTAGGTTTACGTGTGTAAATTTGTAGTCCTGTGTGTTCTAAATGGGTTTGTTGATTTGAAATCTTTCATCTGTTCCCCACAGGGGTGGTGGACGTAGACGCAGCAGGAGTCCAGACAGGAGACGACGTTGATTCCCTCACATAGCGTAGCCCCAGTTCCCGAGCAAGGGCTGTTGTCATCTACTCTTGAAAGTTTTTTTTAATTTTTTTTATTAACATTTGTGCTTTGTAATAATGCTAACTTCACTGATGGCTCTATGGTAAATCGGTTTAAATTGCAAATGGTCCTGACAAGTGTGCTTTAGAGACAAAATTATTAGTTGTTCCAGAAAAATGGCAGGGCTGCCATTTTATTTTATTTTTTCTGAAACAAAGAACACCAAATGCACTATGATCAGTGAAACTTTGTTGCATAAAAAAACTGTTTTTAAGTAGTGGTATGTGTTTTCTTATGGATCTTTCTATTCTGTTTCAAGGTTTAATTTGGTTGTGTTCTGGGCCCTGTTTTCCAAAAGTTCATTGTTATAACCATAGGATCCTTGGTTTTAATGATGAACATACTCTTTAATGTTTTTGGGAAACTGGGCTTTTGTGCAGCTTTTTTTTATGTATTACTTGGGAATAAAACATTTTAAGTGGATCGTGTGTGCCATGGTCATTTATGTTAGCAAGGTAAATGTTTTTTGGGAGTGTGTGTATGCTTACACTGAACAAAAATATAAATGCAACATGTAAAAGTGTTGGTCCCATGTTTCATGATCTGAATTAAAAGATCCCAAAAAGTGTCCATTTGCACAAAAAGCTTATCTCTCAAATGTTGTGCACAAATGTTTACATCCCTGTTAGTGGGTGTTTCTCCTTTGCCAAGATAATCCATCCACCTGACAGGTGATATATCAAGAAGCTGATTAATCAGCATGATCATTACAGATGCACCTTGTGCTGGGGACAAAGGGCCACTCTGAAATATGCCATTTTGTCACAAAATGTCAAAGGTGTTTCAAGTTGAGGGAGCGTTTGGCATGCTGACTGCAGGAATATCCACCAGAGCTGTTGCCAGATAATTGAATGATAATTTCTCTGCCATAAGCTCTATCAAATGTCACTTTAGAGAACTTGGCAGTATGTCCAACCGACCTCAACTGCAGACCACATGTATGGTGTGTTGAGCAGGTTGCTGATGTCAACGTTGTGAACAGAGTGCCCAATGGTGGCGGTAGGGTTATGGTATGGGCAGACACGCTACGGACAACAAACAATTGCATTTTATCAAAGGCAATTTGAATGCACAGAAATACCGTAACGAGATTCTGATGAGGCCTATTTTCTTTAAAGGTATCTGACCAACAGATGCATATCTTTATTTCCAGTCATGTGACATTCATAGACTTGGGCATAATGAATGTTTCAATTGACTGATTTCCTTACACAAACTAAGTCATTGATTGTTGAATTTATATTTATAAACGGTGTTTTGAGCCCTGAATGCTGATTGGCTGACAGCTGTGGTGTATCAGACCATATACCAAGGGTATGACAAAACATGTATTTTTACTGCTCTAATTACATTGGTAACCAGTTTATAATAGCAATAAGGCACCTCAGGGGTTTGTGGTATATGGCCAATATACCACAGCTAAGGGCTATCCAGGCACTCTGCTTTGTGTCGTGCATAAGAACAGCCCTTATCCGTGGTATATTGACCATAACCCCCCCATGCCTTATTGCTTAAATATCACAGGAGGTTGGTGGCACTTGTGGTAATGACTGGAGTGGGTTCATGGGAATTACTGGAGTGGAATTGGTGGAATGGCATCAAACATGGTTTCCAGGTGTTTCATGTCATTCAATTCACTCCATTCTGGCCATTATTATGAGCCGCTCTCCCCCCAGCAGCCTCCTGTGATGTATCTACAGTATGTGTATATGAATTAGTCGACCTTTATGCAAGATAATGAAATGTACAGGTACAGTGTCTTATGAAAGTACTCATACCCCTTGATTTATTCCACATTTTGTTACAGACTGAATTCAAAACAGATTAAATAATGTTTTTTTCTCACCCATCTACACACAAGACAACATAATGACAAAGTGGAGACATGTTTTGTGGTGGCATTTTTCTGCTTTACCAAATGAGGAGGGTTACAAACTACACACCAGTCAGTTACACTTAAACTACATCTTTTTATTAAGAGCTTTGCAATAGCCCTTTTTGACTTTCAATGGTGCTTTATCTCTAATAAACCATTGAAAAGTACCAACAGAAAAGTACAAAGATCTTTTATAGCCAAGATACACCCCTCTCAGCTTACATGATGAATCACAGATCTTAGGAACTGTTCACAAAAAAAGACTTACTTGAGAGAGAGGAGTATCCCATAGCCAGATAGCATTTGTTATAAATTATCATTGTTTGTTTCCTAAAATGAGGTTCTAATCTTGTTCCCTGTCCTTCATAGCACAGAACTATTACCTCATCCAAGGCATAACTCAATTGTCAACTCTAGATACTCCCATCTCAAGTAAACCCCCTCTTGACCCCACTCCTGGACAAGTCCACTGAGGGGAGTGAGCCTCTAGGTCATACACTATCCCAGGATAAGCACACAGACATTGTGAAGACAAGTAATTGGTTCCCCATTAATCACGCCATCCCTTCACATTGTTTAAGAATAGGTAAAGACACATTCACATATGAAGACAATGTTCCATTCTGTCCTCTTCCTTTTCTGATATTCCGCATAGCACCAGGGACATGTGAAAGACAAGCCTGACCTCTCCCCTCTCTGGGCCCCAGGTGACTGAGCCCCAGCTGAAGGAAAAGTGCAACTGCCAACACTATAGTCCAAAGGGATACATTCTAATGACAAGTATCTCACATAAGCACATTATGCAAATAAAACATCTTAATTATCTATGTTATCAGTTTTTAGAAATGTTTTCTAATTTAAATATTCACACCCCTGAGTCAATAGTTTGTAGTAGAAGCACATTTGGTGGCGACAGCTTTGAGTCATCTTGGGTATGTCTATCAGATTTGTACTTCTCCCATTCTTCCTTGCAGATTTTCTCCAGCTCTGTTAAGTTAGATGGGGAGTGGCGGTGAACAGCAATCTTCAAGTCTTTCCACAGATGTTCAATGGGAACCAAGTTTAGGCTTTGGCTGGGCCAAAGGACTTTCACATTCCTGTTCTTTAGCCATTCCAGCATTGCTTTGGCTGTATGCTTAGGGTCATTGTCCTGTTGGAATGCCCATTTTTGCCCCAGCCTAAGGTTGTTTGCACTCTGAAGCAGGTTCTCACCAAGGATTTGCCTGTATTTGTAAATTCACATCAGGGATGCTGTAATATGTTTTACAGTAAAGAAAATAGTACTGTAAACTATATTACAGCATCACTGCTGTAAAGCAAAATTACAGTATTAAACTGGCAACTGTGATGCCAGTATAACGCTGTAAATATACAGGGAAAAGTTTTTCAGTGCACCCTTCCTTACCAGTCCCCTAGTCCCTGCCACTGAAAAACAGCCCAACAGCATGATGCTGCTGCCACCACAATGCTTCATGGTATGGATGGTGTTAAACAGGTGATGAGCTGTGCATAGCACTTTGAATTCAGGTCAGAGTTACATTTGTCTTATGAGCTCAGTCTTTCTAGTGCCTTTTTGCAATCTCCAGGGGCCTCAAAACAGTTGCGTAAATGTCTGCTTGCGCCAGTCAGTGCAGGTACAAATAATGACATTCATAAACTTAGCGCACGCCATACATACACATGTTTCCTTTATAAATCAGACCTGTGGTAAAATTGTGCTTGTGTGAATGAGCTTTAAAACTCTGCCTAAAAACGCCTCCTTTCATCTTTTATGACGGCAATAAAGCCCTTTATTTGCTGTATAATTTGTAACTATTGGCATTAGGCCACCGTAGCCAAAACACAAATTGTTGTTTAATATTACGTTTATCAATAGATTATTGGGTTTATATGCCCTGCCTTTTTATAGGGTCTGACATTAAATAGGCAATGATGTCGCGCCCCTATAGCACATGCTGCGGCACAGCAATACTGCAGCCCATACTGTCAAATATGTTACTTATACTACAGGTCTATTTACTGTGTTGGCAGAACGTTTTAATCTTTATCAGTAATTTATACTATACCTGGATAATGAATGTGTTTCTTAAAGTGAATGCGTTTCTTAAAGTGAAAACAATGGCAAATTGTCGTGGACCTGTCAGAAGATCGTTTGAATTCAACAATGTTTTGCATTGACTTCCCCCCCCAACCTAAATAAAATAGGATGAACTGCCCGCGAATTCTGAAACATTGTTGGGCAAGCTACAAAATAATGCAATTACAGTACTTATTGTAGTTACAGTTCTATTTCTCGTGTGTTTTTGGTTCTAGTTGGATTATTTATTTTATAGCAGGCCTACTATTGTTATTGATTACTGCATTTTTGGGAAAGAGCATTGCAATTAAGGTATTTCACTGTACTTGTGCACGTAACAATACAAACTTGAAACGTGATACATAGGCCTACTTCAATTTAAAAGACCAGCTGTTAAATTCGTGTGTATACCGGCATTAGAAACCGCATTGCCTATGATATTGCAAAACTTGAAATACATATAGCCTATATATTTATAGGCTACTAGGTCAAATTAAATGAGAGATGCGCATGGTCATTTGTTATATGGCTTCTTCGGGAATATGAACCCATCATGGCCAGAAAAAGTGAGGAATATATTTTGCAATGGTTATGAATTAAAATAAATTGGGAAAATATTGCTCTCTATTCATTTTAGATTCTAAAAATAAAATCTAAAACAAGAATGGTTGCATTCTTTCTTTTTTTTTTATGAATCAGCTTTTGCACAAAATACTTACTTGCCAGCGTGTGCATGGTCTAAAGTTTGCATGGAGGGACATTTGTATACATGTGAACTTTTGCGCGAAAACTATATTTTGCACATATGTACGGTTTATAAATGAGGCCCCTGGCGTGCTGTCATGTACCTTTTTCTCAGGAGTGCTTTTCATCTGGCCACTCACATAAATCCCAGATTGATGAAGTTCTTTGGAGACAGTTGTCCTTCTGGCAGGTTCTCCCATCTCAGCCAAGTAGTTCCATGTTTCTTCCATTTCCCAATGATGGTGACCACTGTGTTCTTAGAAACATTCAACACTGTAGAAATTGTGTTATTCCCTTCCCCAGTTATATGCATCATCCAGTGACGATTATAGCATGTAAATATTGGTGGGACAAAAAAAATAAATGTTTTGGATGCATGCCTGCAAAGCCTCTATAACACTAAAATACATTAATTGCACTATAACGGTGACAAACGGTGCCCACAAACTGTTAGGGCCTACATAAAGATGTCCCAACACCTTACCACTGCTACACCTGGCTATCAGCAGAGCCTTGTCTGGTAGCAAAGCAGTTCATTCAGCCTCATTTACTAACTTTAAAAAAAAGCATAGCTAAGATAGCTGACTTGCTTAAACAAATGTGTTTTTTACTGACAATTGCGATGTACACACTATGGCATAAGGGGACTACGAGCGGAAAAGAGGCAATCCGTAATTTCGATTAAGACATTAATGAGCGAGCCAGTACAAACATAGTCAATACAACTATATATCAGCACTTTTGAAATGTACAGCGACAGAATTCAGAACATGGCTCGTTCTTTAGTATTCTCCCTGTACACCAAGTCAGAACCGTAGGATAAATAAAAGGGGGTATTTAAGCAGACAATGAAAGCTCTTAAAATGTTCAATTATGACATTTCTCTAAAACAGGCTATAGGTGCACCAACAAGTCAGAACAGTTGGCTAAATTATGAAGGGAAAAGGGACCAAATTATTAGGGGGAGGCACATGGGCTACTAACAGCTTACTACACAAAATACACTTTGTATTACATTCTTATCTACAGTATACATATCTCCCTGGCATATTACATCATTTATGCAGCATCACACAATACATGTTTGGACTCACCTTGTTCTGTTGTGCTCACTTGAACAGGAAGGTGGGGTGGCGGTCTTTCATGGGCAAATTTTGTCATCAAATTCTGAAATTCTCTGGATTTATGGTGCTTTCAAGACAACAAGGTTGAATCATGATGAAGTCAGTGGTCTTCAGGTCAGAGCCCTAGAAAGAGGCCAGATTTCCGTCATGCAATTCGGAGAAAATGTATTTTCCCAGTCTGAGCTCATATTCTTCCAAGTTCCCAGTTGTCTTGAACTCACTGAAGTCTGAGATTTCCCAGTTCAGAGTTTCTAGTTGTTTTGAGCAAAGCAGAAGTCATGCTGGATTGACAGTATGGCCAATGTTGAATGTTTATCATTTTATGCTTGGAAAAGAGACCCATAAAACCCATACTTGGACCACAAACCCACCCCCCTGAGTAACAGGCTAGTGATTGCTTTGCAATGCTTGCAGTTAGCCACTGATTCCTTCCAAACCACTCATTGTTGAATTTGTGATTTCCAACTTGTTGTGTAATGTTATGGCCAATGAGCACTGATAAGTTTTATCTATAATTTCTCTTCATTATCTCTCTTCATATGACAAGGATTGAAAAGGATGACGACTTCTAGCTTGCTAGCTAAGATTTGGAAAATATGACGTTGACATGATCAGTCCAATCAAAGCTACGGTAGATATAACATGATTTGACGTCATTTTATCTGTGGCCAATGACCTTGAGCCTTCTTGGATGGGCACTTCTAATGTAACTCTGGCAGCACCCAAGAGGCTTGACTTTCAAGCTCTACCTGTAGATTTTGCGTTGACATGGTGTCAGTGACAGGACACGGATCCAATCACTGCACAACTAGAGAACATTACCAACCGCTATGCTCCATTTTATCTGCTGGCAGCACCACCACCTCAGAAAGAACTGTGCTAGGCTGAAACACTTGCATTTTTTGAGCTGCCTTACTCAAGAAAGCAAAAAAGAGACCATGTTTGTATGTGGCTTTATTAACTCACCTGCCCTGAATGACAGAATTGTTATGAGACCAGTGGCGACCTATGTTGGACATCTACGGACAGTTCCTTGAACTTCATGGTATAGTTACTGCTCAGAGGTGCACTTCTTCTTCTTCTTCTTCGTCATTGGGATTGGGTTGGCAGGTCGCATCCAACTTTTAGGTGCATACACCACCACCTACTGTACTGGAGTGTGAGGCCAGTCACAGCCAACCTACATTAACTTCTGGTAATTCAAAATTGGGAGAAAAGGTAAATAACCCTGCCAACTATTAGCCCTCACTAAAAACAACACCACCCTATTCCAGTACTTAACCCTATCGGATCCTACTAGAGGCCAACAGCCTGGGAGAACAGAACACTGCCATTCAACATCCCCTGCAAATCTTTTGCAGTAAAACCTCACAATCCCAAGTTATTCGCTGCAGCTGCCACCACACAACCTCAATTGTCTGTGACTTATGTTCCAGTTATACAGTACAGTTGACAATCAATGCTAATAAACCCACCTTACTGAAGCACATATTATTCCCAGCCCTCTCTATTGGTCTCTGCATACTCACAGGAATCATTTCAGGATCCCTCACCTTGTACCTATCTTCCTCTACCACTGTTTTCACTGCTCCAGCATACACACTTTCTATACTACTCTGACCATGGCAACCTATCTTTCTCTCACCGGACACCTCCGATCTCTATAGCCCCATGGGCACCCCCACAGCTTACACATATTACTTTCTCCACTGATACTACACATTCCTTCATCTCATTACCTCCTGCACACTTCTTACATCTAGGAATCTCCCTCCTACACACTGCTGCAACATGACCATAAGCTTGGCACCTAAAACATTGTAGTATTTTCAGAAATAAAAGCTCTCACGAGATAACACATCCTAATTTCACCTTGTCAGGCAAAGACTCTGCCTCAAAACTCAGCAGGGCAGACATCTTCTGTTTCACCATGCTCTCCACTGGGTCTGCATCACACCAAATGACAGGCGTCACAGACACTAGGAATCTTCCATTAAAGCTGATCTTCCTCAAAACTTAATGCTACCCACGTTATCTCTCCTTGCAACGGCACCCTGCTCTGAAGAGCAAAGCAAGTCACAGTTATTATCCCTAGTACCGTAGTCAAGTGCGCCCGCTCCTTCTGGACGTTAGAAACATAATAAAGCCCACTTCGAGTTACTTTCACCAACTCAAGTCTCCAACCTCTTCTCCACCCAACCTGACACCACATATGGATCAGCTAGAATGCAAGGATCCATTCTCTCCACAAATCTCACTCCCACTGGGACAGAATCATCCCTGTCATCATCAGAATGAGGCACAAACTTGGCAGTCCTCACCACAGGTGCTTCACCCTCACTCTTGTCAGGTTCCATCTCTGAGCTACCGGAGCACATATCCCTCTTTTTCCACTTGATGGCAACCTTCCTCACAACATCGCTTCCTTCTACACTCAGTTCCTTTTCAGCAGTCACCACTGCACCGGCCACCGCATTTAATTAATCCTCACTCTCGTCACTCTCAATTTCCTTCTGTAGCTCTTACAAAAGTTCTGTGTGATCTTCTATTCCATATTCACTCAAAATATTTGACACCTTTCTCCTTTTTTTCCTTCTCTGCCCACCATCTTCTCCTTCATCAGATGTTCCAGAAGGCTTGTGAAATCCCCCACTCCATATTTACTCATAATATGTTCCACTTTCCGCCTTTTTTTTCCTGTCCACCATCTTACAGGCCATCTCGACTCAGCGCCCAGTGTAAACACTTGTCTTGTCTCAAAATCTTCTGACATGCACTGTCAACTGTGAGACCTTATATAGACAGGGGTGTTTCTTTCTAAATCCTGTCCAAACAATTTAATTGGCCACAGGTAGACTCCATTCAAGTTGAAGGGATATCTCAAAGATGATCAAAGGAAATTGGATGCACCTGAGCTCAATTTGGAGCATAGAAAAGGGGTGTGAATACTTATTTAAATGAGATATTAATGTATTTCATTTTCAATACATTTGCAAACATTTCTAAAAACAGGTTTACACTTTGTCATTTATGGGGTATTGTGTGTACATAGGTGAGAAAAAAACATTGAATCAGTTTTGAATTAGTGCAGTGTTTTTGTAAAAAATACTGATTTTATATATCTAATGTAGGCTTTAGTATGTTCAATTCATAAAATGAATACTCTTTTTGTATATTTAGAGTTTAAAAAAAGGGAGATTTTTTTTACAAATATATAGTCATAAAGTATTATAATCACACATCTTTAGTTTTCAACATTACTCTATAAATATTGAAGATAAATTAAATGTTAACATTTTAAACAACTTTACTAGGCTATTGAAAATCTGAGCCAAACCACTGTTTTGAAGAGTTTTGATTATGTACATTACTTTTCCTTGTGCTACAAAAGACCTTTCCCAAATATGTCCTGTTTAGTATGTAGAATACAGTTATCTTATTGCTGAGCGATGGGAGGCCATTTAGGGAGGTGAGACTTTGGCTTTGTGGCTCTTTGCTGACAGAAAAGTTCCCTTAATTATCCTTATTCCTAGTGAACCTCAATCTCCACCACACTCTTGGCCCAGAGTCAAACCCAATTCATGCTGTAACACAACAAAATGTGGAATAGGTCAAGGGGTATAAATACTTTCTGAAGGCACAAGTTTGCACATTAGCTACATCACCCAGATGACCTCATCGAAGGAACAGTTCCCGTCCCATCCCGAGCCTTGAATCGATTGCCTGCCTCTACTTTCTCTGCAGCCAATCGGCGTATGAAGGTTCCCCCACTCTCCCTTTTCCATTTGACGTTAGCTACACTGGGACGTTTCAGTCAAAAAATATCGTGTGGTCATTGGTGTTTTGGATTGTCAGTCAACATCAGTCTGTTTTGCGATTGGCAAGCGACATAATTTGGCTACCTCAGCTGGCCCGACTCAGAAGCGCCTTGGTTGACATTGTTGTTGTTGTAAGTAAGAAACTACTTTGTCGTTGAGTCTTGTGGTCTTTGGATTAATTGTAGACTGCAACCTCAGTATTAGCTCAAAGTCAGGAAAAACTGGTCTAATAAACTTGGTTTTCACAATATTTGTCGAGAGGAGGACCATTATGGGACGATGAAAGAAATATCTGCGAAGCCGCTCAAGGTAAGCAGACAAGGGACACTCAACTGCTAGCTAGCTATCCTTGCTAACGACTTTAGCTTGTAACATTATAGCTAGCTGGCAACATTTTGGACAGGACGACCCGTAGCTGGCTTTGTATGAACCTTTTTGTTGAGTTGGAAGGAACTAGCTCGCTAACTCATTAAATGAGACGTTTTAAGTGGGAGACTCCTAGACGGCTAAAACATGAACTAGCTAACTAAGTTACCTAGCTAACGTTAGCTAGTCAGCCCAGGCGTATAACACATTTAGCTACTAGCTAGCTAGACTTATCAACGTAACTTGCGTTAGTAACGGGCTAGCTAGCAATATGTCGCGTTAATAATGTTGCTTCGGTTACTGTGCCTTGCTAGCTAGCGTTAGTTAACTACGTGCAGGATAACTTTGCTAACATTAACGTTAGCTAGCTGGCTAGTTTTCTTTCTTGCCCATCTGCCTAGTTAGTCAGAGAAGGATAGGACGAAATGTACTATGCTTAGTTAACTAACGTTAGGTTCGTTAACAAATTTAGCTAGCTAACGCTTAGCCCATTCATAGACTACTTACACATACCAGTCGGCTCCTTTAGTAACGTTACATTTTTGGGCTAACTAGTTAACGTTAGCTGATTAGTTAGCCATTATACTCTCTCCTTGTACCCTCATACAACTCGCCTTGTATCATTCTCTCCCCATCTAACGCTAGGTCTATGAATCCATTTAAGGAATGAGCAACTTCAAACGGGAGGCCTCTGTCAGTCAATTGTTGGTGAAATATTCAGCAAATCGTAGCCCTGTTGCTTGCAATAATTAACGTTTTAAAGTAAACCCATAGACATGCAGAGCGTGTCCTGCTTTATAGTTATTTGCCCCAGAGTTTAATGATGTCCTGTATTTAGGCTATTGCTTAGTTAATTGTAAAACATTGACAATACATTTCAGTGGGTCACTAATATTCTTCCCTGACGATTAAAACCAGTGACATAGGCTTTGGCAGCTCCACAGTGTATATGTTTATGTAAAGACCTCTCCTCATTATGTAAACTATGCATTGCGCCATTGCCAACACCACTACAATGAAAGGGTAGCATTACACTTTGACTTGAATTATTCAGCTCTTTATTTACAATTGATTTTGTTTGCTTGTAGTCTGGTATAGGCAGCCATCCTGCAACATAAAAGTAGGACAGAGACATGCTCTTCACTTCTTAGGCCTACACGGCCTTTTCTCTGTTTCATTATGTAAAGAAGGCACATTGTTAGAAGAAATGAGGGTAGTCTAAACCTTAGCAACTCTACCTTCCCTGCAGCTTTCTGACTGCTGTTTGTATGCACTTCGACTTGAACCCATGTGTGTCTTGCACACACTACAAATACGCTATGCATTACACCATGATCATTGCCAGATGAAGCATCATTTTGGGAGTTATGATATCTGTGATTTGGCAAGAAAATTCTCACTCAAGACCATGTGGTTGTCGTTCAAGTTGTGATCATTTGCATTAAAACACTAGTCGATCGAGCCTACTGTTTGGGGAGAGAAAGGAAACAAAAGGGACAAATGCAGCAAATGTCTTTTTATAGTAGTACAAGTAGAATTCAGAGGGAGCGCACAAGCACAGTGAAATTCTGACGGATCTATTATTGCAGTGGGAGGAAGAAATGCATCTAGCCCTCCCACCTCTACTCATTTCAATGGCAATGCAGGGGGATGCTTGAAAGGCTAAATGGATGGGCTAACTGGCAAGAGGAGTGTTCCCCAGTGAGCAGATTGCTAGGGTGTGAGTGCAAGTTTGCATCGTCAGGCTTCGTTACACAAATCTTCCCCTTTTCAAGGAACGCATTGATCATACAGCGTCACACAGAACACCCGAGAACATCTTTTGGGGAGACTGTATAGTGTCCCTCTGTGATATTGAGATTCTCTAGTACAACTAAGACACTGTGAAGGACTGTTTTAATCCAGCAGTAAATGTCAAATATGTTACACAAAAAAAACAACAGCATCACATAGAACAAAATGGTGTTCTGAAAGCATTTGTTTGACAGTGATCACTAGTTCTTTTGCATAGAGCCCTTTGACACTTGACAATGAAACATGGAAAAACTGTGGTTCATGGCTTAATTTGCAATGTTTCATGCTTCTCCACCAACATTCAAATGTTTTGGTTTTTTTGCCTCTAAATTTCCTCGATTTATAAACACTAAACTATGTCAAACTGGATTGCTGGCTGAATCACAGGTGGGAGAAATATGACACTGATGACAGAGAGCATTATCACCATAATCCATGAAGGCAAGGGATTATCCTATTGACCTGGTGATGTCATAATTCGCTTCTATGTGGATGTTTTCAGGGTGTGCTTGTCTAGTTTATTGGTGTCCTTTTAGCCTTTGTGTGACGCACAGTGAAGTCATCCACACATGACAGATCTGTGTGCAGTTCCCTTGTGAGCACTCATGTCTTATTCGAACAGTTCTGTGGAGAGAAAAACCCAGAGTCCATCCATTTGTCCTTTAGGATCCTTTTTCCCCCTTTCCACTCTCCTTATCTAGCACTCTCTCAAAGCTCTAGTCTAAATGGTTTGTCACTGTACAGTTTATAAATGCTCTGAAGTGTTACATATGTGAAGTTATGAGTTAAGGCTAAACCCCCTCTTCATCTCTCTCTCTCTCACACAGGCATTTAGCCTACCATTGTGTTGGTTGGCTTTAGCCATCATAACTGTCTCTGTGGGGTAGGAGAGACTGAATATTATATTTCAGTGTGGAACCCTGCTGCCGCAGCAACACCCAGTCTAGAGATACAATTTTAAAGCGGCCTCTCGCTGGGCTCCCCCAAACAGCTGTTCAGTAAGAGTGTGTTTCAAGGATCCAGTGTCAGCTTCAGTGCCAGGCCCATGTAGATTAAAACTATTCCCATAGGATCCCTCTACCCCCACAAACAAGGTCAGATTAATAAGTAAATAGTTGAGTGCTTCTCCAGGTTAGTGGGACAACTGCATGACTCTGCGTCTCTTATTGCCTCTGTGTTCAAGGATAGTAATTTGTCCTACCACGACCAAATGCTACAGGGTATGCAATGCAGATCTAGGCTTTTATAGTATCCCCATGCATGCAGGAGTCACCCCTTCCACGCTGGTTGTTGCCAGCTTATTGTTCCAGCCAACATAGGCATTTCGTTGCTGTCATCAAGGAGGTCAGACCTTGGGTTACCAAAGTTAACCTGGACTCCTGAAAATAACAGGGTAGAGGTGGCCTACATGGGCAATTCATCATTTTGGGAGAACTTAATTGAGCAGCTGACCAATTCCGCCATGACTTTAGTTTTGGGTTAACCGAGATTACTTAGGCCTAGTTGCTTACTATGACTGCAATATTGTTTGTGGTTATCTCACCTAGCTACCTTAAGATGAATGCACTAACTTTTAATTCGCTCTGGATAAGAGTGTCTGCTAAATTACTAAAATGTCAAATGTAATGTAAACGTTAACATGAATGGACACATCCTGCCCCCCTTCGTGAAGAAATTCTCTAATTAGGCGACAACGATTTATTCTTCAGGTTCGCTCTGGTGGTCACAATTACTGCTTTACACAGCACATATAGTCTGCTCCATACATTTTCATAAGACTTTATAACCATGCCATGTGAGACATCTAGAATTCCATCACCATGCACCCCTGCATCCTTGTTTGCCAGCACACATCATGGCCCAGACAAGACTGTACCAGATGTGCTTTGGAAGAAAAAACATCCCCATGATTCCTCAGCAGAGGGGTGATCAATAGGAAGCTTGTCTCTGAGATCCTGTGCACCCAGACTGCGACTCATAAAAACCCTGTTCAGCCCCACCCTCCCCTGCGTGCCTGGATGCCTGCCAGCCTTTTGACACAGCAGCCAGGGCTTTTTGTGTCAGGGTGGCGAGGCCTTCAAAACCATGCATCAGCAATCACACCCCGGCCTCTCCCCACGTCCCTACCTAGTACCTACCTCCTTTGTGTTCAACCAGAGACTGGGTGCGTGTGCCCAATGCTTTGGGATACTCTGACTGGTTATTTTCTGTGGGGGTTTTGTACTCAACTTTGCTATGCCAACTCTTTTCAGAGGCATCACTGTGGTATGATTGAAGGATGTTGAAAACATTGAGTTCTGATATAAAACAATGGGACACATGCTCACAGTTTTGCTTTTCGGAAGCATCCCCAAAATTATCTCCGCATCGCTCTACGGATGTGCCAACCGGGTCAAAAGGTTGTGGGTATAGCCAAATAGAGGGGTGAATGGGTACAGAGGCTAATCGCTTGCCCTCTCACATAAAAAAAAAAAGATCTACAATCCCGATGACTGGGCCCTCTACCCAGAAGGAAGCCATGGTAAGATCACAGGGCCGCTGGCTCCTCACCCTGCCTCTACAACACAACAGCAGTCCTTCCCACTCTCTCCACTCTAGATCCAAGACAGAACAGCAGTAATCCTATCCCCGCAGGAGAGGAGCCTCTTGCCCAGGGTGACGTAAAGCCACCGCACTGCCTTGACTGCTAAGCTAGCACCACGTGGGGATTCACGTGAGCATTAATGCCCAGGCCTGTCACTGCTAATGCTTGTTTAACCGCTGCCGTTAGCCTAGCCACGGACTGCTTACAGGTTCGGTAGGACCTTGCACATACATAGGATGGGCCTACCCGATGTTGAAAATAAGTTAATTCTATCACAGCCAAACAGATAATTTACCATTCATTTTGGGCTGACAGTATTCTGACTTGAGATCCACAGGTGCAACTCAGCATTAATCATAATTTAGGCTAATGTCAATGGGAGACTTAAAATTCACGATATTAACTTCGATATTGCCCATTCTGATCATAATGGTAGTAGGTCTTTGAACAATTGCAATTGAGCTTTTTTTGTACAAGAAGGTTGTTGTTGCCTCCTTAAAAAGATATATACATAACAAATCTATTATAGGATTTATACTTTGACTTAATTTACAGGTTTTGTAATATGGTCAGGATGTGTGCTGTTTTTGTTTAGTCCTGTGGTTGTTTCCACCGAGCAGTGCAGCCAAAGATGCAGGTTTGCTTCTAAGAAATATCCGATATGCGTGAAGGAGCTAACTCCCACCCCTTTAAATGTGAGTTATGTAAGCCTTAGCTCATTGTTCTATACCCACAACAAACCATGTTTTTGTGAAGTCTCATTGGCATCTACAACACATTGATGGCCTTTGCATGTTAAGCTACTGGGGAAAGCATATATTGGTCAACATTTTAAAATTCAGTCTCATGCCTCTCACTGCCCTACCCCATAGGGTTTAATTGCTTTTATAAACTGGGTGGTTAGAGGAGCCCTGAATGTGGATTGGCTAACAGCCGTGGTATATCATACCATGGGTATGACAAAACATTACATTTTTACTGCTCCCAATACATTGGTAACCAGTTTATAATAGCAATAGGGCACCTCGGGGGTTTGTGGTATATGGCTAATATACCATGGCTAAGGGCTGTGTTCAGACTCTTCGCGATGTGTCGTGCCTAAGAACAGCCCTTAGCCATGTATATTGCCCCCCCCCCCCCATGCCTTATTGCACAATTTCATCCAAATAGGCTAGCTGTGTTCGGGCGATGCAGAAGCTGGCATTTCTGCACAAAGACATCAATAAAGAGCAGCTAGTGCCGTATGAGGAGTTACCGCCCACGGTGTGCTGAGTTTAGGTTGGCAGTTCTCCGGTAATACTGAAACCAGGGCAGATTGTTCCCGGAGTCCAGCTAAACAATTCTGCTGCAGTCCTTCATTGCCATAGCAGCGCTCTGCTCGCACTCTGCAACTGACAGAATCAAGCTATATTATTTTGTTTATCCACAGCATTGACATGTAAGCAGATGGGGACAAAGTGTAGGCCTAGTCTCATTACAACACACACAAATCAAACATGCCCTCGTAAATTGTCCTGTTACTCCCTTTCTGCGACCATTCTCTGTGAACTACCCCTGTGTCCTCACAGGTTGCTACATGGCACAGCAAGGCACAATATGGCATGGGTCAGCACCGCATGGCACGGTGTGGCATGACACAGCATGGCACGACACTGCATGGCACACAGCACTGGTCCGAGGATATGTCAGGGGCTTCAGTACTGTTGGCTGCTGCCTCGGCATCCCACATCCCCATCTGAAGCCATCTGCTATGAGTGGCTGTTAATTAGCACTGCTTCACTGTTGATGACTGACTGACTACAGCGACAGGCCCTGTGCACAGGGCAGGGTTACTTCTGAAGCCAGGCACTGGGCAGCTGTAATAAAGTGCCCAATGGAGCATGGTGGCAGGAGAGGAGAGAACAGGCTGTTCTGAAATACTCCATGCCATATGCACATGACCCCCACCACCAATCATGAACTGGGGGGAGGAGTTGAGACATCCTTTTCCTCACTTGAGGAAGACCGTTTGTTTGTAAGTGAAACTTTGTTGAGACCTCGGCCACAATGCTTGGCTTAGCCATGACGTCAGCTCTCAGACACTTTGATAAACAGTTTATCTGGAAAGCTATTACTCTGCACATTTGAACTTGGCAGTTACTGCCATGCATGTCAACGAGGAAATCGTGCCCCTGTCTGCCAAAAAAATTTGACTACCAGGCCCCCTAACCCTTCTGTACCCTACTGGAGTTAGCCTACACTGCAAGTTGCTACTGAAAAGCCTGCAGTAGCTAGTCCTACACTGTCAGAGAACACTGCACACCTTACTGGTGGCATAACCCATTTACCCATTGAAGTTCAGCAGATACACCGGAGAGAGCGAGCAGGAGCCTGTCAGGGATGTTTTGTGTTTCTTGTAGACAAGCTTTCCCGAGCCATGACACTTGCAGACATAGCTTAGCTGTCTTGATTGTTCGCCGGAACTTTTTGTCTGTTTCCCCGCCTCTGTTTTCTTTCAGTTGTCTGCTGTTTAAAAACTTTACACAGTGGGGAGGTGATATGTTTGTTTCATGATTATGGAGGGGTATTTTTAGGCTGTGAAAAGTCTTGTAATTTTGGCACCTTGCAGATAAGGGGCTGGCTTTCTGCATGTGTTTCTAGCTGTGGTGACAAACCGTACAAACGTAAAGTCTCCTTTTTTTCACAGTAGAACATACAGGGTCGACAGTTAGCTATCACATGGAATGAGAAGCTTGAGTATTTAAGGAGTGAGGGAAGACTGGGATCAAGCGTTACTGAATGCTTACAGCAGGCTTAGACAACATGTGGGATCCCCTTATGCCATTCAATGTTTGATGCCACTTTGTTTTTTAGCCTCCTTCAGATGGGATGTTGTTGATGTGAACTTCTAGCTATGTTCTTACAAAATAGATTAAATCATGTATGCTAATATTGCTTAGTCTGCTATGGACTAGTTTTATCTGAGGCATTTTGGGGGCTAAAGAGTTGGTGCTGACGAGCTGAGCCAGGTGTGTGTGGACGAGAGGAAGGGTGAAAGGGGCAGTTTTTTTTGGGTGATGACTGGAAATCTCTAAGCCCTGGCTCCAGCAACATGCCCTCTCTGAGGGTCCCATGGAGTCTCTGACATCAGCTCTATCTCTTTCTCCCCCTTTTCTCTTTCAGTTAGCGCATGAGCAGTGTTCCTTTGTATTCAGTTGCACAGCTTACCTCAGCTGGTGTCCAAGCCTTGATCAAGACTGGCATCTCTGAGTTCATGAATGAATAGATGATGACCAAAAGACCTGGCCTAATTCGAAGGGAAAACAAGTAACAACCCTTTGTTTACCCGAACTCTTGCGCCTGTTGTCGCATTACCATATTTTGAGATCTCGATTTGGAGAAGGGAGAATAGAGCAGATGCAAAGTTTGGTTACAGAATGATGGTTTGTATTGTATGTGCCATCGACACCAAACTAAAGCTTGCTTTGCTATGGAAAACCAATTTTTCACTAATAAACTCAAATCAGTAGTTTTCATTGGCTGACATCTCAGAAAATATTCCCGCTCAAATTGTGCATTTCATAGATTTTTCTCCAATGACCAGCTTAAACAAATGTTCTTTGACCAGAGAAAATGGTCCAACTCCAATTAAATATTGATTTGGCTAAGATCTGGAAGGCATTGAAAATTGGAGACATTAGTCTCGCCACCTGAACTGGTTAAGCACATTTACTTAACCAAACGGACAAAACATTGACGGTACCATTAGCAATACACCAATTTGCTAGCAGAACAGGAGTATTTCATATTTAAAAAATAGATTATTGTAAAGGCGAGATGTGGAAAAGATACTACAGTATGGGCTTGTGTCTTCTCGGCTCCTGTCTGGTCACAGATATTGCTGTGTTCCTGCGCCATGTTTAATGGGCACTCAATGATTTGCATTGTGTTGACTCCCATGGTGTTACGTTGCATAGCGTAGCATGACATTGGGCTAATGTTAGACAGCTCTGTCTCTTATGATGTCCTGCGATTCGTTGCCTTGTAGTGTGTAGCCTATGGTCTTGGACTGTGCTTCTTTGTCCAGGGCTCCTGCCTTTTATGTTTCTGCAGCTATTCAAAGCAAGAAGTAGGTTACTTCAGTTGAGCTGCGTTATGCTGACTTGTACAGCAAAGACCGTTGCTGCTGTGCGGTATGCTTAGCTGTAGTTGCAGTATTCTGAAGCTCAGGAGGAACTGGGTAAATGGGCTTGATTTGACTTCATTCCTCCGCCAGACAAGCTCTGCCTCCTCAGAAGTAGCGGTGCAGTTATGTAATGAGCTAGTGGGCTCAGCTTCAGTCAGTAATCACACCATTGTTTTACTTCCTCTAGTTATGAAGTGTCTGTACTCTGTTTAGTCACTTTATGATCTCTTGATCCTATTTCTGACTGATCCCTGGTCATTTGACTTGCTGAGAATGAGGGATTATTAGTAAGGAAGGCTTGGGGCTATTACATGCTCATAAGATTTTGCTCTTTCTTTTAAAGCTGTGATTAGGCTAGCCTTATATGCGATACAGGGTTTCCAAGTACAGTAATAGCTTATCAGGCTATAGTTGACAGTCTAGTATGCCACTTCATAAAGTTCATAAATCAGTCTAACCAAATAGCTTAAGCTGTTTTTCCAGCGTTTTTGGCCATCTCTGAGCTGCTGTGCCTTGGGCTACTGTACCACTTCCTAACCCCTCTTCACCTTTCCTCCAGCCCAGGGGTATGGGCCTACCACTGGGCAACATTTATCATCGCTGACGCAACTCACACAGCCTCTGTTGTCTTATCAGCCCTTCTATATTATCACTCGTGATTTTTGCAGTGGTGAGAGAGTGTTTCACACTCACTGAGATCACAGGGAAACGTTGATTTAAACTAAAATAGAACTGACACATTTAGAGATGTGTTCATCCATCTTGTCCTGACTGAGTATGAAATGGGAATAGAACAACCCAATTGTCCATCTTTGGAAAAGGCTGACTTAAGGCGATATGTTGATGACAATGGAACAATATAATTGTGAAGCCTGAGTATCTTCAGGTGGTACGGTACAGTGGCTAGCCGTACCGTTTTCATATTGGGCCTCAGGCTTTAGCTGCTCTCCCTCTCGACTGTAAAGTGAGGTTCATTTTTCACATGATGAATGACTTAGTGGGCCAAATGAAATGGCAAGTCCTTCTGCTGTGCACTAGTGACATCCAACAACCCTGTTCCCACTTCACTGGAAGTGCAGATCCCTCTCATTTTGTAAGGATGCATAGAGGGCTGACTCTAACGAATGACTGCCCTTAAAAAGCTCATTCTCATTTGGTCATATAGTCAGTCTTGTCCAAAAATGAGATTTGTGAGTTTTAAAGAAAAAAAAAATGGAATAAAGGGTACTGTAACAGTTTTCCTTGGGTTAAGTTTATTTCAATCCTATCCACAGCTGGCAGCACCCAAGTGAAACCTCAATTCGGAATGCGTAGCTGCACGCGACCCCATCGTATTGTCCATGGTCAAATTGGTTTCACATTGGATAGTTCCCAACTAGCCCCATAGGGATATCAGTAAATTACACAATGTAGGCCTACATGGGACAATATTTTAATGTCAGTAGCTCCCAATTTCAATGACTTAACCTCAAACGTACTATAGATTGTAGAAGTGCATATACAAATATTGAGGTATTTTAATGAGACAACTAAAAGATTGCAACATGAAAATATTGTCCCATTTACATTGCACAATCTATTGGTGGTGCTTAACTAGCCCCAGAAATGGGCTATCCAATGTCAAACCAATTTTGCCACAGTTGCACACCGGCCTGCTAATTGGTAAAAGAAGTTGGCTAGCACTAACTAGCCTAGTCAACTACAAGACACAATACCTGGTTAGACTGTTTCAAGTTCTGTACGCACGCTTGTCACGTGGGAAAACACACACAAGGCACCCACATCCCCCCCCCAAGACGACTCTACTTTGGCTTCAGTCATGGCCGCTGCATTTAATGACCAAGCTGATAAACGAAGCCAAATCAGGAAGTTGAACTCCCTTTAATAATAGCCTCAAAATTAGGTCTTTTTGCTTCATGAGGTTCTGAATATGACTATGTGAAGGGTTGGCAGAGGTCACCAAAATTCTGAAATATCAGTTATTCCAGACCTGTGCATCTTTCTTAGCAGTAGGCCTACCAGTTGATTTGATGCTCCCCCTGTGCGCTACCACAGGCAATGCAGATTTATCATGAAAGAGTGCCTGTACAGCTGGACCTAATTTCTTGTCCAGGCTTGATGGAAGTTGGTGGAGCAAGATGTCTTGTAGGCCTAGATAGGCAAGTTTTCTTAGTGCTAGGCCTATAGTGGAGCAAGTGCAAAAAACACATCTAGGTCTTGGTGTAAGCCTACTTAAGTAATGTAGGTCATATTGAGAGACCTTACATGATTACACAATGTGACATGACAAAGCATTTGGAGCAGTCCCGCCCTTAATAACTAGGCTATAACCTAGTCTTTCTCGGTCTTGTTGTGCTAAACATTTATCTTAGGCTAGATCACTTCCTATAATATCTGATTAATTTTAAAGCAATTGTTCTATAGACCTATTCCTGTTTGGAATGATATCTCTAGTATTCTTCTGTGGCTCTCAGCTGCTGGTGTGGCAGCTCTCTTGTTTTAGCTGGCTCACACCCCAGGTTATGTAGCTGTGTGTTAGACCAACATGGCTCCAAACTACTTGCCAAGGAGGCCTCTGCTGTTTCAGTGACTAATAATTGAGTGTCATGATTTCAGGCCTTGCCCCTTTTGGGTCCAATTTATCATTCAAAATGTGTCAAGCAGCACCATCTTTTTTTTCTATGTTAATTTGATTCAGTGTTTGATTTTTAGGTTTGTACTAGTCTCGTGACAACAAAAACATTTCAAATGTCTGTCAGGAGACTGGGATATGACGGATAGTGTGGAACATTTCTTCTGTTGTGTTTTTTTTTGTGTACTTGTTTTGTTTAGAAGAATCACGATTTTTGAGGGGTTCACCTACACCTGCCCATGTATTATTTTGAATTTCAGAATGGGGGGGTGTATTTGGCCCATAGACTTTCCAAGGCTTGCAGAGCGAGAGAGAGAGTGAGGTTGGGGTGGGAAGCTGCCAAACAGGATCCGCTTCTCACACTAGTCCAACATCTCCCCGTCCTCCACCCAGAACCTAATGGAGTAGCTGGCCAGAGGTTCTGGGTTGCTGACATTAGCTTTCTACTAACCTGTTAGTCAAAGTCAGATTAGCACCGCATTGACTGTGCTTACACTCAACTCTCATTTCTCCTAAGTCACTTGCAGTATGTCTGTTCTTCACATGCTTAAATTAGACTTCTCTCAGTCTCTGTTTTGGTTAGCCTGCAGTTTCACTGCTGGAAGCCTATACTGTAATGGAGGTTGTCTCTCCATCCCTTGTTTACCTCCATGAATCTTCCACGGGCCCACACAATGGCTGCAGCAGGCCGTGGTGACCATGTCTGCTTCAGTGATCCAGGCCTCTCCCAGGGTCAGCACCCACGTGCTAGCAGCAGCTTCCATTATGTAACCTCTCAGACAAAAGCCTAGCCGGCCTGCACACATCACTGACTGCTCTGTGCTGGCAGCAGGGCCATTATGCTAGTCAGGTCATCGCTTGGGTGTCTCTCACATAACCTAAACAGGATTGAAACTATTTTCGGGAAATTCTGACTTAGTTTCAACCCCTGTTCTCTTACATTGCTGTCAATATTTGCAGACACAATATTGACATCAATTTGTTGTCTTTGTCGATTAATCACCCCTAGCAGCCATCAACTAATAATTTAGTGGGACCCTTCCCTAGTTTTGTGGCCCTCACCTCATTGTCAAGAACTCCTGCTGGTTGATGCGTCAGAAGCTGAATGCGTCCACAGGAATGGATGATGTTAGAGGCTGGTAATAACAAAGTCCTTTCACTGGTCTGTTGGGTCCATTCTGTCCACAGAGCGACACATTACCAGCAGGCATTGGCACTAGCTTGTCCGTTGATACATCATTATTTGTTGGACTTAGTTTGCTCAACTCCCAGCAGTAGGTGTAATAGTGTTTCTCAAACTAATCATGTCAAAGTTATCTTTATGAGATGCAGGAAAGTCAACACAACAAGAGGCTTTGTATGGAGGCCAGGGCCTAGGGAGATATTGTCCTGCTGGCTTTTGCTTCTCTCACTAGTGTAAACACTAACCTACCACCAGAGCCAGAAGTACTTGTCCACTCAACTCCTGTCTCTTTTGAATGATGAGTATACTCACACAGCCTCTTGCCAACAGATGTACAGTGCCTTCGGAAAGTATTCAGACCCTAGAATTTTTCCACGTTTTTGTTACGTTACAGCCTTATTCTAAAATGGATTAAATCAAATAAAAAATCCTCAGCAATCTACACACAATACCCCATAATGACAGTGAAAACAGGTTTTTAGAAATGGCTTATTTACATAAGTATTCAGACCCTTTGCTATGAGACTCTAAATTGAGCTCTGGTGCATCCTGTTTCCATTGATCAACCTTGAGATGTTTCTACAACTTGATTGGAGTCCACCTGTGGTAAATTCTATTGATTGGACATGATTTAGAAAGGCACACACCTGTCTATATAAGGTCCCACAGTTGACAGTGCATGTCAGAGCAAAAACCAAGTCATGATGTCGAAGGAATTGTACATAGAGCTCCGAGCCAGGATTGTGTCAATCGACATATCTGGGGAAGGATACCAAAACATTTTTGCAGCATTGACGGTCCCCAAGGACACAATGGCCTCCATTCTTAAATGGAAGAAGTTTGGACCCACCAAGACTCTTGCTAGAGCTGTTCGCCTGGCCAAACTGAGCAATCAGGGAGGTTTCCAAGAACCTGTTGGTCAATCTGACAGAGCTCCAGAGTTCTTTTGTGGAGATGGGAGGACCTTCCAAAAGGACAACCATCTCTGCAGCACTCCGCAAATCAGGCCTTTATACTAGTACTGCCACTCCGCAGTAAAAGGCACATGACAACCCGCTTTGAGTTTGCCAATAGGCACCTATTGACAATGAGAAAGAAGATTCTCTGGTTTGATGAAACCAAGATTGGCCTGAATACCAAGCATCATGTCTGGAGGAAACCTGGCACTATCCCTAAGGTGGATCATGGTGGTGGCAGCATTATGCTGTGGGGATGTATTTCAATGGCACAGACTGGGAGACTAGTCAGGATAGAGGGAAAGATGAACCGAACAACGTACAGAGATCCTTGATGAACACCTGCTCCAGAGCGCTCAGGACCTCTGACTGGGACGAAGGTTCACCTTCCAACAGGACAACGATCCTAAGCACACAGCCAAGACAATGCAGAAGTGGCTTGAGTAGCCCAGCCAGAGCCTGGACTTGAACCCCATCAAACATCTCTGGAGAGAGCTGAAAATAGCTGTGCAGCAACGCTCCCCATCCAATCTGACATAGCTTGAAAGGATCTGCAGAGAAGAACGGGAGAAACTCCCCAAATACATGTGTGCCAGGCTTGTAGTGTCGTACCAAGAAGACTAATCGCTGTCAAAAGTGCTTAGTAAAGGTTCTGAATACTTGTGTAGATATTTCAGTTTTATATTTTTGTTGTTGTAAATTAGCAAACATTTCTAAAAACCTGTTTTTGGTTTGTCCTTATTGGGTATTGTGTGTAGATTGCGTTTAAAAAAAATGTGTTTAATCAATTTTAGAATAAGGCTGTAACGTAACAAAATGTGGAAGTATTTTCAGAAGGCACTGTATAGTTTTGTTGAAGGGTAGGCTGGCTCCTATCCACAGCGGCTTTGGGAAAAGACTAAGCCTTGATGTGATGTGTATATGTGAATAAGAGTGCATTTCTACACAGCAAGTGTGTTGGATACCCTGCAAAGAAGCTTTTTTTTGTGGCCGACTTTGGAACGAGGGCACTGGAAATACTCTGGTTTAGAAAGACCTTTTGTCCTGTTGACTTTCTTCTCTTGCCTGCCTGTGTGCCTTTGTTGTAAGAAGAGAGGGAGAGTGAGAGAGAGGGATGGGTGGGTGTTTTTTAAAAACATGATTCATCAGGTGCGGTGGTGAAGAATTCACTGAGTCAGAGCTGAGGCAAGAATAGAGGGTGGATGAGCTGAGGCATGGGTGGGGCTAGATGACTGCAGGTAACACAGATGGTAGTCCACTCACAGCTTGAACTTCAGTACCTCAAAGCCGTAACATGGAACATTTGACCATATAGCACGCTATGGTAGGGCTGTGCGGTATACCGTTTTTTTGCGATCTACCGTATTGATGCACAGGCCGGTTTGGGTTTTTACTTTACCTTCTATAACGGTATTTGAATGTTTGGTTTGTTAAATGGGATGCGTAGTGTCTAACGTCCATTTTTTCTAGTGTACTTTGCTACTTGAGTCATCTCTCTCCACTCTCTGCCACTTTCCAGACAGGCCTAACCACTCAAGGAGCGCATTTGTTTATCCTTGACCACGAGACACTTGCGTCCAGTCTGCATGGTCAATGCAGCATATGCAACCATGTTGATGACAATGATGCAGTTGTCACTTTTAGCAAGTTGTTCTTAAATCTTGTTAGCCGCTAATGCTAATCGCTAGCTAGCTAATACATTTACTGAGTAAGAGCAACCGAAAGCTAATTAGCAATACAGCTAGTTAAAACCAGTGATGGTGTAGACCTATATCAGCATGTTGTTTGTGCAACAGTATCTTTGAAATTGAAGAGGTGAACGCAAATTAAGAATATTTTAGCTACATGAAGTAGCTAAGAGATCATTCAATGTAGCCAATGATTATAGGGTCCCCTAGGAAACACCTATCGTCAAACAACACTATTAAAGTGCCCACTATTATATTCCAACTATATAATTAGAATATACATTCTATTTCCATGATTCCAACAGTTTACCCAAGTGTTTTGCTCTAAATTGCAACATTTGGTAAAAAAATAAGGCCCACATTGGTTGCCCATATCGTGCAGCCCTACATGGCAGTGTAGAAATGATCTCAAATGCTGAAATTGAACGTTATGATTTTCTTTTTGGGTTGAAGTTGAATTGAACAGTATAAAACAATCAGAATGGAGACTACGTTGTTTGTGTAATTCTGTAATTCTATCTTGGCAGGGTAGCCTAGTGGTTAGAGCGTTGGACTAGTAACCGGAAGGTTGCAAGTTCAAACCCCCGAGCTGACAAGGTACAAATCTGTCGTTCTGCCCCTGAACAGGCAGTTAACCCACTGTTCCTAGGCCGTCATTGAAAATAAGAATTTGTTCTTAACTGACTTGCCTGGTTAAATAAAGGTAAAATAAAATATCTTGGCCAGGTCGCAGTTGTAAATGAGAACTTGTTCTCAACTGGCCTTCCTGGTTAAATAAAGGTGAGAAAAAAAGACTCCATTGAAATCACTTAGAATGTATGTGTTGCCACCCTAGGGTCACGCACTACTCAAAGCAAATTTAGAACTTTTATTATTAAAAAACATAAAATAACGTCATACCGTCAATAAAATAAATAAAAAACATTATAGTAATTTGGCCATATCGCCCAACCCTATCCTAGGTTACCAAAGGATGTTGAAGTACTGCTTTAGAGAGCATAATCTCAATTCCGATATTTATAATGAACAAAAATCTAAACGCAACAACAATTTCAAAGGTTTTACTCAGTTACAGTTCATATAAGGAAATCAGTCAATTGAAATAATAAATTATTTTGGCCCTAATCTATGGATTTCACATGACTGGCAGGGGTGTAGCCATGGGGGAAGCCAGGCCCAGTCAATCAGATTCCCCCCCCCCCCACCACAAAATGCCATTATTATAGACAGAAATACTCCTCAGCATCCCCCACTCCCCCTCAGACAATACTGCAGGTGAAGAAGCCGAATGTGGAGGTCGTTAGGCTGGTTTGACGTACTGCTAAATTTTCTACAACGACATTGGAGGCAGCTTATGGTAGATACATTGACATTAAATTCTCTGGCAACAGCTCTTGTGGACTTTCCTGCAGTCAGCATGTCAATTGCACACTCCCTCAGCTTGAGACATCTGTGGCATTATGTTTTTCATATGCCACACCTGTCAGGTGGATGGATTCTTGGCTAAGGAGAAATGCTCACAAACGGAAGAAAACACATTTGTGCACAAAATCTGAGAAATAATGTTTTTGTATGGAACATTTCTGGGATTTTTATTTCAGCTCATGAAACACGGGACCAACCGTTTACATGTTTTATATTTTGACGTATTATAGGTCACATATTGGCACAGTGCTACAGCCAAACTGCCTTATGGACTGAGGCTTCTAGTGTCAACATCTATCTTATTTCTGTCAGGGACATTTCTATTTGTCCTTGCACTTGTATCGATTGCCCTCTCCATCTCTCCTTTCAATAGCCCATCTGTAGAAAATGTATTGTTCCCCAGTCTCGATGGGGGTCATCGTTGCTATTTGCTACTCTTAAAAACCTCAGTTACCATAGTAACATGACATTTTGCCTGGTCCAGTTATGCCTCTTTTCAGTCATGTGCTTTCTATTGCCTATGGATTGCTGTAGTTTTGGACTTTTTCTAAACCCCAGTCATTGTTTGAGTACACCAGACCCTTTGTGTGCTGACTCTCTAAATGAGACTTCTTTGTGCACTGTAGTTCAGAGTGTGCCGTGTAGGTAGAAAACAACCTAGAGACCCATTTGCATCATCCCAACATGTTATTTTGTTGCTATGATTCAATGCAAATGTGAACACCTTTTTTAATTTGCTCAACAGCTCTGTGAGCAGCCTACCACAACAGTGGTCATGGGTGAGTGAGATGTGGCCAGGCATAAGGGTCAACAGGAAACTTATTTTCCACAGAGATGTTGCCCTTTACCAAAACAGGCTTACACGTGGGTACTATGAAAGGGTCAGTGGGATTATGTTCTATCTTTTTTTGTGTGTTAGCTGTTAATAAGATTACATTTAACACACTTGAATCCTTTTTCCTGGACCAATAACATTCCACAGTACCTGCATGCTGTACAAATGGATCATAGTTTGATGCCAATTGAGGTTTGCATTTTCATCCGTTTTGCTTATTTTTGATTCTATTCAGGTTTGGCTGGACGTGTAAGGCAAGTTGAAGAGCCCCTCTCCCCCTTCCCCTTGGTCCAGTGGTCTTGTTGGGGAGGGCGGATCCCCTGTGTTTTCCTGCCCTGATGCCCCCCGCCGCCCTGTAAATTCATGATCACATGACCTTGGATATGGACGCAGTCCTGTCCGACTTTGTCCGTTCCACTGGAGCCGAACCAGGACTAGCCAGAGACCTGCTAGAAGGTGAGTTGCAAGGCATTCTGGGGTAAAATAGATGGTTTTATGGCCAACTGCTTGTGAGAGGTATAAATTGAGCAGTGCACCTCCCAGTTAGAGCTTTTGGTAGCTCTTGGTTAGGTAAGCTATCCATGTAAAAGGAGGAAGTTAAATCCAGAAGAGACTCAACTCTTGTTGCCTAGCAGCAGCACAAGTTGCAGATACGAATATGGGTTAAAAATGTAATGCACTGCAGTAGCTATACGGCAGTGAGAGACAAGACGTGCTCAAAATTCAAGTATTTACTCAAGCAACGGAAAGTGTCAGTGGCCTTTACATACGATAACAGTCGCCATGGTTCTGTTGACATATGGTAAATATTTAAACTAATGACTGTTGTGTGGCTCTGACTTTCATAAAATGCGTTGGCTTTTTCGGTCAGGTTTGACTTGTCCTTTTCATTTGCAGGGAAGAACTGGGATCTCACTGCCGCCCTCAGTGACTTTGAACAGCTGCGACAGGTGCATGCTGGGAACCTGTCGTACTCTTTTGCTGAGGAGAGGACGTACCCAGCCCCGGAGAAGGAGATGGCCAGGGTGGGGCGGCCCCTTCTGCACCGTCAAGAGGAGGTGCTGCAAGGTGAGAACAGTGGTAAGTGTAAAATAATATTTTGGGCATAATGTCACTTACCCACAACCACTTATCTGTTGTCCTCTTGTTCTCCTCATTGTGATAAACTATAGAACCCTTTTTGTTTTGTTAATTCACTTTTTGTTTTTGACAATTCTCAAGTCAGGCTTCCTTGTGTACTTTCCCCTTGTCCAATTTCTCTTTCCCACCCCTTCCCACAATTAACCTAAACTCCTCACTTTCTTTTTTGATACCTCCCTCTGCAGCCACAGAGAAGCGTCTATCGAGAGGCATCTCCCATGCCAGCTCTACCATCGTGTCCCTGGCACGGTCACACGTCTCCAGTACTGGCAACTGTAGTAGTGAGCCCCTTCTGGACACGCCTTTGTGCACATTCCAGCTGCCCGACCTCACTGTGTACCGGGACGACTTCCGCGGCTTCATCGAGAGGGACCTCATTGAGCAATCTATGATGGTGGCCCTAGAGCACGCCGGTGAGTTTAACTGCACGGGTCCCACTGCTGCCACCAATTACAAATAAATTACTTTATTCACTTCTGAGGCAATCTTGTTAATTGTGTTGTCTAGATGACCGTCTACACCGTAGTTTCTCAGTACTACACGTGCGTTCTGAATTGTTTTTAGTGTGAGTGAAACCGCGAGTGACTGTTCTGTTTACGTTAAGGCCGACTCAATTGGTGGACACGGGTGGGACCTAACTGTCAGAGTCTATTGCCATTGGCAACGAGTGGGGACGGAAACTGCCTGTTGCATGCAGCGTCATTGGGTGAGTGTCATAGCCTTTCAAACAAGATCCAAATCTAACGTGTTAGGTCATACTCTCCTATGTCAATCAATGATGAGAGCTTCATTGTTAGCTGAAAGTAAGCCCTTGTATAATTGTGATACACATTATAGCTAAGCGGCAGTGTCCTGCTGGAGAGGCTTAGCCCAGAGCAATTAATTAGGACCCAATTGAGGTTTAAGCATTGTATGCAAAATGCCTTGTAATCCATCCTTAGAAATTGGGCTTTATTTGTGATAAGGCCCATAATGGCAGTTTAGGCTAATTAAGAACAGAACTCCCACATCAAGCAACTTGCCTTGAGTAAGGTTAGGATGTAACCACTTGTTTTCCTTTCTTTGAGATGGTGGTGTTTATACTATGTGTCTGTACGGTCTTGCAGGTATGTGGGGCTTTCATGACCGCGACCTGATGCTGCGGAAGTCTCTATATGCACTGATGGACCACGGCCAGGAGAGGGAGTCGCTGAGACGCAGGTGGAGGTGGCAGCAGACCATGCAGAATAAAGAGGTGGGGAATTCACTAGGATGGATCCATGTGAAACTTAGTCCAAGGGATTGTTTACAGTCCAAACTTCCATTTCAGTGTATTGAAGTGTGTGTGTCCACAGTCTGGTCTGGTGTACACAGAGGAGGAGTGGCAGAAGGAGTGGAATGAGCTGCTAAAACTGGCCTCCAGTGAACCTAGGATACACTATGGCAGCAATGGGTAAGACCTGTCTTGGACATCTCTCACACGCATTATTTATGTTAAGTATGTATACTATTATATTAAGTTTGAGGCATACCACATGAAGTTACGGCCCTTCATGAGCCTCTGTTTTGGAACGAAGACTTAAGATCGTGAGAGGAAAATGTTAGATAGTGGCTACCTATGTCACTTCCTGGGTGTTTCCTGATCTGACCCCGTTTGTTTCCAATGTGCAGGACGGAGTCATCAGAGGAGCCTGTGTACGAGAGTCTGGAGGAGTTCCATGTGTTCGTCCTGGCCCATGTCCTGAGGAGGCCCATAGTAGTGGTGGCAGACACCATGCTCAGGGACTCTGGAGGAGAGGGTAGGAAGATACATTTTGATATTACCAATTGGCTGCCTTACATCATAAGCTGTGCTTTATGAACTTTAGTGTTGTAGTAGATTGTGATGTTTTATGCTAAACGGTATTCTCCTTCCCTTACCAGCTTTTGCCCCCATCCCATTCGGAGGGATCTATCTGCCTCTGGAGGTTCCAGCTGCCAAGTGCCATCGCTCGCCCTTAGTACTGGCGTACGACCAGGCCCACTTCTCTGCCCTCGTCTCCATGGAGCAGAAGGGCGGATCCAAAGAGCAAGGTAATGTTACGCATCCATCAGCAGCCTACTACAACACGCCAACACGTCTCGTAGTGAAGTGGGCCACTTGAATAGACTACACCTCACCAAAGTGGAAATTAGAGGAACTGCACATCAATCATAGTCCCAAAATTGACTAACGTGTAAAACATTTTTTTATTATTTTTGGACGTCAATATTTTTCTAAAATGAAAAAGTCTGAGATTAGGGCTACCTGTGACATCTCTGATGTTTCCTTTGAAATATTTGAAGGTTCGGTTTTGTAATTCCCTTGACTGACAGTGTTTGTTCGTAAAATAACACTTCAGACGTTCCAACTGAAGAGTAGCATTCTGATCTCACATCAGTCAAACACTGACGCTAAAGTTGGCTAGCTTGCTAGCTACTTCCAGACACAAATGAGAGAATACCTTCCTCTGACCATTTTACTCACCTAGAAGAGCTGGTTATACTGTTCTCTTATCGAGAGAGGTTTGTGACTAAATGTCATACTGGCAACAACTGGCTAAATGTATTTTTATTTTTACAGAAACATGTCAACTGGGTGTATGTCATTTGTAAATTATTCAAATATTCTGCATTCTGGGACTCTTAAACCAGAGTACTAATTGGAGTAGATTGCCAGTGTTTATGAATTTACCCCATGACCAACATCAAAGTACGCCTCCAAGACACGAATCTTGTCTTTTCAGTTGTATTTTCTGAATGAGGCATAGGAAAACCCGAGGTGAAATTGGGTCCCCCTTACAGTCCCTCTTTAATTAGTACTTTGCATCAGTTGAATGAAAATTGCAGGATGAAAGAATGCCTTTAATTTTACTTTGATCATTTTTGCTCCCTCTCCCCCCACAGTTGTGATCCCTCTTACTGACTCAGAACACAAAATGCTGCCTGTACACTTTGCAGTGGACCCTGGGAAGGACTGGGAATGGGGCAAGGATGACACAGACAATGTCATGTTGGCAAGGTATGACTTGAATCATTACACTTCGAATTGGTTCTGCATTACCCCCTCCAAAAACACACACAGTCACTATGTCCTCATAGGACCTAGTGTCTGTGGGTAGGGATTGACCCCTGCACCAGATTAGACAAATGCTTGTCGGTGAGAGTGAGATTAGGACTAAATGCCTTCTATGATTGGAACAAGGGGAATACAGAAATAGCCTGAAATAAAAATAGCTGGATATTTATTCCATTGGATTAAGATTTGCTGTTTCAACTGGAATGGTGTACAAGAATAACTTAAATGGAATTAATACAGTGCCTTCAGAAAGTATTCACTCCCCTTGATTTTTCCCCACATTTTGTAGTTACAGTCTGAATTTAAAATGGATTGAATTGAGGTTTTGTCTCTGGCCTACACACAATACCCCAGTCCTATAAGTCCATGCTAGGTAAAGCTCCGCCTTATCTCAGTTCACTGGTCACGATGGCAACACCCATCCGTAGCACGCGCTCCAGCAGGTGTATCTCACTGATCATCCCTAAAGCCAACACCTCATTTGGCCGCCTTTCGTTCCAGTACTCTGCTGCCTGTGACTGGAACGAATTGCATAAATCGCTGAAGTTGGAGACTTATCTCCCTCACCAACTTCAAACATCTGCTATCTGAGCAGCTAACCGATCGCTGCAGCTGTACATAGTCTATTGGTAAATAGCCCACCCATTTTCACCTACCTCATCCCCATACTGTTTTTATTTATTTACTTTTCTGCTCTTTTGCACACCAATATCTCTACCTGTACATGACCATCTGATCATTTATCACTCCAGTGTTAATCTGCAAAATTGTAATCATTCGCCTACCTCCTCATGCCTTTTGCACACATTGTATATAGACTCCCCCTTTTTTTTCTACTGTGTTATTGACTTGTTAATTGTTTACTCCATGTGTAACTCTGTTGTCTGTTCACACTGCTATGCTTTATCTTGGCCAGGTCGCAGTTGTAAATGAGAACTTGTTCTCAACTAGCCTACCTGGTTAAAAAAAGGTGAAATAAAAAAATAAAATTAAAATAATGTCAAAGAGGAATGATTGTTTTAGACATTTTTAATAATTAATGAAAAGCTTAAATTGAGCCAGTAAGTATTCAATCCCTTTGTTATGGTAAGCCTAAATAAGTTCAGGAGTAAAAATGTGCAAAAGTTGCAATAATAGTGTTTACATGATTTTTGAATGACTACCTCAGTACCCCACACATACAATTATCTGTAAGGTCTCTAAGTCGAGCAGTGAATTTCAAACACAGATTCAACCACAAAGATCAGGGAGGTTTTCCAATGCCTCCCAAAGAAAGCACCTAATGGTAGATACATAAAAAAAATAAAAAAAATAGGCAGACATTGAATGCCCCTTTGAGCATGGTGATGCTATTAATTACCCTTCGGACGGTGTATCAATACACCCAGTGACTAAGATACACGCGGCCTTCCTAACTCTGTTGCCGGAGAAGAAGTAAACTGCTCAGGGATTTCACTATGAGGCCAATGGTGACTTTAAAACAGTTAAAGTTTAATGGCTGTGATAGAACTTCGGACAGTAGTGATAGAACTCCCCAATAGTGCTGAGCGATTGGTGCTTTTGAGGTCGTTTTGGTTTGATTATTTAAAAAATAATCATGTTTTTCAGTTTCGGTTATTTGGGTTGAATGCTGTAACACAGAATAAAACAATGAATGAGTCCCATGATGGTAGTGACTGTCCATTACTGCTTAATTTATTAACCATAATTTATTCACATTACTTTCAAAATTTCAGTTGTGCATATTACATTTGTTTTATGGCTTTATTTCATTCCAAGTCCTCTCTGTAGAGCTGCTGCCTAAGTGGTCAGACAAAAATACTTTAAAAAAATAAATATATATATATATATTTTTAATGTTCTCCAAAGTAAATAAGGCATACTTTTATGACTGCTTTTTACTGTATTTTCAGGTAGAGATGACTAGCAAAGCAACTGCTGCTTTCTATGTCCCCTCACGATCAAGCATTCTTGTCTCTTCTGTAGCAGGCATAAAAGAAACACAGACCGACAAGTAGATGTGCAATGGTTTATGGTCATTGTAATCCATTTAGAGGCGAAAGAAACTCACCTATTTAGGCGAGGTGCTGGCTAAGGGAATAGAACACTTGAAAAATTAAAGGAGAGCCCCAGACTCTAGGAGCTCAAATGCAATAATTTAATAACCTAAAATCCAACATTTCGACAGACAAGCGGTCTTGATCAGGGTGTAATGACAAACACTGCGGGGTGACTAGTTTATTTAGTGTCAAAGAACACACAGGTGTGTTAATTACCACATTTTAAGCACCAAAATATTTGTCTGCTGGAAACTTCAGCTCACTACTACATCGCACAGTTCTGGCTGGATCGGATTTATCTCTAGAGAAACTGCAATGTGTGCGTTGAGCTCACAGGAGGATGAAAAAATGTATTTCAAATAATTGAACCAACATTGGTCAATTAGTTATTTAAAAAAAAAAAAATTATAATAACTTTCATACAATTTCTCAGCACTACTCCCCTATACTAAACTAAATGGCAGAGTGAAAAGAAGGATGCCTGTACAGAATAAAAATATAGAATAAAATATCCCAAAACATGCATGCTGTTTGCAGTAAGGCACTAAAGTAAAACTGTGAAGAAATGAACTTTGTCTTTAATTCGAAGCACTATGTTTGGGGCGACTCATCACAACACATCACTGAGTACCACGTCATATTTTCAAGCATGGTGGTGGCTGCATCCTGTTATGGGTATGCTTGTCATCGGCAAGGACTTGAGTTTTTTAGGATAAAAAATAAATGGAATTGAGCTAAGCACAGGCAAAATCCTAGAGGGAAACCTGCTTCAGTTTGCTTTCCAACAGACACTGGGAGACAAATTCACCTTTTAGCAGGACAATAACCTAAAACACAAGGCCAAATATACACTGGAGTTACTTACCAAGATTACATTGAATGTTCCTGAGTGGCCTGGTTACAGTTTTGACTTAAATAGGCTTGAATATATATGGCAAGTCTTGAAAAGGGCTGTCTATCAATGATCAACAACCAATTTGACAGTTTGAAGAATACAATCTATTATTGAACAATCCAGGTGTGCAAGGCTCTTAGATACCTACCCAGAAAGACTCATGGATGTAATCTCTGCCAAGGATAATTCTAACATGTACTGACTCGGGTGTGAATACTTATTTCTGTATTTCATTTTCAATAAATTAGCAAACATTTCTAAAAACTTGTGGTATACCGTTATGAGGTATTGTGTGTAGATGGGTGAGATTATTTAATCCATTTTGAATTCAGGCTGAAACACAACAAAATGTGGAATAAGTCAAAGGGTATGAATACTTTCTGAAGTTTGTCTGAAAATGGATTATAGAAACATGGGGTCGTTAGTATTTCAGCTCTGCACAATTATGCATTCATGTTGGCTACATATCTGACACGGTATACTATTTCTGCATTATGAAAGGTTACATAGTTTCAGCTGAGCCATTTGGGGCTCAAGACTTGAACAGATGCCACGCCATTAGCCTAGTTTGAATAACCGACATGTTACCAGACATCACTTATGTAGCCTAGTTCTTATTTTCCTTTCTCTAAATGATGCATGTAATATTCTGGGAAGCAGCCTTTTTCTCTAAATGTTTCACCCAACATGGTGTTACTGTTAGGGGCATGACGAGGCGATTTCACCCCCCCTGTTTGAACTTTGACCTGTCTGTCTTCTTCCCTCAGTGTGACCCTGTCCCTGGAGGCAAAGCTCCAGCTGCTACACAGCTACATGACGGTCACCTGGCTGCCCCTGCCCTGTGAGGTATCTTTTGTGTTCTCATTCACTAACGGAGAATCCTAACTCTTAACACATTTCCCTCAGTCATGCATTGATGTCAATCGGATCATATTGTAACAATGGCATACCTGAACCCCCCCCCCCCACCCCCAAATAGTTTCTGAATGTGAAGCTTAGATCATATGCTACCTACCTGGTTACGTTTTTAGCATGTTCTAATGGTTGATTAAATTGAAAACAGATTTGAAAGCTATTAAATGTAGACAAGCTATTTACAGTGTTTACATAACTGTGTGGGTTTCTGTTATTATGTGGGTTGTAAAATTTCTGTTTTGATCTAGACGGTAGTCATTTCCCCTCTGCTTCACAAATCCCATGTGAAAACAAACCACGGATAAAATGACGTCACACTAAATGGTTTGAGTGGCCTTTTTGTGCATTCCAATCTAATGCCGGGGAGTTAGAAAGGAATCTCAACCTCATGGCAATTTCACCGTTAACCTCTAGTGAGAAGTAGCAATAGAAGGATCGCTGTTGAAGATCTGTGAGGTTTTCTAGGCCTTTCCAATAAAAATGAGGATGTTGGAGTTACCTTTAGCTCTTCGGTTGTCATGGTTATGGGGCTTGGCAGAGAGGACCGTTTTTATAGCTGTCCATTGTGTAAACTAGAGTGACGTCTTCATTGTAGGTCACACCCTCTCTAATTATTGCATACATTTTCCAATAGAATTTATAGAAATGGAAAAGAAGCTTTCTGAACTGAGTCATCTGTACCTCTCACTCCTGCTCTTAATCTCTCTGTTGCTCTCTGCGTCACTCACACCTGCTCCCTGTTTCTTTTTTAAATTCAATTTCTCTTCCCTATAATTCATCATCGGTGTATCTGTTCTTTCAGCAGGCACCTTTGGCCCAGCCCGAGTCCCCCACCGCCTCTGCAGGAGAGGACACCCGCACCCCTCCCGACTCAGGAGAATCTGACAAGGAGTCTGTCAGCAGCAGCTCCAACGGCAACGGTGAGGCAATGACGACAGCAGGGGCGGCCAGCGCAGGTGGTGTGTCGACCAAGAACAGCTCCTCCTCCTCCAGCTCGTCCAGTAACAGCTCGGCAACGTTGACGACTGGTACGGGGGCAAAGGAGAAGACCAAGAAGGAGAAAGACAAAGACAAGAAGAGGGCTGACTCTGTGGCCAATAAGCTGGGCAGCTTCGGCAAGAGCCTGGGCAGCAAGCTGAAAAAGAACGTGGGCGGGCTGATGACGGGGAAGAATGCAGGAGGAGGCGGAGCCAAGCAGGAGGGCACAGAGAAGAAAAATTCGCTGAGGGGGCGGAAAGGCAGCAAGGACAGCTCGCCTTCGGCCCACGCCTCCGAGGACTCTGGGAAGGGCTCGCCGTCGTCGGGCAGCGAGCGTCAGAATGGCACGGGTGGCGGAAGCAGAGAGTGTGACCCATATAAGTACAGTGCCGACGTGAAGGCGAGCCTGGGCATCCTGCGGGCGGCCATGCAGGGCGAGAGGAAGTTCATCTTTGCTGGCCTGCTCACCACCAGCAACCGCCAGCCCTTCCAGGAGGAGATGATCCAGCGCTACCTGTCTGACGCTGAGGAGCGCTTCCGGGTAGAGCAGGAGCAGCAGCGGAGAGAGGCAGAGCGGAAAGGAAGCACCAACGGCATGCAGCAGCCCAAGAAGGAGGTAACGATGGGTACAGAGGTGGGCTACCGCACGTATGAACCGAAAGAAGAGCCGGCTGAGAGCTCACCGCCCACATTCAACCACCTCAAGTCGTCTTCGTTCAGCCCCTCGCTCTACTCTGGCGTGGTGCCCATCCCCCGGCCAACCTTCATGGATCAGCCGCCCTCCCCGGCCCCCGTCCCTCTTACTCAGCACCCACACATGCATGGCTACATGGAGACGCGGCGCCAGCTTGCAGGTGGCTCCCCAGCCTCGTCTTATCCCGGTCTGCCTTCCTACGCCACCCTCCCCCGCCACTGCCCCATAGCGCAGGGCCCCCCTCACCCCCAGTACCACCCCCCACAGGCACCGGTACCCCTCAGCCCCTTTCGCCTCATCCCCTCTTCTTTTGCACCCTCGTACCTCCCCGAGCACGACCCTCCAGACTACCCCACCTCAGAGCCTGTAGGCGGGGGCTATACTAACGGATTCCGGGAAGTGCGCTCCGGCCTGGATGTTCCTCGCAGCGGGCCTCTCCCGGTCAGGCACTACTCCCTGGGCAGCGCAGGAGGCCTGTCCAGCCTCCAGTCCAGCCGCTGCCGGACGCCCAGCTGCAACTACTACGGACACCCTGAGACGGGCAACTACTGCTCTTGCTGCTACCGAGAGGAGCTGAAGAGGGAAACGGAGCCGGCCATCCACAGGTTCTGAATGAACGGACGGACAGACTGACCAGAACTGGCTTTGTGGCCACCAACCACAAGGGAACTGATGGATGAGGTTTCCTGCTATAGGATGATACAGAGCCTGGCCCTCTCATCGCATCACTTCCTTCTCTAAAGGCAACACTGTGTGTGGAGAGCGTCCTGGACAGGATCGGTACAGTGACTGGAGAGAAGGTGGCTGGCGGCTGCTGCGGCGGGCGTTAGACAATAGGACTGTGCACTTCTCTTACATTTGCTGTGGCTCTTATGCAGGCTGTGTGTGTGTGTGAGTGAGAACTTCAGGCTCTCCTCCGCTTTGTCCCCTTGTCACCTCGCAACTGTCTCCTCCTGGTGGAGAGAATGTATACGGCAGGCGATACACGCACTCTTACATCCACATTACACACACACAAACTAACACTGCACAAGCACAACCTGAAACTTCTTGATTATCACTCCTCTATATGTGGAGACGCCCTGTAAATTGGTGGTATTTTAACATACGAATCAGCCCTTTGATGTCTTGTTAGTCTTTTCAACCAGAGGGTTAGAGATGTATGCAGACGGACTAGCCTAGGGCATTACTGATACCGGATGCATGTATGACTTGGGAATGAACGGAGCTCTTTCCTGATGAGTAGTTGGGTTTCTTTTCTCTTGTAATGCAAATTGAAACTACAGTATTATGTTACAGTGGTGGCTGTTCTGTGGGCTGCATTGGTGCTGCTAACGTTCCAGAATGCAACAGACCTCTATACAAGTTAATCTCAAAATATAAACAGGCAAACAGATAGCCCTATCCACCCTTAAGATGCCTTTTATGGCCAAGTAATCATCCAATCTAAATTCACCATTGTGTCCAAACCATATTTTGTCCAGATGTCAGTCAAGTACATTTTAAAACTTCTACCATTTTTAGATATCTCCCAGTATCAATTATAGAACAAACATGGCAGAGTACTGTGGTAGATATTCCGAATGACTAATATACAGTATTTAATAAGATTGCTAGAATCTTACTGTTCTCTGACTTGTTTTCGTCATTTTATATCCATGAAAATGAGGCATTTCAATAATATGCTGGTACATTTAGGGTCATCCAACACTACTAAACCGGCATTCAAAACACAAACTCCCCTCGCAATTTCAGCCCGACCTCAAGGTAATCAGTATATGCTAAACTGGTAAACGTTCACATTTTGGTTGAAAATGACACTGTCCATTGTAACATTGTCCACTTACATTGTAACTGTCAATTAGTCTCTGCTTCTCTTGTGGCTGAGAAAGGTAACAGGTATTTTCTGGAATCTCGTCCATAGGGCTGTGTTACTTTGGTCTAAATATTCATGTAACTTTTTGTGAAAACCTACTTATGGCAAACCCCAAATTCCTGACATGGACGATTCAAAACAAGTTGGATTGTTTAACCCAACTCCCCTTCAAGTCCTATTGAGGGCATTGTGTTGATTCCAAACAAGTGACTGACCCCTGTCGCTTAACCTCTTTCTGCACAAATTCAAGCACTTTCCTAATGTCTGTAGACATTTTGTTACCGTTTTGAAGGTATCTGACTGTTATGTTGTCCTTAGGTCATGTCAGAACTGTAGACACTGCCACCTCTACTTGCGGGAGGGCAGATGCATGGGCAAGAACCCCTTCTCTAAGGATTCAGTTACCATGGGAACAGCTTTTTGGTGCCAGTGTTGTGGTTTAACTCTATTTCCTTGTTGCCTTTTTCAGTCTCTTGTCCTTGTGGCATTACAGTCTTGTTTGTATGTTTTACAAAATGTGCATCAGGTGTACACTATTTGTTTTTGCTGCAGTTTCTCTTCTGGAATTTTTGTACCCTACTCAGTGTAAAGCCCCTGTTTTAATTGTTTTCATTTTGCATCCAGACATGGAGTCCTTGTTCGTAGTTCATAAAGCGATTTAGAGATCAAATGTTTAAAAATATATATATAAATAATAATTCTGGAGATTGGAACATATCACATTTTTTAGATACCGTTTAGATATGTTACTCTCAATGATTTGCAGATTAGGAATTGATTGTTTTTCTCATCACCAATGTATTAACACTTTCTCACCCAAGCCGTGTTATTACCAATGAGCCATGTAGACTCATGAGGAAGACCAATCTTCCTGACTTGATAAACAGCCGTTCAGTCTTTTCACTTGAAGCACAATGGTGTGAGAATATCTGTATGCAATTCACTGCCTTGCCCAATGGATGGCGCTCTTGTATTTGTGTTCACTGTTCCTGGAAGTTTCCATGCCCTACTTAACCAAAAATACAAAAGAGAACAATTTTCAAGGGTACTAAGATTTGAGTTAATTTCCAAAAATACAATTTGCCAAGGGTATGAGGGACTGTATGAAGTAATGTTTGTCTTCTGAGAGAGTTCAAACATGCGGATCAAAATAGTCATCCTTCAAGGGATGCTCCATGACTTCGAGGTGGCATGTTCTTCTTGAATGGGAACCAACCATTCCCCACAATACCATTATGCTATATCCAAAACAATATTTCTCTGTGTGTGTGTGCTTACGCTGTATGAAACCTTTTTGCAACAAAAAAATTGCAGCTCATAAGGCACAAACAAGGGGTCATCTTTAATGGAAAGATGGATAACTAAGAAATGTGTGTGTGTGTGCTTTCTCTCAATGTAATAATATTAGCTTACATCATCAACTCAATTTTTTTTAAAGAATTGGATGGCTTACAGACAACATCTTGAACATTTCACTTATAGACTGCAAACATTTTTGTATAAAAAAAACAAATGACAGCGAGGTTGTATATGTTGGAAGTTATTTTTGTAAACCCAAAGTTTTACAAAGTTTTTAAAGATAATCTATATTGACGGATGCTAAAATGAGTGGAATATAAGCTTGTAATAGCCTGGGTTTATGGAGGAGTCAGTATTCACCAGAATGGACAGTTTGGCTGTCAAGGTTGATCACAAAAGAGCCTCCTAAACTCAAAGGTTTCTCATTAGCAAACTAGTATCCTCATTGCTGACCTGACGATATGATTTGAGAATATATATTTATAGTAAGAATTTTTTTTTTTTTCAGAAGTTTCCTTTTGGAATGTTTAGTTGAGGAACTTGTGTCAAGCAGACTGGCTTTTATTTGTTTGTTTTTATTTGAATTTTACTTGTGTATTTTTTTCACCACCAATCCATGCAATGCTAACACATTACGGTAATGATTCAATACTTGATTGTTGGTGTTTTCAACCTATGCTCTTGCTGCAATCCCTCTCTAGGAATTAGATGGCTTAGAATTTGTTTTACAAAGTAACTGACCCATTATTTTTATATTGTACATTTTGTACATTTTCTCATTTCTATGGGACAAAATAGTCATCAGCAACATGAACATGGGATACTGTAGTTGCATGGGACTGGAACTGTTGCATGTAAATTACTATCCATTTAACCAAATTTGTGCATTATTTTGAGCTGATTTGGGCTGTCCTGGTTTAAAAATATATATATTTTCTCTTTTCATGTTTGGAGAGGAGAGGCTGTGACAGTGCAATCTGGATGGAAAGAACATCTGATTTATTTTTATTTTTTTTGCACTGTTTGAATAAACTCTCATTTGTATTTCAACAACATGGTGGCAATCCAAATGTTTTTCTCCGTTTCTGACTGGGGGGGGTTACAAATGTATGGTAGGTATTCCAGAGATGTATTGAAAAGGGATTGTCTGTTTTTCAATGTACTCATTGGATATACAATGTTGGATGAAGGGTGAGAATTGGTATTATCTTGATCTAAGGATGATGTAATTGTGACACCATTGATTTGAAATCTCTCGTGGCCAGACTACTTAAACATAAATGGTACCGTAGTCCAGTACATTTATCGACCATCTGACCAAATGACACCAGATTTGAGTTCTGGGTTAACTGCGATTTACATCGATTCTAACAATGTGTACATCGATTCATCTACACCTGATGCCAGCCAGTACATATAAATGTTCAAAACTATTATATTGTCCAATTATCAATTGTGTTGAAACACTCAAGTCTCTCTCTCGCTTGTTTGATTAAACCACAAAAGCTGTTTTATGTATTAGAAACAACTTGTTACAGCATTACACATTAGTAGTAACTTTCACCCAGATGATGCAGCCGACAGTGTCTGAAGCTGTTCTATGTATTAGAGAAATTGGAGACCCTTATGTAATATTGAATAGGGTCCCATGTGGTAGAACGAGGCTTGGATTTATAGTTCGTTCACCAGGACACGGTCTCCCCACCTGGCTGTTAGGAGGGACAGACTGTACTTTATCCATTTTAGAATTTCTATTTGCTCATCAAAAGGAATTTCTTCAATACATTCCCGCTGGAATATTCTTCCAATAGCATCTGTCTGCATTACTGCAGTACTACCTTTCTACATTGTCAGTTCAGATGACAGTGCAGCCGTACCTCAGACGCTCATCATTTACCAAAGGATCAACTGCAGGTACTGTATCACTCATATTCATCACTGGCCTGTGTTAAGACTAATGCCTACAAATGGGTGCCTTTTTTAGGGCTTGTATCTTGTAGGTAGTTTACTACTGGTAATATTATTTAGAATTTTAATTGTACATTTTTTTGCTTCTGTGCTCTTTAAGCCTAGTCGTCCTCATGGCATTTTCTTGTTTACATCGTTGCTTCCATTCTCGTTTGAAATTCTCAAGGTAGGCGAGAAGTTGAATACTTAATGAGTCATTTTACAGTATACTACAAATGCAACATCCAATTCATTCTGCCTTAGTAACACGGGTATAATGATTTACAACTATTTTATAAGCATGTATGATCCTGTAAAATGTTATAGGGCTGTTGATGTTAAGTATCTGTATTGAAGTTAACGATGGGACTACACGATCACATTTTTATTTCTGTACCCAGGCTGTTTCTATACTTCTAAATTCAGTGAATCAGCTTGTCAATTACAAATTACTTAATGTAGCATTGGAGGCAAAACACTTGTATTTAGAAATATATGTGCATCTGTGTATAGGCCTGTATTCAACAACCTATATTAAATGGCCCATTTGAACCATCTCCATTTCTATAAAACTAGGCCTACTTCAAAAGCTCTACATACTGTCTGTCTTACCTTTCCTAAATTCAAAATGTCATAGCACAGTGTTCTTCATAGTCCTGAAGAACTGAACTGCTTTAGTCCCAGTGCTGTGACACTTCATTCAACTAACCAAGACCTTGATTACCTGAATAAGGTGGCTTAATTTGCAGGACTATTATTGAAGTACAATCTACTGGTGAAAAATTGGGATCCTATTAGATGCTTTTTACACTGCTGGCCCTTTAAGAGGCTGTACTTGCACTTTATTTTTTTCACTGGTGTGTCATTTTAACTATGGCGAGGGAATCAACAAATGGAAATGAGAGGAATGGGTACAAGCAGAGGTAAACATTTCTTACACAATCCAGTGACTAACAACTATAGGCAAATATTCCTGACGGGCGGTACATTTATGTGGGGCGTGCACTACACAGTAGCCTACATACATGGATTCGTTCGGCAATGATAACCGTGAAAGGAACGACATTTAGTTTTTAATTCACAGAGACCACCTCTGTTCTCAACCGGTGATGCAGGGTCTCGCTGTCATTCGAAGAAAGTGGACCGTTTCTTAAGGTCTAAGGTCTATTTTCTATATTTCGAGAGAGTTGAGTGTTGGACGTCAAAATGTTAACGGGATCCAAAACCACGTTCAAAGTGAGACAGATGGTTCCAGATATAAAGGTAGGCTTTCGACTCAATGTTTTAATATTATGTTGGATTTGTTTCGTGTTCTGGAAGGTAGCTTGCCGTGGGTCAACTTTAGATACCAATGAGAATAATGAACTGAAATACTTTGTTCCATCGTCGGACTAAATAAACAGATGTAGATTCCACCTAGATATCTTGCTGTGTTCAGAATGGTTAGTTACAATGTGTCCAACTAATTCGACAATGTCTCGAATTCTATGAAACATTGTAAGACGTATGTATTACTTGTGGAAACTAATGGTTTGATAACCTACATTCCACAGACAGAAGACTGAAGGCCTTTTATTCTTATTGTCTGGGACAAACCAAAAGCATCCAAAAGAAGCTGTCCATCGTAGCATTCTTAGTTTTATGCACTAGGTTTCTGTATGGCAAAGAGACAGCCAGCACATGTGCACCGATTAATTTTGCCTGCTTGGATTCTATTAATTATTATCCATACCAAATAATGGTATGTGCTATGAATGCCCATATGGTTAATACGGGTTTAGAGAGAAAATAATTTGAGCTGATGGACTAAACAAACGTTTAAACCCTACAGACAGTGTACAGTTGCATTCTGTACAGTATTATATGAGATTAATGAAATGTGGGAATATAAATTGACTACGACAAGTGGGATTAGTCAACATATTCAAGCCCTTGGATCATTATGCATATAGTGATGCCTGTTTTCTTAAATAACTCCTAACTACTCTTCAGCAGCACCTCTTGATTCTAAACTTGGGTGGCCAGGAAGCAATCATACAGGAAGCTGCTACCATCACACACTTTATCACTGAAAAAAAAAATATATATATAATATATACCTACATACATACAGTGCCTTGCGAAAGTATTCGGCCCCCTTGAACTTTGCGACCTTTTGCCACATTTCAGGCTTCAAACATAAAGATATAAAACTGTATTTTTTTGTGAAGAATCAACAAGTGGGACACAATCATGAAGTGGAACGACATTTATTGGATATTTCTAACTTTTTTAACAAATCAAAAATTGAAAAATTGGGCGTGCAAAATTATTCAGCCCCTTTTACATTCAGTGCAGCAAACTCTCTCCAGAAGTTCAGTGAGGATCTCTGAATGATCCAATGTTGACCTAAATGACTAATGATGATAAATAGAATCCACCTGTGTGTAATCAAGTCTCCGTATAAATGCACCTGCACTGTGATAGTCTCAGAGGTCTGTTAAAAGCGCAGAGAGCATCATGAAGAACAAGGAACACACCAGGCAGGTCCGAGATACTGTTGTGAAGAAGTTTAAAGCCGGATTTGGATACAAAAAGTTTTCCCAAGCTTTAAACATCCCAAGGAGCACTGTGCAAGCGATAATATTGAAATGGAAGGAGTATCAGACCACTGCAAATCTACCAAGACCTGGCCGTCCCTCTAAACTTTCAGCTCATACAAGGAGAAGACTGATCAGAGATGCAGCCAAGAGGCCCATGATCACTCTGGATGAACTGCAGAGATCTACAGCTGAGGTGGGAGACTCTGTCCATAGGACAACAATCAGTCGTATATTGCACAAATCTGGCCTTTATGGAAGAGTGGCAAGAAGAAAGCCAATTCTTAAAGATATCCATAAAAAGTGTTGTTTAAAGTTTGCCACAAGCCACCTGGGAGACACACCAAACATGTGGAAGAAGGTGCTCTGGTCAGATGAAACCAAAATTGAACTTTTTGGCAACAATGCAAAACGTTATGTTTGGCGTAAAAGCAACACAGCTCATCACCCTGAACACACCATCCCCACTGTCAAACATGGTGTTGGCAGCATCATGGTTTGGGCCTGCTTTTCTTCAGCAGGGACAGGGAAGATGGTTAAAATTGATGGGAAGATGGATGGAGCCAAATACAGGACCATTCTGGAAGAGAACCTGATGGAGTCTGCAAAAGACCTGAGACTGGGACGGAGATTTGTCTTCCAACAAGACAATGATCCAAATCATAAAGCAAAATCTACAATGGAATGGTTCAAAAATAAACATATCCAGGTGTTAGAATAGCCAAGTCAAAGTCCAGACCTGAATCCAATCGAGAATCTGTGGAAAGAACTGAAAACTGCTGTTCACAAATGCTCTCCATCCAACCTCACTGAGCTCGAGCTGTTTTGCAAGGAGGAATGGGAACAAATTTCAGTCTCTCGATGTGCAAAACTGATAGAGACATACCCCAAGCGACTTACAGCTGTAATCGCAGCAAAAGGTGGCGCTACAAAGTATTAACTTAAGGGGGCTGAATAATTTTGCACGCCCAATTTTTCAGTTTTTGATTTGTTAAAAAAGTTAGAAATATCCAATAAATGTCGTTCCACTTCATGATTGTGTCCCACTTGTTGTTGATTCTTCACAAAAAATACAGTTTTATATCTTTATGTTTGAAGCCTGAAATGTGGCAAAAGGTCGCAAAGTTCAAGGGGGCCGAATACTTTCGCAAGGCACTGTGTGTATATATATATATATCATTTATTTTGAACCTCAGAGAGACCTGTGGTTTCTTAACATTCAGGTTTATTTCTGAGATCCTTCATCATGTGTTGTGGCCTTGGATTTTTTGTTGTTGCACAGGACACATTGTGGTGGAGCTCTGGATGGGTCTGTCTGCACAGGTCTACACTGTTGATGCCTTTAAGTCTGTTATACCACCACAAAGAGATCAACCTTTTACTTACAGTATGTCAGTGAACATGATTTGTCACGCCCGTCTTTGGGAAAAGTATTTTGTAAAGGCAACAGCCATGCAGATTTACAGAGATTTGGACATCATTGCGTGGAAGACTGTCTGTGTGAACACATTCGGGGCGAGGGACATGTCTATAAGCACAATACAATTAAAACCAATCTAAATTGAAGAACCTTGGTGAAAATTGGTAGACTGATTTATTACAGTGATGGTCATAGCCTAGATATTTCTTTAGAATTTTATGCTGGTGTGCTCGTGCGCTCTGTGCTGCTTAGCTCTTCCTCCATGGTTATTTTGAGAAGCCGCAGGGGGAAACGATAACAGATGCCTCAACTCCACCCTCAAGCATTGCTGCTCACATGTGGAGTGGGGGTGATTAGCGCAACATCTGACTGTTGCCATGGCAACGGCAGCCTGAGGAGCAGGAGTTCTTGGATATAAGTGCCTAACAGAAATAGCAGTTTCTTTTAGCCATCTTGGAAATAAACGTTTGCAATGTGGCTGCAGATTAACATATGGTGATGTCCTGAATATTATACACCTATACACTCTGGTTTCACTTCCACTAAAGTTTTGAGGTTTAGAAACGCACTGAATAGGAATGAGTTGACACTGGATCTGAAACCTTTGTCGTGTACATTTTGTATTTAAGAAGTAGGCTACAGTTGGTCCCAATACTGAACCAAATTACATTTTTGTAATAATTGTTGTAACTCTTGTGTATGTAGGCTATCTACAGTAATACCAAATTAGTTACCATTGAGATATGACATAAGGTTAAGCAAAGTCCTGCCATCCATTTCACATCACATGCAAACTGGTTGGGTTATAAGGAGGTTTGCATGTTACTGTTCATAATTACAGTCCAGGCTTGTTGTTTTCACCCACTCTCTTTCCCCTCCCTTGAGTTGTTCACATGCTGGCTCCTCAGCTAGCTAGAATCTGGAAGCAGTCAGTCAGTCAACCACATAACACAATGCAAGTGCCACAGTAGTGAAAATGTCAGAGGGCTCAGCTCTATTCAGAGTGGCTGGAGATCCATGAGGGCTCATAAAAGAGAGCCAAAATGGTATTCACACACCCAGTCCCATAGGGCCAAGGCCTCCGATCCTGAAACAAGCTATGGAACTGGCGGTGCTTCCCATGCGGAAACTGAACAAAACAATGCCGTCTGTCATTAGTAAACAAGATGTATGCTTGTTTTCAAGGATTTATTGATTGTACATTGGGTGATTATTAACCAATACTGCTATCCCGAGGGAAGCGTGAAACAAGGATGGTAGCCTGTTTCTGTCCATTTCAAGTGGAAACACCCAATGTGGGAGTTGTATGTTTATGTGTTGCTGGAGTCACAAATGTTTGTTAAACAAGAAGCACATTTAAAACACGAGTTATTGAAACCTGTCCTGTTATTACAGTCTACAAATTGACATACTTAAGCTATGAACTGACACATGCACAACCAGTGACAAATAGAAGCTTGAAATACATACCGCCACACACACCCTCTGACACACACGTGCCCCACACACACCCTCTGATTGAACTTTGAACCCTCCTTACACAGCGAGTGCATCATTGAGTATACAACCAATTTCCTTCAGACTAGATGATACGGAGTTTAATTTAGAGGGATATAGAAGAAGATTAGAATGCAAAATGTCTCACCATGAACAGCAACTCATTTGGACTATCATTAAGGGCAGTTAATGAGTGTTTGTTGCAGACCAAGTCTGTGCTGAGGTCGTTATAATGATTTAAGGCCAAGACGCCATAGGCATTACTATAAATAGTCCCTCTACCTTCATTTATATGGAGAGTAGTGGGCACATTCGATTCCATAGGGAGAGTTATAGTAATGCTTCTGCAGACTGTAGAGTAAGCTAGTGGTTCAAAGCTGCATTTTAAGCAGGGCAAGTGGGTAATGGTATATGAATTTACGATTCATTAAAACATTCATATTTTCTCCTGTATGTTTAAATCACTTTCCTTCCTTGTCTTTTGTACATTCCGAGGTGGAATTCTCAGTAGTCTATTCCAGTGTGGGATCTCTTTCATTGTTTTGTCGTTGGGGTTTTGTTCTCTCGGTATAATAAAGTGTGTGATGTGACTATTTATGTTGTAGGAAATGTATTACACTGTCGTAGACGCTCCTTGAATGCAAAAGAAACTAGGCAGCATTAAAGCAAAGCCACGGCTCACGGCTAGACAGAAACGGTTTTGGGTTTCAGGACAACTTTTGTCTGGTTTATGTTTCAGGAGTTGCTCCAAATGGGGCAAGAGGTAAAACACTTCAAAGCGTGTCCATGTTTAGAGAAAAGACCCAACATCCTTGTTTACATTTTTTAGAGCCCCTACGGCAATGCCACAAACCTGCTTATTGATGTGAGGAAAAGAACAATACCACATAAACCGCCAGGCTAACCTCCCACTACAGCAGCACCACATGTTAAAACAGTGTGTTTTAATGATCTAACTAGTAAAAATCTAACTACCTGAGCTACACACAGGCCCCTTGTTGGCGAGGGACGTTGTTCAAACCTACAGTTTGAGGTTTATGTGGTGTTAGACTGCCACTTTCCTTCCACCAGTAAGTTTGGTCTATTTCAGGGCAGAGGAGGTATGTTCTCCTCTGCAGAAGAAGTCTGCCCGCAGTGGCAAGGGGAAGCCATGAGCAATGGAAACTGCAATGGGCCTTGGCTGCACTCCCTGAGGAGAAAGGGAAGGAGGGCAGGAGGGAGGGAAAGAGTGATCGAGTAGTACACACGCAAAAGCCAGATACTTCAGGGAGAGTCAAGGAGTGAATCATCAGCAGAAACAGAGCCTGGACATGTGGTTATTCATTTTTGGGGGTGAATTGGATTTAGGACTCTAATTTGGGATTTTTCCTCTCCCTCACCGATTTAGGGTTCCAGTAATTTTCGTCTAGACAGATTCACCTTGCCCTTCTCTCCTATCTGATCTACCTGCTGACTTGTTCTACCTTTGTCTAGTGGAGTTACTCTTCATGTTATGACACATTTTGTTGTAGTTTATTTGATGGGCTTTCACTCTATTCTTCCTCAGCCTCCAATGTAGTTTTAGCTGGTGGAGCAGTTTGGAGCATTTCTGCTGTTGGAATCCAAATATGTTGACTGAACTTCGGAAAATAACACAATCCCAAGGCACAGAAACAGAGTTTGTTAATATTGATAACTCTAAATATCAAAATAAGTTCAGAAAAAGAGCAAGCAATGCAGCTGTGGGTGTTTGAGTTATAAATGGGGAATTGGTGCTGAAACAATGGAAAAACAAATTAGTTGAAAAGCCAGAAGAAAACAAAAATTAACAATGGTCTGCTGGCGAGCAGAAACCAAGAACATTGTAAAGTTTTAGTGTTCTCCCTTGTAATTTAAAAACTGGCTTGTTTATCCACCATTCCCTTCTGCTAACTCAGGTCTTGGGTGGAGGATTGAGTCAATAAAATTGGTGGAACAATAACCCTGTCCAGGATGTCTTGGTGTGACCCAGGACTTCATCTTCTGTTTTGAGAAAGTCAGGACTGTTTGCCCATTTTTTAGGTTTTTGTTAGGGGGGTTGGCAGTTTGTGGTTGGGGTTTCTCTCACACTAACTGCTGTGGCAAGAATTTAAAAGCTGTGTGATTTGATGATGGGAAAGAAGCTGAAAACCAATACTACTATTATTCAGATGTGCAAGTTCTGTTATTGTTGACAAGTTCCTTAAGCTCCATATTCTCTAGCATTTTCAGCCACTCGAGTATTCTGCTAACATTAGCATGAGGCTAGCATATTATGCTAGCATTATGCTAGCATCATGCTAATGTTAGCAGAGTGCTCTTGAGCTTAGGCCGCTGTTGATATGGTCAGTTGGGCATATGCATTTCACAGACAAGACAAACAGCTATGCTATGAATGAGTGGGACTTACAACCTGTTTAAGGAGCAAAAGGTTATCTTTGTTTAATGTTCTCATGAGGTTTTAGCCACTGTCAATCTAAAGGAAACCAGAAGTGTGTCATATGTTCTCATTAGCATGTTAGCACACAGTTCACTTCACCTCTACATTGTGTGTGTCACAAGAGTTATAGTAGCCTAAGAGTATTTGTCACACATTATAGTAAGTTGTTTTTAGTTTGCAAGCCAAGAAATATGCGACTAAACTGGAGCAAAAATGTAACGTGTTTGTGAACATTGGCCTTGTAGGCAGTGAAGAATTGCTGAGTGAGTAGTCAGTACCAGATTCATTGTATACTTTATAGCAATTTCCATGTCTCTATACTGGACTGCCAGAGTGGTCATTACCAGAACAAACAGTTCCTTTTTCAATGCCTAGGCCTATGTCTTGTGCATTGTGTGATTTCTACCCTATGTAAATGGTCTTCTGTGGTGGGTGGGAGCTCAGGCTAAATGGGCCCATATGTGCTAGCAGCTAGCCAGTAGTCCGGTAATAGCAACCTGCGGTTCTATGGGATTGGATTATGTCGCTAGCAGAACAGCCTGGAGTACTTTGAGACCGCATCAAATCATACAGTACAGAGCAAAACAACTAATAAAACATGGAAACTGAGAGTCATCATGGAGCATTGTGGGATTGGCTATGGTTTTGGGGAATGTGGTCAATAAGAAAATCTTGAGTTGAAGCAAAATCAATTAGTGTTTGTTCTCTTATTATTTTTGACGGGATGCAGTAATAACACCAGGCCTGTTCTCTGTTCCCTCTGCAGGAGAGGATGCTGAGTCACAGTGGTGTCAACGCACGGGGGAGAGATATGTTTGGACTACGCTGCTTACCAGGTAAGACCCAGACTGAAGAGCACTGATGAATATGAGGCTAGTTCCATGTGACAAATACAGTAGCCATACGTGTATCATAACATGTGGGTCTGAAAACACAGCGTCAGCCACATCTCTTTAGGCAAGTCCATCTTTTGAAACTGCACCCATCTGTATCTCTGTTTTCTTACTAAATCCTAGTGCTAAGCTACTGTAATGTAGCCTCTGAGAACAGTGTGTCAGTGTACTGTGGAGAGAAGTGCTGCAGGCCCCTGCCCCTGTTCATAATCTCAGTTTCAGCAGCACGCCGCATCAGGAGCTTTCCAACTGGAATGTTGGCAGGCCAGGGCCCCTCCAGAGCCAAGCTAATCTCTAACGATTCATATCAGCAGTTATTCACAGCACCTCTGTGGGAGCAGTGTGTGTGTTTCCTTGTCCCTTTTCACTTTCAGCTCTCACTTCCACCTTGTAGCGCTGACCTAGACACACCCCTCCTCCCTCACTTCCCACTTCATTCACTTTTTCTGTCTGATTCAGAAACTGTTTTTGTCTCATTCTTTCCAGACTCTCCCAGTCTGTCTGAGGGTCACTGTGGACCCATTCTGAGTTGTTTTTGTTATCGTGTGACTGTGAAATTCTGTCCGTCTGTCTTTCTCTCTCTCCGGCTCTCACATCCCTTTCTCTGACCAATTTTCTGTGTCCTGCCATGGCAGATTTGAAACACATCTGGTCATGGAAATCTGCCTCACATTAAGGCAGAAAGGATTCATCCCGAATTGGAAACACTGTCATAGTTTCTGCGAAGGAATTCTCTCATGTTGGAAACTGACTTTCAGCTCTGAAAAATGTGCTACACACACTTTCACAGATGCACCACACAAGGTAATGGGGAATCTGTGGAAGCAAACTGGGTGAAAGGGCTCACGTTGCAGCATCCCAAAGACACACAGACAGTCGGAAAAGTCCCAGGCCTCAGTGTACTGTATACTATACAACCCTGCGTTCCATTCATCACATTCTCAGATAACATTCGGACACAGGACAGGGGAAACCAGAGCGGGCTCCAGGGGGTGAATGGGTCAGGGCAGCACAAACAGCTATGGGTGGAAAGATAGATAGATCGTGTAACTTTTGAATATGAAGGGCCTACTGTAGATCCACAGACAAAGCCAAGTGGACAAGACCCTCAGAGCATAACCACAATCCCCTGATCCATGCGCTTATGTTACACTGAATTTGGTTTGGTGTCAATCATTTGGACTGTCACTGCTGGCCTTGCTGAGTGACAAGAGAACAGCAGGTCAATATCTCTGAAGAATATACAATTGTATGCTTTATGAGCTCAATTTGGATAGCACACTACCTAAAGAAGTAGTGAAGAGCTCTGTGCATTCCGTGTGTGTGCATATGTATGTTTTCCTACATTATCACAACCACAATGTCTTGACAGGTCACCAGAATGTCTTGACAGGTCACCACAATGTCTTGACAGGTCACCACAATGTCTTGACAGGTCACCACAATGTCTTGACAGGTCACCACAATGTCTTGACAAGGTAGGAAAACAAGAAACATTTTGAAAAGTCAGGACTTCATGTCCGGATTTTGTTAAAATTATATTTTAGGCTTACTTATTAGGTTTGGGGTAAAAGTTAGGGTTATATTTAGGTTTAGGGGTAGGCAAAATAGGATTTTTGAATGGGAATACATTTCTATTGCCCAAAAAGTCCTGTAAATTTATGAAAACAAAGCTGTGTGTGTTGTTTCATCAGACATTTCATGACACCGCTCTGGTAAACCTTTTGTCTTATTCTCTCCCATTGGTTAACAGAGGGCCAGAAACGTCTCCTCTGCACGCACATAGGAACAAAATGGAGAACAAACGTGGTTGGAAACAAATGAAATTGAAAATGGAGCATTTGGTTCATATCACATTCAGCTGTGTTCTCTCTGGCCGATTTCTCAGGTTGTTCAATCCACTGGCAGAACACCAATGGACAAAGAGAAATATAGCCACAATGGGGACTTTCCAGAGTTTATGTGTGTTTGTTTGAAAGTGTATGTGTTTGTCTGAGTGCATATGTGAGTACATGTGTTTTTGTGTGCGAGGGAGGGTTAGAATAAGAGAGAGACAAAGGCACTTGAGCTTTGTGTGTGTGTGGGGCCTGCACTCTGTTGGACGAAAGTAAAACTGTTTAAACTGTTAAATTACCAGTGTCATCTTATAAACAGTGTCACTGTATACAGAGTATTGAGTGACTCAATCCTCAGCTTCCCATGTTTTAGGAATGTAAACCACCTGCAGACTCTCCAGTCCAGAAGAGTCAAACCAGAAGCAGACACTTCCTGCCCCCTCTCTCATGTCTGTGAGCCACAATGCCTAAGAAATGTCTTCAGCACTGTTGCACCCAGGGAGCCATTAAAAGGAGCACGCAAATCCCACTGAGCCTGATTGGCCACAGAGTAACAGGCAATCCTAGAAACAAGGGCTCATTTGTGTTTAAAACCTAAAGTGTCCGTAGGGCGCCTGGTTCAAGAGTTTAATTCGTAGCTATATGTCTGGGACTTTAGAAAGGGAATACTTGTGTTGAGGGTTTGTGACTTTTATCCGGCGTCATAAGACCGAAGTCGGCGTAAACATAGCCTAATCACAGTGCCTTGCTTGATTCCAGTCCTCAGCTCACACACCCCAAAGATCTTGTGGCTTTGCTGAGGGACCCTTTGAAGATTTCTTTGTAGTTTTTGCCAGGCTTTGGTGTTAATCTTGTGCAATGGGCAAAGTATTGGAGTGTTAGCTGTGAAGACCTTGATTACAGCCACACTTCCCTTTCTCATAGGATAAACAAGCATTTGATGTGTTAAATTACGATTTCCTGTTTTTATGTAATTTGGTATCCCTGAAAATCTTCTCTCAACCGAGGTCTAATTGGCTGTCTGAGGTTGAGCACTACCAAAAATGGCATGCTTTGTGCAGTTATGTTTTTGAATTATTCCCTTTTTTTCCCCTTTCAACATTATTTTTGAAGGAATTGAGCCCTTTCCACAACCCACCAAATCCTTTTTATTGTTCTAAAAACTGAAACTGAAAACATTCTCTCCACCATGATGGTGTCTGGCCAAACACTTCCATTGCAAGAGATAAAAAGGCTATTTTCCCCCTCTACTCTGTCCTGGACTTTGTTGCCATGGAAACCAAAGTCTAGCTGGCAAAGGCTTTGTTTTGCTGGGAGAGAGCATTACAAATGTGCTGTCTCACTGATGTGTGAAAGAGGGTGTGTCTTTGTGCTCAGTGTGTTTAGATGTGAGAGAGCTGTATGGATGAAAGTGCTTGTTTTTGGAAGATTTGTTCTAGAGTTCTGGAATCTAGTTTTTATTTTCAAGCATCAACAAAATATTACAAACAGATTTTAAAATATTTTGCATAAATTCATCATTCCTAACAAAGCATTTAAACACTTTTATGGTGTAATAACATGGTAATAGACTAATATTGATAGCTGTAGAGTCAAAGCTGTATCAGCCCTGTATCCCATGGGACTAGACAAGAGCAGGTTAAATTGACATTTAAAAAAGGCTCTGTAAATATGCACCAATACATCCCTTCCCAGAAGATAAGTCATGCATTTGGATTGGAAAATGCACCTGAAGTGTAATGAGGATACATACAGTTGAAGTCGGAAGTTTACATACACCTTATATTTTTAAACTCAGTTTTTCACAATTCCTGACATTTAAAAATCCCCTGTCTTAGGTCAGTTAGGATCACCACTTTATTTTAAGAAATTGTGAAATGTCAGAATAATAGTAGAGACAATAATAGTAGAGAGTATGATTTATTTCAGCTTGTATTTATTTCATCACAATCCTAGTGGGTCAGAAGTTTACACACTCAATTATATATTTGGTAGCATTGCCTTTTAAATGGTTTAACTTGGGTCAAATGTTTGGGTAGCCTTCCACAAGCTTCCCACAACAAGTTGAGTGAATTTTGGCCCGTTCCTCCTGACAGAGCTGGTGTAACTGAGTCAGGTTTGTAGGCCTTGCTCGCACACGCTTTTTCAGTTCTGCCCACAAATATTTTATAGGGTTGAGGTCAGGGCTTTGTGATGGCCATTCCAATACCTTGACATTGTTGTCCTTAAGCCATTTTGCCACAACTTTGGAAGTATGCTTGGGGTATTTGTCCATTTGTAAGACACATTTTTGACCAAGCTTTAACTTCCTGACTGATGTCTTGAGATGTTGCTTCAATATATCCACATAATTTTCCTCCCTCATGTGCCATCTATTTTGTGAAGTGCACCAGTCCCTTCTGCAGCAAAGCACCCCCACAACATGATGCTGCCACCCCCGTGCTTCACGGTTGGGATGGTGTTCTTCGACTTGCAAGCTCCCGCTTTTTCCTCCAAATATAATGATGGTCATTATGGCCAAACAGTTCTATTTTTGTTTCATCAGACCAGAGGCAAACCATAGTCTGGCTTTTTTATGACGGTTTTGCAGCAGTGGCTTCTTCCTTGTTGAGTGGCTTTTCAGGTTATGTTTATATAGGACTCGTTTTACTGTGGATATGGTGGTATGACGGCTGCGTTGTCCCATGTTGTTTATACTTGTTTGTACAGATGAACGTGGTACCTTCAGGCATTTGGAAATTGCTCCCAAGGATGAACCAGACTTGTGGAGGTCTACAATTTTTTATTTGTAGATTTAGATTTTCCCATAATGTCAAGCAAAGGGGCACTGAGTTTGAAGGTAGGTCTTGAAATACATCCACAGGTACACCTCCAATGGACTCAAATTATGTCAATTTGCCTATCAGAAGCTTCTAAAGCCATCATTTTCTGGAATTTTCCAAGCCTTTTAAAAGCACAGTCAACTTTCTCAGTGTATGTAAACTTCTGACCCACTGGTATTGGGATACAGTGAATTATAAGTGAAATAATCTGTCTGTATACAATTGTTGGACAAATGACTTGTTTCATGCACAAAGTAGTTGTCCTAACTGACTTACCAAAACTATAGTTTGTTAACAAGACATTTTTGGAGTGGTTGAAAAACTAGTTTCAATGACTCCAACCTAAGTGGATGTAAACTTCCATTTTCAACTGTAAGTACAGTATATTGATGCGAATGTGTTGGAGTGTGAGGTGGAATAGTATATGACTGGCGTTGATACAAGCAGCTTCATTTACGGCCGAAACACCACAGTGAGAAAAGGCAGGGAACTGTTCATCAATCTAAATAGGAAAATGAATTTATTGGCACGCACATGCCTCTGGTATCATGCTGCCTTTTGTATTTGTGACAATGTTTGCATTGATATCAATAATTGCGATGACGGAATGTTTCCTTACTTGCTTTAAATATATTTGTGTCGCACTAGCATTTGGACAGCTTTCACTGCCATGGTTATCTCCACCCCTCCCTTCTAGTAGCTCTTCAACTGTTTCTTGAGTTCAGTGACTGATTTCCTCACCGCCCCAAAATCCCAGCATGGTTTAGTCGAAGTGGCAGGCAAATCTTCAGAGACAGGCTTACAATGTTCCTTGTACGTCTGAAGGAAATAGATGTGATATGTTGTGTGTGTGTTTGCTGTTCACAACTCAGCTTCTCTCATCCACAGCTTACCCACCTCCTGCTCCGGTCGCTTCAGGAGCAGTTCAACCCGACTCACTTCAGCCTCCTCCGGGGCTCTGATTGACTCCTTCACCTCAGAGCACCTTCTGTCAATGGAGTGGATCAGCTCCAGCTAAACCTCCTCTCACTGCCCTCCGCTGCTGCCTGTGCAGAGCTCTTGAGTGACGCCATAGCTTCTCTGAGCCGTTCTCTCTCCCATGTCTTCTCTTTTCTCTTCAGTTGGAATGTTTCCCACCGTATTTTCACCTGAATCTCTTTCACACTCCTTTCTGCTGCAGCTGAGACTGTATCATGGATTTTATGTTCATCTACACAGATAACAGAAACACTGCTGTTCTTTGCAGTACTCGTCCAACAGTTTGTTATGACGAGAGCAGACCTTCTCCTGCAGTTTTGGCAAGGCTTTGACTAGCGTGTACATCTTAGATGCAGAAGATTGATAGTGATGCTGGAGGGCAGTCCTACAGTAGACTGGCCATACACACCAGACAGGAAATATCCGCTTTTCCGTTTTCTCCCCGAGCAGACCTCACACTGCATATCTCCGGGTCTAGCATAAAAGAAAACACTTTGGAATTCTCCGTTCAGTTTCTCCACCATATCAGCCAGGATGGTATTTCTGTTCAAAAAAGTCCTTGGGGATAAAGGCCAGTCTGCCCTGGGGGCTGCTGTAGAACCCCTTCTCATCATCCTGATCCCAGTAGCGCTCAATACAGTCCTTACAGTAGCTGTGTCCCCAGGCAGTTGTCACTGGATCTTTCAGTAGATCCAGACCTGATCGGACAGGAGAATTGGTCCTTATCTATTAAAACATTAGCAGCTGCCATTTTGATACAGACTGATAGCTACGTAGACAGGCTGAGCTGAAATATTGGTATGAAGGTAATGAAATAGATACAAATTCAGAGTGTGGAAGGACAAAAGAGAGCTGAATGTTGCGCCTTAGAGAGAAAAGGACTGAGTACCTTTTCTGAAACCCTCTTTCAGTGATTTTGAGTTTATGGAGCCCGATCACAAGCTAGTGAATTGTGATTGCGGTACATGAGAGAGGTCTTATATGTAAGGGCTGTTATGCTAACTGTTATGTACAGTAGAACTGTAATCACATTGGTTGCACACACCATATTTAATTATGTGTATGTGAAATGTCAATGTGATCGGAAATATGAGGCAAATGCCAAGCTGGACCTGGATGCCAGACAACGACATCTGCTTGACTCAACCGTTCAGTGGCTGACATAGCTGAGAAAATAGCACCTCCCAGCCCCTTGATGAACTCCATGCTGAAGTTTATTTTCATTCACATTTCTGTTATACATAGCACTCAACGTTACCCTCTCCCTTCCCTCAAACAAGCAGTCATTCTGGTATTTTGCACAATTTATTACTTTACCTTGGAATGCTCAGTCTTGACAATGAAACTCTCATGATGTTCTAAAATTGTGTACTTTTTTTTATTGTTTTCAATATCAGGCACATTTGAAACACTCTGTGGACAATAAAGTTGTTGCATTATGTTCAGTAAGCTCCAGCCTAAACCCCCTGATTGTGTTCCCCAGGAGAGTGTGTGCTCCAGCCTAAACCCCCTGATTGTGTTCCCCAAGAGAGTGTGTGCTCCAGCCTAAACCCCCTGATTGTGTTCCCCAGGAGAGTGTGTGCTCCAGCCTAAAAAAAAACTGATTGTGTTCCCCAGGAGAGTGTGTGCTCCAGCCTAAAAAAAAACTGATTGTGTTCCCCAGGAGAGTGTGTGCTCCAGCCTAAACCCCCTGATTGTGTTCCCCAGGAGAGTGTGTGCTCCAGCCTAAACCCCCTGATTGTGTTCCCCAGGAGAGTGTGTGCTCCAGGCTAAACCCCCTGTCTGTGTTCCCCAGGAGAGTGTGTGCTCCAGCCTAAACCCCCTTTCTGTGTTCCCCAGGAGAGTGTGTGCTCCAGCCTAAACCCCCTGTCTGTGTTCCCCAGGAGAGTGTGTGCTCCAGCCTAAACCCCCTGATTGTGTTCCCCAGCCTAAACCCCCTGATTGTGTTCCCCAGGAGAGTGTGTGCTCCAGGCTAAACCCCCTGTCTGTGTTCCCCAGGAGAGTGTGTGCTCCAGCCTAAACCCCCTGTCTGTGTTCCCCAGGAGAGTGTGTGCTCCAGCCTAAACCCCCTGTCTGTGTTCCCCAGGAGAGTGTGTGCTCCAGAGGGCTGTGTTGGTGAGGAAGAAGCTAACTGCCAAGGAGGGGGGTGGATGGCTGTCTGGCACTCTCTTTTGTACCCACTTCAGAGTGGCCTTTGTGCCTCAGGACAGCCCCAAACCTGACGTGAGTACTGGACTAGCTCTGAGTATGGACTGTTGAAGGACAGCTCACCTGCTATCATAGTAGGAAAGTAGTAATGATGCCGTATTATTGCTAGAAGAAGGCTTGTGGGAGTAATCACCATCATCACAATCAACAACATCATATAGAACGTTTTCAGACCATCCATTCAGTGGTGAAAAAAAATCCTGATCAGACAAACTGACCTATATTTGTACCATCCCTCTAACCCTCCGTATGTAGGACAACGCAGACCCTGTTCTCCTGGGGGATCATGACGTGGCCCTGGCCTCCATTGAGAAGGTTGTAGCTGGTAAGGCTTCTACAACTACTAGGCTGTAGTGCTCCCAAAGTCCTTTGTTCTATGAGAGCCACGAGATGTACTTGTAAAAGAAAATCTGATGAATGATATAAATAATAAACAGTGGTAATATCCTAAACCCAATTCTAGACTCGGCTTGACACAGGAAGCTGTAGCTATGAACCATCAGTGGTGTACCTGGGTTTTGACTGTAAGATTGTTGTGTAATCTCTGCGCTGCAGTGGGCCCATCCCGGACCAAGCTGGTGACGGCTAGCTCCTCTCTGAAGTTCACTCCTGAGGAGCTGGTGTTGTACTGCCGGGACCTGCGTGTTCTCTGCTTCCTCTTCGACCGCCTCACCCCCGACACACAGGCTGTGGAGGTAGTGTGTGTCTGTGCATGTGTCTGTGCGTGTGTATGTTTCTGCGTGTGTGTGTGTGTGCATGCGTGTGTGAGTGCGCGCGTGTATACTGTGCATTCGGAAAGTATTCAGACCCCTTGACTTTTTCAACATTTTGTTACGTTACAGCCTTATTCTAAAATTGATTAAATAATTTTTTTCCTCATCAATCTACACACAATAGCCCATAATGACAAAGCAAAAACAGGTTTTTAGAATGGAAATATCACATTTACATAAGTATTCAGACCCTTTACTTTGTTGAAGCACCTTTGGCAGCGATTACAGCCTTGGGTCTTCTTGGGTATTACGCTACAAGCTTGGCACACCTGTATTTGGGGAGTTTCTCCCATTCTTCTCTGCAGATCCTCTCAAGCTCTGTCAGGTTGGATGGAGAGCATCGCTGCACAGCTATTTTCAGGTCTCTCCAGAGATGTTTGATCGTGTTAAAGTCCGGGCTCTGGCTGGGCCACTCAAGGACATTCAGAGACTTGTCCCGAAGCCACTCCTCTGTTGTCTTGGCTGTGTGCTTAGGGTCGTTGTCCTGTTGGAAGGGGAACCTTCGAACCAGTCTGAAGTCCAGAGCGCTCTGCAGTAGGGCTGTGGCGGTCACAAAATTTCATCAGCAGGTGATTGTCAAGCAAATAACTGCCGGTTTCATGATAATTTACCATTAATTAACATAAACACATTTAGCAACTCCTGGCTTCCACACATAGCCTACAAGCCACTGATACAGACTGTTGGAACGTCTACATTTTATAAAGTCTAATAAATCCATGTAATATAGCCTACACCGTCACAATAAATCCATGTATGTCCTTATGTTAAGTCCTGATCTGGCTCTGCCATATGGCTGTGGGCTACACTAGTTCGTTTAGCAGACAAGATTTTCTTAGAATTCCGTGCCATTATTTAATATTATTTTATAGAATAAAATTTAACAAAGCTGAATAAAGTAGAAAGGATACTTTTTCACATAACGATTTGAGAAACTGCGCACGTGGCTATTCTGTATTGAGCAGTTAACAAAGAAATAGGTACTCCTATATGCCTAATTTAGAGTTATTCATTTAACTTTAGTTTTTCTACAAATGTTGGGCTATATGTTTAGATTTTTAATTAATTGTAAGGCTGCATGACTCTACTCAAATAATGATTTGAAAAAAGTTGCTTGAAAGGCATGTTTTTTGAAAAAAATGTTTTAACCCTTTTTCTCCCCAATTTGGTATCCAATTGGTAGCTACAGTCTTGTCTCATCGCTGCAACTTCCGTACATACTCGAGAGAGGCGAAGGTCGAGAGCCGTGCATCCTCCGAAACCCAACCCAACCAAGCCGCACTGCTTCTTGACACTTAACCCGGAAGCCAGTTGCACCAATGTGTCGGAGGAAACACCATACACCTGGCGACCGTGTCAGCGTGCACTGCACCCGGCCCGCCACAGGAGTTGCTAGTGTTCGATGGGACACGGACTTCCCTGCCGGCCAAACCCTCCCTTAACCCAGACGACGCTGGGCCAATTGTGCACCACCCCATGGGTCTCCCAATCACGGCCGGCTGCGACAAAGCCTGGACTCGAACCCTCAATCTCTAGTGGCACAGCTAGCACTGCGATGCAGTGCCTTGAAACCATTGCACCACTCGGGAGGCCCCTCTGCTTTGTTTTTTGAGCAGGCTGTACACACTTCATCAGTCTCTCATTCAATTTGACAAATACTTGATAATGCCTAGAATTTCCCGGCAGCATCCCCTTTGTGTGGCCGTAATGCCCCCTAACAAAATCCATGCCTTTTGCAGCCAGTGGCCGTTGTGCTCTTGGGGTAAATAAACTCAGCAAAAAAAGAACCATCCCTTTTTCAGGACCCTGTCCTTCAAAGATAATTTGTAAAAATCCAAATGACTGCATAGATCTTCATTGTAAAGGGTTTAAACACTGTTTCCCATGCCTGACTAACCGGTGTCTGTATGTAGCCTCGCAACTTTTAGAGCCTCGCTACTGTATAAAGCCTCGCTACTGTTTTTCACTGTCTTTTTACTGTTGCTTTTATTTATTTACTTACCTATTGTTCACCTAATACCTTTTTTGCACTATTGGTTAGAGTCTGTAAGTAAGCATTTTATTGTAAGGTCTACACCTGTTGTATTCGGAGCACGTGACAAATAAACTTTGATTTGATTTGTTCAATGAACCATAAACAGTTAATGAACATGCACCTGTGGAACGGTCATTAAGATACTAACAGCTTACAAACGGTAGGCAATTAAGGTCACAGTTATGGAAATGTAGGACACTAAAGAGGCCTTTCTACTGACTCTGAAAACACGGAAATAAATATGCCCAGGGTCCCTGCTCATCTGCGTGAACATGCCTTAGGCATGCTGCAAGGAGGCATGAGGACTGCAGATATGGCCAGGGCAATAAATTGCAATTTCCGTACTGTGAGACAGCGCTACAGGGAGACAGGATGGACAGCTGATCATCCTTGCAGTGGCAGACCATGTGTAACAACACCTGCACAGGATTGGTACACCTGAACAGCACACCTGCGGGACAGGTACAGGATGGCAACAACTGCCCGAGTTACACCAGGAATGCACAATCCCTCCATTAGTGCTCAGACTGTCAGCAATAGGCTGCGAGAGGCTGGACTGAGGGCTTGTAGGCCTGTTGTAAGGCAGGTCCTCACCAGACTTCACCGGCAACAACGTGGGCACAAACACACAAGACAGGACTGGCAAAATGGGCTTTTCACTGATGAGTCAAGGTTTTGTCTCACCATGGGTGATGGTCGGATTCACGTTTATCGTCGAAGGAATGAGCATTACACCGAGGCCTGTACTCTGGAGCGGGATCTATTTGGAGCTGGAGGGTCCTTCATGGTCTGGGCGGTGTGTCACAGCATCATCGGACTGAGTTGTTGTCATTGTAGGCAATCTCAACGCTGTGCGTTACAGGGAAGACATCCTCCTCCCTCATGTGGTACCCTTCCTGCAGGCTCATCCTGACATGACCCTCCAGCATGACAATGCCACCCCAGCATGACAATGCCACCAGACATACTGCTCGTTCTGTGCATGATTTCCTGCAAGACAGGAATGTCAGTATTCTGCCATGGCCAGCAAAGACCCCAGGTAACATCTCACGGAAAGAACTGGCAAATCTGGTGCAGTCCATAAGGAGGAGATGCACTGCAGTACTTAATGCAGCTGGTGGCCACACCAGATACTGACTGTTACTTTTGATTTTGACCCCCCTTTGTTAAGGGACACATTATTCCATCTCTGTTAGTCACATGTCTGTGGAACTTGTTCAGTTTTTGTCTCAGTTGTTGAATCTTGTTATATTCATACAAATATTTACACATGTTAAGTTTGCTGAAAATGAACACTGTTGACAGTGAGAGGATTTTTTTGTTGTTGCTGAGTTTATAACAATTAGAGTGCTGTGTGCACTCTAATTAGAGTCCCTGAGTGCTGTGTGCTCAACAGCACCTCTCACTCACATGGCTCTCCATCACATCAGGTCTTCCTCACAGGCTACAAGTGAAGACAGACACATCTCGTTCGCAACTGCGGGCGTCCTTATCCAATTCCGAGTCGCATATTGAAAATATTGGAAGAACTGTCCACATTTACGTTTCGTCAGCCAACAAGATGAGTAGGCCTAACGAATAGCAAAAGCACAAGCCTATGTCAATCTACTATCCCCCATAGTACAAAAGTTGACCTGTCTCGAAACAGGGGAAAAAATAAATGTAATCTATGCACTTAAATAGCGAAGGGAGCAGCTTTTTCTGTAGGTAATTTTCATGCCAGTTAGGTAAGCTATACTCCTGTTGTAAAGAGAAGCAATGTGCTTAATATTAGGAATGTTGAGAAATAATATAGTAGGCCTAGCCTATAAAAAGCTGATGGGATCCTCCTCTTTTTAATAGAGGCCATCAACCTGTATTCTCACGCAATTACATAAACATAAGCTCTTAGGCTCTCATGTAGTATTTGATTATATTTTCGATTACATTTGCATTGATGACAGAGTGATTAGAGGGACAATAGAGTGCTGAGTAGCAGGCAGTTTTGGAGCATCAGAGCTTGGAGAAACACAATTAACGTGACTAAAGGGTCACGTGGAATTTGACTGACTGCCTTCATGACTCGTGACTGCCGGTGTGGCAGTAATACGGTCACCGTAACAGCCCTGCTCTGGAGCAGTTTTCATCAAGGGTCTCTCTATACTTTGCTCCGTTCACCTTTCCCTTGATCCTGACAAGTCTCCCAGTCCCTGCTGCTGAAAAACATCTCCACAGCATGATGCTGCCACCACCATGCTTCACTGTAGGGATGGTGCCAGGTTTCCTCCAGATGTGACACTTGGCATTTAGACCAAAGAGTTAGTTTAATCAAAACAGAGAATCTTCTTTGTCATGGTCCGAGAGTCCTTTCGGTGCCTTTTGGCCAACTTCAACGGGCTATCATGTGCTTTTTACTGAGAAGTGGCTTCCGTCTGGCCACTCTACCATAAAGGCCTGATTGGTTGAGTGCTGCAGAGATAATTGTTCTTCTGGAAGGTTCTCCCATCTCCACAGAGGAACTCTGGAGCTCTGTCAGAGTGACTATCGGCTTCTTGGTCACCTCCCTGACCAAGGCCCTTCTCCCCTGATTGCTCAGTTTGGCTGGGCAGCCAGCTCTAGGAAGAGTCTTGGTGCTTCCAAACTTATTCCATTTAAGGATGATGGAAGCCACTGTGTTCTTGGGGCCCTTCAATGCTGCAGAAATGTTTTGTTACTTTTCCCCAGATCTGTGCCTCAACACAATCCTGTCTCAGCTCTTCGAATAATTCCTTCGACCTCATGGCTTGGTTTTTGCTCTGACATGCACTGTAAACTGTGGGACCTTATATAGACAGGTATGTGCCTTTCCAAATCATGTCCAATCAATAGAATTTAGCACAGGTGGACTCCAATCAAGTTGTAGAAACATCTCAAGGATGATCAATAGAAACAGGATACACCTAATCTCAATTTCGAGTCTCATAGCAAAGGTCTGAATACTTGTGTAAACAAGGTATTTAAAAAATAATGTATATATAAATTTGCCTTTGTCATTATGAAGTAGTGTGTGTGTACTGTAGATTGATGAGGAAAAACATTTTCATCCATTTTAGAATAAGGCTGTAACGTAACAAAATGTGTAAAAAGTCAAGGGGTCTGAATACTTTCCAAATGCACTGTACTCTATGTCAGCATGTGTGTGTATATTTTAGTATACGAGTCCTTGTGATTAAATACAAAATTACCTTTTAAAGCACATTTATATTAATTACCATGTAGCATGCCCAGCGTCTCCTTATTTGAAGGTTGACTTCAGAGGGTTGTGATTTGAGTCAAATGGCTATTATGCAGCATTTACCCTGTGATTAGATAAACTGATGTGTCTGCTAGGTCATTGTGATCATTCATACAGGGTCTCCCTCTATGTTGAAAGCTGATGCACTTTGTCATGCTGATCAGCAGACTGAGTCTTGTTGTTCCGCCTCAGATAACGTACACCATTGCCAAGACCTACCAGCCTCTGAAGCCAGGGACTGTCCTCTCCTTCCAGAACGCAGCCCTGGGGAGCGTTGGTGAGTCACACACACGCTGGAATACGTTATTAAACAAGTGACATTGAAGAGAGTACATTCTGAGTACAAATAACTAAAGTATTTTAAAGGTCATACAGATACTTGGAATAATTTCTTCATGAGTCATTCATACACACAAACAAATACACACACACACACATTTTTGTCCGACGGGTTATGGGGCTGGAAATAATTGCTATTGCAGGCAGGCCCTTGATAAAATCTCAAGCTTACAGATATTCTCTCTGGCTCTCAAATATCCCCCCAAAATAAAGAACATGCTGTTTTTTATACGGTGCACTGAAGCTCTTCACATATTGAAAGCATTAGAGGGGTTTGTTAGACATACAAGTTAGAAACTGTATTACTGTATTTCTTTAGTATTACATGGTAAAAAGGTTGGATCTTTATGTCATCAAACATTTAAAAAAATATATGATACTGTATATATATATATATATATATATCTCAACTGAAAGTTACAGGTGCAGACACAAAATATAAAACATGTAGCTGCCAACTAAGAAGTAACTTGGTTTTCACCATTACAGTGAATATCTGACTGGACAGAACATACTGTATACAGAAACATGAGCCACTACTATACACCATGCTAATATGTAATGCTATTCAATGCTATGGTACGCTACACTGGCCAGGATACATCCAGCTAGCTCTTAGGCAGTTCTAATGTTAAGCTATCTGAAACATCACCCTGCTGAACCCTGTCAAAGGTTCAAGTGTGGTCAGGATGTGTTCAGTTCAGGTCTATACACCAAACAACTGCAAACCCCTGACCTACAACCATTATATTCTAGCTGAAAAGAATAGCATTAAAGATACACTATACAGAAATCACTCAGCCCTTTCCTGGTTGCTAAAATTCTAATAGTTCCCCTAATTACAATTTATGTGACAAAATAAGCAAGTATCGGGGCGAGAATAATGTACCATGTAAACCGCTGTGAAATATATTTTCCATAACCAAAAATATAGTATTTTCAGCTGTTTGAAGCTGGAGTACAAAACCGAAAGTAAAAGACACAAAAACTAAACTTAAGAACGGGAACCATAGAAATAGCACACACAGAACAGATCTACCGTTTGTAATAATTGCTTTTAATGAGAACGACAGATCTATAACACGCATTTCTATGTTAATTTCGCCAGGTTTCCCAAAAAGGGACATACTGCAGCTTTAAACTTGATATTAAAATGTATTAATAGTGATACACATCAAATCAGCATAACCAATGTTTCAGTGTGGCAAGGAAAGCTTCTCTCAAGGAAAGCTAAATTTCTCCACCACCCCCTCTCCCCCCCAGAGATGAAGCAGTTTCTAAGCAACCGTAGGCGTGACGCCCAGATGAACTGGTTTGATAGTTTGTCGGACTGGGAGCAGGAGCTAGAGAGGACCGGGGCTTGCGGCTGGAGGGTCAGCTCTGTCAATGACCGCTTTGAGATGTCCACCAGGTAGCCTATACACCCACCATCTGACGCTTCCTGGTGGTTCACCTGTATGGAACTTTATTAGTGGAAAATATAAAATACATGATATAGTTTCCCACTCTGGTCCTGTTAGTGTTGGGCTGTAACAGAAGCCTGCTCACACTGTGCTCCTGGTGTATAGTCAGTATCCTAGCCCAAATGCCCATTGAACTTGCAATGGTTAATGTAATTTTCTCCTATTTCATGTCAGTCTGCCCAAGTTCAACGTGGTCCCTCAGAAAGTTCTAGACACTGAGCTGAAGAAGACCTTTGCCCACTTCAACGAGGGACGCATTCCTGTAAGTAGAACTCTACCACTCATCAATATCAGTCAATCCTGCAAGTAGAGGTCTACCACTCATCAATATCAGTCAATCCTGCAAGTAGAGGTCTACCAATCATCAATATCAGTCAATCCTGTAAGTAGAACTCTACCACTCATCATATGACCCCACAATATCAGTCATGTCAGAAAACTCAGTTAAAATCTCATGCCCTGGTCACTAAGAACTCATACAGGGATTTCAGAACAAAAAAACATTACTATTATGATCACGTTGTGTCTAAATCTGTGTGACTGTTGTCGTCCAGCGCTGGTGTTGGCGACATCCTCGGGGCAGTGACCTGCTACGGATGGCCAGCTTCCAGAACAACATCTACCATGAGAAGGATGACATCAGGTGTGTGTGTGTGTGTGTGTGTGTGTGTGTGTGTGTGTGTGTGTGTGTGTGTGTGTGTGTGTGTGTGTGTGTGTGTGTGTGTGAGTGTGTGAGTGAGAGAGAGAGACAGAGGAAGATAGAGAGAGATTAACATAGTAATACTGTTGTTTGTTTTTATGCCAAAGGCTATTGCTTCACAGCAGAATTCAACAGCAGAAGTCAAAACTAACCTGTAATCATGTACATGTTACCTGGCCATTCCTGAGATGGGACAGGCTAGCAGGCTATCGTTGAATGCTATTCCTTGTGCATGTCTGAGACAGCGCTTAGACTGGGGGCAACACAGTTTACTAGCCCTGGGCTATGGTTACAAAGTAATGGAATGTGACATGTCTAATCACAGAGAATAATGCTACGGGGTCCCTGTCTGTCTGTCCTGTGGGGTGTTACTGTAGGAACCTGGAGTTGATCCTGTTTGGGGGCCAGTCTCTATGTGTGGTGGTGGAGCTGGGAGACGAGATGCCTTCACCCACAGACATACAGCTGGCACACACCCGCCTACGGGCTCTGTGTCTGGGAGGTCAGTACAAATCTGCACTTTTTGGAAAGACTAGTGTATTAGTATGTGTTTTAATGTACCTGACAAAGTCCCACACTGGATAAAATGTTTGTCAGAATGTTGCTACAGTGCATTTAAACATAGGAGTGTATTCTGTTTTCGTTTCACATGATAGCCTGATAAACATTTGATTGGGGTTGCCAGTTTCACATGATAGCCTGATAGACATTTGATTGGGGTTGCCAGTTTCACATGATAGCCTGATAGACATTTGATTGGGGTTGCCAGTTTCACATGATAGCCTGATAGACATTTGATTGGGGCTGCCAGTTTCACATGATAGCCTGATAGACATTTGATTGGGGTTGCCAGTTTCACATGATAGCCTGATAGACATTTGATTGGGGTTGCCAGTTTCACATGATAGCCTGATAGACATTTGATTGGGGTTGACAGTTTCACATGATAGCCTGATAGACATTTGATTGGGGTTGCCAGTTTCACATGATAGCCTGATAGACATTTGAGTGAGGTGGCCAGTTTCATTGGCAAGCCCTCCCCTTGCCTCTCCCGTGCCGTCTTTTTTATTTGTTGACAAATGAATTCGCTGTAGCACAGGTTTTACACCGCATCTATGGAGGGGCACTCTAGCCCTGAGGGACAGTGGGCATGCAGATTTTATAGAGGACTTAAAGTGGTGTTAATCTGTTTCCATGTGCTTCCCATTACAGTGCTACTGAGACAGAGATGGTAGGTTAGTAGAGATCACATTCAGATGACAAGACCCCAGACACCAATTTACCTCCTGAAGTTACAGATTTGGATTCAGTTAGATCCTCAATAAATCAATGTATACCCCCTCATATAAGCGTACACCAGTGGTGTAAAAATACTTTAAAGTACTACTTAAGTAGGTTTTTGGGGTATCTGTACTTTACTTTATTGTTTATATTTGTGGCATCTTTTACTTTTACTCCACTACATTCCAAAGAAAATAATGGAGTAAAAAGTACATTATTTTCTTAGGATATTTATTTATGGATAGCCAGGGGCACAGTTCAACACTCAAACATAATTTACAAATGAAGCATTTGTGTTTAGTGAGACTGTCAGATAAGAGGCAGTAGGGATGACCAGGGCTGTTCTCTTGATAAGTGTGTGAATTAGACAATTTCCCTGTCCCGCTAAGCGTTCAAAATGTAACGAGTACTGACACCCAAAAGTACTCGTTACATTTTGAACGCTTAGCGGGACAGGGAAATTGTCTACCTAGCAAAGACTTATAGATTACCTGGATCCAGTGGGTTTGGCAACGAATATGTAGCGATATGCAAATTATAAGATATGTGAGCACCATGTGATGGTGGCATGTTTTTCCTGACTCTTCTTCCTGTATGCTGTGAGAAGTCAAAAAAGCTATGAGAGACTGTTTATCTAAACTAGGAGACAACTAGTTTCCTAGACAACACCCTCTCTGTTGTGCTGATGTGGAGTTCACATTGTCAAGGCAGGGCACACCACAGGTCACTGATTCCCATGGCTCACACATTGCCAACACAATGCTCACATTGTTTGGTTTATTGTGTGAAGTTAGTAGACATAAAATAGTCATCTGTAGCACACAGTGGGGTTATCATGTTGTGAATTTATATGCTTCCGGTCTTTTATTGACACACTTTCCACAAGGCTGATGGATTTGGATAGACAACAACCACACAAATCTATGAGCCTCACTCATCATGTCATGTTTGAACTACCTTAACAATTGTGAAATCTTTTTTTAAAGACTTAAACAATATGTTTTCAGAAGATATGTATTTACAACCAAACTCATTTGATATGTAGAGCTATGGATCTTATTTAAAGATTTCAGGTGTAATAGTATATCTTAAAACTTAGCAAATCCCCACTAATTTATGTACAATAAAGCTCCTTCGACAAAAACATGAACAAGGTTTCTTTGTCTTCTGTGTTGGTCCACAGACATCTCCACATCTGTGTCTGTGCCAGATGACAAATGGCTGTCTACGCTGGAGAGCACCCATTGGCTGGACTACACCAGGTGAGAGGTCCTGATTGGCTTCTCATCAAAGCAATAAATCATCTGTAATAAATGTGCTGGGCCTACATTGATTTGGTCGATTTGTTTATGTCTACCTAGTAATGATAGTGAATAGCCTGTAGTTCAATGTTGATGTAGTATGAATGTACCATTATAGCACATTAGCCTAGCCCTGGTTGAATATGTGGCTTTATTGTGTTACATTAGCAGTAAGCAGATTTGGAATGCTCTAACATACCTTTAGCATGAGGCTATAATAGGCCTACACACATGGATGTTGAATGTAGCTCTCATATATTCAATAAGTGTTGGAGCTTGTTATATCTACACAGTAGACCAAGACCTAGTGCATAGCTTTTTTACAGGCTTACACACGTGGATGTTGAAGCATCTATGTGCTGAAACTAGCTATAACTGTGATAATAGCATAGCGTTAGCCTGATTAGCATGCTGCTCTGCTCCCACCCCAGGTGTTGTCTGAGGAAAGCTGCTGAGGTGGCCTGTCTGCTCCGCGGAGGTCACCTGACCGTGGTGCTTCAAGGTGAGTCCCGTGTCGAGGGCCAAGCAGTACCGAATATTCAATCCATTCATTTATTATTCACGCTGCGTCCCTCATTAAAGCGGCATTAGGGCTTACTCTGAAGGAGACTCGTACTTTAGAAGCACTACTCTACTAGGACACTAATGCAGCAGGTGGTAAGTCTATTGTGTCTGGTGAGGTTGTGTTATGATAGTGTACCATATTGTCATGCTGACTGGCTCACTTAGTTGTGGAAGTTTACTGTAGTGTGTTGAAGTTCAAGGTGGGTGCCAGTCTGTCTGTTTCTGTTTTATCCAGCTTGTGGTTGTCTTGCCACACAAGGCAAGGACGTAGCGAACTAGCGATGTTGAACATAAATAGTCTGGCACCCAGGCTGGAGACCACAGCCTTGGAGAGATAAGTGTAATATTACAGTCTATTATGAGAGAGAACAGTCTTATGGCAAAGCTACAGACGTTCTTGACTAAATACAATTATGTTCATACATTATTATTACATGACTCCTTGTACTGACACATATAATTGGGCTGTGAGAGTCCGTCCTAGTCTGTTGATACCTAAGGTAGCTACCACAGACTGAAAAGTCAACAGAACTCTGTATCACATGAACAATGGCTGCTACTGCTCTGTGATTTTCCCTTCCCCCCCCATATGAGTTGTGTTGCCTGGCCAGCCTCAAGTGGGCTTTTTGGAGAAGAGGGTTGCATATCACCCCCCTAAAACCACAGAGCTGACAGTGTCCTGAACACAAGTAAATGACTGGAGAAATTACCCAATGGCATTTTCAGACAGGCCCAGCCAACATAAAAAAAAAACCTGCCAACCAGATGTGGGGATTTGTGAGTTCTGTGAGGATTTGGGGGGGGATTTGGGGGGGGGGGGGGGGGCACTTTTTGTGAGAATGAAAGGGCTGATGTGAGACTGTGGCATTTAGATTGTCATGTTGTGTTCTTCTCAAATCTTCTCAAATCTTTTATTTTGTGGATACTTCTCTTATCCTCTGATATCTGAGCCCTGAATATGTGTTATGTTACTGTATTCAGTTACAAATTATTATTGATGGTCTATTTCCACCTGTTGTGTGCAGAGGCGGAAGACCGGGACATGACCTGTGTGGTGTCCAGTCTGGTCCAGGTGATGTGTGACCCCCACTGCAGGACCAGGGTGGGCTTCCAGGGTCTGGTGCAGAAGGAGTGGGTGATGGCCGGACACCGCTTCCTCAGCCGCATCAACTACCACAGGGACAGCGACAAGGAAGAGGTGAGAGGATAAGCTGTCACCTATCAGTCAACTTGCCTATCAGTGGTCATGGAGGAAAAAGGGCAAGGAAATGAAACTATTTGCATTAGGACACAGCGTTTAATGCCAGTCAGTTGTCTGTGGTGATCTCCCATCTTTCTTAACCCTGTGTTTTGTCCCCACTAGGCACCAGTGTTCCTGCTCTTCCTGGACTGTGTGTGGCAGCTGTGGGTCCAGTACCCGTCCCACTTCCAGCTGACAGGGGACTTCCTGCTGGCCCTCCATGACAGCTTCCACCTGCCCCTCTTCAGCAGTTTTCTGGCCAACTGCCACAGGGAGAGGTGCAAACGCTCACAGGTAGGCCACTGTTCAGCAACACCACCGCTAATGCTGAAGCTGTAGTACTAAACAAGATACACTGTAGGTATGCTACCCTAGGCTAACATGGAAAAAGTTAGAAATAACTGTTTCAAAGTCGTAATTCTGTAAACCATCTTAGATTAAAGCGGTTGATTTGCGAGGCGAGTCCACATCATTTTCAATCCCACACATGCATCAGCTCAGATTGTCTTCAACGATAACTCTTGAATGAGCTCAGATTGAATCAGACGAATCACTGTTCTCTCACCTCTTCTTCCTCCATCCCTTCCTGTCTCTCCCAGAACCTATCCCAGAGTTACACTCCAGTGAACGGCTGGAGAGATGTGGTACCCAGGGGCTCCTTCCCGGACCCCTCAGACCCCCCTCTGCCCCCTGTGTGGGACTGGGCTCTGCAGTACAGCAGTCAGAGACGGGAACGTTTCACCCAGCCAGTGTCTCTGCCCGCCCTGCCACAGCCCCTATTCAACGGCAACCTCAACACCAACCCTGAGGCACACAGGGTAGGAGAGAGAGGATGTTGTTATGGGGGAAACAGCCAGGCGCTAGGAGTGTGAAAAGCACAATGTAAATGCAAATCATGCATTTGATCATTCATGTTAGAGTGCTTAGTAACTCTATGTCTATTTTAATGAGCTCTTGTCTTACAAAAGCCACCCCGCTCTCACAAAAACATTAATGGCCATGATGAGGGAAGCCCACTGCACCTCCGTGTGGTAGGTCTCAGTACTGCCACATGCTTAATAATATATTTTATTTTAATTGAACCTTTATTTAACTAGGCAAGTCAGTTAAGAACAAATTCTTATTTACAGTGACGGTCTAAGAACAGTGGGTTAACTGCCTTGTTCAGGGGCAGTACGACAGATCTTTACCTTGCCAGCTCGGGGGTTTGAGCCAGCCAGCTTTCGGTTACTGGCCCAACGCTGCCGCCCTTAAGGTACATAAGGGATATTTAAACGTATTAATCTCCACCTATCTCTTTCTCCCTATTTCTCTCTTCTCTCCCTCCCTCTCTCAGCTGAGTGACAGCGCACCAGGCTCTGTGTTCCTGCTCTCCAAGGGCTCCTTCTCTTGCTCTGCTAACCTCCTGCCCTGGCGCAGCGGAGGGGGCTCAGGTGTCTACCGGAAGAGCCACCGGAGAGGGGGGTCCTCCTCAGAGAACCTGCCGGGCCTGGAGAGGCTTCTGAAGGCCTGGGCCCTCACAGAGCTCCCCCAGGGCCACACCACCACCATATCGGGTCTCCAAGGGCCCCTGGACCCCTATGAGCCTCTGCTGCCCTTGCTCCTGGGGCCCTGCTTATGTGTGTGGAGAGACTGCTACCTCCGTGGGGCTCTTCATGCTCAGGTACATAGGGAAGGAGGATCATTCTCACTACTATACAGAGCCTAGAACACTGTTGCCATGGGGATGTTTATAATAGCCTACTCTACTGGTATGTGGGTGGGAGATCAAAATGAACTTTGAACTCGGTATCTGAAAAAGGATTTCAACTAGAGGTATTGCATAAGAAATATAGTAAGAAATCGAAATTAATATTTTTATACGTTGTACTGGACAAGCTTCTAATTTTTGCTGGTCATCAGAAACTACAATTAGTTCCTCATGGATGGCTGTAGTCATGATGGTGTCATAAACTAACAGAAACTCTGGCCATGTTGTGTCCTCAGGCGTTCTCCCACCCCATCTCCTCATCCACCCAGCACCCAGTGGAACAGCTAGCCTGGGAGGTCCAGCAGCTTAGAGACAAGCTGGCGTTGGCCTCCAGCCCCACTAACACAGTCCCAGCCAAAACACAGGAGCCCCGTCAGACACACTCCAACCTCAACCAGAACACCAACAATAGCACCTTCCTCTTCCCAGCCTGCAGACACCCTGGGCCGGGTGTCTCCAGAACCACGCCCCCTATCTTGAACCTCCAACCCATGGTTCCTCCAGTTTCCTCTGCCCCTCTATCTAGACCTGGCCCCAGAGACAGCAGCAAGCACACATTCCTATTTGGCCACCCATCCTCTTCAGAGGCCCGTCCAGACCAGCGTTATTTCCCTGCGCCCAATAATAATGCCAAGCTGCCCAAGAGCAACGGTCCTTCACTGGGTTCCTGAGCTCTGGGTGTCCGCTGTCAGTTAGCACAAATGGTACAAACTGTTCCTCCTGGCTCAGCACTCTAGAACCTATACACACCCTCCAAGACTCTATTTCCTTCCCCGACACCTGATCTCTGGGTGGAACCTGATGTGATTTTCCTGTCAAGGCCTGTTTGAGGGGCTTTGAGGCCATAACAAGACGAGGAGAGTCATGTACTGAGCAGGGAGGAGAGACTAAACTGCAGTAATAATGCATTGAGCAGTGCAAAGCACAAATAGTATTTGAAATGTTTCTGAAAGATTGTTTTACTTGTATCAAATTGTCTGTTTTACTGAATATGACACCCAAACTGATGGTCTGGTCAGCATTCCCTGAGAACGTATTGGTGTTTCTAAAAGCAGCAAGCTAATACCCAAAATGAATAAGGGCTGATGATGATTGATAAGCTAATGACCTGGGAGCACAAATAGTGAGCCGTTGGCTGAAATATGGAATCAAATACTTCTATTGATCAGACTTCAGCTGTTTTTAGAATGATGGTTTCAGCTGAGTGACAACCTTCATTCTTGACCAGACATCTATAATAGGACTGTTGTCCTGACTCTTCGCTCCTTTTGAGTGACAATAACCCCCAGTTCCAAAACCAACTCAGCCTTGAGAGGAAAAATACAGAGAGCTGTTCACCAAGTAAACACTAGGGACAGACATTGGCGACACAAAAAAACATGCAGTTGTAACTCCAGGCATTTTGTCCAGTAAATTTGATCTGGAATTTAGGGCACTGGAGCTATTTTGATACTGTTCCCATATCTTTATACTTGCATGCATGCTAGTAGTGAACTCCGTATCATAACCCTGTTTTTCAGATTATGGCCATGGTCAGTTAATATTGCTGTAAGTGTGCATGATTGAGGTAAAAGTGCTATTATTTTTATGGTCTGTGCATCTCTATTGAGAGTTCTAAGTATTATTGACCAACTTTGGTTGCGTATGAATTTCAGAATATTTAACGATACATTCTTAAGTGGTCGTGACCAAGATGAGTATTACTCTTTTTTTCCCCCCTTATGGTGTCATTGTGCAAACCACAAGTTCTGATGGTTCATATTTATAATTTCCTTTTATTTGGTTCTTCTAGATGTAGCTTTTTTTTAAGGTAAGCTACTTTTTTTTCAGTAGTGTATTTTTTCACGACTTGTCCTGACTGCTAGTTTCGTATGCAGCTTGCATTCAGGTCAAGGACTTCTAAATGCGTCATTTCATTCGAAGCCCAGTGAGCTATTGGGACTGGGCTACTCAGTCCAGCCAGATTGTTGTTTGCATGATGTGGATATTAAGCAGCAAATACACTGGCATGATTTCCATATACTGTAACACTCTTCAGACTACAGGGATGTACTGTGTGTTTATACCAAACTAGCATTTCCATGCAGAGAAGTACTTGTATTGTGTGACAGGATGAAAGGGTTTCATGTTTATTATGAAATATAAAGGCTGAAGGTGGTTATATATATGACTTACATTGGTGTACATCATCACTCTTGCATTACCTACGGTCATTCCTATGCCTCAGTACGAGAGCATTTTGAATTATTCAAGGGCTGTAAATATTCATTTTTGAATATCAGGTTGTTTGAGTTTTTGGATTTGATGCCAGTACTTTTGCTCTTGTCTTCCATGGAAAAAACACACGGCCATCACATTCCCTAATTGCATTGGCTATACAAAGAGAAAATGAATGTCCCTTTTTGCATGCAACCCTACTTCCTGTATCTATACACGATTATATATTTAAATGTTTTGGTACGAATGACAAAATGATTTGCCAGATGTACATATTTTTTTGTATCAGCATGTTAGGATCCTGATTAATAAACTGTATTATAAGTTCATAAAATCTTTGCTTTCAAGTTTCAAAGTTTATACGCCACGTGCACAACAGTACAGTTAAATTCTTACCTTGAGAGCTCTTTCCAAAAATGCAATTAAAGTAATACACAGTAGATGATAGAATAAAAACCTCAAGAACAATGATGAGAGCTAAAGAACATGAGAATGCAAGTATTTACAGTATTCAATGTGCAGGGGTACTGGAGTGGTTGAGGTGTGTTTACATGAAAAGTGACTTAGGATAGACATGTAAACAGGAGTAATAGTGACCAGTAGCAGGAAAATACTAATGGTAATGGGAATCAATGGACAGCAGCGTAATGGAGTAATAAATCAATCATCATTTTAGCATAGATTGTGTCCGTGGGTAGAGTAGAGACCTGTGAATGGGCATAGTCGGTGTGGATTGTCTGTGGAAGAAGGAGAGCATTTATTTTTTTATTTTACCTTTATTTAACCAGTAGGCCAGTTGAGAACAAGTTCTCATTTACATCTGCGACCTGACCAAGATAAAGCAAAGCAGTGCGAAAAAAACAACACAGTTACACATGGAATAAAGTAACGTACAGCTAATAACACAATAGAAAAATCTGTATAGTGTGTGCAAATTAAGTAATGAGGTAAGGCAATAAATAGGCCAATAGTGGCGAAGTAATTACAATTTATCAATTTACACTGGATTAGAATGTGCAAGTAGAAATACTGGTGTGCAAAAGAGCAGAAAAACTAAAACAAATATGGGGATGAGGTAGGTAGCTGGTTGGATGGGCTGGTACAGCTGCTCTAACAGCTGACGCTTAAAGTTCGTGAGGGAGATATAGGTCTCAAACTTCAGTGATTTTGCAATTAGTTTCAGTCATTGGCAGCAGAGAACTGGAAGGAAAGGTGGCCAAAGGAGGTGTTAGCTTTGGGGATGACCAGTTAGCCATTTAGTCTTATGGCCAGGGGATAGAAGCTGTTTCGGACTCTGTTAGTCTGAGCCTTGAAGCACCTGTACTGCCTGCCAGACGGAGCATGGAAAATCAAATCAAAATCAAATCAAACGCCTGGCATGTGCATCTTGGATGGATGGGAGCTCGCCACCAGTGATGCGCTGGGCCGGCCGCACCACCCTCTGTAGGGCCTTCCAGTTGCAGGCAGTGCAATTGCCATACCAGATGGTGATACAGTCAGGATGCTCTCAATGGTGCAGCTGTAAAAGTTTGAGGGGCCATGTCAAATCGTTTTAGCCTTCTGAGGGAGAAGAGGCGTTGCTGACCATATTATGTCCTTAGTGATGTGGACACAGAGGAAATTGAAGCTCTTGACCCTCTTCACTGCGGCCACGTCGATGTGGATGGGGGTGTGCACGATCAGCTCCTTGGTCTTGCTGACTTTGAGGGAGAGGTGTTGTCCTGGCACCACCCTGCCTGTTCTCTGACAACCTCCCTGTAGGCTGTCTCATTGCTGTTGGTGATCAGGCCTACCATCTTCATGTCGTCAGCAAACTTGATAGAGTTGGTTGTGTGTGGCAACACAGTCGTGGGTAGAAGGGCAGTACAGAAAGGGGGCTAAGCACACACATGGGGTCCCACATGTTGAGGGTCAGCGTGGCAGAGGTATTTTTGCCTACTCTCACCACCTGGGGTCAAGCCCGTCAGGAAGTCCAGGATCCAGTTGAAGAGGGAGGTTTTCATTCTCAGGGTCCCAAGCTTGATATAACGAGCTTGGAGGGCACTATGGTGTGAACGCTGAGCTGTAGTCGATAAACAGCATTCTCACAAGTATTCCTCTAGTCCAGGTGGGAGGGCTGTGTGGAGTGCAATTGAGATTGCCCTCGTCTGTAGATCTGTTTGGGCAGTATGCAAATTGGAGTGGGTCTTGGGTGTCTGGCATGATGGAGGTGAGATGTGCCATAACCAGCCTTTCAAAACACATCATGATTGCAGATGTTAGTGCTACAGGGCAGTATTCATTGTGGAAGTTAACCTCAGAGTTCTTGGGAACAGGAATGTTGGTCACCTTGAGACATGTAGGGATTTACAGACTGGAGATGTTGAACATGACCATGAAGATGCCTGCCAGCTGGTCTGTGCATGCCCTGAGAACGCGCCCTGGAATAACGTCTGGCCTTGCAAGTGTTGACCACATTAAAAACCTTTACGTCAGCCCCCGGAGAGCATGAGACCCCGCCATCCCAATCCTCTGGGATGGCGGGGGCCCTGTGTTCTTTTTGTCGAAGCGTGCATAAAATGCATTGAGTTCGTCTGGTAGAGAGGCACCATTGGATAGATAACGGCTAGGTCTACCTTTGTAGTCTGTAATGGACTGTAGCCCCTGCTACATGCATCAGAGCTGGTGTTATAGGATTCCACCTTGTTCCTATATTGTCCATTTGATGACTCTGCAGAGGTCGTAGTGGGACTTCATGTACACGTGTCCTTAGTCGTAGCCTCTGGGTTGGCTGCGATAGCCCTGTGTGCGGTAGCTCTGTCCTTTATTTTAGCGCATACCTCTGTGTTAATCTAGGGCTTTGATTGGGGAAGCAGTCTTGCTTTTGATGTGTCTGTGTCGACCATGTCTACAGGCAGAAGGACGCCCCTGCTAGTGAACTGATCCTCTGGCAACCAAATCATAAAATCTAATATTTGTCACATGCGCCGACATGTAGACAGTACCGTGAAATGATTACTTACGAACCCTTAACAAAGCAGATTTGCAGAAAAATAGTAACACAAAATAACAATAATTAGGATATATACAAGGTGTACCAGCACCAAGTCAATGTGCAAGGGTACGGGTTAGTCAAGGTAATTGAGGTAATATGTACATGCAGATAGAATAATAAACAGAGTAGCAGCAGCGTATGTAGTGAGTGTGAATGTATGTGTGTGTGTGGTGTCAATATGCATGTGTGTGTGTTGGAGTGTCAGTGTAGTGTGTAGTTAGTGTCCAGTGAGTGTCCAATGAGCCTGTGCAAGAGTGAGGGCAAAAAATATATAATAAATAAGAATAAAACAAGGGGGTCAATGCAAATAATCTGCGTAGCCTCTTGATTAACTGTTCAGCAGCCATATGGCTTGGGGATAGAAGCTGTTAACAAGCTTTTTGGTCCCAGACTTGGCGCTCTGGTACCGGTAGCCGTGCGGTAGCTGAGAGAACAGTCTATGACTTGGGTGGCTGGAGTCTTTAACCATTTTTAGGGCATCCTCTGACACCGCCTGGTATAGAAGACCTGTTTGGCAGGAAGCTCGGCCCCAGAGATGTACTGGGCTATACGCACTACCCTCTGTAGCGCCTTGTGGTCGGATGCCAAGCAGTTGCCATACCAAGGGGTGATGCAACCAGTCAGGATGCTCTTGATGGTGCAGCTGTAGAACATTTTGAGGATCTGAGGTCCCATGCCAAATCTTTTCAGTCTCCTGCGGGGGAATATGTGTTGGTGTGTTTGGACCATGATAGGTTCTTAGGCTGTATCACAACCGGCTGTGATCGGGAGTCCCATAAGGCGGGGCACAATTGGCCCAGTGTGGCCCGGGATAGGGGAGGGTTTGGCCGTGGTAGACCGTCATTGTAAATAAGAATTTGTTCTTAACTGACTTGCCTAGTTAAATAAAGGTTCAAATGCGTCGCGCAAGGAAGTGCAAACAACCTTGTGTGCTCTGCAGAACGAATGGTGGATGAATAAGGCACAGGAAATCCAAATGTCGGCCGACAAAAACAACATGCACAATTTCTATCTTTGGCCCTAGAAGTCACTCCATCACCCCCCTGAAAACAGCTGATGGTCTGAATCTCTTGAAGGACCAAAACCATATCCTGATGGTGGGCTGATCACTTTTTAGCACTACTCAATCAATGCTGTCCTACTGACCTCTCCATCCTGGAAGAACTGCCTGTCCATCCACCCAGTCAAGGCCTCAACCATTCGCCAACATTCCAAGAGGTGTTATCAGCTATCTGTTCCCTCAAGAACAATACGGCTCCTGGTGCTGACAGCATCCCGGCAGAGCTACCTAAGAAGGCAGGTTACTTCTGCACCAGAGAGCTCCATCAGTACATCACTGAGGTTTGGGACCGGGAGATTATCCCCCAACAGTGGCGGGATGCCAACATTACCAACAGTACTCTTTAACATCTTCCTCCTATGTGTCACCCAGCTTCTCCATAAGGAGCTTGAGGACAGCAGCGGGTTTGCAGTGGACTTCAGGCTGGATGGAAACCTAATCAACATCAGACAACCATCAAGGTTTTGACGGCGTGGGTACTTGAGCTGCAGTATGCTGATGACTGTGCTCGTGGCCACACTCTGAAAGACCTTCAGTCTGTCCTTGTAGCGGCTGTGAGGGTCTATAGCAGGATGAGACCGTCTAGCAACACCACCAAGACAGAGGTGGTCTACCAATGGAGATCTAGCCCTCCACCCACCATGCCGGTCTTCACCATTGAACACAAATCACTTGTAATAGTCCCATCCTTCAAATACCTGGGCAGCATCCTCTGAGGACTGCAGCATCGACCTCGAAATTCAAAATAGGATAAAGCATCAACTGCCTTCAGGAAACTCAGTCTTCCAAAACAGGGATCTCCACCTCCACACCAAAGTTGCTGTCTATCAAGCAGTCTATCACCACACTTCTTTACAGCTGTGAATCCTGGGTCACATAAGATGCCTGCAGCGCAGGTGTTGAACGCTGAGCTGTAGTCAATGAACAGCATTCTCACGTAGGTGATCCTTTTGTCAAGGGCAGTGTGGAGTGCAATAGAGATTGCATCATCTGTGAATCTGTTGGGGCAGTATGCGAATTGGAGTCGGTCCAGGGTTTCCGGGATGATGATGTTGATTTCAGCCATGACCAGCCTTTCAAAACATTTCATGGCTACAGATGTGAGTTCTATGGGGCGGTAGTCATTTAGGCAGGTTACCTTTGCATTCTTGGGCACAGGGACTATGGTGGCCTGCTTGAAACATGTATTACAGACTGAGTCAGGGAGATATTGAAAATGTCAGTAAAGACACTTGCCAGCTGGTCAGAACATGTTCTGAGTATGTGTCCTGGTAATCTGTCAATGATAACCTGTTTAAAAAAGGTCTTGCATCACCTATGGATCACACAGTCATCCGGAACAGCTGGCGCCCTCAGTATTGGTTCAGTGTTGCTTGCGTCGAAGCGAGTATAGAAGTCATTTAGCTCATCTGGTATGCTCACGTCAGGTCGTGGCTGGGGTTCCCTTCATAATCCGTAATAGTTTGCAAGCCCTGCCACCTCCAACGAGTGTCAAAGCCAGTGTAGTAGGATTCGATCTTAGTCCTGTATTAAAGCTTTCCCTGTTTGATGGTTCATTGGAGGGTGTAGCAGGATTTCTGATAAGCACCCTGATTAGACTCCCGCTCCTTGAAAGCGGCAGCTCTAGCCTTTAGCTCAGTGCGGATGTTGCCTGTAATCCATGGCTTCTGGTTGGGATATGTGCGTACAGTCACTGTGGGGAACAACATCATCGATGCACTTATTAATGAAGGCCAATGACGGATGTGGTAGTATACTCCTCAATGCCATCGGATGAATCCCGGAAAATATTCTGTTCTGCAGAAGAGTCAGGCCAGAGATCACAATGGAGGACAGGAAGCTCTGGAAGACACATGCCGTGGACCCCAGATGACCAGATGATGATGATGTACTGCAATCATTCAAGTCTTCAAGCAGAGTAATACAATTCACAAACTTTATTTATTCGCAAAATAAATATTTACGATATGATATTGAACACTTTAAAACTAGTATGGCACTGTACAATTCAGTTAAATTAAAATGCATACGGTGTAAGTACACTCAAAATATAAAATAAGGTGCAAATGTCTAGTAATAATAATCAGTACACATAAATATAAAGAACTTTCTGACACAAACATCTAATGTTTATCTTTGATCTGGCTTAATCACCCTGCAATAAACCCCTCATGTTATGGCACACAAATGGACTTTATCTGTAATGTTATGCACTTCCATTAGTTTCACTTCCACCACCATATTACACAAATAAGAAAGACAGAGCCACTTCCCACCACGTTACCAGATCACAATCTCAGTGTAAGGCAGTGCATTAAAATATTCAAATCAAAACACTAAAGACATAACTGAAAAGACAAAATGGTTCCTACGGTATTTAATCTGGAGAGGGGACAAAACATTTTTTTTACCCACACCCCTTGATGTACAGTATAAACTGCCTCAGTTTTACCCCCACCTGCTCCCATGCTCTTTAGCCATCTGTTGCTTCAGGGTCCCACATGGCCCAAAGGAGGGGGTCCCCAGGTACCCATAAGAGGGGGGGCCCAGGTCCCCTAGCTTGCGGAGGGACTTGCACATGGGGCAGGGGTAATCAGAGAGGCCCTCGATGTCCTCGAAGGCCAGGTTGACGATCTGGTCTGTGCAAGGGTCACAGTAGAGATGGCCGCAGGAAAGGCGTTTCAGGCGGGCTTCGTAGGAGATGCAGCACTGGCAGTGAGGCAGGTCTGGCCCCAGGGAGAGCGAGCCAGTCAGGGAGCTGCTTTCCAGACTACCTGCCTGGCTGGAGCTCAGCTTGCCTGGAGACCTACAGAGGGGATGAGAAGTTAGGGGTTGGACTCTGGGTAAGAGGTGAGTCAGGGAGCAGGCGCAGAAGGTGAGTTTAATAATAATAAACATGAAGAAAATACGAAACAGGATACGTGTACTGAATGTGACCAAAACCAATACTGCCTGATGACTGAGGCTTATGGAGGGCTATATGAAGGGAAAGTAATCAGGGTGGTGATGAAGTCTAGGTGTGCTTAACGATGGGGAGCAGGTTTGCGCAATGTGGATTGCTAGGACCGGTGGTTAGTAGACCGGTGATGTCAAGCGCCTGAGGGAGGGAGCAGGAATAGGCATGACAAGGTGTTTGCTGAATTGCAATGGTAGGGGTGTATAGACTATACAGTGTGGTACTCTGAGAATCTTGAAAATCAATTTAGTCCAAACAAATGCTGTGGGGCAAAATGGTATGTAATAGAATCATATAAGTACAGAAACTATCATTCAGCAACCCTGAATATAACACATATCATACATGCAGATATCATTGCATTTTCAGTAAGATATATAGTGTATGATATGCTTTGGTTTAACAAAGAGTTTCCAACAGATGCATTTCTGGCTACATGTGTGGTCATGTGACATTATTTCATCCCTCTCATAATTTGTCTCATGAAGACAATGCTGGAGAATGGAGGCAAACCTTTTTGCTTCACAAACCTTTTGTCATAACAACTAAAAGGATGGATTTTTTCTTCATTGCAAATATATTATTACATTTCACAAACTCTTATAGAGGGGGGATCAAATAGATTATCCCCTATGCTATTAATCTAGTCCTAAAACTGAAATGAAATATTATTTACTGTGATATTGACACTTCGGCTCTGACTCCATAATATTCTGAACAAAATGTAAAACGTAACATGTAAAGTGTTGGTCCCATGTTTCATGAGCTGAAATAAAAGATCCCAGAAATATTCCATATGCACAAAAACTTTATTTCTCTCCAATTTTGTGCACAACTTTGTTAAGATCCCTGTTAGTGAGCATTTATCCTTTGTCAAAATAATTCATCCACCTGACAGGTGTGGCATATCAAGGAGCCAATTAAACAGCATGATCATTACACAGGTGCACCTTGTGCTGGAGACAAAATGCCACAAAATGCCACTAAAATGTTTTGTCACACAACTCAATGCCACAAATGTCTCAAGTTGAGGGAGCATGCAATTGGCATGCTGACTGCAGGAATGTCCACCAGAGCTGTTCCAGAGAACTGAATGTTAATTTCTCTACCATAAGCCGCATCCAACGTCGTTTTAGAATTTGGCATTACGTCCAACCGGCCTCACAATCGCAGACCACTTGTAACCACGCCAGCCCAGGACCTTCACATCCAGCTTATTCACCTGCGGGATCGTCTGAGACTAGCCACCCAGAAAGCTGATGAAACTGTGGGTTTGCAGAACTGAAGAATTTATCCACAAACTGTCAGAAACGGTCTCAGGGAAGATCATCTACATGCTCGTCGTCCTCACCAGGGTCTTGATCTGACTGCTGTTTGATATCGTAAGCGACTTCAGTGGGCAAATACTCACCGTCAATGGCCACTGGCACGCTGGAGAAGTGTGCTCTTCACGGATTATTCCCGGGTTTCAAGTGTACCGGGAAGATGGCATTGTATGGCATTGTGTGGGCAAGCAGTTTGCTGATATCAATGTTGTGAACAGAGTGCTCCATGGTGGCGGTAGGGCTATGGTATGGGCAGGCATAAGCTACGGACAATGAACGCAATTGAATTTGATCGATGGCAATTTGAATTACACAAAGATACCGTGACTAGATCCTGAGGCCCATTGTCGTACCATTCATCCGTCACCATCACCTCATGTTTCACCATGATAATGTGTAGCACTCTGATCTGTACACAATTCCTGGAAGCTGAAAATGTCCCAGTTTTTCCATGGCCCAGCATACTCACCAAAGATGACACCCATTGAGCATGTTTGGGATGCTCTGGATCAAGATATGACAGCGTGTTCCAGTTCCCATCAGTATCCAGCAACTTTGCACAGCCATTGAAGAGGAGTGGGACAACATTTCACAATCAACAGCCTGATCAACTTTATGTGACAGAGATGTGTGGATGGTCACACCAGATACTGACTGGTTCTGATCCACACCCCTACCTTTTTTTAAGGGATCTGTATTCCCAGTCGTGTAATCCATAGATTAGGACATAAATAATTTAGTTCACTTGACTGATATCCTTACATGAATTGTAAAACAGTAAAATAGGTAATTGTTGCATGTTGCCTTTACATTTTTGTTCAGTGTAATATAGAATGGCATAACAACTGTGGGATATTAAACAATTATGGTCAGTGCCCGTGGGAAAATTTGATGGAATTTTCTCACACTCACCTCTGTGAAGACGCCGAACCTTTAAAACAATCGAAGCTCAGAGCCGCTAAGATTCTCCATAAAAGGTCCATACCGCTTCCTCTCATGGTAGTGCCAATATTTCATCGACCTGGTTTCTGGGGCACATCCTCTATGCGTCGGTCTTATTTCATATGTTACACTCTCTGTTGTCTTTAAAACCACCCTATCTAAATATGGAAATTAGGCAAATCCAAAATGCATAACAAAGCATTATCGTTGTACCAGTTCCAGTGAGAGAAAATGAATAACGTTACAATGGCAATTGCTTTCGAATGTTCCTCTAACTAGAGTAGGTTACATTGACACCAGGTATTCACGGCACGCGAACAGAAACTGAATACGAATTAGAGCAGCTGGAGTAATCAGGATAGATTAAAAGCGCACACGACGTAGACTGGATTTGATGAAAACCGTTGATATTGACGTTAACGTTATTTATTATCATACATGGAAAGTCTATAGGTTACACTTAGCGTTTCGACATATAGCAATACGTTCATTTAATGCTGACTTCAAATGCGCATAGGGTTTTTCTCTTTATGGGCCATGTGCATGTGTTCATGTGGAATATCGGGTCATTAGGATGCGGCAATCGCTACATGAAGGCATAACTTCACAAAGTAGCCACAGGGTGGCGATACATACCTGAGCATTCTTTGACAAGACTTACTGTCCCACTGAGTTTTAACGTCAGCTATGGTCAATGGTTTTAACTTCATGTTTGAAAAAAAAAGAGTGGTTCCAATGCAAGTGTTCTATTATTTGTCTTATATGTTTATCATAAAGTATGAAATTAAGGTAAGGAAATGCATAGTAATATTGGCCCATGATGCCACTATTGTGCTCAGGAAATTGGATCTCTTTGTAATTAAATTAGGTGTTCTTGGTAAACCAGCACTGGCTAGGCTCACTTTTGTTATTGTACAAAGATATGATGCAGTCCTATATTTTTCTAAATTAAATGTAATAACAGGCAAATACTAGTCAAATAGATGCAAATAGCAATGAAGATCGTATTGTAGGCCACATGAAATGCTACCTAGCCTGGCCAGTGTTAACTTTCAGGCACATTTGTTTGTTAAGATTGTAATCTTTTCTGTCAGTTATGTGGATCTCACACCAGCCATCTGCTGACTGGTTTAGGGGCAATTTGTGCAGCTGTTCCTCTGGTTCCTCTGAGGGTGATGCATGGATAGGTGTTGCGCCTCCTCCCTCCACTGGAGTCTGGACCATCTGTGGAAATTATGTCTAGGTGAGATACAGTATGGCATTATAAGCACCTACTGCAATATAGGATTATCATTTTACTCAGGGTTGTGTGTGGTTGCAGTGATACAGTGATTATAGTATTATATTAATATGAATTTAGTTAAAGTATTATAGATAGTAACGGAAATAAGATTTTGGTCACTTTTCAATACAGTATTGTTAACATGCAATTTCACAACATGAAAATCATATAAAGACCTTATAGAAACATGTTTTGTTTACTGTAGCAATAGGCACCACAACTTTCCCAAACATCTTTGAATGTGTTTCATTAAAACTAGCATGGCCTCCCTAATGAATTCTGGGATGGTATCACAGCACCCTGAGAGTTCCATTTCCTGACTTCTGTTCTGACCCTAATTGTATGCTTTTCAAGTATGCTTTCCAAGTTGGACCGTGCTACGAGTGAGAAGTCACTTGGCGCTCTAATGCAGATCTCTCACATTAATGCTGATTAAATAACAAGGCAGCTTTAATCTGTCGACTTTTGACCCCGACCAATCAGATCTCTCACCAACAAACCGTGCTGGAAATGATTGGAAGATAGTGATGCGTTGCACTGTACTCCTCACATATGTCAGCCAGGGTGGGTGGAAGAGTGTAAGAGAAGCCATATAGCTATTCTAACATAATGCCAGTCATGCACTGAGCATCCAACTGGGACTGAGTGCAGCGCATCAGAGGTTAGGAGTACTATGGGATGTCCTGATGTCCTGTTCCCATCAACATCATGGTCATGTGACCTGTCACTCTTGACAGCTTCAATCAATCACTCTTCTCACTTTTTGTGAATTAAAAGGTATAGGCTAATTTAATGTGGAATCAGGGCAGAGATTGGGGGAAAGATAGGAGTAGGACTGTTGTGGTCAATAGATACCAGCCTGTAGGACCTGTCCAAACGGCAGCTGGCCATCTCTGAAATAGACTGTGGTTGGCGACTATAGTAAGGCCTGAAGCTAAAGGCCAGGGACTCATCTGGTCTGATGAGATCATGATGGAGAGGGTCTGCAGTTGGCATGGCAATAGGTAGCCCTATCAGGGTTAGATGTATGGTACAGTGTACAGTTTGGTAGTGTATGTTAGTCTATTTTGGTGTTACAATTTATGGTTTGCACAGACAGTGGTAAAGTGTCTCCATCTCAGTTTAACAGATTAATTTACAGCAATAACTTTCCTGAAAATATGTTACACCTTTTACTTCTCCCAAATGATTTATCAGTCTTTTATTGCACATGTATTAATTTAAAGTCGATACTGAGCCTAATGAGTATTCAAGATGACACCCAAAATAAATACCTAAATGTACAGTTCTACACAAGATTTACACATTTAAATTCAAGCCAGTGCTGCTTTAATTAAAAACGACACTTTAGTCATCCAAATCAATATCAAACAGTATCATTTTTCATGGTCAATTATAGCCACGAGCTGCAGCACGTGACAGAGACATCTCGTGCACAGATCATTGCCTCAACAATTTGGTGAGTATGGCGAAAATCTAAGTCGAATCCATATCAGTTTGGTAAGAAATCTATAGCGTCTATAAAAACGAAAAAACCCTTATATCATAATATGTCTTCAAATGCTTCCGTGGTTTGAAGAATTAATGAATGCCACGTCACAAACAGCATACGGCTCCATTGACATTCTAACGTCCACACTGGAGCAAAAGAGGAACCCCCTCTCTGAAGAGAATGGGGTACGCGAGAGGAGAGGGATGGATGCTCGAGAGGAGGGGGATGCTCCAAGAAGGATGCTGTGTGGTAGGGTAGCGCTGTCGTACCACGTCAGCCTTGTGCACATAACAGGGTTAGGTTGTATTCTAAACTGGGTAAGTGACCACAGAACAATTTTCATAGACCGGATTTAACACCTTTTATATATTTTTTGAACACGGTGACAACCTTAAGAAACAAATACAGTTAATTAATAAGGTCAAGTGGAAAAACGCGAACATTTTCTACCAAAGGTAAGGATGATTATAAGTCTTGGTTACATTTATTTCACGATTATTTCGTCATACTCGATGTTTATCAAGAGATTTAGGCTAGTAATGCAATAATTGTGTTAAATAGCCTAGTCAATAGTTTCCCACGGCTGTCCACGCCGAGCTCCCGATGTTATTTTGAGCGATAGCAAGAACGCACAACCGATAGAAAATGACCCCCACTCCATACCTTAATAGCCTGTTAGTGAAAGAGCCAGAGGAGAAGTCGACGTTTGTGAGTAAAATACAAGTGCTATACATCTGTTTCTACCACAAAAACATCATATCTCCAAAGAACGAATAGCATTTCGAAAGCCACCAAATTTGGCCCGTGGTCTCGTGCGTAATAATGTAAACCTGCATACCAGCTCCATCCCTGCGCTATCACATCTTAGCCATTATTACTATTGAAAACTGAGTTCTTCTCAAGCATGACATAACCTGGCTAAATATAGGCTACCGTTGGTGTACGTATAGTGGTGAAGACTCTTCCATAGTTTAGTTTATGGTTAAGTGGCGTTGATTTACAAAATGACTCTCACCTTCGCCTCGCCCCTTCACTGCTTGCATTTGATTTAATGGTTGGATATATTCACCTGAACTATAAGGTATAGGCTGCACACACTGTTGAGCATCAGTGAATGTTTTTAACATAGGCTATATGTAGACTGTTTATTTTGAATTTTAAAAGAAGCGGCATAAACGGCCGCGACCTATTCATTACGCGTAGAACGCGATAAATGACCTTGCGCTCTGTGAACCTGAAGATGAACGAGTCTAGTTTAGGACTAAACGAATTGACGAAATCTTATTTTTATATTTTTTATATGTTATTGCAGTGTGGCGTTAGTTCTGCTACAATGACCTTGCCATTAAAAAACATGACACCCCATATGGTCTATTTTTGAAGGCAACGTCTGGTTGTCCCAGCGTCTATGAATGGATAGGCTACGGTTACTGATTGACTTATTGGCCTGATAGAAAAGGCATTCTGGGAAAAATATTCGATCTGATTGTAAAATTATTTTACAACAATTGAAACCTATCTCTTTTACAATCCTTTATTCACAATCACTGTTAAGTCCGTGTGTTCTCACCTTGGATAGGATTAACTACAATATGGCCTTTACCAATAGAATGATAGCCTATATATGTTTATTTTATTTGGTTAACACACTATTTATCAAGATCAATATGTGATTGGAAGATGCTTTGTGATTTACATCAGTTTATAATCTAATTGACTAGGCCTATGGATTGGATTACAGTGCTTGCCAAATAGTGACACCGTATTTACTACCCTCCCTTTCATTTGTTATGCTTGATGTCAATCAAGTCCTTCTGTAGCTTGCGAAGGCTGTTGGTGACTCAGATATAAACTCAGCAAATAAAGAAACGTCCTCTCACTGTCAACTGCGTTTATTTTCAGCAAACGTAACATGTGTTCATTTGTATGAACATAACAAGATTCAACAACTGAGACGTAAACTGAACAAGTTCCACAGATATGTGACTAACAGAAATATAATAATGTGTCCCTGAACAAAGGGGGGTCAAAATCAAAAGTAACAGTCAGTATCTGGTGTGGCCACCAGCTACATTAAGTAGTGCAGTGCATCTCCTCCTTGTGGACTGCATCAGATTTGCCAGTTCTTGCTGTGAGATGTTATCCCACTCTTCCACCAAGGCACCTGCAAGTTCCCGGACATTTCTGGGGGGAATGGCCCTAGCCCTCACCCTCCGATCCAACAGGTCCCAGACGTGCTCAATGGGATTGAGATCCGGGCTCTTTGCTGGCCATATGGTAGAATACTGACATTCCTGTCTTGCAGGAAATCACGCACAGAACAAGCAGTATGGCTGGTGGCATTGTCATGCCGGAGGGTCATGTCAGGATGCAGGAAGGGTACCACATGAGTGAGGAGGATGTCTCTCCTGTAACGCACAGTGTTGAGATTGCCTGCAATGATAATAAGCTCCGTCCGATGATGCTGTGACACACCGCCCCAGACCATGATGGACACTCCACCTCCAAATCGATCCCACTCCAGAGCACAGGCCTCGGTGTAACGCTCATTCCTTCGGCGATAAACGCAAATCCGACCATCACCCAACCATCACCCCTGGTGTGACAAAACTGTGACTCATTAGTGAAGAGCACTTTTTTCCAGTCTTGTCCAGCGACGGTGGGTTGTGCCCATAGGCAACGTTGTTTCTGGTGATGTCTGGTGAGGATCTGCCTTACAAAAGGCCTACAAGCCCTCAGTCCAGCCTCTCTCTGCCTATTATAGTCTCAGCACTGATGGAGGGATTGTGTGTTCCTGGTGTAACTCGGCAGCCATCCTGTACCTGTCCCACAGGTGTGATGTTTAAATCAAATCAAATCAAATCAAATGTATTTATATAGCCCTTCGTACATCAGCTGATATCTCAAAGTGCTGTACAGAAACCCAGCCTAAAACCCCAAACAGCAAGCAATGCAGGTGTAGAAGCACGGTGGCTAGGAAAAACTCCCTAGAAAGGCCAATACCTAGGAAGAAACCTAGAGAGGAACCAGGCTATGTGGGGTGGCCAGTCCTCTTCTGGCTGTGCCGGGTGGAGATTATAACAGAACATGGCCAAGATGTTCAAATGTTCATAAATGACCAGCATGGTCAAATAATAATAAGGCAGAACAGTTGAAACTGGAGCAGCAGCACAGTCAGGTGGAAGTTGAAACTGGAGGACTGGGGACAGCAAGGAGTCATCATGTCAGGTAGTCCTGGGGCATGGTCCTAGGGCTCAGGTCCTCCGAGAGAGAAAGAAAGAAAGAAGGAGAGAATTAGAGAACGCACACTTAGATTCACACAGGACACCGAATAGGACAGGAGAAGTACTCCAGATATAACAAACTGACCCCAGCCCCCCGACACAAACTACTGCAGCATAAATACTGGAGGCTGAGACAGGAGGGGTCAGGAGACACTGTGGCCCCATCCGAGGACACCCCCGGCCAGGGCCAAACAGGAAGGATATAACCCCACCCACTTTGCCAAAGCACAGCCCCCACACCACTAGAGGGATATCTTCAACCACCAACTTACCATCCTGAGACAAGGCTGAGTATAGCCCACAAAGATCTCCGCCACGGCACAACCCAAGGGGGGGGCGCCAACCCAGACAGGATGACCACAACAGTGAATCAACCCACTCAGGTGACGCACCCCCTCCAGGGACGGCATGAGAGAGCCCCAGCAAGCCAGTGACTCAGCCCCTGTAATAGGGTAGATGTACCGATCCTGTGCAGGTGTTGTTACACGATCAGCTGTCTGTCCTGTCTCCCTGTAGCGCTGTCTTAGGGGTCTCACAGTACGGACATTGCATTTTTTTCCCCCGGCCACATCTGCAGTCCTCATGCCTCCTTGCAGCATGCTTAACACGGAACCCATACCGGCGGCGTGCGTGCGCCACCGTGCATAAATTTATGTTGTCCCCCTACACCAAACGCGATCACGACATGCAGGTTAAAATATCAAAACAAACTTTGAACCAATGACATTCATTTGGGGACAGGTCGAAAGCATTAAACATTTATGGCAATTTAGCTAGTTAGCTTGCACTTGCTAGCTAATTTGTCCTATTTAGCTAGCTTGCTGTTGCTAGCTAATTTGTCCTGGGATATAAACAATAGGTTGTTATTTTACCTGAAATGCACAAGGTCCTCTACTCCGACAATTAGTCCACACATAAAACGGTCAACCGAATCGTTTCTAGTCATCTCTCTCCCTCCTTCTAAGCCTTTTCATCTTTGAACTTATATGGTGATTGGCATCTAAACTTTCATAGTATTACCACGACAACCGGCAACACAATTCGTCTTTCAATCACCCACGTGGGTATAACCAATGAGGAGATGGCATGTGGGTACCTGCTTCTATAAACCAATGGGGAGATGGGAGAGGCAGGACTTGCAGCGCGATCTGCGTCAGAAATAGGAATGACTTCTATTTTAGCCCTTGGCAACGCAGACGCTCGTTGGCGCGCGCGAGCAGTGTGGGTGCAATAATTGAATAACATAGATTCCTACATTTATTTTGCGACACGAGCAGAGTGGTCAGCCTATTAGGCACGTTCACGCAGATGAGCAGGGACCCTGGGCATCTTTCTTTTGGTGTTTTTCAGAGTCAGTAGAAAGGCCTCTTTAGTGTCCTAAGTTTTCATAACTGTGACCTTAATTACCTACCGTCTGTAAGCTGTTATTGTCTTAACAACTGTTCCAAAGGGGCATGTTCATGAATTGTTTATGTTTCATTGAACAAGCATGGGAAACAGTGTTTAAACCCTTTACAATGAAGATCTGTGAAATTATTTGGATTTTTAAGAATTATCTTTGAAACACATGGTCCTGAAAAAGGGACGTTTCTTTTTTGGTTGAGTTTATAAATGTATGTTTTTCTCTAACCTTGCAGTAATTCCTCCGTGAGTCTCTTGGCTGATTCACTACTCTTCTGATCCTGCAATACTCACTGTAGTGTAACCTTGAGAGATTACTTCTGAAAGGTGTGTGTACTGTAGAGTACAGAGTAAAACAGAATACATTGAGAATGGCTTGGCAGTTCAGGTTGGCGACAGTTACAGTCATGCCCATGATGATACATTCCTCTTCAATGCATAATCTTCATTGAAGTTTTGATATTACTCCCTCTGTGTTGTTTGTGCTTGTTCAACAACCCGTTGAGGCCAGATGAGCCATTTGTAAAGTGGCGTTAAAGGCAATATTCATTAAATACAGTGGCTGTTTGGGCTCCTTGAGCAGTGATGTGGCACAGAAGTACAATCAAGTACATCAAGTACCCGTAAGCTTGACAAACTGGGGAAGTATTGAGACACAAGGGGCTCTGGATCAAGCTCTGGGTGGTTATACTAAGGGAGAGTTGGGCTAATTGTACAATAACAATATAATGGAGGTTATCCATTGAAGAGGGAGAGTATCATGGATATGCGACAGCAGCTCCAGTCTCCACAGTTAGCCAGACGACAGGGAAGGGAGCTGGACATTTTGGTGTTCTTATTTTCTGCCTGTTACCTCTGCTGATTAGGGTGTGCTCTGGGCTGTCCTCAAAGATGAGCCTTGTCACAAGTTACAACTTGACTCCGCGGTGGCTGTGAGCACTGTGAGCACATTACCATTACACACCCTAAAACAGTCTGAAATAGCCTGTGGACCAGCAACACAGACATTCAACTCATTCTCATCCACCAGTATCCAATACATATCGCTGAGATCACTTGATCAGTGCAGATGTTGCTCAATTTAGACAGTCCACTTCCATCACCGCCTAGCGACCCAGAAACACAGGCCATCGGTCAAATACATACTTACGTGTTTTACATTTCTACTCTCTTATAGATTGACTGTACAACTGAGAGATAATCAATGCCTTTTTTTTGTGTCTCGACGGAGTTCTCAAAGCACCATCCGTCTTCCACTGACAGCACATTTGCTTTTAATCTGCCATAAGGGGTATCTACCTCAGAGGAATTTAATGTTGTAAACCAAACTGTAAAGCGGTAGCAAAACAAATAGCCTCAGTTCACGCAGTAGGAAAACAAGAGCAAACCTTGTCGCTGTATAGTAGCAATTTCAAACGCTTCACATGGGCTAAATTTGTAACAGCAACAAATGGTATTAAGCCAATGCATAACACTGAGAATGGAGAGCTTGCCATAGTTTCTACAGAATGCAGTGGTGAGGATATCTGCATCGAGAGTACCCCAGTCCCCAGCATCATAATCTTCTCCTCCCATAATCCCTGCAGTATATTTTTTGGTTCTGTTAGAGAAATCACCTTCTCCTCTCTGGTGTTTCACTGCAGTGTGCAATTTCCTGTTCGTAAGATTCCCTTTCACCAGCAAGGACATTTTATACTTTCCTCTCCAACCTTTCACAATTGTCAAATCCAGCACACATAGTCACGATTTTCTCATATTTCAGTTCTAAGCCGGGCATCATTGTGTTAGCATCTACACCTGCTGCTATGTTTGAAACAGTAGATTGACTACAACATTGTTGTTATGAGTCATGAAACGACCATGAAAATTGTAAAAACCCTCTACATATCTATTATTTCATACGTAGGCATTACCACTCAGGCATTACAGTAGGTATAATGAAATTCCAATAGCTTCTGTTAGAGAATCAGAGCCCCCGTTTAAAGGTGGACAGGAGTGGTACAAAGTAGTTACCCTTGACATGGATACCAACAACATCCAATTCAAGTACTGTACTGTTGAAACCTATGGACTGTTACATCGTTGAAGGGTATACAAGCTCATTGAGTTGTCTCCCTCTGCATATATCACCCATTTCATTCCCTTGTTGCCTCTCAAAACCGACATGAAGAAGCCCTCTCAAATAGTACAATATTGTGTATATTCAACTATTCTGTAGCAAGGGCAACATCCACAGATGCTTATAATGACATTTGACATTATAGGTACTGGGAATGCAGCTGTTTTTTCTTTGAATATCCATATAGCAGTGTGGGGAACTAAAATGGATGCTGGGATGACATGCTGTTTGACATGGTGTTGCTGACTGCTGTAGTGAGCCCAGGTTGACTACGCACACTGAGAGGTTCCACCCAGGGAATGATGACAGTGATGACGTGACTCATGTTGGGCTGCGCCCTTTCCAGAGGGGACCTCTCTCTCTCTTTCTCTGCAGAACCATGCATACTGTCTGGGTGAGTGGAGCTACTGTATGAGCCATGAAAGGAGTGTGTTTACGCACATCCAAACATGGGCATTGGAGCTGGACAGAAAGGAACAGCTAAATAAATAGATATTGTCTACTCTCTGTTTGCTGCTCCTGCTGAACAGCCTCTCATCATCCTCTCTCGGGTATACCTCCACCCTGCAATGCCCAACCCAGGAGTGTCTAGCCTGTGCAGTGTTCAGGCAGCAGTGAAACAATGTAATCAAATAAAGACATACATTTCCTTGGGGTCTCTTTCTAGGTATAGTACCCGCCAAAAGTTTGGACACACCTACTCATTCAAGGGTTTTTCTTGATTTCACTATTTACACTATTTTCACATATATATATTGTAGAATAATAGTGAAGACATCAAAACTATGAAAAAACACATATGGAATCATGTAGTAACCAAAAAAGTGTTAAAGAAATCCAAATATATTTTAGATTTTAGATTCTTCAAAGTAGCCACCCTTTGCCTTGATGTGTCTGTTATTTGAAATCTGTGAAGCATTTATTTGGGCTGCAATCCTCTGCAGCAGAGGTAACTCTGGGTCTTCCTTTCCTGTGGCGGTCCTCATGAGGGCCGGTTTTGTCATAGCGCTTGATGGTTTTTGCAACTACACTTGAGGAAACTTTCAACATACATCATCACTGAGGGATGACTTGGCCGCTGCAACCCTGTCCTTGTGCCCAGAAAACCAGGCATGAATAATGGATGGGTGTTTCGATCGCTCCAGGCAACCCCTGGACGCTTAGACCAGAGCAGCCAAAAACTGATGGATGTTTCGACCAGACCAGGCCACCCCTGGACTCTCAGACCAGAGCAGCAGATATCTGAATTACGGCAAGAGAGGAAGAGAGAGGAAAAGTCATAACTTAGCTGTCTAAGTAGATCATATTCTGAAAGTTACTGTAACAACCTCACCTCACCCTTCCCTATTTTCCACAACTTTCTTTTTTTAATATGATACTCTTTTCTCTCCTTTCTTTGCAGTTTGTGGTAGATTGACATGAAATTAAAAGGTGTGTGTGTGTGTGTGAGTGCGTGCGTGCGTGCGTGCGTGCGAGCATGTATGTATGTCCTCACGGGAGTTCCAAGGCTCTCTACCGGTCTGCCTTACCTCAACAGAGCATCCTATTGTCTACCTAGACTTATTCTTTGAGGGAAATTCAATGACTTTATTACCTAGACAGACTGTCTAGTCTATCATGTTGTATTCTCAAAACTGCAACTCATGCAACTTTCGCTTAGAATTAGAATAAGTGAAAAGGTATTGGTTTATCTGGTCTTTCAGAGCGGCACCTCACCCGCTCCAAGGGGAACCAATTTAAACACATTTACTTTAATTTCACACATTCAGGAGCATTCTACAGTATATTCATAGGATCTTTAGTTTTGGACCACTGGTTCCTCATTTAGTTCAATATTTAGTCTCTAGAAGGACATATATTTCCATTGCAGTTAGTCTGTTACAAACAGATGTTGAGATATTTGTATTCCATGTTGTTTGCTACCCCCTCACTAACACACTTTCTGGTATTGAGGAAATTATAGAAAGCAAAAAAGAAACTCACAAGAATGTGAATTTGGTCTCTCGCTCGATGTGTACTGTACACTGGAGATGATTATGGTCCACACACCTGTATTGATAGTAATACCTATCCAAGTGTAATTAGTTATGTGCTTCCTGTTGAACAGAATACTGCCCAATCAAATGGACTTGACTAGATACACATCCTCCTCAGTGTGTATGTGTTTCACCATGGTGGACAGAATGGTGCCAGGATAGGGGTTTGTTGACTGGACCCTGTGGGGATCACTTCAAACAGACCAGACGTGTGCCAGGAGTGAGTGGGCCGCACTGACACGGCCCAGCATGCAGTGCTCTGCACACATGACACTGAGGCAAGCCAGGGTTTTGCTGGGAGTATGGTGTGAAAATATGGCTCAACCAGAAACTTGATACATTGGATACTGCTTGAGGTATATTTAAGCAATAAGGCACAAGGGGGTGTGGTATATGGCCAAAATACAACAGCTAAAGGCTGTTAGGTGCGGCGCAGCGTGCCTGGATAATGTCCTTAGCCGTGGTATATTGGCCATATACCACAAACCCCAGAGGTGCCTTATTGCTATTATAAACTGCTTACCAACGTAATTAGAGCACTAAAAGTACATGTTTTGTCATACCCGTGGTATACGGTCTGATATACCATGGCTGTCAGCCAATCAGCATTCAGGGCTCGAACCACCCAGCCTATAATTACATATACTGTTGGCCTACCCAGGTAGTGAAGAAACAGGGATGAAGATTACTGCAGTTACCTATAAAGGATATTGATGGTTTTCCCCATGACTAATCATGGCCATGCGTCTTCTCTCCTCAACATGTACAGTAAATCTGAAGCCAATTGCTATTCATTTGGACCATAACACTTCAAATCATATATGTGGAAATTCCCAGCAATTTAATTCACATTTGACTGTGTGTTTATTAATAGTAAGAAAACTCTTCTGGACATCAGCAGGCAATTACTGGCATGTTCCACTGTATTTCAGTTGGGTTTATCAGGCATGAGTCATAATGCACTGGAGCTGCAGTTTAGCTGAGCTGCTTTAGCTACACTTCTGATGATTATAGCAAGTCTGCTGATGACTCCAAGCCACTCTCTCTCTGCAGTATTGTACTGTAACTTGGTGTTGATGAGCTTTTCCATTAAATGTTCTATTATGTTACCTCTTAGTCAGCCTCATAGGCCGCCGCATTTACACAGGCAGGCCAATTCTGATCAATTTTTTTATTATGTTCTGCTAATTTCATTCATACCTTTCGGCTGTAACATTTAGCATGTCTTCTCACCCAAATAGCATAGCTCAAGGGAAGATATGTGATCATGCCAACCGACAGCTGTCCTTCTTAATCAACAGCTGGAAAGGACACTTCCTTTTGCCTTGTTGAAGGCGGTATTTTGAACCGATGTAAGAACAAGTGGGTTTTCAATTGCACATTATTGTTATATTTGGCTCTGAAAAAGAGCTGATGTGAAAAGATCAGATGTGATTGGTCAAAAGACCAAATATTAGAACAAAAAAGATCAGAATTGGGCTGCCTGTGTAGACACAGCCAATGAGAGTTGATAGTGGCTTTGTCATCGGTGGTGACCTGATCTGTTTTGGGTTGTAACTAAGGACACTTCTTATCTTATTAATAAAAGGCATCTATCATCTGAAGTGTCATCATCAGAAAAGACCTGTTCTATAATGTGCAGATGGTGCTGTTTGCACCGTATTTTGCTTGGGAATTAACAACCTATAGGTCCAGTCTATAATCATTGAGACAAACATGTCCTTTTATGAAGGCGGTCTTCTTCCAAATGTGATTTAGAGTGATGACAGTGTAGCACACACCTACAAGGGGGGGGGGGGGGGGGGTTATTATAGACATCTGTAGCTGGATGAGGTGGCAGAGCGCCAACATGGAGGTGAGAGAGAGGGTGAGAGAGAGAGAGGGTGAGAGGGTGAGAGAGAGAGAGCGAGAGGGTTAGAGAGAGAGAGGGTGAGAGAGAGAGTGTGTGATTAGAAGTGGAGGTACAGTTGGAGTTAGAAGTTTACATACACCATAGCCAAACACATTTAAACTTAGTTTTTCACAATTCCTGACATTTAATCCAAGTAAAAATTCCCTGTCTTAGGTCAGTTAGGAACACCACTTTATTTTAAGAATGTGAAATGTCAGAATAATAGTAGAGAGACTGATTTATTTCAGCTTTTATTTCTTCATCACACTCCCAGTGGGTCAGAAGTTTACATACATTCAATTAGTATTTGGCAGCATTGCCTTTAAATAGTTTAACCTGGGTCAAATGTTTCAGGTAGTCTTCCACAAGCTTCCCTCAATAAGTTGGGTGCATTCTCCTGACAGAGCTGGTGTAACTGAAGCCTCCTTGCTCGCACACACTTTTCAGTTCTGCCCACACATTTTCTATAGGATTGATGTCAGGGCTTTGTGATGGCCACTCCAATACCTTAACTTTGTTATCCTTAGGCCATTTTGCCACAACTTTGGAAGTATGCTTGGGGTCATTGTCCATTTGCGACCAAGCTTTAACTTCCTGACAGATGTCTTGAGATGTTGCTTCAATATATCCACATAATTTTCCTGCCTCATGATGCCATCTATTTTGTGAAGTGCACCAGTCCCTCCTGCAGCAAAGCACCTCTACAACATGATGCTGCCAACCCCATGCTTCACGGTTGGAATGGTGTTCTTCGGCTTGCAAGCCTCCCCCTTTTTCCTCCAAACATAACGATGGTTATTATGGCCAAACAGTTCTATTTGGTTTCATCAGACCAGAGGACATTTCTCCAAAAGTACGATCTTTGTCTCCATGTGCAGTTGCAAACCGTAGTCTGGCTTTTTTATGGCGGTTTCGGAGCAGTGGCTTCTTTCTTGCTGAGCGGCCTTTCAGGTTATGTCGATATAGGACTCGTTTTACTGTGGATATAGATACTTTTGTTCCCGTTTCCTCCAGCATTTTCACAAGGTCTTTTGCTGTTGTTCTGGGATTGATTTACATTTTTCGCACCAAAGTACGTTCTTCTCGGGTCCCATGGTGGTACCTTCAGGAGTTTGGAATTATTATTTTTTTTCTTTCTGAGGTCTTGGCTGGTTTCTTTTGATTTCCCCATGATGTCAAACAAAGAGGCACTGAGTTTGAAGGTAGGCCTTGAAATACATACACAGGTACACCTCCAATTGACTCAAATTATGTCAATTAGCCTATCAGAAGCTTCTAAAGCCATGACATAATTTTCTTGAATTTTCCAAGCTGTTTAAAGGCACAGTGAATTTAGTGCATGTAAACCTCTGACCCACTGGAATAGTGATACAGTTACAAGTGAAATAATCTGTCTGTAAACAATTTTGGGGAAAATGACTTGTGTCGTGCACAAAGTAGATGTCCTAACCGACTTGTCAAAACTATAGTTTGTCAACAAGAAATGTATGGAGTGGTTGAAAAACGAGTTTTAATGACTCCAAGTGTATGTAAACTTCCGACTTCAACTGTATATGCATCCCTAGAGAGATGTAACCTTGACACAATGCTAAAGCCCTGCTGTTTGTACCCTGTCACAAAAACTCTGTAGATCAAAACATCCATGAAGAGCCAATCTCATTCACTCTTCTGTCCTCAAATAATACTTTACTGTAAACTCCATCCAGAGCATTATGGATAATCTTCCTGATTAGCTAGTTCATGTAAGCACCCGCCAGACTACTGTATTGGACAGCCAAACAATACTATATTGTTGAGGCAAACTATACTCCCGTGGAAGTAAATTGAGTTGTCTTACCACATATAGAATCTGTGGGATTTCATCAAACCACAGTTGAGTCAGGAGGATATGATTAGAGTGGGAGAGTAGAGACCTGTCTATACAGTGCACTATCTATCTGTTTGGTGTTTTTAGTCCTACTGTCATCCATCTTCTTACTCCATTACTGGCTGACTTCTCCCCGGCAACCCTGTCTCCCGTAAATGTTTAGAAAGCCTCCGCTGAATAAAATATCACTCCTTTATCACGTGCATTTCTCTCATTGGTGGATATATACCCCACATTGTCAAATGGAGATCTGTTTGAAGTGGATTTAAATGACCGATTTATATGCACATTCACCTAGCTTATCCAAGTGTAGCCAAAGGCTAAATTGAAGTGTCCCTATTCAGCACAGTTGTGGGTTTCCTGTGGAAGGGTTTTCTTACTAGTAGGATATATGACAACAGTTAGCTTTTACTCACAGACTCCCCAAGCCACTCATGCCATGTTGTAATGGGATCTTGACTCTTGTCCTTGGCAGAGTGACTGACAATCTGTGCTCCAGTGAACTGTAAACAGAGGAGTCAGAGAGAGTCGACTGAAACGGAAACATCATATTCCCTCCTTACTCCATTGTTTGAACAGAGGGAGACACTGTGCACAAAGATCGATACAGCTTACTGTACAAATGTATACACCGAAAGGTATGTAGGGTCTCATGTACTGTGATTAAACAAACAAGGCTTTTGGACAGCCAGCCAGACAACTGTACTGTGCAAACAAGCCTTATATTGAATTATAGGGCCTACTCCATTGTATCTGTTTTCATTGACTTGTGACTTTTATTGATTGTCTCACACCTTATACTGCATGACATAAAGTTGGGCCTATGTCTCTAGTATTCTCTTTTAACATACATCGTTTTTCCAACTCATAAACTTTCTTGGGTGGATTAATAGCCCTGGTAGCATTAGCACTAAACTAGAATTGTTTTAAGCCACGGTGACATACCCTTCTGGCACAAAACTGTCTGAACTTGTTGTTGTCTTTAACTTCAGCATATATTCCTCCATTACCATTAGCACAATGGTTTTAGGGTGGAAATTGACAGTGTTGTATCACATTTAGCAAATGCTCCTTAGCATTAGCAATGATTTGATTGGAAATTGACCCACACAACTTCAGCTGTTGACTGTTGCCTAGCCCAATGCTGGAGTCTAAATTTACTAGCTGTATTTTAGCCGTGGTAGGGCCTTTTAAGTTAAGCAAATACAGTAGCTTCAGCCAGAGCAAAAGGCTGTTCCGCTTTAGTGCACTGCCTCAGTTTTAACGTGCTAGCTAGCGTTATCTTAGCTTCAGGGTAGGTTATTTCCTGTTTCTCTCTGCTCTCTTTTATTGTGAGCAAGCTGCTGCTCTGTTCCGGTTTCGTGTGTGGTGTAGAGAGGAGCTCCACTGACCCCCTGGCATCCTCTCAGCTCACTAGAAGGAAATAGGTTTAAATAATTAAGTCTTTCATCACTGGCAAACGACAGCTGGGGTTTTGGTCCGGCTCCCTTTGGACACCTAATTTATTATCAATTTACACTTCATTGAAGATGCCAGGCCCAATAGGAGTTGTGCTTTACTTTGGAATAACTCATTACATTGTTATCTTATCGACTTTCTTGCTGTTTATCCCGTATATTAAGCCCTTTGTTGTTGCATATTTCCAAACGGATTTTCTGTCTTGTTGTGGCCAAATGTCCACATCATGACTCACAGATTAGTTCACGTTTTTTTTAGTACTAACAGCCACATACTTGATGCAGCATAACTCTCAAGTAGAGAATGGTTTATTATTCCAGGCTAAAGAGTCTATCTGTACCTACTCATATCTATCAGTAGTGGGGATGGTTAAAGAGAAATCTGATGGTGATGGCTAGCTCATTGCATTTAGTAGTGAGTGGCTCCTGAAGTCGTGACCATGGAGACAAAGGACAGCCAGCCAACCGGCTGGTGTCTCCGAGAGGGATAGAAGATTGACTGAGGCGCTGTGTGAAGATCAAGATCTCTAGACCAAGAGCAGAGGTGGGCGGTTTTATGTGCCCTGAAGATCTTGGATTGCTAAGAGATGATACAATATGCTTTTGGTTTTGGAGCAGCTCTTTTATAGAATAGCCTAGCTCAGTGGACCATTAAAGTAAGGTCTCTAGAATGGGGTAGGTGAGTAATAGCCCTCTTAAACTATTAAAGATCAGGAGCAGAGGTTAGACCTTTAAGGCAGTAAGGAGTAACTATATTTCAGTAGGTGGGGGAGGTTTAATACAGCTTTTATTCTTCTGTTTTAGTGTCACGTTTTCTTATCCAAACACAGAACTAAATATGTCCTCTGGGTGGGCCTCATTCATCTTCTCTGACGACACATGGAATATGTCCTCTGGTTGCTAGATTGAGATGTCTTACCAAAGCAGACAGCTCCCAACAGAGTCATTCTGTGTAAGGATCCTTGTAAACTATGGCCCATTAACCACTAATGATGTTAAGGCAGGAAACTCCTCCACCAATACAGGCAGGCACAAGGGACAACAGTTTTTATGCATGGCGACATATTCTGATACATTGTCTGTCTGTTTCAAATGATATCATTTTCTCTTCTTTGAAAATAATTCATATCAACATGGATTCATTGGATTCCCTCTCAGCCCACATTTCCAATATCATTGCCAATGAATATATACTGTTGTCAAAGTATGCAATGATTCAATGTATTCAATGTTGTCTTCTTAGAGAGGCTGCTGGCATACAAATCAGCATATATAACTATTCTCCTCCTCTTTACGCACTAACTCCATGTGTAATGCAACCACAAGGTTGTTCCCTTCCTGGGAAACCTGCTTGTTACAGCAAGTCTCATGTTTTATGCATACTGTATGTCTGCTCTTGTTCACCTGCCAAAGGTCCTACAGGAGGATTTCCATTTCATATTTACCTCCTTATGTTTTTCAAGTACTTCTGCCTTTTGGCTTTACCACAATTCATATTCCCACCTGCACATCAAGCTCTGTTCAGTAGGAATGGAAGATTGTCTCTCTTGTGCTTTCTCTTCCATGAAAGATGCTTGTGGTACAATGGACCCTGGTTTAAATGCAATGGCTTCAGGATTCCCGAGCCATACAGATGTAGGATCTTAATTTGAGCCAGTTTGCTACAGCAGGAAAGTAATCCTACAGCAACAGGAAATGTGAATTATTATGCGGATTATAATTAATTAATGGACATTTTTGTAGGGGTTGATACATTTTTTCGTAAGGTCAAATCAAGTCTGAAATTTCAAAGTGGAAATTACAAACTTTAGAAGCCGTTTTAAAACTCAAATACACTACAAGTTTGCATTTCATGCTGTGCAGGAAAATTCTCAGCAACAAAAGAGTGATCAGATTAAGATCCTACATCTGTAGCTAGCAGATAGGGTCTGACTCAGAGGCAGGGATTTCAAGGGCCAGTAGGGGCCATCTCACTCACTGCCATTTATATGGAAATCAGGTTTCTATGTACCACTCTGGTGGCACCTAATGCACACTTTACCATGTGAAGTGGATGAAGCAAATCCACATACAATATTCTGGCCTATATTAGCCCAGCAGCGAACAAGGAGAGGACATGATATGTAGAGAATATTAACATGCAATTCAATGCAATCTAAATAATTTATCTTGACATGCAACCATGTTTCAGTGTCGCAGTTTCTGTTAATGGAAGCCTTTGTGACTTATTGTGTACGTAATGTTGCTGCTACCATCTCTTATGACCGAAAAGAGCTTCTGGACATCAGAACAGCGATTATTATTATTGTTTTAATGAGTCGGACGGGACTTGCTCCAAACATCCGAACAGGCCCTCATCCCCATCATTCGCAGGAGAGAAAAAAAAGCGATTTTGCGGAAAGAGATCAGGGGGCCTTGTGAGGATCAAGCGACGGGTGGCTAATCTGCCTTTGACATCCGTACTGTTATCCAATGTTCAATCGCTGGAAAATAAATGGGATGAACTGAAAGCACGTATATCCTACCAACGGGACTTCAAAAACTGTAATATCTTATGTTTGACAGAGTCGTGGCTGAACGACGACATTAATAACATACCGCTGGCAGGTTATACACTCTATCGGCAGGATAGAACAGCAGCCTCTGGTAAGACATGGTGCGAATTCCTATGTATATTTGTAAACAACAGCTGGTGCACGATATCTAAGGAAGCCTCGAGGTTTTGCTTGCCTGAGGTAGAGTATCTCATGATAAGATGTAGACCACACTATCTACCTAGAGAGTTTTCATCTGTATTAGCTGTCTATATACCACCACAGACCGATGCTGGCTCTAAACTCAATGAGCTGTATACTGCCATAAGAAAACAGGAAAACGCTCATCCAGAGGTGGCTCTCCTAGTGGCTGGATACTTTAATGCAGGGAAACTTAAATCAGTTTGACCTAATTTCTATCAGCATATGTTAAATGTGCAACCAGAGGGATCTTTACTCCTTTACCACCTTTACTCCACACACAGAGACACATACAAAGCTCTCCCTCGCCCTCCATTTGGCAAATCTGACCTTCATTTTATCCTCATGATTTCTGCTTACAAGCAAAAATTAAAGCAGGAAGCACCAGTGACTCTGTCTATTGAAAAGTGGTCAGATGAAGCAGATGCTAAACTAAAGGACTGTTTTGCTAGCACAGACTGGAATATGTTTGGGGATTCATCCGATGGTATTGAGGAGTACAGCAATTCACTCACTCGCTTCATCAATAAGTTAATCGATGACGACGTCCCCACAGTGACTGTACGTACATACCCCAACCAGAAGCCATGGATTACAGGCAACATTCACACTGAGCTAAAGGGTAGAGCTGCAGCTTTCAAGGAGCGGGACTCTAACCCGGAAGCTTATTAGAAATCCCACTATGCTCTCCGACGAACCATCTAACAGGCAAAGCATCAATACAAGACTAAGATTGAATCGTACTATGCAGCCGATGTGAGTAAGACCTTTAAACAGGTCAACATTCACAAGGCCGCAGGGCTAGATGGATTACCAGCATGCGCTGACCAACTGGCAAGTGTCTTCATGACATTTTCAACCTCTCCCTGTCTGAGTCTGTAGTACCAACATGTTTCAAGCAGTCCACCATAGTCCCTGTGCCCAAGAACACTACGTTAACCTGTCAAATGACTACCCACCCGTAGCACTCACGTCTGTAGCCATGAAATGCTTTGAAAGGCTGGTCATGGCTCACATCAACAACAGTATCCCAGAAACCCTAGACCCACTCCAATTTGCATACCGCACCAACAGATCCACAGATTATGAAATCTCTATGGCTCGGCACACTGCCCTTTCACACCTGGACAAAAGGAACACCTGTATGTGAGAATGCTATTCATTGACCACAGCTCAGAGTTCAACACCATCGTGCTCTCAAAGATCATCACTAAGCTAAGGACCCTGGGACTAAACACCTTCCTCTGCAACTGGTTCCTGGACTTCCTGACGGGCCGACCCCTAGGTGGCAAGGGTAGGTAACATCCGCCACGCTGATCCTCCACCCAGCACAGCCAGAAGAGGACTGGCCACCCCTCATAGCCTGGTTCCTCTCTAGGTTTCTTCCTAGGTTTTGGCCTTTCTAGGGAGTTTTTCCTAGCCACCGTGCTTCTACACCTGCATTGCTTGCTGTTTGGGGTTTTAGGCTGGGTTTCTGTACAGCACTTTGATAAATCAGCTGATGTAAGAAGGGCTATATAAATAAATTTGATTTTGATTTGATCGTCAACACGGGGGCCCCTCAGGGGTGCGTGCTCAGTCCCCTCCTGTACTCCCTGTTCATTCATGACTGCACGGCCAGACACGACTCCAACACCATCATTAAGTTTGCCGATGACACAACAGTGGTAGGCCTGATCACCGACAACGATGAGACAGCCTATAGGGAGGAGGTCAGAGACCTGACCGTGTAGTGCAAGGACAACAACCTCTCCCTCAATGTGATTAAGACGAAGGAGATGATTGTGGACTACAGGAAAAGGAGGACCAAGCACGCCCCCTTTCTCATCGACAGGGCTGTAGTGGAGCAGGTTGACAGCTTCAAGTTCCTTGGCGTCTACATCACCAACAAACTAACATGGTCCAAGCACACCAGACAGTCGTGAAGAGGGCACGACAAAACCTATTTCCCCTCAGGAGAAAAAAAAGATTTGGCATGGGTCCTCAGATCTTCAAAAGGTTTTACAGCTGCACCATCAAGAGCATCCTGACGGGTTGCATCACTGCCTGGTATGGCAACTGCTCTTCCTCCGACCGCAAGGCATTACAGAGGGTAGTGCATACTGCCCAGTACATCACCGCAGCCAAGCGTCCTGCCATCCAGGACCTCTATACCAGGCGGTGTCAGAGGAAGACTCCAGCCACCCTAGTCATAGACTGTCTCTCTGCTACCGCACGGCAAGTGGTACCAGAGCGCCAAGTCTAGGTCCAAGAGGCTTCTAAACAGCTTCTACTCCCAAGCCATAAGACTCCTGAACATCTAATCAAATGGCCGGTACCCCCTGTATATAGCCACGCTATATTGACTTGGTAGAAAAGACAGAGGTCATAGATGACTGATATAGCGGCTGTTGTTTCCGGGGTTCATTTTCAGTCTAAGTGAGTGTTTCTTGGAAACTCAGTCTTCCCAGAAGACCTTTGGGTTCAGTGATCTCTGCCAGTCTGTTGTGTGAGCTGCTCCCCAGCCCTCCACCCCCTCCCCCCCCCCCCAACCCCTTCCCTCATCTCCTCCAGTTTCTATCCCATCTGATCTCATGCTACTTAACCAGGACACTTCTAATACAGTACAGGAAGTAGTCCGTTTGGTAAGGCTGTAATAGTAGCCTGTTACACAGTTGACTTGGTAGTTACGTATGTGCCTTTTAGGTACCAGGTACTGAATCACAGCACCAGAGAGTACCCCTTGTCTAACAGGTACTAGCTGAAATAGCACTGTAAAATAGTGTTAACAGATAAAAGGGGGGCCACTAACCAAAGAAGGGTGGGGACTGTTACAATATTTCAGAGTGTGTGCATGGTCATTGGGTTCAGCTATGGTCTATGGATCCTCCCTGAGGCCTGTTCTCTTCTCCTGCTGTGTCTCCTCCTCTTCAAAGGGCCAGAGAATCCAATAGCACTAGGCAGCCACAGTGGGCACCAACACCACTCTATCAAGGGATCAGCTTCACACTGTCTCCTACACACCACCATTTCAGATGGGTGTTATTATCAAACTAACAACATGCAGTCACATTTCGGAGATAATCAAATTAGTATTCACTAAAGAAACATCACATTTTAAGGTTGTATAGTAGTCTGGGCTATATATTGTGCCGGGATTTCAATGAACAGTGTGCACACTTTCTCTCTAAAGATACTGTATAGTAATCTGACAATCTGACTGCATCTGTTTCCCTTGGCTGTATTGCTGTATTCCTCTGTGAGACAAATTAGACGGACCTGTGTGTGTTAATGGTGACAGAGGTGCAGGGAAAAGAGCAGACCACTCAGCTGCCAGATTTAGACTGTTCTCTCTCCTTGTTCTCCGGGTCAAGGTTTAACCTGCCTGCTATCTCTGGAGACTCTAGCAAGAGCAGAGAGACTTTGGGAGGTTAAACGGCACAGCCCAGTCAGGTTAGTGTTGCCGATAGGGCCACAAGGAGAGGAATACACAACAGAAAGAACAGAGTGAAGCTGAGAACCAATTATCCTTACCCACAAATAACAGAGAGAGAGAGAGAGCCGGGGGAGGGAGAGAGAGAAACAGAGATAGGGAAGGAGTGACAGAGAATGAGCGTGAGGAGAGGGTGAGAATGATGGACAAGGGGCCACACTAACTAGACACACACTAGACACTCACTAGACACTCACTAGACACTCAATAGACACACATTAGACACACACTAGACACACACTAGACACACACTAGACACTCACTAGACACTCACTAGACACATACCAGACCACACTAGACACACACTAGACACACACTAGACACACACTAGACACACACTAGACACTCACTAGACACACACTAGACACTCACTAGACACACACTATACACTCACCTGACACATACTAGACCACACAAGACACTCACTAGACACATACTAGGCACACACTAGACACTCACTAGACACTCACTAGACACATACTAGACCACACAAGACCATACTAGACACACACTAGACACTCACTAGACACACACTAGACACACACTAGACACTCACTAGACACTCACTAGACACATACTAGACCACACAAGACCATACTAGACACACACTAGACACACACTAGACACTCACCTGACACATACTAGACCATACTAGACACTCACCTGACACATACTAGACCACACAAGACCATACTAGACACACACTAGACACTCACTAGACCATACTAGACCACACTAGACACTCACTAGACACACACTAGACACTCACTAGACACACACTAGATACTCACTAGACACTCACTAGACACATACCAGACCACACTAGATACTCACTAGACACACACTAGACACTCACTGGACACACACTAGACACTCACTAGACACACACTAGACACTCACTAGACCACACTAGACACTCACTAGACACACACTAGACACTCACTAGACACACACTAGATACTCACTAGACACTCACTAGACACTCACTAGACACATACCAGACCACACTAGATACTCACTAGACACACACTAGACACTCACTGGACACACACTAGACACTCACTAGACACACACTAGACACTCACTAGACACCCACTAGACACTCACCTGACACATACTAGACCACACAAGACACTCACTAGACACATACTAGGCACACACTAGACACTCACTAGACACTCACTAGACACATACTAGACCACACAAGACCATACTAGACACACACTAGATACTCACTAGACACACACTAGACACTCACCTGACACATACTAGACCATACTAGACACACGCTAGACACTCACTAGAAACTCATTAGACACTCACTAGACACATACTAGACCACACTAGACACTCACTAGACACACACTAGACACTCACTAGACACACACAAGATACTCATTAGACACTCACTAGACACTCACTAGACACATACCAGACCACACTAGATACTCACTAGACACACACTAGACACTCACTAGACACTCACTAGACACTCACTAGACACTCGCTAGACACACACTAGACACTCACTAGACACTCACTAGACACTCGCTAGACACACACTAGACACTCACTAGACACTCACTAGACACTCACTAGACACTCGCTAGACACACACTAGACACTCACTAGACACACACTAGACACTCGCTAGACACCCACTAGACACTCGCTAGACACCCACTAGACACTCGCTAGACACACACTAGACACACACTAGACACTCACTAGACACACACTAGACACTCGCTAGACACCCACTAGACACTCGCTAGACACCCACTAGACACTCGCTAGACACACACTAGACACTCACTAGACACACACTAGACACTCGCTAGACACACACTAGACACCCACTAGACACACACTAGACACTCACTAGACACTCACTAGACACTCACTAGACACACACTAGACACTCGCTAGACACCCACTAGACACTCGCTAGACACACACTAGACACACACTAGACACTCACTAGACACACACTAGACACTCGCTAGACACACACTAGACACCCACTAGACACACACTAGACACTCACTAGACACACACTAGACACTCGCTAGACACACACTAGACACCCACTAGACACACACTATACACTCACCTGACACATACTAGACACTCACTAGACACCCACTAGACACACACTATACACTCACCTGACACATACTAGACACACACTAGACACCCACTAGACACACACTATACACTCACCTGACACACACTAGACACCCACTAGACACACACTAGACACACACTAGACACACACTAGACACTCGCTAGACACACACTAGACACCCACTAGACACACACTAGACACTCACTAGACACTCGCTAGACACTCACTAGACACCCACTAGACACATACTAGACCACAATAGACATACTAAGAAAACATTATTGCCACGCCACATCAGTTCACTGAATTCCACAAGATGATTTTAAAGTGATATCGCTGAAGGACTAAGCTATCTCCCAAAAGAAACTGGTAGTGTTACCTAATTGCCTACTGTAGCTCATCGTATTAATGCATTAATCTGCTAGACATATAGGCTTATATCACCCCGTTCTCCAGATTGTCGGACATGAAGTAATAATGTCTCTTTATAGACTTCCTGGGAACAAATGTAATTGCAGTGCTCCTAACTGGGCCGTCAGTGTAGCAGTATGTTCCCTTGAAGGTTTGATTCAAGCCGAGAGCCATTGGAAATGCCATGCTGTGACCTGTGGATGGGCTGGGAGAGACCTATGAGATAACTGGTGCTCAATCAATGTAGGCCACTGAGTTTGAACAAGAGCTCTTCTGTCGTTTTCTACTTAAAGCTGTCATGTCCACTTATTAAGGACATTACATTGGGTCAGATAAGGTGGGCTGACTGGGTTCAGCCATAGGAATAAGGCCATTTGTTGAGAATCATGAATAATGGTATTGAGAACCTCCATGCGGTTACTGACTTCACTTGAGTTTGGCTTTCTGTGGCACGTGCAGTACAGGAGGCAGGACGGATCATAATAATTGCTGGAATGGAGTGAATGGAATGGTATCAAACAGGTGTTTGATGTGTTCGATACCATTCCATTTATCCGTTCAAGCCATTACTATGAGCCCATCCTCCCAATTAAGGTGCCACCGGCCAGCTGTCATGTACAGACGCAGGTGTATACTCTTGTGAAAATTGGAACAGTATGGAAACACCATCGTTTGTATTTCTTGATTGGAAGTTGGAGTGAGAATGAGTGAGAACTGTGATGGACAGTTGATGCTGCGCAGTTTCTTTACACTGTTGGAGGTGCCATTCTAACAGAATCCTCTCTTTCATTCCAGGTCTCAATTTGGAGGAAAATATTCTGGCTGTAGCTGATAGAAGAGCTGTCCGTGGCGCTGAATTCCAGATCCACAGAGATCCCCAGTTCACACCCATGCTCTTGTGCCACTCCTGATATCTCCCATTCCTAGCAGCAACCAACCTCACCGCCAGAGCTAAGATGGACGACGACTATGGACGAGACGGACGGCAGGACTTCATCCGCGGCGCCAAAGACATCGCCAAGGTGGTGAAGAAGCAGGCGGGCAAGAAGGTGGGCCGCAGTGTGGACAAAATGGCCGACGAGTACACCAAGCGCTCGTACAAGCGCTTCGAGGAAGAGGACGACGATGACGACTACCCCGTGCAGCAGAGCCAAGATGGCGACGGCTACTACCGCAACGACAGCCGGGCCAACGACGACGAGGGCGGCCACAGCGACTCCACGGAAGGTCACGACGAAGACGATGAGATCTACGAGGGCGAGTATCAGGGAATCCCCCGGGCAGAGTCCGGAAAAACGGTACCGGTGGACGGGATTGCCCCCCAAGCTCAGATCAGGGACCTGGCCCAGTTCGAGGCAGAGAGGAGGAAGGATCAGGAGGAGTTGGCCCAGCAGTACGAGACCATCCTACAGGAGTGTGGCCATGGGAAGTTCCAGTGGACGCTGTACTTTGTTCTGGGGCTGGCGCTGATGGCGGACGGTGTGGAGATCTTCGTGGTGGGCTTTGTGCTGCCCAGCGCAGAGAAGGACATGTGTCTGTCAGAGGAAAGCAAGGGCATGTTGGGTAAGATGGTTCTAATGGCCAGCCTGCTGTCAATTATTCTAAATGTATTACACTCTCTCTATTCCGGTTCCCTTATCTGTCTTTCCCTCCTTGTTTATTCGATCTGTAGTCTTCTCACTCTATTTAGTATTCTCACTCTCTTTTTCCCTCTCACTCTATTTAGTCCTCTCACTCTATTTAGTCCTCTCACTCTATTCACTCATCTCACTCTATTTAGCCCTCACACTTTATTTAGCCCTCACTCTATTTAGCCCTCGCACTTTATTTAGCCCTCTCACTCTCTTTAGCCCTCTCACTCTATTTACTCCTCTCACTCTATTTAGCTCTCTCACTTTCTTTAGCCCTCTCACTTTATTTAGTCCTCTCACTCTCTATAGTCCTCTCACTCTCTTTAGCATTCTCGCTCTCTTTAGCCCTCTCACTCTATTTAGCCCTCTCACTCTATTTAGCCCACTCACTCTTTTTTTACCTTTCACTCTATTTAGCCCTCTCACTCTCTTTTTCGCTCTCACTCTATTTAGCCCTCTCCCTCTATTTAGCCCTCTCACTCTCTTTAGCCCTCTCACTCTCTCTTGCCCTCTCATTCTCTTTTTCCCTCTCACTCTCTTTAGCCCTCTCACTATTTAAAACGCTCACTCTATTTATCCCTATCACTCTCTTTAGCCCTCTCACTCTATTTAGCACTCTCACTCGCTATAGTCCTCTCACTCTATTTTTTCCTTCTCACTCTATTTAGCCCTCTCACTCTATTTAGTCCTCTTACTATTTAAAATGCTCACTCTATTTATTGCTATCACTCTCTTTTTTCCCTCTCACTCTAATTAGCCCTCTCACTCTATTTAGCCCTCTCACTCTATTTTTCCCTCTCACTCTATTTAGCCCTCTCACTCCATTTAGCCCTCACTCTCTTTAGCCCTCTCACTCTCTTTAGCCCTCTCACTCTCTCTTGCCCTCTCACTCTCTTTTTCCCTCTCACTCTCTTTAGCCCTCTCACTATTTAAAACGCTCACTCTATTTATCCCTATCACTCTCTTTAGCCCTCTCACTCTATTTAGCACTCTCACTCGCTATAGTCCTCTCACTCTATTTTGCCCTCTCACTCTATTTAGCCCTCTCACTCTATTTAGTCCTCTTACTATTTAAAATGCTCACTCTATTTATTGCTATCACTCTCTTTTTCCCTCTCACTCTAATTAGCCCTCTCACTCTATTTAGCCCTCTCACTCTATTTTGCCCTCTCACTCCATTTAACCCTCTCACTCTATTGATCTATCTCACTCTATTTATCCCTCTCACTCTATTTAGCCCTCTCACTCCATTTAGCCCTCTCACTCTATTTAGCTATCTCTCTCTATTTAGTTCTCTCGCTTTATTTAGCCCTCGCACTCCATTTAGCCCTCTCACTCTATTTAGCTATCTCTCTCTATTTAGTCATCTCACTCCATTTAGCCCTCTCACTCTATTTAGCTATCTCTCTCTATTTAGTCATCTCACTCTATTTACCCCTCTCACTCCATTTAGCCCTCTCACTCTATTCAGCTATCTCTCTCTATTTAGTCCTCTCGCTCTCTTTTTCCCTCTCGCTCTCTTTTCTCCTCTCGCTCTATTTAGCTATCTCTCTCTATTTAGTCATCTCACTCCATTTAGCCCTCTCGCTCTCTTTAGTCCTCTCGCTCTCTTTAGTCCTCTCACTCTCTTTACCCATCTCGCTCTCTTTAGCCCTCTCAATCTATTTAGCCATCTCACTCTCTTTAGCCCTCACACTTTCTTGCCCTCTCACTCTCTTTAGCCCTCTCACTCTATTTAGCCCTCTCACTCTATTTAGTCCTCTCACTATTTAAAACGCTCACTCTATTTATCGCTATCACTCTCTTTTTCCCTCTCACTCTATTTAGCCCTCTCACTCTATTTAGCCCTCTCAGTCTATTTAGCCCTCTCACTCTATTTAGCCCTCTCTCTCTATTTAGCCCTCTCACTCTATTTAGCCCTCTCTCTATTTAGCTATCCCACTCTATTTAGCCCTCTCACTCTATTTAGTCCTCTCACTCCATTTAGCCCTCTCACTTTATTTAGCTATCTCTCTCTATTTAGCCCTCTCACTCTATTTAGTCCTCTTACTATTTAAAATGCTCACTCTATTTATCGCTATCGCTCTCTTTTTCCCTCTCACTCTAATTAGCCCTCTCACTCTATTTAGCCCTCTCGCTCTCTTTTCCCCTCTCACTCTCTTTAGCCCTCTCACTCTCTATAGTACTCTCACTATCTTTAGCAATCTCACTCTCTTTAGCCCTCTCGCTCTATTTAGCACTCTCAATCTATTTAGCCCTCTCACTCTCTTTAGCCCTCTCACTCTCTTTAGCCATCTCACTCTCTTTAGCCCTCTCACTCTCTTTAGCCATCTCACTCTCGTTAGCCCTCACACTCTCGTTAGCCCTCACACTCTCGTTAGCCCTCACACTCTCTTTAGCCATCTCACTCTCTTTAGCCATCTCACTCTCTTTAGCCCTCACACTTTCTTGCCCTCTCACTCTCTTTAGTCCTCTCACTCTATTTAGCCCTCTCACTCTATTTAGCCTTCTCGCTCTCTTTAGCCCCCTCACTCTCTTTAGCCCCTTCACTCTCTTCTTGCCCTCTCACTCTCTTTAGCCCTCTCACTCTCTTTAGTTCTCTCACTCTCTTTAGTTCTCTCACTCTCTTTTGTCCTCTCACTTTATTTAGCCCTCTCACTCTATTTACCCCTCTCACTCTCTTTTTCGCTCTCACTCTATTTAGCCCTCTCACTCTCTTTATCCCTCTCACTCCATTTAGCCCTCTCACTCTCTTTAGCTATCTCTCTCTATTTAGTCCTCTCGCTCTCTTTTCCCTTCTCGCTCTATTTAGCCCTCTCACTCTATTTAGCACTCTCACTCTATTTAGCTATCTCACTCTATTTAGCCCTCTCGCTCTCTTTTGCCCTCTCGCTCTCTTTTCCCCTCTCACTCTCTTTAGCCCTCTCACTGTCTTTAGCCCTCCCAATCTATTTAGCCCTCTCACTCTCTTTAGCCCTCTCACTCTCTTTAGCCCTCTCACTCTCTATCGTCCTCTCACTCTATTTTCCCTCTCACTCTCTATAGTCCTCTCACTCTCTATAGTCCTCTCACTCTCTTTAGTCCTCTCACTCTATTTAGCCCTCTCACTCTATTTAGCATTCTCACTCTCTTTAGCCTTCTCACTCTCTCTTGCCCTCTCACTCTCTTTAGCCCCTTCACTCTCTTCTTGCCCTCTCACTCTCTTTTGTCCTCTCACTTTATTTAGTCATTTCACTGCATTTATTCCTCTCATTCTCTTTAGCCCCTCACAATCTTTAGCCCCTTAACTCTCTTTAGCCCTCTCACTCTCTTTATCAGTTTTTGACTGCATCTCTCTATTCCCTACAATAGCAAGCTTGAGTTCACAGAGGAAGCCTATTCAAGGGATTCTTCGGGATTTTGGCAATGAGGCATGCATGCTAGTAGATACCCATAGACTTCCAGTCATTGCACTAATGCTAGTTAGCATTAGTTCAAGAAACTACCTCTATCGCCCTTCATACTGGGCTCCCTAGTGGCGCAGCGGTCTAAGGCACTGCATCTCAGTGCAAGAGTAACTACAGTCCCTGTTTCGATTCCAGGCTGTATCACATCCGGCCGGGATTGGGAGTCCCATAGAGAGGCGCACAATTGGCCCAACGTCGTCCGGGTTTGCCCGGGGTAGGCCGTCATTGTAAATAAGAATTTGTTCTTAACTGCCTTGCCTAGTTAAAAAAATGTTTTAAAAAAGTTTAATACTGGACACCGAGACATAAAAATGGCATCCACAAATTCATCTGGCACTGGGAAAGTACAGTCATGGCCAAAGGTTTTGAATGACACAAATATTGATTTTCACAAAGTCTGCTGCCTCAGTTTGTATGAGGGCAATTTGCATATACTCCATAATGTTATGAAGAGTGATCAGATGAATTGCAATTAATTGCAAAGTCCCTCTTTGCCATGCAAATTAACTGAATCCCCCCAAAACATTTCCACTGCATTTCAGCCCTGCCACAAAAGGACCAGCTGACATCATGTCAGTGATTCTCTCGTTAACACAGGTGTGAGTGTTGATGAGGACAAGGCTGGAGATCACTCTGTCATGCTGATTGAGTTCATGGTTACCTGCAAGGAAACACGTGCCGTCATCATTGCTTTTCACAAAAAGGGCTTCTCAGGCAAGGATATTGCTGCCAGTAAGATTGCAACTATATCAACCATTTATCGGATCATCAAGAACTTCAAGGAGAGCGGTTCAATTGTTGTGAAGAAGGCTACAGGATGCCCAAGAAGGTCCAGCAAGTGCCAGGACCGTCTCCTGAAGTTGATTCAGCTGCGGGATTGGGGCACCACCAGTACAGAGCTTGCTCAGGAATGGCAGCAGGCAGGTGTGAGTGCATCTGCACGCACAGTGAGGCAAAGACTTTTGTAGGATGGCCTGGTGTCAAGAACGGCAGCAAAGAAGCCACTTCTCTCAGGGACAGACTGATATTCTGCAAAAGGTACAGGGATTGGACTGCTGAGGACTGGGTTAAAGTCATTTTCTCTGATGAATCCCCTTTCCGATTGTTTGGGTCATCCGGAAAAAAGCTTGTCCGGAGAAGACAAGGTGAGCGCTACCATCAGTCCTGTGTCATGCCAACAGTAAAGCATCCTGAGACCATTCATGTGTGGGGTTGCTTCTCAGCCAAGAGAGTGGGCTCTCTCACAATTTTGCATAAGAACACAGCCATGAATAAAGAATGGTACCAACAGATTCTCAGAGAGCAACTCCTCCCAACCTTCCAGGAACAGTTTGGTGACGAACAATGCCTTTTCCAGCATGATGGAGCACCTCGGGGAACAAAACATCGATATTTTGGGTCCATGGCCAGGAAAATCCCCAGACCTTGATCCCATTGAGAACTTGTGGTCAATCCTCAAGAGGCAGGTGGACAAACAAAACCCCACAAATTCTGACAAACACCAAGCATTGATTATGCAAGAATTTGCTGCCATCAGTCAGGATGTGGCCTAGAAGTTCATTGACAGCATGCCAGGGCGGATTGCAGAGGTCTTGAAAAGAAGGGTCAACACTGCAAATATTGACTCTTTGCATCAACTTCATGTAACTGTCAATTAAAGCATTTGACACTTGTAATTATGCATTGTAATTATACTTCAGTGTTCCATCTGACAAAAATATCAAAAGACACTGAAGCAAACTTTGTGGAATGTAATATTTGTGTCATTCTCAAAACTTTTGGCCACGACTGTAGATAAAGAGCCTCATTGCCAAAATCCACAAGTATCCCTTTAATATAAAATGTTCCCCATACTCTTATTATTTTAACACACTTTATATGGGTTTACAGTATCTCAAGGCCTTTAGGATTCACTGCCCATGTAACTACTGAACGTCCCCTTTAATTCTCAAACCGTCTCTGAAATCCAAGCCAAATCCTATACATGCTTTGGTTCAGGTGTTTTGTAGCAGAATATCCTGCACACTGGAGACCATAGCATAGGCTCATTAAGATAATGGTGTGTGCTGTGCGAAGTTACTCATGTGACCATTTCCCTTCCTGGGGGACAATGTCCAGTCAGAATCCATCCCTAACACGCCATCTCTCTTTGGCCATTCAGCAAGGACACAATGAACGAGGGCTATGGTCAGAACACATTCGACTCATTCTCCGTTTTACTGGCATGCTGTGTTGTGCATGTTTTTTTGATTCATTTTGTTTGTCTTGTTGCTTTTTGTTTGATGTGGGGAGTGAGGTCAGCGTATTGAATGGGGTGTTAAAAGGGGTATCATGTTTTTTTATAGCGCAGCAGGATTGAGAATGGATTCAAAACAATCTCTCTTCATTACCATTACGTTCTCCTCTCTTGTTGTTCGGCCAAAAGTCATACTGGTCCATATTGATTATTTTGTCAATGGCAGTTTTCATATTTAAATTTAGTCAGTGTCTGATCATCCACATCACACTGACATAGAGATGACTCATTTGACATCCAGTCAAGCATGTGTGGGTTGTTTTCTAGTCTACAAATGGTATGTGTGCATGCTTTCGTATGTAATGGATGTGTAAGTATGGACTCCCAGCAGTGACACTCTCCCACATGTGCTCTGGCAGGCGTATATGCTTGTGTTTGTGTCTGTGTGAACGGCATGTGTGTGGACTCTCTCTTTATCTCGATCTCTCTCTCTCTCTCTCTCTCTCTCTCTCTCTGTCTCTTTGTCCCTCACTGGGTCTCTGTACGTGCTGTGTTGGGGGAGCCGGTATGGAAACAAGGCCCTTGGTCTCTCCTCTGTTACACAACATGCCTGACTTGGGCTGAAGTGCGTCTCTCATGTATGCCACTGTGCCTCCCCTGGGTCCTAGTGTCCTCGCTGTTCCCTCCTCCCTGCCTGCCATTGTATTAGTAGGCAGAATAGACCGCTGTTAGTGTTGTCAGAGAGCCAGTCTCTTCAACCTGATGCACTCTGGCGGAACCACACAGTGTGTGTGGGTGTGTGTGCGCGTGCGTGTGTGTGTGCGTGCGTGTGTGTGTGTGAGTTTATGAGTGCATGCGTGTGTGTGTGCGTTTATGAGTGCGTGTGTGTGTGCGTGCGTGTGTATGTGTGTGTGTGATAATGACCATAATATATTCACACCTGCTGCACCCATCCAGCAGCAGTAAGATCCACATTAGTCAAAGTGGTGAATTTGGAAATTGTGACACTGTGCTTGGAACATCAATTTTTTTCATGAAAGATAGAAAGGTACATAGCTACAGATGCATTGTTACATTTCTCTGTACAGAACGCAAATGGAGAATCTTTGGTTGCCATTTTACAGTAGTACTGTCTGCCGCTCAGCAAGAGATTTCTGGGGAACTGCTGGAGATGTAGCTGTAAGATTTCACTGTCAGACAGATTTAACACAGTTGAGCAGATACACTTCATTTCTACTGCCACCAATATCAAGACTCATTGTGTCTTGTTGACAGTGTGGTTATATTCAAATCGTTAGTCGTGGTGCCTTTTCTCTACCGTGTTCATGTTTTCAAGGTGGATGTTAACATAGCCATAACCTTGGGAAAATTCCCACTGTCCCCTTTGGTCTTTTCATTGTGTGCTTGTTTCTTGTTTTCAGATCAGCTGGTAGCCCTGAGGGTAAAGAGAACCTTTCTCTCCCGGTGTCTCCTTGGCCTTTAGATTAACTTGGCACAAACTGCTTAGTATATCAACGGAAGGGTGGGAGAGATGGAAGGAGGGAGAGAGGGAAGGGTGGGAGAGATGGAAGGAGGGAGAGAGGGAAGGGTGGGAGAGATGGAAGGAGGGAGAGAGGGATGATTAAAAAAGGGCTGGACCGTGACCGCAGAGCAGAGCTGTGTCTGTTTTACTCAGCAAAGCAAGGAGGAACATAGTTAGCATTTAAGGGACTGTGAAGGCAGTGTGTTAGTATAATAGCAATGGAAGATGTACGGCTTTTTAGCAAAGGTAGAGTCATGTTAGCATTTAGTGATGCATGTGTATTAGAAAACGATCTTAGCATTGGTAGTATTATATTAGCATTTAGGATATTTTGTGAGTGAACAGTATGTCCTATGTTTAGTGTTTTTAGCAAAGGCGCAACATCAGCATTTTAACAATGTACAGCAAAGTAGGACGTTTTTTAGCTTTTGCAAAGAAACATTAACACCATGATAGATTTACTGCTTTTTTACGAGGGGACAGAATTTGTGAGAGCAGTAGCATGTTGACTGTAATGGTGATGGTCAACTAAATCAACTGGCACAATGCTCTCTACTCTATGAAGGATCCTCTGCCCCTGGCTCACTCAAAAAAAGCCCTGTGCGCTCTCACAGAAAGGGGAAAATGGCTATTAATAGCGCCCCCTTAACCCCGCTTCGAACGCACGAGCACACGCACACGCACACACACACACACACACACACACACACACTCCTCCATAGCCCTGAAGCCTCAGTGAGCTCTGTCACCGCACTGCAGCTCACAGATTGTGTGGACTCCCTCCTCTCATCACTCTCTCTCTTCTCCTCCTCTCCCCTCCCCTACCCAC